>NC_085134.1:1347142-2020714 GCF_030269925.1 Bombyx mori
TTGAGATATAAGTTCTAAGGTCTCAGTATAGTTACAACGGCTGCCCCACCCTTCAAACCGAAACGCATTACTGCTTCACGGCTGAAATAGGCAGGGCGGTGGTACCTACCCGTGCGGACTCACAAGAGGTCCTCCCACCAGTAAAAATAATAAATGTAACTGGACTGGACTGTAAATGCAGATAATGTAACTGGAAAAAAAAAAAGTTGCAAAGATGATTAATATTAAAAATATCACATGTTAAACCTCTAAAACACTCTCCTGTGAAATTAGTACGCTTTGAGATTATACAGTTTTAATGCGAGAAGACGATTTATATTCAATTCCGTTGGCCTTTTTAATAATTTCACTTTCTAGTTAACTGTTATTACAGCAGTGTGCTTAGTGCGACTTTTTAACGTTCGAACGTAACGCTCTCAATGGTTATTGGAATTTTATTAAGGATCCCTAATTTCTGTTAAAAAAGAATATAGCCTATGTCACTCGGGGATAGTGTAGCTTCCAAACAGTGAAAGAATTTTTCAAATCGGTTCAGTAGTTTCGGAGCCTATTCATTACAAACAAATAAACAAATCTTTCCTCTTTATAATATTAAGTATAGATAGGTACGTTGACACTATTTTACGATAATTCCTCGTATTCGCCATATTCATAACCAATATTTTATTCAAAATTTTGGTCGCCACAGCAAGCCATCTGCTTCATAAGGAACTGGGGATTTGTGTTATTTTAATGTCCTGCATAAACTTGTCAAACATTGTCGCCCCGCACAACCCAGCGAATGTTTGAGTACGAGTCATTTGCGTTTACATCCGGCCACCGGATTATCCGGTTTCATGACCGGTAGTTATCGGCTTTCGATCAGGTTATTTTCTAGTTTTAAATGGTTTTTGTTTGGGAATCCTTATTGATGATGAAATATGGTTTCGGTTTACTGTATTACGTAAAGTTAGATTAATTGCTTTCCTTTGGTTGTTATTAAATAGAGACGTATTCTTGGCTATCTTGTTGACTGTAGATTGTTTTTTTTTATTGCTTACATGGGTGGACGTTATTGGAGCCCATAGACATCTGCAACGTAAATGCGCCACTCACCTTGAGATATAAGTTCTAAGGTCTCAGTATAGTTATAACGGCTGCCCCACCCTTCAAACCGAAACGCATTACTGCTTCACGGCAGAAATAGGTAGTGCAGTGGTATCTACCCGTGCGGACTCACAAGAGATCCTACCACCAGTAAACCTGTGTCGACATCACCGTCAACCCATGTACATCCACTGCTAAACAAAGGCCTCTTCTAATTTACACCACTGAGTCCGGTTTTCGCCTCTCCTAGTCCATTTCTCATCAGCCACCCTTCGCAAGTCCTCGCATCACCTAGGCGGAAGCGGCTCAGGTTTCATTGGAAGCAGCGCGGTTTCCACTCAAGACACCGTCTGCTCCAGACAATATCATAGAAATAAAACATCGATTTTGTATCCGTTCCATCGAATTCTTATTGGCGTCGAAGGCAGCCCAGCACCTAAAGTATTTTAAAAAAAAAAACCATGTAATAAAGCCAGTGTTTAACACAAAGAACTAAAGGTGGGTATATGTTAAATTGTCTCTTGAAACATTCCATCGTGGATCGGTTTCAACTAGTAATACAGAGATGACTAAAAACTTGAAATGTATGATTGCTTTGCGGCCGAAATATGCAGTCAGGTGAGACCTTCCCGTCTGGGTTTACAATAGGTCCACCAAAGAATGCTGCTGTCGTTTCTCCAGTGAAACTTTTATTCGCTTTTTACGCCCCTCCGGGAAGATAAGGTAGTGCTTCTCACGACACCATACAGCAAGCACGTCTACTGCACAGCACGTGATAGTGTTCAGACGAATAGCGTGCATACGATGGCATCAGCCCTAACAAACATAAAGCGTGCACTAAAATTGGCTCGTTGTAGCGTAGTTGATAAGAGTTGCTTGATACCCGGATTATCCGGTAATAATTTATCCGGAATCCATGCCAATTGTCCGGTTTCATGGCCGGTTGTTATCAGCTTTTAACCGGCTTTAATAGTTTATAATTGCTGTTCAACTCCGGCGTTTTAATGTACCTTTGGGGATAGATGGAACTTTTAAGCTAGCGCAAATGGGGTGCTTATTTGACTAAGGGGACTGTAATTATTCCTGTTACTTGCGAATATATTTTGAGCTCGATCAAGGTTAGAATATAGGTAAGGGCAAAGACTAGGCTGTTACCATATCAATATCTATGATATATTAGATAGAGTATGATGTTTTGTGGCCGAATGGGCTGTCGTTTAAGTATGAGGGTATTTGACAAAAGTATTGAAACATTCCTTCTGATTTGTTCTTCGATGGATTGTACTTCCTACTACTGCCTTTCTATTACACATTGATTGATTTTGATCTCCCTGACCGAGAACATGTTGAAGGTTTACTCTGTAGTGTGTAAACATTCAAGTATGTATATAGCCTTATTTAAAGCGCTTATTCAGCACTACTATCTTACTGTCTTGTAACTAAATACATCTTTTACACAATAAACCGGACCTTCAAACTGAATGGACGTATTATTTACACTCGTCTAATCTATCGTGACCAGACCATACCACAACTCCATAATCGCGCAGTTTTGCAAAAGTTGCCCGCCCACATCAATGCGACTATCGCCTGGCAACTTTCAAAACGCCTTTTAGTCTTTGACATTTATGAACGAAAAAAAAAAAAAAAATCAACACAATAACGTCATAAAGTCTCGATTGAGAAAAGAGCCCGCGAATTTTTACGTTGGAAGTCAATTTTTTATCCATCGCTCTCCCCTCCCTTTCCTTGTTTGCCGAAGTGAGGAACATTGACGTAACATTTGTAGTCTGTATTTGTTTTGTTTTTAATACGCTTTTATTAGCTTCAGACGTATGTATGTTAGTATGTAACGCAATCTTTGAACATGACTTTGACCCCCTTCAAAACGTCGGATTAACTCGAAATTTGGTATACTAATTAAGGACCGATGACAATTCAACATAAAAAAATATTGAAATACGCTTTTATAGAAAATCCAACTAAAAATAGTAAATAAATTTTAACGAATTTGAATTAAAAATAGTGTAAGAAAAAATGATTTTATTGTAAAAAAGCTTGGGGTGCTTTTCAGGATATTATCAAAATATTAATTCTATTGATACCATGCACCCAATGCTTTTTCTACAATACAATCATTTTTCTTACACTATTTATGATTCAAATTTATTAAAATTTGTTTTCTATTTTTTTGTTGGATTTTCTATAAAAGCGTATTTTGTTAGTTTTTTAAACTATTATTTATATTTATACAGAATCAAAGTAGAACACAGGCAGAGCGCATACAAAATTCGCAAACTTGTGTGTGCATCGTGATTAACCAATAGAACATAAGTACGTAAGTTTTGAAGTGAAAATTGCTGGCTTACAAAAATATAATAGTGTTAGTTCATGGTGTCTTCCTATTCGTACACTCTTGACAGAGTGGTCGTGGTCATGCATCAGTCGGATCCTGCGATACCGATGCTCTCGCGATGCGACGCCATGTGGCACGGTGTTTCGCAGAGTGAGAGCAATCATTTATGTTGCAGCGAGTCACAGATTTTATGAGGTCGGTCCGTCGTGTTGGAGATCGTCCGCGGGATCCTTTACCCTCGACTTTCCCTTGCACCGCCAACCGCTCAATGGAGTCCTCATTACGAGTGATGTGCCCGAAGAACTTGAGGATTCGTATTTGGACTGTTGAATAAATTGGTATAGCAGCCATTATTCAGTCCAGTTGTGACTTCGACGTCGAGTGGAGGGAGGGGGCTAGGGTGGTGGGCGCATTCACAAGTATAATTTGGCTATCCCGTCCTTCAAACCGTGACGTATGGTTGCCTAGTGGCAGGAGTGGGTAAGATGATGGATGTCACCCGTGCCGGCTTACTTTTCCTCTATTCGTTGGTAGTGTAAGGGGCTATTCCAGCTACAGACAGAATTTGCTAGCGTTAACCCTAGCAAGAGCAGCACCTGACATAATCTACCACCGGTTCGGAATCGCGACCCACTGAGAAGATCCGGCGAGTAACTCAGTGGGCTAAGGCTATGTAACGTCAATGCTTACGGATAACATTTTATTGTTCCCGATTTGTATGAAAAATCCCATTGTTGAAACGAACAATATGTCGCCGGGCTTTTATCATAATCACTTATTTGGAATTTCAACTTGTTCCATCCAACGTCAAATTTGTTACGACAAATCTCATTTTTCAGTCCATTCAGGTGGCTCCAATGCGTCACTGTGCATACACATTGTGGTTTTGACATTGATAGGTGTCGTTCGCTATCGATAATTGTTCACGGTTGTCAGATTTATTTATTTATCGCATGTATGAGTAAAGGAGCTAGCTCATCACGGCACATCTGGTGTTAGCTGGTTACCGGAGATCATTAGAATCACTACGTAAATTCCGCCATCCATCTTGTGACTTGAGTTCTAACTCTTCGTTTTCTGGTACAACAGTTGTTCCGTGCTTGGCTTTGTGGCAGAAATAGGCAGGGAGGTTGGTACCGACCATGTGGACTCAGAAGATGTCCTAAATATGTATCTATATATATCACTGGTGGTAGGACCTCTTGGGAGTCCGCACGGGTAGGTACCACCACCCCGCCTATTTCCGCCGTGAAGCAGTAATGCGTTTCGGTTCGAAGGGTGGGGTAGCCGTTGTAACTATACTGAGACCTTAGAATTTATATTCTTGGTGGGTGGCGCATTTACGTTGTAGATGTCTATGGGCTCCAGTAACCACTTAACACCAGGTGGGCTGTGAGCTCGTCCACACATCTAAGCAATAAAAAAAAAAAAAAAATATATATATATATATATAAATGAATTACTGTTCGTTAGTCTCGCTAAAACTCGAGAACAGCTGGACCGATTTGGCTAGCTTTGGTCTTGAATTATTCGTGGAAGCCCAGAGAAGGTTTAAAAGGTGAAAAAATATAAAAAAGCTCGGAATTATATAAAAACAAACAATTTTGTTTTTCCTTTGATGTGTCCCCTTTGATGTGTCTTTTATTTATCGATTAGGGCACTACAAAGTCTGCCGGGTCAGCTAGTTATATATAAAAATTGCTTTGCGCGTTTAATCTTTAGAATATTATTATTTATTTATAAACGGAGATGATGTTTAGATAAAATGTTTAAATGATCGCTGTTAGGGGAAGTTATGAGTTTAAAAGGAGAAGGTACTACAATTCTGTGTTTCTATAGATAAGCTGTCATGCTCTCTGATTAGATTGGTGAGACACCCACCAAACAATGCTAATGAGAATTCGACTTTATATCTCACGTTTGTTGGCGGCATTTGCATCGTGATCTATCATTATCGTCATTAGCCCACAGTCGTCCATTGCTGGACATAGACCTCTCTGAATTCACCACCCTGACCCCGGTCTTTGGCTCTCCTCATCAAATTCTCGGCCAACCTTCGCAAGTCTTTGCAACAACTAGCCGGTGGCGGTCCCCATTAGGCAGTCTACTCAAGAATCCGTCTCCTTCAGCGATCGTCCGTTCTATGGCGTTTATCTCCAGCCCCCCCCCCCTAATTCACTTTTCGACTCTCTTAGCTATATCGGTGACATGGGCTTCAGTAACCAGTGTGCTTAGTGCGAGTTTTTTAACGTTCTCGATAACGTAAAAGTTAGCCCAATTTTGTATGCAGTTGGAACAGCGCCCCTAGCGGCAAACGTAGGATTTTTTTCCTGCCTATTGTGATAGCTTTGAGAGGCTATTTCAGTTTCGTCCTAACGTGTGTAGGTCACGGGTCTCAAACCGGAGTGTTGCTAACACTGACCCTAGCAAGAACAGTGCTTCGCAGAATCTACCACCGGATCGGAAACGCGACCCACTGAGAAGATCCGGCGAGAAACTCAGTTGGCTGTGTCTATGGGTTAATACGCTCGTCGAGCCCTTCGTCGCAAGCGACGCGTTCGACGAGGACGGTGACCGGCGTAGGCAAACGATCCCATTCCATACAAATATGAGTTAACTTTTACGTTATCGAGAACGTTAAAAAGCTCGCACTAAGCACACAGATTGGAGGTCGTCAGTGGTGGCAATAACAAAAGCGATCTGATTCATTCAAATAGGATAGGATTCTGGTTTCAAATTAGCAACTACGAATTCTATGGATTGTTTCAGTAATATATTTTAGGTAGGTAAACTTAGTTTTATACTGTGTCATACAGAACCAGTGTTCTAAGCCGGCAATGGCCAATGAAACGGCTATTTCACTAAAATTTAATGTTTACTAGCTGACCCGGCAGACTTCGTAGTGCCTCAATCGATAAATAAAAGACCGACGGGGGACACATCAAAGGAAAAACAAAATTGTTGGAACGAAGTTCCTTATCGCGCGTTGTGAAAGGGGGCTAGACGGAAAAAATTCTTACGAAAAGTTGTCACTACACTTTTTAGATCCGTCATTCTGACCAATCAACGTGTAGGCGCTTATCGCGTGACATTGCTCGTATCCGATTGGTCCGCGTAATGAGTACAGTTTCTCGAGATATCGTTTCAACAATAGTAATTTAGTTCATAGTATTGTTTTTTTCTTCTTCATAATGCCGTAATTTATTATTATAACTTAAAAAAAAAATTACAATTCCTTCACTAATTAATCGAAAGGAACTTCGTTCCATCCGGGTGTCCCTTGACACCTCTGAAGTTTTTTTTATTTTTATTTAATTCCGAGCATTTTCATATTTATCTACCTTTTAAACCTTCTCTGGACTTCCACAAATAATTCAAGACTAAAATTAGCCAAATCGGTCCAGCCGTTCTCGAGTTTTAGCGCGACTAACGAACAGCAATTCATTTTTATATATAGAGATAGAAGATAGGAGATTTCGAATTCTCAGATCGTTTTCTCATATATGCGACATTAGCATAACCATTATTTAACTAAAGTACTCGTAATAATAATTCGATTTATCTCTATTCCGATCTTTTTTTTGTTTTTTGTTTTTTTATTGCTTAGATCTGTGGACGAGCTCACAGCCCACCTGGTGTTAAGTGGTTACTGGAGCCCATAGACATCTACAACGTAAATGCGCCACACACCTTGAGATATAGTTCTAAGGTCTCAGTATAGTCACAACGGCTGCCCCACCCTTCAAACCGAAACGCATTACTGCTTCACGGCAGAAATAAGCGGGGCGGTGGTACCTACCCGTGCGGACTCACAAGAGGTCTCTTTCGTGATGTTCCGATAATAATTATTTCGTCTGATTCTAGAGATATGAGAATTTTAGTGGCTTACGTTGAAAATGAACGTTTGATACTTGCTTTACACTGACGGGAGATGTTGATACATATTCGTGCGAATTAATTGACAGTAATTACACAAAATTTTTAATATTTTTTAACGACTTTGATTTTTAAACTATGTTATTATTTTCTTAGAGAAACTGTATCGAGTATGTAATTGCTTTTTTTTATTTATTGCGTATATGGGTGGATGAGCTCACAGCCCGCCTGGTGTTAAGTGGTTACTGGAGCCCATAGACATTACAACGTAAATGCGCAACCCACCTTGAGTTATAAGTTCACAGGTTATAAGGTCACAGTATGGTTACAACGGCTGTCCCGCCCTTCAAACCGAAACGCATTACTGCTTCACGGCTGCGTGGTGGTACCCGTGCGGACTCACAAAAGGTCCTACGCAAATTATAATTTTGCGGGTTTGATTTTTATTTCACGATGTTATTCCATCACCGTGGAAATCAATCGCGAACATTTGTTAAGTACGTATTTCATTACAAAAATTGTTACCCGCCTGCGGGATTCGAACACCGGCGCATCGCTACATACGAATGCATCGGACGTCTTATCCTTTAGGCCACGACGGCTTATTCAAATTGGTATGCCTGCAGGATTTGAACAACGGTATAGGCAGGCGCATCTTTTGATACCAGTTCGTCGGGTGTCTCATCTTTTACGCTATGACGTATTCCGGAATCTATAGTCCGCATCCACACTCTCATAATTACGATTTCGGCTAATTACCAACGTAGACGCGGAGATGTCGTCAAACTTCTCAAAAAGTACGCAGTGCATTTATTTACCGAATTACCGTTTTTTTTTCTGTCTAAAAAGATTAACGGCTGTGAATATAAATCAGTAACACTAAACCAAGCACTCTCGGTTAGTTTATTTCGATGACTTTACAAAAAAAAAAAAGTACTAAACGTGTCAGTTAGATTAAGATTCGACGCTCACCACACAAATACGTAACATACGAACGGTTGAAAGTTTATAATTCTTTCAACGCAGTGCTCTAAGTCACGCATAAGCCCGCTGAGTTTCTCGCCGGATCGTCTCAGCGGGTCGCGATTCCGATACCGTACTAGATTCATTCGCGAAGCAGTTGCTCTTGAGTTGTTAGGTCTCCCTTGAAGGCGCTCGGGCAGTTGATAGCAAATCCCACCCCTCCTGGCTGAGTCCGTGCTCGCCCATCTGTCCTGCTGAAACTGGGAAGGCCTCCAGGCCACTAGTAATCCCATATTCATTAAAAAAAAGCTCTAAGTTCGCTTTTCGAGGTATCATAATCAACCTCGGTCACAAAGCGGTCGTACAGTTTTCTTTTATACGACAGAACACATTTTGCTATATATTTCCATTAACGGTGCTTTTAGGCACCACAAGCACCGGTCACCGTCCGCGAATCAACCCATAGACACAGCTCACTGAGTTTCTCGCCGGATCTTCCCAGTGGGTCGCGTTTCCGATCCGGTAGTAGATTCTGCGAAGCAATGCTCTTGCTGGGGTCAGTGTTAGCAACCCTCCGGTTGAGCCCCGTGAGCTCACCTACAAACGTTGCCTCTCAAGGCTATCAGAATAGATTTTAAAAAAAACTTAGCTATATACTAAGACCGAATACTCCACAGTTTTCGTGGTCACCGACGAGAATGTCCGCCAGGCGAACCCGGTCCGCTTAGTGAACGGCAAACCGTCGCCACTTTAATTTAGTTAACGATACTTACTTAAGAAATAGTTTTATGATTTCGTTAGTAAATCTCTTTACCGAGTTTAATAGCAAATAAAATGGTTTAGAAAGTATTGACTTATTCAATATAGAATAGTCTTTTTTGACGCATTACTTAATTAGTTGTAGTTTGGAATAATTAGAAATAAAATGCAAATTAATTGTAAGCTGATATAGCTTCCGAGCTATATAAGTCAATGTGAGAAAGAAAGAGATAAAACTACCAATCATAGAAACACAAGTTGAAGACGAAACAAACATTGACTTTTCTTCGAATTTCTTTAGCTAGAATTTCAAACCTTTCACTCACCAGGTTCAAAGACTCGTTTTAAATAATTGTAAAATCTATACTAATATTATAAAGAGGAAAGATTTGTTTGTTTGTTTGTATCGAATAGGCTCCGAAACTACTGAACCGATTTGAAAAATTCTTTCACTGTTTGGAAGCTACACTATTCCCGAGTGACATAGGCCATAATATTTTTTGAAAAAAATTAAGGACCCTCACTAAAATTCCATTCCGATAGAGGCACCCGTCACGTGCGGACGTGCTCATCGTCCACTCGATCGCCCGGTCTTTGTTCGCCCGGCTTTTGTTAGCCCGGCCATTGTTCGCGCGGCCTGTGTTTGTGGTACATCTGCCGACTAAGTGCTCTTTCTGGAAGTTTTTATTTGTTTTGTTTCCTTTTGTTGTTTCTGTGTTCGTGGTACATCTGCCGACAAAGTGGTTTCCTGCAAGTATTTATTTGTTTTGTTTCTTTTCGTAATTTCTGTTTTGTTGTGCTTTTTCTTTGTCCTGTAGTAATCGCGCCGCATTGCCACCTGTGTTCAATAGAACCGCTCAGGTCCGAGAAGTTGGGGCCTCGCCGCAAGGCGAGTGTTTTCAAGACCCGGGGCCGCCCCACCTGGGTACTCAGCGATCATGGACGCTGTATTCGCGGAATTCCTCCGACTTCGCCACCCACAGCTCGCCTCGGAGTTTTTGGCCTTCAAGGCCAATCACACTGCGAGCCCTCTCGAGGACTCCGCCGCGCTCGCTGCTCCTGCGTCGCCTGTACCTGCGTGCAGAGCTTCTGCATTGAGCACCGCAGCCTCTGTCGTGCCTGCCGCTCCCGTGTCGCCTATACTGGCGAGAAAAGCTGCTGCGTCGTCCGCCGTGACCATCGTTTCAGCTGAGCGATCATCCGCGGCCTCCGTCGCGCCCTCTAAAACACCTACACTTGCTCGTAGGGCGCCTGCACCCGCCTCCTCGTGCTCCGACTCTGACTCGGACATGGAGGTCGACCTCGCCCCCGCCTCATCGACGGATGGATTCACCCTGGTACAGAAGGGTAAGAAGCGTGCCGCGGAGTCTCGAGCTCCCGCGGCCGCTAAAATTAGCAAAGCCGTGAACGCGTCGCGCCCCCGCCCTCCGACTCCCGTTGCACCCCCAGCCCGTGCCACTCCGTCGTCGCGTCCGGTGGCACAAAATAAAACCCAGACCCCTCCCCCGGTTATCCTTCAGGAGAAGGCAGCTTGGGATCGAGTTTGCCTGGCCCTTAAGGCCAAAAATATAAATTTCACGAATGCCCGCAACCTCGCGAACGGCATTCAAATTAAGGTTCAAACACCCGACGACCATAGGGCCCTCTCTTCTTACCTCCGTAAGGAGCGTATAAGTTTCCATACGTATACGCTCCAGGAGGAGCGCGAACTCCGCGTTGTAATACGCGGAATCCCTAAAGAGTTAGATGTAGAGCTCGTAAAAGCCGACCTGTTAGAACAAGGCCTACCAGTGAATTCTGTGCACCGTATGCACACCGGTCGCGGTAGGGAGCCATATAATATGGTTCTAGTCGCTCTCCAGCCTACCCCCGAGGGTAAGAAAATCTTTAACACACAGACCGTCTGTAGGCTCTCTGGTATCGCTGTCGAAGCCCCCCATAAAAAAGGCACTCCTAGCCAGTGCCGTAACTGTCAATTGTACGGGCACTCTTCCCGTAACTGTCACGCGCGCCCCCGATGTGTTAAGTGTTTGGGCGATCACGCCACGGCCCTCTGCGCTCGCGACCAAAAAACCGCGACGGAACCGCCTAGCTGCGTCCTGTGTCGAACACAGGGTCACCCCGCGAATTACCGTGGTTGCCCCCGAGCCCCTAAAATAAATCGCCGCGTCGCCCGCCAAAACCGCCTCCGAGCTTCCGGCCCAGACATCAAAGCCTCGGCACCCTCTGCGTCGCAGGCTAAGCCAGCGTTCGTTCCGGCGGCGGTGCCCAGTGTCTCGGCCTGGGCAAAACCGCTGCCGTACACGAACACGGCTACAACTCCCTCCTCCGCGATTCGTCCCGCCCCCGCGACTCGTCCCTCTCCCGCGACTTGCCCTCCGACCGCGTCCGACAATCTCGCTTTAGCGATCGACTTCTTTCAGTCGATCAACTTTGAGCGCGTTAACGCTTTGGGCGACGCCATTCGCGCTGCCTCCACTGCACAACACTTTATCGCCGTTGTGCAGGAATACGCCGACGTATACGCGTCATTAAATACGTACGTCCTCCCCTCACTCCGCCGGTAATCAATGGCGTATATAAGTAGAATAAAGCCCCTATCCGTAACGATAGGATTTTTTAACGCTTACGGTCTCGCAAATCAACGTGATCAGGTTTCTGACTTTTTGCGTGACCACCAAATTGATATCTTTTTAGTGCAGGAGACCCTACTTAAGCCCGCGCGCCGTGACCCTAAAATCGCGAACTATAACATGGTCAGGAACGACAGGCTCTCTGCCCGTGGTGGTGGTACCGTCATTTACTATAGAAGAGCCCTGCATTGCGTCCCGCTCGATCCTCCCGCGCTCGCTAATATCGAAGCATCAGTGTGCCGAATCTCACTGACGGGACACGCGCCGATCGTTATCGCGTCCGTTTATCTTCCACCGGATAAGATCGTTCTAAGCAGTGATATCGAGGCGCTGCTCGGTATGGGGAGCTCTGTCATTCTGGCGGGCGACCTAAATTGTAAACACATCAGGTGGAACTCACACACCACAACCCCGAATGGCAGGCGGCTTGACGCGTTAGTCGATGATCTCGCCTTCGATATCGTCGCTCCGCTAACCCCGACTCACTACCCGCTAAATATCGCGCATCGCCCGGATATACTCGACATAGCGTTATTAAAAAACGTAACTCTGCGCTTACACTCGATCGAAGTAGTTTCAGAGTTAGATTCAGACCACCGTCCCGTCGTTATGAAGCTCGGTCGCGCTCCCGATTCCGTTCCCGTCACGAGGACTGTGGTGGATTGGCACACGCTGGGCATCAGCCTAGCTGAATCTGATCCACCATCGCTTCCGTTTAGTCCGGACTCTATCCCGTCTCCTCAGGATACCGCTGAAGCCATAGACATCGTAACGTCACACATCACCTCGACATTAGATAGGTCATCGAAGCAAGTTGTAGCGGAGGACTTCCTTCACCGCTTCAAATTGCCCGACGATATTAGGGAACTCCTTAGAGCTAAGAACGCCTCGATCCGTGCGTACGATAGGTATCCTACCGCGGAAAATCGTATTCGAATGCGTGCCCTACAACGCGACGTAAAGTCTCGCATCACCGAAGTCCGAGATGCCAGATGGTCTGATTTCTTAGAAGGACTCGCGCCCTCTCAAAGGTCTTACTACCGCTTAGCTCGTACTCTCAAATCGGATACGGTAGTAACTATGCCCCCCCTCGTAGGCCCCTCAGGCCGACTCGCGGCGTTCGATGATGACGAAAAAGCAGAGCTGCTGGCCGATACATTGCAAACCCAGTGCACGCCCAGCACTCAATCCGTGGACCCTGTTCATGTAGAATTAGTAGACAGTGAGGTAGAACGCAGAGCCTCCTTGCCACCCTCTGATGCGTTACCACCCGTCACCCCGATGGAAGTTAAAGACTTGATCAAAGACCTACGTCCTCGCAAGGCTCCCGGTTCCGACGGTATATCCAACCGCGTTATTAAACTTCTACCCGTCCAACTCATCGTGATGTTGGCATCTATTTTCAATGCCGCTATGGCGAACTGTATCTTTCCCGCGGTGTGGAAAGAAGCGGACGTTATCGGCATACATAAACCCGGTAAACCAAAAAATCATCCGACGAGCTACCGCCCGATTAGCCTCCTCATGTCTCTAGGCAAACTGTATGAGCGTCTGCTCTACAAACGCCTCAGAGAATTCGTCTCATCCAAGGGCATTCTTATCGATGAACAATTCGGATTCCGTACAAATCACTCATGCGTTCAACAGGTGCACCGCCTCACGGAGCACATTCTTGTGGGGCTTAATCGACCAAAACCGTTATACACGGGAGCTCTCTTCTTCGACGTCGCAAAAGCGTTCGACAAAGTCTGGCACAATGGTTTGATTTTCAAACTATTCAACATGGGCGTGCCGGATAGTCTCGTGCTCATCATACGGGACTTCTTGTCGAACCGCTCTTTTCGATATCGAGTCGAGGGAACCCGCTCCTCCCCACGACCTCTCACAGCTGGAGTCCCGCAAGGCTCTGTCCTCTCACCCCTCCTATTTAGCTTATTCGTCAACGATATTCCCCGGTCGCCGCCGACCCATTTAGCTTTATTCGCCGACGACACGACTGTTTACTATTCTAGTAGAAATAAGTCCCTAATCGCGAAGAAGCTTCAGAGCGCAGCCCTAGCCCTAGGACAGTGGTTCCGAAAATGGCGCATAGACATCAACCCAGCGAAAAGTACTGCGGTGCTATTTCAGAGGGGAAGCTCCACACGGATTTCCTCCCGGATTAGGAGGAGGAATCTCACACCCCCGATTACTCTCTTTAGACAACCCATACCCTGGGCCAGGAAGGTCAAGTACCTGGGCGTTACCCTGGATGCATCGATGACATTCCGCCCGCATATAAAATCAGTCCGTGACCGTGCCGCGTTTATTCTCGGTAGACTCTACCCCATGATCTGTAAGCGGAGTAAAATGTCCCTTCGGAACAAGGTGACACTTTACAAAACTTGCATAAGGCCCGTCATGACTTACGCGAGTGTGGTGTTCGCTCACGCGGCCCGCACACACATAGACACCCTCCAATCCCTACAATCCCGCTTTTGCAGGTTAGCTGTCGGGGCTCCGTGGTTCGTGAGGAACGTTGACCTACACGACGACCTGGGCCTCGAATCAATTCGGAAATACATGAAGTCAGCGTCGGAACGATACTTCGATAAGGCTATGCGTCATGATAATCGCCTTATCGTTGCCGCCGCTGACTACTCCCCGAATCCTGATCATGCAGGAGCCAGTCACCGTCGACGCCCTAGACACGTCCTTACGGATCCATCAGATCCAATAACCTTTGCATTAGATGCCTTCAGCTCTAATACTAGGGGCAGGCTTAGGGACCCCGGTAACCGTACTCGTCGAACTCGACAAAGAGGTCGACGTGCAACCTAACCCATGCATCAGCCCGCTGAGTTTCTCGCCGGATCTTCTCAGCGGGTCGCGATTCCGATCCGGTAGTAGATTCATTCGCGAAACAATTGCTCTTGAGTTGTTAGGTCTCCTTCGGAGGCGCTCGGGCAGTTGTTAGCAAATCCCACCCCTCTTGGCTGAGCCTTTGCTCGCCCACCTGTCCTGGTGAAACTGGAAAGGCCTTCGGGCCACCAGTAAACTTTCAATCATAAAAAAAAAAAAAAAAAAAAAAAAAAAAACTAAAATTCCAATAATGTAACCCAACGTGTAAAAATATTACCTAAAATATTCTTTCGCGTGCCCTGCGAAAAATATTGATGATAGAATAAAATAATGTACTACGACTTTGCAGAACAAGTTGTCATTTACAAAAAGTGTCGCGACAGCATATGTTTAACTATTATAGTTATGCCGCAATAAGTGTTATTTTATTTAAAAAAATAAAACAACGTCATATATCGTTGAAATTTTTGTTAAAGACCCGAGCGGAGCCGGAGCGGGCCGCTAGTTTCATATAAAGATGAAACTAAAATATATTAACCGGTGGCGTATTGTGAAATCGCACGTGTAGATACCATTATTGCCCCAGCCTCCACGGTTTGAAGGCTAGAGCAACGGTAGGCAGTGGCTTGGCTCTGCCCCTGGCATAGCTGAAGTCCATGGGCGACGGTAACCACACACGATCAGGTATGCTCGTCTGCCTACAAGGGCAATAAAAAAAAAATAGAATACTGCTTCTATCTATACTTCTATACTAATATTATAAAGAGAAAAGATTTGTTTGTTTGTTTGTTTCGAATAGGCTCCGAAACTACTGGACCGATTTGACAAATTCTTTTTCCATTAGAAGCCGACATTGTTTTTTTTTTTTTTTTTTTTTTTTTTATGATTGAAAGTTTACTGGTGGCCCGAAGGCCTTTCCAGTTTCACCAGGACAGGTGGGCGAGCAAAGGCTCAGCCAAGAGGGGTGGGATTTGCTAACAACTGCCCGAGCGCCTCCGAAGGAGACCTAACAACTCAAGAGCAATTGTTTCGCGAATGAATCTACTACCGGATCGGAATCGCGACCCGCTGAGAAGATCCGGCGAGAAACTCAGCGGGCTGATGCATGGGTTAGGTTGCACATCGACCTCTTTGTCGAGTTCGACGAGTACGGTTACCGGGGTCCCTAAGCCTGCCCCTAGTATTAGAGCTGAAGGCATCTAATGCAAAGGTTATTGGATCTGATGGATCCGTAAGGACGTGTCTAGGGCGTCGACGGTGACTGGCTCCTGCATGATCAGGATTCGGGGAGTAGTCAGCGGCGGCAACGATAAGGCGATTATCATGACGCATAGCCTTATCGAAGTATCGTTCCGACGCTGACTTCATGTATTTCCGAATTGATTCGAGGCCCAGGTCGTCGTGTAGGTCAACGTTCCTCACGAACCACGGAGCCCCGACAGCTAACCTGCAAAAGCGGGATTGTAGGGATTGGAGGGTGTCTATGTGTGTGCGGGCCGCGTGAGCGAACACCACACTCGCGTAAGTCATGACGGGCCTTATGCAAGTTTTGTAAAGTGTCACCTTGTTCCGAAGGGACATTTTACTCCGCTTACAGATCATGGGGTAGAGTCTACCGAGAATAAACGCGGCACGGTCACGGACTGATTTTATATGCGGGCGGAATGTCATCGATGCATCCAGGGTAACGCCCAGGTACTTGACCTTCCTGGCCCAGGGTATGGGTTGTCTAAAGAGAGTAATCGGGGGTGTGAGATTCCTCCTCCTAATCCGGGAGGAAATCCGTGTGGAGCTTCCCCTCTGAAATAGCACCGCAGTACTTTTCGCTGGGTTGATGTCTATGCGCCATTTTCGGAACCACTGTCCTAGGGCTAGGGCTGCGCTCTGAAGCTTCTTCGCAATTAGGGACTTATTTCTACTAGAATAGTAAACAGTCGTGTCGTCGGCGAATAAAGCTAAATGGGTCGGCGGCGACCGGGGAATATCGTTGACGAATAAGCTAAATAGGAGGGGTGAGAGGACAGAGCCTTGCGGGACTCCAGCTGTGAGAAGTCGTGGGGAGGAGCGGGTTCCCTCAACTCGATATCGAAAAGAGCGGTTCGACAAGAAGTCCCGTATGATGAGCACGAGACTATCCGGCACGCCCATGTTGAATAGTTTGAAAATCAAACCGTTGTGCCAGACTTTGTCGAACGCTTTTGCGACGTCGAAGAAGAGAGCTCCCGTGTATAACGGTTTTGGTCGATTAAGCCCCACAAGAATGTGCTCCGTGAGGCGGTGCACCTGTTGAACGCATGAGTGATTTGTACGGAATCCGAATTGTTCATCGATGAGAATGCCCTTGGATGAGACGAAGTCTCTGAGGCGTTTGTAGAGCAGACGCTCATACAGTTTGCCTAGAGACATGAGGAGGCTAATCGGGCGGTAGCTCGTCGGATGATTTTTTGGTTTACCGGGTTTATGTATGCCGATAACGTCCGCTTCTTTCCACACCGCGGGAAAGATACAGTTCGCCATAGCGGCATTGAAAATAGATGCCAACATCACGATGAGTTGGACGGGTAGAAGTTTAATAACGCGGTTGGATATACCGTCGGAACCGGGAGCCTTGCGAGGACGTAGGTCTTTGATCAAGTCTTTAACTTCTATCGGGGTGACGGGTGGTAACGCATCCGATGGTGGCAAGGAGGCTCTGCGTTCTACCTCACTGTCTACTAATTCTACATGAACAGGGTCCACGGATTGAGTGCTGGGCGTGCACTGGGTTTGCAATGTATCGGCCAGCAGCTCTGCTTTTTCGTCATCATCGAACGCCGCGAGTCGGCCTGAGGGGCCTACGAGGGGGGGCATAGTTACTACCGTATCCGATTTGAGAGTACGAGCTAAGCGGTAGTAAGACCTTTGGGAGGGCGCGAGTCCTTCTAAGAAATCAGACCATCTGGCATCTCGGACTTCGGCGATGCGAGACTTTACATCGCGTTGTAGGGCACGCATTCGAATACGATTTTCCGCGGTAGGATACCTGTCGTAGGCGCGTATCGAGGCGTTCTTAGCTCTAAGGAGTTCCCTAATATCATCGGACAATTTGAAGCGGTGAAGGAAGTCCTCCGCTACAACTTGTTTCGATGACCTATCTAATGTCGAGGTGATGTGTGACGTTAAGATGTCTATGGCTTCAGCGGTATCCTGAGGAGACGGGATAGAGTCCGGGTTAAACGGGAGCGATGGTGGATCAGATTCAGCCAGGCTGATGCCCAGCGTGTGCCAATCCACCACAGTCCTCGTGACGGGAACGGTATCGGGAGCGCGACCGAGCTTCATAACGACGGGACGGTGGTCTGAATCTAACTCTGAAACTACTTCGATCGAGTGTAAGCGCAGAGTTACGTTTTTTAATAACGCTATGTCGAGTATATCCGGGCGATGCGCGATATTTAGCGGGTAGTGAGTCGGGGTTAGCGGAGCGACAATATCGAAGGCGAGATCATCGACTAACGCGTCAAGCCGCCTGCCATTCGGGGTTGTGGTGTGTGAGTTCCACCTGATGTGTTTACAATTTAGGTCGCCCGCCAGAATGACAGAGCTCCCCATACCGAGCAGCGCCTCGATATCACTGCTTAGAACGATCTTATCCGGTGGAAGATAAACGGACGCGATAACGATCGGCGCGTGTCCCGTCAGTGAGATTCGGCACACTGATGCTTCGATATTAGCGAGCGCGGGAGGATCGGGCGGGACGCAATGCAGGGCTCTTCTATAGTAAATGACGGTACCACCACCACGGGCAGAGAGCCTGTCGTTCCTGACCATGTTATAGTTCGCGATTTTAGGGTCACGGCGCGCGGGCTTAAGTAGGGTCTCCTGCACTAAAAAGATATCAATTTGATGGTCACGCAAAAAGTCAGAAACCTGATCACGTTGATTTACGAGACCGTAAGCGTTAAAAAATCCTATCGTTACGGATAGGGGCTTTATTCTACTTATATACGCCATTGATTACCGGCGGAGTGAGGGGAGGACGTACGTATTTAATGACGCGTATACGTCGGCGTATTCTTGCATAACGGCGATAAAGTGTTGTGCAGTGGAGGCAGCGCGAATGGCGTCGCCCAAAGCGTTAACGCGCTCAAAGTTGATCGACTGAAAGAAGTCGATCGCTAAAGCGAGATTGTCGGACGCGGTCGGAGGGCAAGTCGCGGGAGAGGGACGAGTTGCGGGGGCGGGACGAATCGCGGAGGAGGGAGTTGTAACCGTGTTCGTGTACGGCAGCGGTTTTGCCCAGGCCGAGACACTGGGCACCGCCGCCGGAACGAACGCTGGCTTAGCCTGCGACGCAGAGGGTGCCGAGGCTTTGATGTCTGGGCCGGAAGCTCGGAGGCGGTTTTGGCGGGCGACGCGGCGATTTATTTTAGGGGCTCGGGGGCAACCACGGTAATTCGCGGGGTGACCCTGTGTTCGACACAGGACGCAGCTAGGCGGTTCCGTCGCGGTTATTTGGTCGCGAGCGCAGAGGGCCGTGGCGTGATCGCCCAAACACTTAACACATCGGGGGCGCGCGTGACAGTTACGGGAAGAGTGCCCGTACAATTGACAGTTATGGCACTGGCTAGGAGTGCCTTTTTTATGGGGGGCTTCGATGGCGATACCGGAGAGCCTACAGACGGTCTGTGTGTTGAAGATTTTCTTACCCTCGGGGGTAGGCTGGAGGGTGACTAGAACCATATTATATGGCTCCCTACCGCGACCGGTGTGCATACGGTGCACAGAATTCACTGGAAAGCCCTGTTCTAAGAGATCGGCCTTGACGAGCTCTACATCTAACTCTTTAGGGATTCCGCGTATTACAACGCGGAGTTCGCGCTCCTCCTGGAGCGTATAAGTATGGAAACTTATACGTTCCTTACGGAGGTAAGAAGAGAGGGCCCTATGGTCGTCGGGTGTTTGAACCTTAATTTGAATGCCGTTCGCGAGGTTACGGGCATTCGTGAAATTTATATTTTTGGCCTTAAGGGCCAGGCAAACTCGATCCCAAGCTGCCTTCTCCTGAAGGATAACCGGGGGAGGGGTCTGGGTTTTATTGCCATTTAGTGCCACCGGACGCGGCGACGGAGTGGCACGGGCTGGGGGCGCAACGGGAGTCTGAGGGCGGGGGCGCGACGCGTTCACGGCTTTGCTAATTTTAGCGGCCGCGGGAGCTCGAGACTCCGCGGCACGCTTCTTACCCTTCTGTACCAGGGTGAATCCATCCGTCGATGAGGCGGGGGCGAGGTCGACCTCCATGTCCGAGTCAGAGTCGGAGCACGAGGAGGCGGGTGCAGGCGACCTACGAGCAAGTGTAGGTGTTTTAGAGGGCGCGACGGAGGTCGCGGATGATCGCTCAGCTGAAACGATGGTCACGGCGGACGACGCAGCAGCTTTTCTCGCCAGTATAGGCGACACGGGAGCGGCAGGCACGACAGAGGCTGCGGTGCTCAATGCAGAAGCTCTGCACGCAGGTACAGGCGACGCAGGAGCAGCGAGCGCGGCGGAGTCCTCGAGAGGGCTCGCAGTGTGATTGGCCTTGAAGGCCAGAAACTCTGAGGCGAGCTGTGGGTGGCGAAGTCGGAGGAATTCCGCGAATACAGCGTCCATGATCGCTGAGTACCCAGGTGGGGCGGCCCCGGGTCTTGAAAACACTCGCCTTGCGGCGAGGCCCCAACTTCTCGGACCTGAGCGGTTCTATTGAACACAGGTGGCAATGCGGCGCGATTACTACAGGACAAAGAAAAAGCTCAACAAAACAGAAATTACAAAAAAAAAAAAAAAAAAATAAATACTTGCAGGAAAACACTTTGTCGGCAAATGTTCCACGAACACAAAAATAACTAAAACAAAACAAATAAAAGCTTCCAGGAAACACACTTGGTCGGCAGATGTATCACGAACACAGGCCGCGCGAACAATGGCCGGGCTAACAAAAGCCGGGCGAACAAAGACCGGGCGATCGAGTGGACAATGAGCACGTCCGCACGTGACGGGTGCCTCTATCGGAATGAGCCGACATTGTCCCTGATGAACATAGGGTACTTTTTTTAAAAAAAATGTTTTTTTTTTTTTGTTTCATGTGTGTTTTAATGTTTCCGAAGCGAAGCGAGGGCGGGTCGTATTGTATAAAATGAAGACTTTGGGTGTTAGCTTTGATGTGTATGGCATAGCGAAAACACTAGGCGGATCGTGAGCTTTTTGACCCATCCAGCGCTAAAGTAAAGTTACGTAACTCTCGGAAAATTTCCCGAAATTCAGTGAACTTAATTCCGGAATATTTCTTAATTTATTTTGCTTTACAGCCGGCTATTCTATTGAGAGTATTACTTCCCTAAGTTTCCTCGGGGAGGGATGAGTCATATAGAATTTCGTTTTTGGGGAGTTGTATTTTTCTTTCCTTATTCGACTTCGCCCTGTTTTAGCTACGTATTTTTGTAATTTGATGTAGTTCGTTTTTTTTTTGTAATAACATAACGATGCATCACGAATTGAAATTTTACCCTGTGATTTTTAAATGATTCTAATGATATTGTTGTTGTTATGGAAACCGAAGCCACACTTGAGAACCACCCGCGGACACATTATATGTTGAGGCATCAACCTCATTTCTCAAGTTAGGTTTTTTTTATTGCTTACATGGGTGAACGAGCTCACAGCCCGCCTGGTGTTGAGTGGTTACTGGAGCCCATAGACATCTACAACGTAAATGCGCCACCCACCTTGAGATATAAGTTCAAGGTCTCAAGTATAGTTACAACGGCTGCCCCGCCCTTCGAACCGAAACGCGTTACTTCTTCACGGCAGAAATAAACGGGGCGGTGGTACCTACCTGCGCGGACTCCCAAGAGGTCCTACCACCAGTAAAAACGGAATGGTGACGGAATCCACATTACTAAATGATGACCGATAACGCCATCTTGTTGTGTCTTTAAAGCGGTTAGTTGCCCTCAATTAAGAAAAATTGTATTATTATTCGCCAATAGATGTCGGGAAGAATTGATTATTGAAAACACGAATAAAACAACATTTTTTTGAAAATAAATCGTAGCTAGATCGATTTATCGCCCACGAAATCCCCTGTATACTAAATTTTATGAAAATCGTTGGAGCCGTATCCGAAATTCAGATTATATAATATATTAATATACAAGAATTGCTCGTTTAAAGGTATAAGATAGATTTTTGGGCGCTAGTAATAACGCCCATTAGCAAATAATGTTAGACGACTTGTAACTTCGTTCATTTATCGATACAACGAAAAAAAGGGTGCGTGTACTTATGTACGCGCGTAAGAAGTTACTTTACTTTTATAATTTTTTTTTTTTTTTAATTTTAATCAATTTGAAAAAAAATCGATTAAACAACATCCTCAAACACGCATATTGGACATCCCTTTTCTTGACATCGTATAAATTCGGTAATTCTCGGTACGGTTCGGAAAGTTCACCTGCGGCTATATTCAGACTCGCCAAGTTACGTCGGTCGTATTGTAATGAGTGATTTAGTGGGCAACTTCATTTCTGTTAATTTTGTGTCACGGTGCGCGCGCATCGTAAAATTTCACTCATGTCAATTTTTCATAACGCGCCTAAAGAAGTATAACTTCAATATATATCGGTCTGTATTATAATTTGCTCTTGCGTGCTCCAAAGGATGTGCACAACCCAATTTCCGGCATACCTTGTAAACACGTAACATCCCTGTATATCTTTTAAAAGAACAGAACGCCCGATTCACTCTCAGCATAACAATAAAACCGTGATATTTATTGGTATTCTACTCTCAGACATGTACGGACGAATGTTTTGGGAGGCCAAGAAAAAATATATATTATATATTTTTCTCCCCCTGACAGTTGATAGGGACTATGCCTTGGTTCCCCTTGGCATCCCTTGGACTATCCTCATCAATTTTTCATAACGCGCCTAAAGAAGTATAACTTCAAAAAAATCTATAAAATTGCCTAGAACCATTGTATTTTATCACAGAACGTACGTATGTATACTGTAACGTCGAAATCTGCGATCCCGTTTGTTCGAGCATCCTTCGTTTACGCAGAGAAAAATCGGCTACACTGTAAATAGTAGTCGTATGACGAGGTCCAAGCTATAAGCGAATGTATTTATGAAGATAAATAGATTGGTGAGATTGGAAGATCTGGTGGGAGGACCTCTTGTGAGTCCGCGCGGGTGGGTACCACCACCCCGCCTATATCTGCCGTGAAGCAGTAATGCTTTTCGGTTTGAAGGGTGTGGCAGTCGTTGTAACTATACTTGAGACCTTAGAACTTATGTCTCAAGGTGGGTGGCGCATTTACATCGTAGATGTCTATGGGATCCAGTAACCACTTCACTCCAGGTGGGATGTGAGCTCGTCCTCGAATTTAAAATTTTTTGTCCTTCGCCGCTTTTACTGAATGTTTTATATAGATCATCATATATATAGGTCCCAGCATGCAGCTACCGATTTGAACTAAGATTTCATTCTTAGACCAAAACACAATAGCAAAATTTCTTTTGTTCACGCATATTTGCGACAAATAATAAATTAGTTTTGTGGAAGTAATGTTTTATTTTTATGTTTAGTCCGACAAATTACAATTTGCTTGTACAATTAAAAATAATTATAAAAGGCGCCAAGGCGGTTGGTGAGTGATGGAATACACAGATATTTAAAAAAATTCATAAACGTCAAACCTCACTATGCGTTTCGTTTTACGCTATGTAGATTTTGAACATCTTGAAGCTAGTAATTAATTTTTAAGCTTGGCTTAAAGCATTTTTAAACTGTACTTTGGATTATAGATTAAGAAATAGTTAATGGTGTCCATTTAAAATTGATTTAAAGCACGTCGGCAATAAAAAATAAAATAATATTTTTAAGTAGGTAAATCAAATAAAATCTCCGAAGAATAAAATAAATTCTAACTCAAATTGAAATACTATAGGTTTATTCCAAGTTTCGTAAAAAATTAACGAAGCTTACAGCTTACTAAAGTAAATTTATCAAAAAATATTTACTAATTTCCGCTTCAGCTTACGTTTTGAGCAATACTCGAAACAGGCAAGCGCTTAGGCCTCGTTACACATCGCCCTCCGTTCTCCTCGCTCCAACAAGCGCTTAATTAGAGACACGCGGCTGAACCCTCGACGTCAACGCTTGTGGATTACGCCAAACTAAGATCCGATGTGTGCCAAAGAGATTCCTTGTTTAGGCTCTCTTTCACAAAGGGCGCTGATCAAATCGTTTTGACTGAATATTCGAACTATTGTGCGTATCATTTAGAAAGTAATTAGGTTTTTTGTTTATTGTAGACGACCAAACGTTAACTTATTTATTAACAGTGTTCAATCACATTAATGTTATTCAGTTGTGTAAAATAGTCAATAAAGAGGCTTCGTTTTAACACGTTAAATGCGAGACTATGTGAGGGATTTTTAGACAGTGCGTATGAGGTCTTTCCGAGGCAAGATTAGACTTGTTTACGGTACTCATACAAGTCTTAACCAGATAAATGTGAGGAATTGTTTGAGATGATAACATCATCTCGTTTTTACCATCGCACCGCCCGCTATCGGAGTAGAGTTCATCCATACTACCTGGAGCCACTGCGGTCATCCACAGTGGGTTTCCAGAGGCCTTTTTTGCCACGCACCATCCAGATATGGAATGAGCTCTCCTCCACGGTGTTTCCCGAGCGCTATGACATGACCTTCTTCAAACGAGGCTTGTGGAGAGTATTAAGCGGTAAGCAGCGACTTGGCTCTGCCCCTGGCATTGCTGAAGTCTAGGCAACGGTAACCACTCACCATCAGGTGGGCCGTATGCTCGTCTGCTTACAATAGCAATAAAAAAAAAGCAAAGATAGGCCTCAAAAATGTTTTCGAATATACCCATACTTATAGAAATGTGGACTTTTCGACTTGCGCACCAAGCAAAAAGTTTTGACTGCGGCATCAGGGAATAGTCGCGTGTGGGGCTTTCAAGTCGCATAACGCAGTCAACGTATTAAGGATCATTCATTCGATGGCTGTCAAAAATATGGTAAGATTTAGTGTGCATGTGAGTCCGTTTGACATACGTACAAGACAAAGGGCCAAGGATTTTGTTCACAGCTTGCCACATTTTTTTTCCATTTCTCCATGTTCTCAGACAGCTGTTAGCAAATCTCTTCTCGTCGATGAGCCCCTGAGAACGACCACCTATTCAGGTGAAGCGAGAAAGGTCACTGGGCCACTATCGTCGCTTGCTACGAAGGGCTCGACGAGCGAATCAACTCACAGACACAGCCCACTGAGTTTTTCGCTTGATCTTCTCAGTGGGTCGCTTTTCCAATCCGGTGGTAGATTCTGCAAAGCACTGCTCTTGCTATGGCCAGTGTTAGCAACACTCCGATTTGAGCCCCGTGAGATCACCTACACGCTAGGGCGAAGCTGATATAGCCTCTCATGGCTATTAGCATAGGTAGGAAAAAAATAGAAACGGGCCACCAGCAATGCTTAATGCTTCCATCTTAAAAACGCGGTTTCCACATTGTTCGTCACGGCTGCATTGGCTCTAGGTAGATTTTTTGTTGATAAATGCCTATGGCGGATCTTCATTGACTTCTAGCCATCATCGGTGTAGTAAGTAATGATTTTTAGTACCAAACGCTCTGAGTATTCAATCCAAATATTTGTCCGTGATATTAATTTTAATTCTCTGGTTCAGACGTAATTATAGTACAGAAGAAAGTTTAACTATAAGACGTTTATTTCAATCATAAATAGGATATTAATAGAATTAAATTATATTCTCATCTAATTTCAGCTGTTGTATTATCAACAAACTTTGTAAATGTGTTTCTGACGACAATACAATTAGTGATGAATCGTACTATTAAATTATGTAGCGATTGTTTCTGAATGGCAAAAGACATATTAATCACATTCAATGAACGAAAACATTCAAAATTATTTGATTTAAATTATAACTTGCGTAATTACTGGTGGTATGACCCCACGTGAGTCCGCACTAGTTTTTTTTGTTTTTTTTTTTGTTTTTATTGCTTAGTTGTGTGGACGAGCTCACAGCCCACCTGATGTTAAGTGGTTACTGGAGCCCATGGACATCTACGACGTAAATGCGCCCACCTTGAGATATAAGTTCTAAGATCTCAGTATAGTTACAACGGCTGCCCCACCCTTCAAACCGAAACGCATTACTGCTTCACGGTAGAAATAAGCAGGGCGGTGGTACCTACCCGCGCGGACTCACAAGAATTCCTACCACCAGTTGCAGTAAGTACCAATTCTGCCGTGCAAACTATTTCTGCCGTGAAGCAGTAATATGTTTACGGTTTAAAGAGTGGGGCAACCGCTGTACTGTAAAACCTTAGAGCTCATCTCTCGAGGTGAGAGGCGGCATTTACGTTAGAGAAGTCTATGGGCTCCAGTAACCACTTAACACCAAGTGGGCTGTGAGCTCGTCTACCCATCTGATCAATAAATAAAAAAAAACGTTAATACAGATCGCATAGATCAATCACGAGGTCTTTTGACATTCAGATCATCCTTACTTTTAATTAATTCTTATTAATTCTTTTACTCTTCCATTTTTAGGCTGGACCCGTTAAAGCCTAAAGGCAGCGTGGGCGGTGAGCCGGTGAATACCTGAAACATTGTAACAAGCGCGTCCGCTCGGCGACTGCGTGCGACCAAATATAAATATTGCCGTAGCTCCACCGGAGATTTGTTTAATTTGACACGCCCGATGTCTGTCTCTAAGTCATAGAATACGCAGATGTAGATGTCCTTATCTTTTTTTTCTCCCTACCTATGCTGATAGCCTTGAGAGGCTATTTCAGCTTCTCCTTGACGTGTAGGTGAGCTCACGGGACTCAAACCGGGAGTGTTGCTAACACTGGCCCTAGCAAGAGCAGTGCATCGCAGAATCTACCGGAGGATCGGAAACGCGACCCACTGAGAAGATCTGGCGAGAAACTCAGTGGGATGGGTCTATGGGTTAATTTACTCGTCGAGCCCTTCGTCGCAAGCGACGGATTCGGCGAGGACGTTGACCTGTGCTTGAGGTACCTAAAAGTACCGTTAATTGATCGGGAGAATCCGTGCCGTGACGTGCTTAGGGCAACGTCTGTTCACCATTCGGTCCACAGGATCGGGTATGGTCCCTATCAAGGACTTGCTCTGTAAAGCTTAGACTATTTTTATTTTGTTATTTACTGACGTGCTTACCTGATGATAAGTTGTTTTCTGTGGGCCTGCGCCACCATTCTAGTTTTCTGCCGCGAAGCTTTCACACGTTCCGACCATATTATTATGATCAAATTTAAAACAAAACTAGGGAATCTCAACCCGCTGTAACTGTTACGAAATAAATATAATCGACTCATTTATTGAAAAGACTCTAGCGCCATCTATCTTACATTAATGCGTTATATTGAAAGCCTTTCATGAAATATCAAATACCAAGTTATTATATAGACTCAATTGGCATAATAATAATATCTGGAAAAAATCACGGATGGTCATTCGGTCTCAATTTAGGGTTCGCTATGTTATGGGTACCAAAGACTGATGAACATTAATCAAGTTTAAATATATACATTATAAATACCCAGAAAAAGAGTAAAAAAACCTGTTCACCAACAGTGTTTGCTCGATGAGGGAATCGAACCCACGACCCTCAGCACAGCAGCTAGGGCTGCTAACTACAACACCACCGAGTCAGTCAATAGCATAAAGCATAAAAACTGGACAAATCATAAACTAATAAAATTGGAGAGTACTTATCGGCAGGCAGCGGTTTGGTTCAGCCACTGGCATTGCTGAAGTCCATGGGCGGCGGTAACCACTCACCATCACTGGTGGTAGGTTACTGGTGGTAGGACCTCTTGTGAGTCCGCACGGGTAGGTACCACCGCCCTGCCTATTTCTGCCGTGAAGCAGTAATGCGTTTCGGTTTGAAGGGTGAGGCAGCCGTTGTAACTATACTGAGACCACAAATTTTTTTTTCTGTGACTGAGACTTTAGGCCTTATATCTTAAGTGGGTGGCGTGTCCACCCATCTAAGCATTTAAAAAAAAGGTGGGCTGTATGCTCGTCTGCCTACAAGGGCAATAAAAAAAAACAGCGAACGACAAATGTTTTCAAACACACATTCTAATAAATCGGATAACCCGCATCATCACTTTTAGTAATCTAAATCTAAAACTAGCTATACAAATACGTAGGAACTATAAATACGAAATCGAATATGTACTTACACTAAAATGTTTCTCGTTCACACTTATATTCCGTTCGAAAATATCCAATAAAAATATGATCGTAAACAAGGCATTAACGCCGAATAACCCATCTATTCCGATTTATACGTCGTAATCTATGACGCGCGCTGCGGGCCCGAGATAAGCCGGCCAAATAGAGAGGTAATCTTGCATGACTTTATTATGGAGCATTACTCGATTTAAATACGCCGGTTTATTAAACTTTTTTTTTTGTTTTAGGCATCAAACTCTAAGTTTCGTGTTTATACAGATAACAATAAACAAAGGGCATATATATGTGTTATGTCAAATACATGGTAGCGTGTGTAATTTTTTTTTTATTGATTTAATGTATTTTTTAAGCGTTATTAAAAAAAAAAACTTTCCGCATTTCTTCTCTACATTCTCTATAAATGTGGAAAATTTCCTACTTTTCCGTCCGCAAAAATTTCGTTAAAAGTGTTTGCTTCACGTATTAATATATAGACACTCAGGGGGTCGCGATTCCAGTGGTAGATGCAGCGTAGCACTACCCTTGCTGAGCCCCGTGAGCACACGTAAATGTTCTGTGAAGCTAGTATAGCCTCATTAGATTACTAGCAGTAGATAAGTGTATAAGTAAGCTGGTGGTAGGACCACTTGTGAGTCCGCACGGGTAGGTAGCACCACCCCGCCTATTTCTACCGTGAAGCAGTAATGCGTTTCGGTTTGAAGGGTGGGGCAGCCGTTGCAACTATACTGAGACCTTAGAACTTATATCTCAAGGTAGGTGGCGCATTTACGTTGTAAATGTCTATGGGCTCCAGTAACCATTGAAAACCAAGTGGGCTGTGAGCTCGTCCACGTATCTAAGCAATAAAAAAAGAAAAGAAAAGAAAAATATGATACGCTTAGGATTAGTAAAGAATATCATTGAATGATACTTCTAGGTAACCATTTCAAGCAATCTTCTGATGCATGAACAACAAAACGATCGCGAATCTAAGTAATTAAAACTATATTCAGATTGTTAAATGAAGGTTGCTTTTTTTGGGTTATAATAACCTCCTCCAACTTGCTTCGATAATCCTCAATGCTGAAGGTCGTGGCCTCATTTAATAACTTTCTCCTGGATTATCTTGCGCCAGGTATTCCCTATTCTTGGCTGCGCGGATGGTATCGTAATATATCAGGTATTAGAGCAAAGAAAAATGAAAGTTTTTAGGATGTATAGGCAGGCGATCGAATTAAAAAGGGTGCGTGTACTTATGTACGCGCGTAAGAAGTTATACTTTATTTTTATTAAATTTATTTCTTTTTATTTTTTTATTTTAATCAATTTGAATAAAAATCGATTAAACAACATCCTCAAACACGCATATTGGACATCCCTTTTCTTGACATCGTATAAATTCGGTAATTCTCGGTACGGTTCGGAAAGTTCACCTGCGGCTATATTCAGACTCGCCAAGTTACGTCAGTCGTATTGTAATGAGCGATTTAGTGGGCAACTTCATTCTGTTAATTTTGTGTCACGGTGCGCGCGCACCGTAAAATTTCACTCTTATCAATTTTTCATAACGCGCCTAGAGAAGTATAACTTCAAAAATATACACAAAAAATCTTCGTTTTAAAAGTCTATTCAAAGTGAAGCTTTTACGACAATTTTCTCTGTTTGAACGCTTACGAAAGCACGATTAGAAATTCATATAATTACATAGTTAATACAATGTTTGCTTTTCATAATGACGCCTTAATTCCAATACGTTTGTAAAGGCCGTAACTACCATATAATTTGGTGAATAATTAAGAGACCCTAGCTCTTCGAAATTTCTAGTATTTTTACATCATGGATGTGTGGATGGATGGATGGATATACTCTTGACTAAACCAATGCTCGCCCACCTGTCCTGGTGAAATTGAAAAGGCCTCAGGGCCACCAGTAATCCTTCAATCATAATAAAAACAACAGAGGCAAAATGAAACGATAAATATAGCTTTAATTATGTCTATAAGTCGCAAAAGCCTAAGTAAAAACTAATTAAATTTCATTTTGCTGATACCTAACAGAACAACGAATAATTAGCCTAAAACAGTTGATTGATAACTAAACCAAAACATTGATAAATTAATTATCTGAAGCTTCGAGATCCATACAAGGCCAGAATTAAATATATCAATGTTTGTGATTAGTAATTATTCAAAGCAAAAGAACATTCACACACATATGCAAGAATTACAATGAAGACTTTGGTAATAAAGAAAAAAGTAAGATTTTCCACCGAGCGAGTGAATTAGCTCGGTAGACCGACGCTCCAAATGTTGTTCTTTAGAACTTGTATAAGCATATGTAAGCTTAGGGTAGATATTATCTTGTTGAACACCAAGTAAAACGATGTCACCTTTTGATTCCTGATTTAATCAACAATATGTTATCTTAACAATTCACTTTAACACTTGTCCAACTTTAACCAGTACGTACAACAGTCACTGAATCACACAACGTAACAAGGATATAGTAAGTGCACCAGGCAAGCGCAGTCCAACGAATGTTCATTGCGAGGCACGTACCGCCTTTTTATACTGGCCGGCGCAGCTGGCTTATTTATGAGTCACTTCTGTTGCACCTGTTGTTTATGAGTCGAACGACATGGCCGGCGCACCTGGCTTGTGTGAGTCACTCCTATTGCACGTGCTAAACAGAAATATCGTTAACGCCGTCACGGCCATACTGACGTGCGCTCGTCCTCGTGCGCGCATTCTTATGGTATGTCTGTGACCAACAAACGTGTTCGTTCATCCTGACATTAACGGATGCAACTTAAAACGTGGTCTATGATATTAACAATCTAGTACGGTTCGGTTCGCATAATTCTTCAGAAAATCCTATACTGGCTATAAATAACCTTCAGACTGCTTACATACCTGGGCCAGTTCATTTAAAACTCTTCAGGTATGTAAGTATGTCCCTTTTAACTTAGACCGGAATTGTTATCCCTTCAGTTTTTCGAACTGGACCGGATAATGCTAGACCGAATCGCAATCCCTGTAGCTAATTGTTGTGGCTAATCTGGATGAAAATCCCTATAGCCAAGCCATTGGACCGGACAGACCCTTCAATGACTTCACACTTTTTTTTTTTTTTTTCTCTTTTTTTTTTTTGCTAGTCCGGATTAACATCTCTCTAGCCACATACAATTCTCTTTTTTTTTTTTTTTATCTGCGTGTACGGTAGCGTTTGTTAGAACATCTCTTAAACCAGAACATTTATACGGAATTTCTTCAGAAATAGTGCGAGACCGACCATCGTTTTCTACATTTCCAACACCTGCACCTGAGGTGCCTGAGCTTACAGACATTGTATCACTACCCGCAGACTATGTTTGCTGTATCGTTATTTGCGGACAAAAATGTCGCTTCTATTGTCAGTGATAGAGTCGTCATCATTAAGATCAGTTTCATGAACAAGATTACTTAACCCATCTGTGTACGCCGTCACGTCATCGTCACTATAATTTTCAGAAATTTCTAGTAGTCTGACGGGCCTCGAGGTACTTCGCGTAAGTTTTCATGGGGAACTTTGTACACTAGAACCATTTACATGTCTCAACTTATACCTATCGTTTTCCAAAACTGCAGATGATTGAAAGATTACTGGTGGCCCGGAGGCCTTTCCCGCTTCACCAGGACGGGTGGGCGAGCAAAGGCTCAGCCAAGAGGGGTGGGATTTGCTAACAACTGCCCGAGCGCCTCCGCAGGAGACCTAACAACTCAAGAGCAATTGCTTCGCGAATGAATCTACTACCGGATCGGAATCGCGACCCACTGAGAAGATCCGGCGAGAAACTCAGTGGGCTGATGCATGGGTTAGGTTGCACGTCGACCTCTTTGTCGAGTTCGACGAGTACGATTACTGGGGTTCCTCAGCCTGCTCCTAGTGTTAGAGCTGAAGGTATCTAATGCAAGAGTTATTGGATCTGATGGATCCGTAAGGACGTGTCTAGGGTGACTACGGTGACTTGTTCATGAAACCGCTTACCATTGAATAAATTACTATGGCTTTGTTTTATAAGACTACATTCTGACCCTGAATGGAACATAAAGGGGGAGCCAAAACCACTTATCTGTAACACACTGAAGCTCTGGAACACACGTTGACGTCTCTGGTTGGACCTGCCACAGCACCTGGAGCAGTGTCGTTTTTCTTCTTGTAGCGCATGGAACACCCAGAAGCTACATGGCTCGCATCACCGCACACGTAACAGCCGACTTGCAGGTGAGAGCCGGGCGCCCACGGATGAGGAGGTTGTTCAGGTTTTGCAGGCTGTATTTTTGTGAGGCAAGTAGCAGCTCGAGCCTTAAGCGAATGTGTGAGAGTCAAAATTAAATCGACACCATCCAATACTTCAACTACTTTAAACGGCCCTTTAAACTTCGTATCTAATTTCGTTTGATTATGCTCTTCGTATTAATGTGTGGACGAGCTCACAGCCCACCTTGTGTTAAGTGGTTACTGGAACCCATAGACATCCACAGCGTAAACGCACCACACACCTTGAGATAGAAGTTCTAAGGTCTCAGTATAGTTACAACCGCTGCCCCACCCTTCAAACCGAAATACACCACTGCTTCACGGCAGAAATAGGCAGGGTGATGGTACCCGTGCGGTCGATGGCACTATACGGAGCACCCGTCTGGTGCCACGTCCTTACCCACGAGAACGTCGCCGCGCTGCGACGCCGGCAGCGCGCGATCGCAGTCAGAGTTATTCAATGATACCTCACAGTCTCCTACGAGGCGGCGCGCCCTAGCGCAAGTGCAGCCGGAGCGCGGGGGCTCCAATATCGGCAGTCCGTGCTGGAGGCGTGATCTCGTCGTTTGGCGGACCCGTCGGCCGGCCTCCGTACCGTCGAGGCGATCTGCCCGGTTCTCGCGGACTGGGTGGGCCGCGACCGCGGAAACTCACCTCCGGCTACCTGTGCAGACTCACAAGACAATTTACCACCATGCAAACTTCTTACCGCAACAAATCTTACCAGCCACCACGCAAACTACAATTTTACGGGTTCCACCTCTCTTACACGATGTTACTCCCACACTGAGGAAGCCAACCGCGAACACTTGTCAAGCACGCACAAGCACGCACTTCACCGGAAAAACATGCATCCGCCAGCGGAACCCGAACACCGCCGCATCGCCAGGCACGAACGCACCGGACGTCTTATCTTACAGGTCACGACGACTTCAGATGTGTCAATTTTTCTTCCCCACGGAAACTTGCTTGCTTTCTTGTTTGCTTGCTTGCTGGAGCCCGAAGTCATCGAACGTGTAGTGTTATTGGTATTGAATCGAGTAGATTCTAAAATTTCAGCGACAATTCACAGTCTCATGTCCTGGTTTACTGTACTAGTGCCATCTAACTCTAGCAGTAGTCATTGGCTTAAAAACGATTCGTGTCGGAACTACCCACTCGTCATGACAGATCCATTATTGCGATCGAAGTTTCACTTGAGATTTGCACTTGCCTTAATTTCTTGCAATAGCTTGTTACGTGTTGTATTTCCGTTAGTAAATGCCATGTGATGAAGTCGACAGTCAAACTGGGCAACATGAGCCAGAACGTAAGATGTGACGATTTCTTCGTGGCTCAGATCTTCCATCGAGGTAACAGAGACGTTATTACGCGACTTACGTATGCTGCATTCACGCTCTTGTGGCGTACCACTACTAGTATTCTGATCTGCATCATGTTTTTTTTTTGCTGTACTTCGAACATGTTCAAACACGTCACGCCAGTGAGAGTAGAGTCCTGATCCCACTTCTGATGTAAGCTTAGGGTAGATATTATCTTGTTGAACACCAAGTAAAACGATGTCACCTTTTGATTCCTGATTTAATCAACAATATGTTATCTTAACAATTCACTTTAACACTTGTCCAACTTTAACCAGTACGTACAACAGTCACTGAATCACACAACGTAACAAGGATATAGTAAGTGCACCAGGCAAGCGCAGTCCAACGAATGTTCATTGCGAGGCACGTACCGCCTTTTTATACTGGCCGGCGCAGCTGGCTTATTTATGAGTCACTTCTGTTGCACCTGTTGTTTATGAGTCGAACGACATGGCCGGCGCACCTGGCTTGTGTGAGTCACTCCTATTGCACGTGCTAAACAGAAATATCGTTAACGCCGTCACATATTATGCTTATTTTGAAACTGTCAGATATTTTGTTTATCATATTATATTGCCTTTATAGGCCGACGAGCACACGACCCACTTGATGTTGAGTGGTTACCGTCGCCCATGGACTTCAGGAATGCCAGAGGCAGAGCCAAACCTCTGCCTACCGTTAAGTATTCTCCACAAGCCTCGTGTCAGTGATAGCTAGTTACCAACCAAATTAAAACCAACTGACCGCGCGCATAAGCTTTCTGCTCATTGTCCCACCTGAAAATTTACATCTAAACCAATATTAGCATTAGCCCGTTTTCTTTTTCCGACTGTCAGGATTGCGAACATAAAACATCGAAAATTGTCATACAAAAACAACAGAATTAAAAAAAAGCCACTTAACGTAAAAAAGCACATAACACGTAACGTAAAACAACTTTGTTAATTTGAAAGTTTAATCGTTTATAGTGAGAGCTCGTCACAAGGTCTGCCCGTAACATGTTCGGGTAAACAGAATTAATCAAAAAAGGTGCACGTGGAAGAAGTGAAGTTTGGCGGTAGGCAGCGGCTTGGCTCTGCCCCTGGCATTGCTGAACTCCATGGGCGACGGTGACCACTCACCATCAGATAGGCCGTATGCTCGTCTGCCTACAAGGACAGTAAAAAAAAATCATATTACGGTTTCACGAAAACGTTAATGCTTAAAATTCCTCCCGAAGCTTGCAATTTGAAAACTGAATTAAAAATCTAAAAGCCATCAAAATTTAATTCAACTTGTTTTACGGTGTGCAGTATTGTGGTTCTCTTCATTTTTCATTCTTAAATCAAATTTATCTTGTAATAGAGAATGCTGTGTATAAGAAAACCACCCAGTTCGCTTTGTCCTTTCCCTCCCTCCACGGCGAGTTACGAGACGCTCTATCTATTTTCTCACTCTCGCTCTTCCCAAATTGTATCTTTTCTCTCTAGCCGTAACGAATTTGTCGCGAGTTAAATTTTACTCTCAAGGCGCCTTAGGAAGTTTCACTTTTAAAAAGTATCACATATCTTGTGTTCTGTGATAGCTACTCGCTACAAAAGTGTGTGTTTGGTGTATAAGATTCAGTTATTATGTGCAGCAATTAGTCTCAGGATAGTAAGCAAGACAATAAAGTAATTACTGCAATTGAGTCCTAGGCTATCGTTCCACGCGTTTAACAATCACCGCCCCCATAGAACGGCGACCAGAGACCAGCTGTTCTTACTTAAACTACTCCAGCCCACTGAGTTTCTAGCATGATCTTCTCAGTCGGTCGCGTTTCCGATTCAGTGGTAGATTCTGTGAAGCACTGCTCTTGCTAGGGCCAGTGTTAGCAACACTCCCGATTTGAGCCTCGTGATCTCACTTACACGTCAAGGAAAAGCAGAAATAGCTTCTCAAGATAAGGTAAGATATAGCGGGCATTGGAGTGGCTGATAAATTTACACTTAAATTAAGAGAAACAATAAGAACCTTAGTCTAATTAGAGGCCAGTGTATAGGATTTTTTTCTAAATAAATACAGTACCCGGCGATAAATATCACACATCGACTGTTAGAAAGAAACAATCGGCTAATTTCGGCTTTGTAGAGCGTTGTCTCTGTCGCACGAAACACTAACAGTTAGCTTAGTGTGGATTTTTCAACTTCTCGTTCGCGTAACAGCGCCTCTAGCGGCAAACAAGGAAAGCTGTTCCAAGTTCTTTTTTTATTGCCTTTTTAAGTAGACGAACGAGCATACGGTCCACCTGATGGAAAGTTGTCAACGGTGTTTATGGATATCAGTAACGCTAGGGGCAGAGCAAAGCCGCTGCCTACCATTAAGTACTCTCCACGAGCCTCGTTTGAAGAAGGACATGTCATAGCGCTCGGAAAATTTGAGTTAACTTTTACGCGGTCGAGAAGTTAAAAAAACTCGCACTAAGCACACAGGATCTGCATCGATTCGTGTTGGAATCAGTTAAAGGTATTTTTTTTATTCCCGATCCTGCGGACAGAATGGAAAGCGGTCGACGTCGCCCCAAACACGTCATTTCGGATCCTCCCGATCCACTAACGGTGCTTTTAGGTACCTCAAGCACAGGTAGTCGTTCTCATCGAACCCGTCGCTTATGACGAAGGGCTCGACGAGTGAATTAATCCTCAGACACAGTCCACTGAGTTTCTCACCGGGTCTTCTCAGTGGGTCGCGTTTCTGATCCGCTGGTAGATTCTACGAAGCACGGCTCTAGCTAGGGTTCGTGTTAGCAACGTCGTCAGGTTTAAGCGCCGTGAGCTCACCTACTAGTTAAGGTTACGCTGAAATAGCCTCTCAAGGCTCTCAGCTAGGTAGGAACAAAAAAAAGGTATTTCTTAGTACTCGTAGCATTGATGGGAATTTCTGGTTTGCGACGTCCCTGTCTACCCCGGAAACATAGATGAATAAACAGTAGCGAAACGTGCTTGATGTTTGTCGAACGCGTCACTCCGTGATACCCCTCGTACAAACATACAAACACATTTCTTTCCATCGACAGCAAACATTTGACATTGAGCCCTGTTGTTCATTTTGGGTTCGTTAAATAGGGTGGACAGACGAGCCGTTTTCGAAGCCGCGTATGCGATTGAGACGACTCAGCACTCTATTAAATCACAGACTGACCTTGGGAGATAACGTATTAATTGATTTTAAAACAACTGATGTTCTAATATTTAATTCAGCAAGCAAGAAATGAGTAAGAGAGGAGTGAGTGTTGAGATGACGGCTGATAGAAGAGAATGGAAGAAAAAAAATACCTGTGCAGACCCCTCTTATTGGGATAAGGTGGAGAAAGTGAGACAGAGAGAGAGAGAGAGAGAGCAAGCGAGAGATTAAATTCGAATTTTCCAGATTTTTATACATAGGACTATGCGAATATCAATGCCACAATACACTCTGAGATATATAGTCGAAGTTACATTTAGTTTTAACTGAAACCCATGACTGCTTCGCGACAGAAGGTGAAACATTATTAATAGTGATTACATAAATTTATTAACTGTTTATTGTATTGCTATTTAGGGCGGTTGATGGTTGATGGTGAGTACGACGGACGCGCGTTAAAAACGCGACGTTTTTCCCGCTCGTCAGTAACACGTCAAGTTCGTTAGCCTTTCGTACCTGTACGCGATGTCTTTACTTTATCACTTCCTAGAAGCGAAGATACACAATATGCTTATGAAGTCATTGTATACCATGACGTATGTTAAAAAAGCTTTTCAACGTATGGAGCTTTTTGACGCGGATTTAACTGAGCGGCTTTGAGTTTTCATTAGTATTTAGTGGAGATAATAATTTATTTTCTTGAGGTGTTATTTTCTGTATTGACGACCTCCAGCCTACGTGCTGTGAAGTGTCTACTAGAGATGCTCCAATGAATTCTGTTTCTCATATTGAGACTTGAATTCTAAGTCACTTACATATAAGCACTGATTTATTTTTAGGAATGTAACCTGTCAATGTGTCGGAAATATAAAAGGATTGGTAGCTTTTTGCAGGGCCAAGACAAAACTGTTTCTTTGAAAGGGATTGAAGTCTTAGAAAAGCGCTGTGCACGGTGTGTACAGAGACTCGGAGACTATGTAGAAAATTAAATTATTAAGTTATCAATAGCCATTATATTCTTTCTCATTCTCACTACCTTTTGATCCTATTAATTAAAAAATTTTTATGTTTGGTATTTTACCATGCATGTGGCTTAGGTTTTATTGAAAGATGTCTAATGGTAGTTGGTAGGTAGTTGAGGAGCTCATGAGCGATTAATAGAATCGGTACACGCTATTGAGTTGAACCGTAGCAAATACATCTAGGTATCGGTAAATCACCTCAAAATCACGAATGGTTTCCATGACCTTCGCTTCAGATCTGCATTTGAAATAAATATATCGAGGGGTTGAAGGTTATTTATTTTTAGCGACATTTCACTTAACCTGCGACATTTATTTTAATTAAAAGTTTGTTTTATTTTGCATCAGCATCAACAGTTTGATGTTTTTAATTGAATGTCAATTAAGATTATTCCATTGAAATAGCTGAAGAAGTTTTTTTGTTATGATATTTTTTCCAAATTTTAAATGGTGCTCCTGTGAAGTTGTAAAAATGTCATTTAAATCAAATGGCCTTTCACCCCTCGATCGGATATATTTTGATTTTTTTTTATTGCTTAGATGGGTGGATGAGCTTACAGCCCACCTGGTGTTAAGTGGTTACTGGAGCCCACATCAACAACGCAAATGCGCCACCCACCTTGAGATATAAGTTCTAAGGGGTCAAGTATAGTTACAACGGCTGCCCCAGCCTTCAAACCGAAACGCATTACTGCTTCACGGCACAAATAGGCAGGGTGGCGGTACCCACTCGCGCGAACTCATAAGAGGTCCTACCACCAGTAAAAAATTCATTTTCCCCTTTTGTCCCTTAGGTCGTCATCAAAATATTTCGCATGATGACTAAACAAAATACAAACATCTTTCGAAGAGTTATATGCGTTCACTCAATAGAGTTGTTATGATGCCTTATTCTTTACTTTTTTCTCCGCCTTATCCCACTAGGTGGCGTCGGCACAGCGAATTTTTATATTCCATTCTCTTTTATCAGCCGTAATCTCATTCCTCTCTCTCTCATATCGTCATTGACACACTCCATCCATGTCTTTTTCGGTCGACCTCTTCTCCCCCTACCTTGCACTACCATTTCCATACATCTCCAAGTCACATGCATCTTCTCTCTACGCATCACATGTCCCTACCACGCTAACCGCTCTTTAATTTGTTGATTACTGGGGCTACTTTCATACCACCTCTTCTTTTTTGATGCCTTATTCATTTATTATATCGTTATCAAACTGTGAAGATTCATTGTATCTTATCTTAAAAAGCGGTACCTTTTAGATTCCTTGCTCAGTTTTATTTGGTCTACGATAGCAGACCATACTAATTTCCAATCGACAGTCAATGGGTACTGTATATATTGATACGTTAGATACAGATACATTAGAATGATACACAGATTGAATTTCTTTTGAAGAACTAGATCCAACGAAATGAGATGACGAAATAATTTCGAATGATTCCAGAGAACGCTAATCGTGTTGGAACAAACGCGAGAATAGAATGATTCCACAGGACACTTACTATAGAACAAACGTAAGAATAGATTGAGATCGAAAATTCCATCAAAAAATTATTAAAGGTGGTGGATTCAGCAAAATACTAGTCAAGACACAGCCATGTCGTTAAAAGCCCATAACATCGGGTATTAACTAAAGAAAGTCGCGCCATTAGAAATGCCCTTTAGAACGATTAAAACGGAAACGACAGGACTATTGTATTGAGATAATTGGGTTCAGAAATGGTAGTGCTATTGCGATGAGCCGAGCATCGAATTCTGTATTGAAGAGTAAGAAATTTTGTGTCAGTCAACAAATTTGAGAATAAATGCCAACAAAACGGTACTCAATAAGATAAAGTACGTTTTTCTCGTTTCTTTAAGTAGTCGCCCGCGCTGGCTTCGCCCAATTGTGTTAACAACTTCTTACGCACGGTTTCGTATGAGAGAACAGTATGTTAGAATTTTCATTATTATTTGCGTAATTATTATAATTTGCTTAATTACTGGTGGTAGGACCTCTTGTGAGGCCGCGCGGGTAGGTATCACCACCCTGCCTATTTCTGCGGTGAAGCAGTAATGCGTTTCGGTTTGAAAGGTGGGGCAGCCGTTGTAACTATACTTGAGACCTTAGAACTTATATCTCAAGGTGGATGGCTCATTTACGTTGTAGATGTCTATGGGGTCCAGTAACCACTTAACAACAGGTGGGCTGTGAGCTCGTCCACCCATCTAAGCAATAAAAAAAATATTGTAGACGTGCTGACGAGCACCTGATACTTAGGCCATAATTGGAGCTTAAAGACCCACGCTGATGGCCTATGTGAGACATAAGACATGAGGTCACGTACTGCTTCTAAAAAAATAAGCTGATAAATGAGTTTACTAACTATTTCTTGTTAAGTAGTTATCAGTGTTCATAGACCTCATAAAGCGAATGCCGACTTGATGCCTTGAGCCAAAAGTCGAAATCTCAATTATATTATATAGTGGCTGTTACTCTCTTCAAATAGAAACCCGTGAGTGCTACGCGGCAGAATTAGACAGTAGTGGGGATAGAAGAAGAGGAAGAGGTAGACCTAAGGAAAAATGTATGAATTGCGTGAAAGGCGGTATGTGTAAGAGGGGAGTGAGCGAAGAAATGGTATATGATAGAGGAGTATGGAAGAAAAAAACATGTTGCGCCGACCCCAGGTGACTGGGAGAAGGGCAGGAGAATGATTATGATGATGATGAGTGTTCCTACAATTAACCGTAACACTACTAATTACAAATTTTCAAGGACAAGTCTTATAATTAGTAGCGATGGATTTGTAAAAACGTAATCGAAAAATGTTGTGTTACTGTTCTCATTGTACATTACGCCTACGGTGAAATCCCTCTCGAGAACGCAGTAGCCTATTTGTACAACTGTAAGATCAGTTTTTTCTCTCTAAAGAATTGTTTAATTTACGTATTTCTGTACAACAGAGACTGCGGTTTGTGATATCTTAAAAAAAAACAGCGTTGTATTACGTTACGGATTGATAGATGCGCTCACGGGTTCAACCTGGGAAGTCGTCGTGGCCTAAAGGATAAGACGTCCGGTGCATTCGTATGTAGCGATGCACCGGTGTTCGAATCCCGCAGGCGAGTACCAATTTTTCTAATGAAATACGTACTTAACAAATTTTCACGATTGACTTCCATGGTTAAGGAATAACATCGTGTAATAAAAATCAAACCTGCAAAATTACAATTTGCGTAATTACTGGTGGTAGGACCTCTTGTGAGTCCGCACGGGTAGGTATTACCACCCTGTCTATTTCTGCCGTAAAGCAGTAATGCGTTTTGGCTTGAAGGGTGGGGCAGCCGTTGTAACTATACTGAGACCTTAGAACTTATATCCCAAGGTGGATGGCTAATTTATGTTGTAGATATCTATGGGTTCCGATAACCACTTAACAGTAGGTGGGTTATGAGCTCGTCCATCCATCTAAGCAATACAAAAAAAACTTGCTAACACTAGCTCTAGCAAGAGCAGTGCTTCGCTGAATCTACCACCGGATCGGAATCGCGATCCACTGAGAAGATCCGGCGAGAGACTCAGTGGGTTGTGTGATAGGCTAGTTTTTACAGCGAACTATTGTCGACGTCGCTCTAAGCACGTCATTACAGATCCTCCCGATCCATTAATGGTGCTTTTAGATACCACAAGCACCGGTCACCGTCCTCGTCGAACCCGTCGCTTGCGACGAAGGGCTCGACGAGTGAATTAACCCATACATACAGCCCACTGAGTTCCTCGTCAAGGATATGCTGAAATAGCCTCTCAAGGCTATCAGAATAGGAAAAAAAAATCACCGAACTCTTCATCGTATTCACCGAGTTTGACAGGAAATATGACCAATGCTTGGAGAGCTTAAAAGGATCGAATATGGATCCGACACAACTTGTTTAACAGTTTTAAATTGACAACACCGACAATAAAATTGTAACCGTTAATGTAACTTTACTAATTGATGTACATAAAAGTTTATTTTTAATTAAATCAATAAAACAGGTTATACTTTGCTTGTTCGTTAAATATAGGAAAGTAAATTAAATGAATTAAAATAAGATTTGTGCCCATCAAACTTGTAGCCTCACGATCACATTACCACTAGGCTGTAAGCAAGTCTTGTACTAAATCGAAATACATTATATAAGCGTTCTATACATAACAATAAATACCAGATGACCCAATTTCTAAATTATGCCTTTGACATTCTTACCCCTATATTTTACTTTCAACCGTTTTTCTCTTCTAGCCTTGTATATGTAAGGGTTATTCTCCTATAACGATATCATAACTTAGGCTTTTATGTAATTGCTTTAATGTAAGGCGGTTTTCAGGGAGTGAGAAAAAAAAAGTGAGTGTGTTTTTTTGGGTAGGTTTGAGATAGAATGGAAAAGAGCTAGTACATAAAATGCATTAATTTTAACATAGTAAAATGATGATGGTTAGCCTTAAGAATAATGTGATACGTCACGTAAGTAAATGTGCGGTAGGCTCATCTGATAATAAGTAGTTACTGGGGCCCTTACCACCTTATGACATAAGTTCGAAGGCTAAGGAATCTTATACTTCAGATACTTTTACTTACTCACCCATGCGGGTGCTACAAAAATCGAAGAAAAGTTTCTAGAAATGTCTATTTCAATAACATTCAATAATTCAGTCAATTTGAGTAATTCAGTAATCCTAGAAATTCCCGAATGAATCGCAAAAAGTACAATTCGCACCTTTAGAATTATAAAGACCTAACTCAAAAAAAAGGTTTTTTGGAAAACATCGATTAAAGTTCTCAAACCGAAAAAACGTAGAGGAAGGGGACGGAGTGAAAGAGACCGATGGATAGCTTTGTCCCTTTATAAGCTACTTCTGGTCATTTGATTACCAAGAGTCGCTGAAAAAGGTCGTTCTAGGTCTATTGTTTGAATTAAAGACGAAATCCAAAAATTTCGAAAAGGGTCTCTATAATTCTAAAGGTGCGAATTGTAGTTCAGACTTACAAAAAACTTAAGAAAATATACAAAATTTTAATATTCCCATGTGACATAGCCCAAAATGCACTTTTCGTTTTCAGAGAATTTTATCCAGGATTTAAAATCTTTCTTGTTAATCTCTGTTATATCTCTGAAGCTACTCAACAATGAAACGTTTTTGGAAGATGTCGATGCAATTCAAATCTTATATGGAAATTATCTGGTAGGCCCGAATGTTGTTATACTGAACTTGTACATATTCAACCTTATCTTGGTAATGTCGCTAGCGCCATTCAGGTATCTGTCAAATGTCTAAGGTTCGATGACGACTACCGCTAAACCTAATTACACATACTGCTCCTCCTTACGTCCTAAATCTTCAATACTGAAAATCGTGACCTCTGTGGGATTTTAGAATCTTCCGGCGGACAGAATTACACATACACACCCTGAAATCTGCTGACGTAATGTTTAGAATTAAATGAAATATTCGCTCAATTGGCAGTTACAACGGCTGCCCCACCCTTCAAACCGAAACGCATTACTGCTTCACGGCAGAAATAGGCAGGGTGGTGGCACCTATCCGCGCGACTCACAAGACCACCAGAAAAGTTACTGGTGGTAAGCCGCTGTAACTATACTTGAGACCTTAGAACTAATATCTCAAGGTGGGTGGCGCATTTACGTCGTAGATGTCTATGGGTTCCAGTTACCACTTAACACCAGGTGGGCTGTGAGCTCGTCCACCCATCCAAACAATAAAAAAAAATTTGGCATCAAGAATGCTTACAATCATATTTATTTTCCATACAACTCCAATATGTGCGTCACTATTTAGGTAGAAAACAGAAAGCGTACGTATGGCTTATAGCAGCCTTCTTAACACAGATCATGAGGTCCTACAGCAGCTACAGAAGATTTACTAAGGAACATAAGTAATATGAGCATACAATTCGTTTCACAAATGATAAACCTCTATTAGCTTTACTGGTGGTAGGACCTCTTGTGAGTCCGCGCGGGTAGGTACCACCGCCCTGCCTATTTCTGCCGTGAAGCAGTAATGCGTTTCGGTTTGAAGGGCGGAGCAGCCGTTGTAACTATACTGAGACCTTAGAACTTATATCTCAAGGTGGGTGGCGCACTTACGTTGTAGATGTCTATGGGCTCCAGTAACCACTTAACACCAGGCGGGTTGTGAGCTCGTCCACCCATCTAAGCAATAAAAAAAAAACCTTTTCCTTGGTAGGGTAAAAATAAAGGCGCGACGTATGCACGAGCCCCTACTATAACTATTTAGAGATCAAAGGGTTCGATAGTTTCTCGATACACCGTTACTTTAACATAATGATATTTGATGTTTTGAATTTTCACTTAATGTTGGTTAGGTTCAGGTGTGCTGTGGCTTTATTATTGTTGAACTAGCGGCTCACAGCTTTTCACGGCAGTTCTAAATAGTCATCGGAGCTTAAAGATGTTAATCTATAATATATTAATACGTGAAGCAAAAACTTTGTATCCCTTTTTATGAAAATTGCGCGGACGGAGGAGTATGAAAATTTCCACACTTATAGAGAATATAGAGAAGAAGTGCACAATACTAATTTTTTTTTTAAATAATGCATAAAAGGTACATTAAATCAATAAAGAAAACATTACACACACTACATACCATGTATTTGATGCACACACGCATGCATACTATTTATTGTCAAACTTTTGTTCTTGACGTCTGTTGTCAAATTGAGAATAGATTAAATATTGTTTATCTTTATTAATATTTTTTATAGTGTAATCTTGGCGAAATTTGTGATTGTAGAAGTATAAAATACAATCATAATAGTGTACAAACTTACAATTACAATTAATTATAGGAAGTCGTTGGATGCGGAAGGCGGAGGACCGCATTATGTGGAAGGCATTGGGGAAGGCCTATGTTCAGCAGTGGGCAGATAAAGGCTGATGATGATGATGATGATGATGATAGGCGAATTTCGACTACTGCGGGACCTCTAGTACTATGAATGTCACCATCAAATTTAAGACATGAGTAAGGTCACAGTTTTAACAGTACACCGGCTACCTAACGCTTCAAACCGAAACGCGTTACTGCTTCACGGCAGAAATAGGCAGGGCGGTGGTACCTACCTCTGCGGATTCACAAGACGTCCTTCCACCAGTTTTGATCATCGTTTTTACCTCGATCGAATTAAAATAGCCATTACAATATTAGTGACCAACATAGCGTAGCTACGTCGAAAACAGTTTCACGAAACTGGATTTATAGCTGGCATATTCCTTTGAACCGTGTGGGATGCCGCAGGGACGAAAGGATAGCTTCGTAAAACGAGACGCACATTGTCCGTTTGTGGTTTAAATTTTTAACAGACTTCTAAATTCAAAATAAGACTGACTGGTGGTAGGACCTCTTGTGAGTCCGCACGGGTAGGTTACCCCGCCTATTTCTGCCGTGAAGCAGTAATGCGTTTTGGCTTGAAGGGTGGGGCAGCCGTTGTAATTATACTGAGATCTTAGAACTTATATCTCAAGGTGGTTGGCGCATTAACGTTGTAGATGTCTATGGGCTCCAGTAACCACTTAGCATCAGGTGGGCTGTTAGCTCTTCCACCCATTTAATCAATAAAAATAAATAAATAAGAGAAACGTTCTCAATTCGACTGTATTAACTGAAAATATATCCAATCTTGTTTTTTTTTCTTCTTACCTACGCTGTTAGCCTTGAGAGGCAATTTCAGCTTCGCCCTAACATGTAGGTGAGCTCGCGGGGCTCAAACCTGACGACGTTTCTAACACGAACCCTAGCAAGAGCCGTGCTTCGCAGAATCTACCACCGGATCGGAAACGCGACTCACTGAGAAGATCCGGCGAGAAACTCAGTGGGCTATGTCTGTGGGTTAATTTACTTCGAGCCCGTCATCGGAAGCGACGGGTTCGACGAGAACGATGACCGGTGCTTGAGGTACCTAAAAGCACCGTTAGTGGATCGGGAGGATCCGAAATGACGTGTTTTGGGCGACGTCGAATGCTTTCCATTCGGTCCGCAGGATCGGGTATGTCAATCTTGAATGTATACCGGTATAAGCAACTTTATTGGCCAATAGAATAGTAGAAAATGATACACAATATTTTGTGGTATTAAATCATTTATTTATAAGCGAACGTTGAGAAAGAATCATTTCTCAAGAGCCTCGGCGTCTCAGCTCCAAGATAAAACAGAATGTATCTTATCGAGTAATTTACGACAATTAATCGGTAATTAATCAATGCCCCTCTATATTTCATTAATCTTATCAGAGGCCGTTAATTAAGTATTTGGAAACTGTATCAGATTTGTGTTTTGTTTGGGATTTGATTTACTATGTCTTTGATCTTCGTTCAGGGTTTGAAAGAAAAAACTATATTAATTAAGACTTGTTCAGAAATCTGAGGATATATTCATTTAGATGAACAGAAATTGTGCGATAATTGTCGGGTAGATCCGAATTTTACCATGAAATATGAGGTTCAAATGAAAGTCAGCACCAATCTATCAGTAATGTTAACTACAGGAGATGTAATCATCTACATATTTATAAGTGAAGCAAAAACTTTGTATCCATTTTTACGAAAATTGCGCGGACGGAGGAGTATGAAATTTCCCACACTTATAGAGAATATAGAGAAGAAGTGCACAATGCTAATATTTTTTTTAAATAATGAATAAAACATACTTTAAACCAATAAAGAAAACATTACACAACTACATACCATGTATTTGACGCACACACGCATGCATACTATTTAGGTATTGTCAAACTTTGGTTCTTGACGTCTGTTGTCAAATTGAGAATAAATTAAATATTGTTTGTCTTTGTTACTATTTTTTACAGTGTAGTAATTGCTATTGTGATAATAGAAGTATAAAATACAATCATAATAGTGTACAAACTTACAATTCTAATTAATTATAGTCGAATTTCGACTACTGCGGGACCTGTAGTTTATTTAGTTGTATCAACTAACTGATCGCCGATTTAGAGTCAAAACATCGTCACCAAACTAAAGATCTCGAGGTATTCGAAGTATATTTCTCGAGTATCCGTAACGTTAAAAACTGTTCTAGGACATTAAAAAACGTTGACTTTAAATATTAATCATAACTACAAGCATATCACGCACGGTTATTCGGTCCCAATTTAGGATTCCCATGTGTTATTGGTACCAGAGACTGATAATCATACTGACATACGTTCAAACTATGGAGGGTAAAGGTAAGGAGAACCGTCTCTGTGTGTGAAAAAGTGTCCGTTAAAATCTGCTAAACAAGGGTGGCGCTACAGTAGCAACCGGGTAAATTAAAAAAAAGGCGCTGAAAGTTATTAGAATAAGATAGAGAAATAAAAAAGGACGAAAGAACTGTAAGCACTACAAAATTACAAAAAGTATTATATTTAAAGCTGATAATAAGAAAATGACATCGATATCTCCATGTTTTACCACAGCAATAATTTTAGGTTATATTGACGAAATTAGCTTGGACTACGTAAACATGTGAGGTCTGTATATATTACACTGTCACTAACTACTCTAGTCATTAAATACATTAAATTTCCTAACTCAGCATACTTCAATCAGTTAACAACTGCTCAACTCATATCATACCCTGTGTCTATGCTAGCGCCATTTTGGAGGATTTTTGAACTGTTATTTAGTGCTGAAAGTGGGACACTTTTTTAAGCTTCTCCCATATGAGAGTTCAAATATATACATATATAGATAATGACCATCCAAATAAAGGGCAAACAAGCCCTGCCTATTTCTGCCGTGAAGCAGTAATGCGTTTCGGTTTGAAGGGTGGGGCAGCCGTTGTAATTATACTTGAGACCTTAGAACTTATATCTCAAGGTGGGTGGCGCATTTACGTTGTAGATGTCTATGGGCTCCAGTAACCACTTAACACCAGGTGGGCTGTGAGCTCGTCCACCCATCTATGCAATAAAAAAAAAACATCACACGAAGGTTTGGCCGATATGGGAATCGAACCCACGAGCCTTGGCGCAACAATCAGTGCTCTAGCTACTGCACCAACAAGTCATAAATAAAGAACTCATTAATTCTTATAATTCAATCATCGGCGTATTTGAATTTGGGATCCAAACTGGCGCTGGGACGATTCGAATTAGAATGAATTATTGCATCAGTTGCCTACCGTATTTAAAATTTAATTACTTAAATTCGTTCTCGCCATACTACAACTTTACAATAAACCATTGACAAGGGCTACTCGGATTTATTTTCACTACTCACTGGTGGTAGGACCGACCTCTTGTGAGTGCCCGCGGGTAGGTCCTACCACCGCCCTGCCTATTTCTGCCATGAAGCAGTAATGCGTTTCGGTTTGAAGGGTGGGACAGCCGTCGTAGCTACACTTGAGACCTTAGAACTCATATCTCAAAGTGGGTGGCGCATTTACGTTGTAGATGTCTACGGGCTCCAGTAACCACCTAACACCAGGTGGACTGTGAGCTCGTCCATCCATATAAGCAATAAAATAAAAACACGCACACACACACGTGACAGTTATCTAAAAATATTTTATCCATGAGATCTGCGAAAGAGGTAGGCGTATACTTACTACATTTTATGCCGAACTCAAAAAGAAAATTCTCACAATTTCCATTAGAATTTTTCGACTATCTTATTGTGGTTAGATTAATGTGGTCCGGTCCGTTTGTTTATCACTTCACATTGATTAGATTTTGGTCGAGTATCCGGACGATCTCATCGTATGTGGGTGTGAGATGTTATCTCACACGTCGCACGGGATTGCGCACACTTCGCTGGCTGTGCGATTTTTCTCAAATTATAGAGCTAAACTTTCAAATTCACTAACTATTAATTTGGAATTTCGCTTCATCTAAAAAACCAATACATTCCACACAAGAATAAGCTCCCAAACGCTAGATATATTTAGAAACATGACGAGATGTAATTGGGACCAAGAACCTCTTAAAATAGAAAGTCATTAGCAACCAATAAAGCGATTATATCCGACAGCCTTTTGTTTTTTTGGGGTGGCCGAACCTCCAAGAGGTCCCCGCGTTTAGGGGGCACGCGGTGTCTGAGAGAATGGGCGGTCCGCAGACCCAAGGGACGCAGTTTAGGACCCTAAGGTCCTAAGTTCTGGCGGTCAATACTACAACCAGACTCGCGGCACCACCCCGAGGACGTCCAACGGGTCGTCAAGGCAATCGTCAACGGCCAATATCCATCCTGGCTTAGCTTAGCTTTCCACACGACCCTTACAACTATCGGAAGCGAAACATCAACTAGTGGGCGTACTAGGAAACTGGAATTGCTCCTAAATTTACATATTTAAGTATCCCTTGTACTTGTCACATGCCCTATTGATCGTATCGCTAAGTTTAACAGCATATTTTATATGCGTTGTTTTGTTCGTTTATAAATTGAAAATTAATTTTTATTTTTATTATCGAACTCGTTTTGGTAGTCGTGAGTTCTTTTCTAACTGTATTTATACTTTTTAAATTACGACCTTATAATTTGTCCGTCTTGTACCACGGCGTTATCGCAATGCAAGCACGATTCGACCCTATTACTTATAGCTATGACACAAATTCGTACTGTGTTTTCAGAGAACACTTTCTCGCGTTCTTTCAGCTCTAGAACGCAATTTTATGTAGCTATGTCGTGGTCTGGTACAGCAGTCAAATCGGTAACTTAGCTGTGAGCTGATGTTAGTTTATCATAAAGGCCTTCGCCAATGGCTGGTTTGTGGAGCCAGCGGATCTTCTCGACCTTGCCAAACCATCAGTTCTCTTCGTAGAAGGCCTACCTACTGTACTGTAAAACTGAGACTTAGAACTCATGTCCCAAGGTGGATGGTGCCGTTTACGTTGTTGATGCCTAAAGACTCCGGTAACTATTTATCACCAGGTCGGTCGAAAACTCATCCACCCACGTAAGCAATTAAAAACTAGCTTAATATTGGTGGCAGGAGACATTTTTTCCCGATCACTTCAATGTTAATGACAGAAAGAGGTAGGTAGGGTTAAGCAAAATTAATGGATTGCGTGAAAGACGATATGTGTAAGAGGGGAGTGAGCGAAGAAATGATATATGACTAGCGACCCGCCCTCGCTTCGCTTCGGAAACATTAAAACACACATAAAACCAAAAAAAATAAAATAAAAAAAATTTAAAAAAAGTAGCCTATGTTCATCAGGGACAATGTCGGCTTCTAATGGAAAAAGAATTTTTCAAATCGGTCCAGTAGTTTCGGAGCCTATTCGAAACAAACAAACAAACAAATCTTTCCTCTTTATAATATTATTAGTATAGATATAGATAGAGGCGTATGGACAGAGAGAGCATGCTGCGCCGACCCCACGGACTGGGAGAAGCGCAAGAGAATGACTACAAACTTAAGTGTTTCCATTATTACAGGTCTTGTCCGAAATTAATAAAGTATCCTTTAGGCCACGAAGACTTCGAATGTAGTTTATCCATGAATTAGCTTAATGAGCTTATGCGCGTTTTCAAAACATAGAGGAAATTATTCTTTAATATTTTGGGCCTCTGTAAAGGTTTGCAGTGTAGGCTGGGAAACGCGGTGTTAGTTTAACGTCAGCGCTCTTGAGTACGGCCGCCGAAAAAGGTGTGTCGGTCCGAATCGCAGCAATAACATTCAATCCAGTAAAAGCCATAGCCGTAGACTCGCGTTCAAGGGTAAGGCTTTTGGCGGTCATGGCGTAGCTTCGAAGATCAGAGTTACTTGCTAATCTCAAGCTCTTTTGTTCTCTTCCTTCCACTAATTAGGTAGACGATATAATGTCTTACAGAGAACTAGCAGTTGTAGCTGTAGCAGATTTTTTTATCTAATATTAAGAAGATTGTCAATATTTTTGTGGGTTGGGTATTAACGTGTTTTACTTTATACTAGCTCACCCGGCAGACTTCGTTGTGCCTCAATCGATAAATAAAAGACATAAAGTTTTGTTAAAATAAACTTAAAACAAAGAAAAGGAATCCGTCCGACCTTTATATGCCTTTTAATCCTTTTCTGGACTTCCACAAATAATTCAAGATCAAAATTAGCCAAATCGGTCCAGCCGTTCTCGAGTTTTAGTGAGAATAACGAACAGCAATTTATTTTTATATATATAGATTTTAAAGAGGTTTTCGGAGCCTATTGGCACCATACGCAAAAGCGGTCAGGCAAGTCGCAAAGTAGATAAAAAAAAAACGCTTTCCACCCAAATTGGGACCACAGGGAAATTGACCCGGCGACTCGCTCTCTGTAATTTAGTCTGTAATCACAGCCGGCTCAGGTGTGGACTCGTATCGGGTTATGATACGACCTGTCTGATTATATGAGCTGAGCCTATCTCAGGACATCTGTTTATCCGCTCCTTTTGCGCACGCGAGAGGAAATTTCGCTGGCTCCGTGGAACGTTGTTTGGCTTTCGCAGATTTTCGGGCGCGTCGTATCTTTTTCGGGTCGCGAAATTTGTTTTTGTCGAAAATCTTGATGGTTTCAGCGGATTGGGGTCGTTGCAAGTGCTGTGATGCAAAATTCAGATATGCTGCTCTAATTATATTTAAAATCGAGTGGTTTAAATGGAGCTATGCTTGGCTATGCTCCTTACATTGCTAATGTCCATGAGAGACGGTAACCTTTGCTGGTTTGATTTTTATTACACGATGTTATTCCTTCACCGTGGAAGTCAGTCATGAACATTTGTTAAGTACTTATTTCATTAGATAAAATTTGGTACCTTGCTTGAGGGATCCGAACACCGATGGATCGCTGCATACTGCTACGCGCTAGGGTTCGATATAAAATTCTATCGAATTACAAGTTAACGCTGTATTTATCACTTAGAGCACACTTAAAACACTCAACAAACACTTTTTAACTCTCAATTCGCTTCTTCCGCTTCGCTTCAGGTGATCCGTTTGCTGTTTCGCTTCGAGTAGTTCCAATTAATAATTGACTGCGTGCCATTTCTGCAAGGCTTTTATAGCCGATACCACATCCCTAGAATTATCGAGAATATTTCACACATTTCCGCTTGTGTTTCCGCTGTCTGACACTAGAAGGCGTTGTTCTTATCGAGCGTTCTAGGTGCTACTAGATCCTTCGATATTCGTTCGACTATTCGGCGATAGATGGCGTTACTCTTACCGGCGTAACAATACGAATGCACCGGACGTATTATCCTTTAGGCCACGACGACTTCAATCTCTGCCTTTAAACATTCTCCGGTCACCGCAAACCACATATCATTTATCAGTTCATAATTAACTGTAAACTCATTATTCAAAATAAATAAATAACTTCATTTTAATTCGGAAAGCAAAAACGTAATAATTATACACAAATCAAAACTCATATTAATTATATTCGTATTTACAAATTGAACACAAACAAACTAACTAAATGATGATAAACGTTTTAAGTTATTACATACATATGTACATACGTTAACAACTGCATGTAAATTATGTGGGGTCATACTTTTATTTCTGACTCCAAAGGCGGTATAAATTATACGAAATTTCGTTGGTTTAAGTGTTGAGATTTTCGCGAGATAAGCAAAAAAAATCGCCATTTGTTGAACATTTGTTGGTGGTAGGACCTCTTGTGAGTCCGCATGGGTAGGTATCACCGCCCTGCCTATTTCTGCCGTGAAGCAGTAATGCGTTTCGGTTTGAAGGGTAGGGCAGCCGTTGTAACTATACTGAGATCTTAGAGCTTATATTTCAAGGTGGGTGGCGCATTTACGTTGTAGATGTCCGTGGGCTTCAGTAACCACTTAACGCCAGGTTGGCTGTGAGCTCGTCCACCCATCTAGGCAATAAATAAAAAAAAGAACAGCGTTTTCTTTCTCTTAACCTTATTGAGACCTTAACCATACTGAGACCTTAGAACTTATATCTTAGGGTGGGTGGCGCATTTACGTTGTAGATGTCCATGGGCTTCAGTAACCACTTAACGCCAGGTTGGCTGTGAGCTCGTCCACCCATCTAAGCAATAAAAAAAATACTTGATCTTATTGTCTGATTGATCGAGTGGTAGTGGTATTGGGAAAGGGACTTAGACTACATTGGGGTACGGGCCTTCCTTCTTTGTGGAAGCAGTTTACTATTCGGGGTTTGGTCTTAGCTCTTCATGTCTCGTATGTTTCTGTTATCAAAGATACAGGAGATAATGTTAACTTAACAGTAGATAGAAGGTGAGCTTTTTTATCGAACCGCTAAGTCAACATCCATTACCATCACCTTTCTGCTTATATCTATCACGAAGCATTTATACCAACCGGTTCCTAAGGATGAAATAGCCGTTATACTGTAGAAACTCAGACCCCATAACTCAAGATGGCAGCATTCACATAGGGATGTCTATGGACTCCGAGAACCGCTTAACACCAGATGGACCCAGTACTTGTTCAATAATATAAGCAATAAATGAAAAAAAAAACATGAGAAAAAAATATTTCAGTGAGTCATCATAGTACACAAGTCATTATCATCATCATCATCATCATCATCAGTACACAAGCAGTCAGTAAATAAGTATATAATCAGGAATATATTACTATCCCTAATCTGGTCCCACATTAGGATTCCTTGGACTATTGGAACCAGAAAAGGACGCATACATCCTTAAGTGTTATAACCATGTATGAATACAGCAAATAAATCTGTACATCATCCAATTGTTACTCGAAGGAGAAATTGAATCTACTCTTGATCTAGGATTGAAACATCTTAACTATTGCGCTACTGAGTCAGTCAAATAATAATAAATTTATTATTTTTTAAACTGTATTCTTAATAAATAAAAAAATTATTGTATAATTAATAAGATTGGTTCTAATAAATATAGTATCTATATAATAGAAATCACCTTATTCGTCATAAATTGGACTATCCAAATTCTTTTAACTTACACCACACACCTCTATCACAGAATAGACTTAGAGAAAACATAAATATCACTAATTCACCATACCGGGATTGTGTTATGATTATAAATATTTTTTTCTAATTCTAACGTTTCATATATATTATTATGTATATACGAGAAATGTTTACATTGTATATCATATTATGTATCTGTGTTAATTTGTATATTTGGTATTCAATGATGTTACCGACATTAAAAAAGGAGGGAGCTTAGATTGAACAAGATTATCTGCCGTTTCATGTTATCTATATATTAATACGTGAAGCAAAAACTTTGTATCCCTTTTTACGAAAATTGCGTGGTCGGAGGAGTATGAAATTTTCTACACTTATAGAGAATATAGAGAAGAAGTGCACAATGCTAATATTTTTTTAAAATAATCCATAAAATATACATTAAATCAATAAAGAAAACATTACACACACTACATACCATGTATTTGACGCACACACGCATGCATACTATTTATTGTCAAACTTTTGTTCTTGACGTCTGTTGTCAAATTGAGAATAGATTAAATATTGTTTGTCTTTGTTAATAGTTTTTATAGTATAGTCTTGGCGAAATTTGTGATTATAGAAGTATAAAATACAATCATAATAGTGTACAAACTTACAATTCCAATTATTTATAGTCGAATTTCGATTACTGCGGGACCTCTAGTAGGTCTCAAATACACAAAAATTCTGCGTAATATTTCAGAAAAGCGATCAGTCTTCAGATATTACCTAGTCTAATACCAGAGCAAGAAATATCATATCTTTTTAATGATTTTAAATAGTCATATATCATGTTTTTGACAAAAAAAAATCCTGTTAAAATGATTCACAGATTCTCACATTTTACATTACATTCTTACTGGTGGTAGGACCTTTTGTGAGTCCGCACGGGTAGGTACCACCACCCCGCCTATTTCTGCCGTGAAGCAGTAATGCTTTTCGGTTTGAAGGGTGGGGTAGCCGTTGTATCTATACTGATACCTTAGAACTTATATCTCAAGATGTGTGGCGCATTTACGTTGTAGATGTCTATGGGCTTTAGTAACCACTTAACACCAGATGGGCTGTGAGCTCGTCCATCCAACTAAGCAATAAAAAAACACAGCCTATCGACAATGTCCATATATAAAATTGTCGCCTAAAATATCAAAGCGATCCAACACCTCGCTCGGTACACTGCAGACGCGAGCAAAGACAGTAATATATTAGTATTTCCTTTTTATTTGTCGGACGCACGGACTCGCAATCAGGAGCGGGCGTAAATGGGAGTCAGGATCGTAAACTGTCTCGGACTTTGTTGGGCACGCGGGCCCTATAAGATACAAGCGTGTTTTTCTGGATACCGAATAACATTCTTCCAGTTTTAATTGGATTTAGTTTTATTAGTCCCGTTTCAATTGAGGTAAGACGCTTCTATTTATTCCTCTTCTTCGGTATTCCTTATCTAATTCGGCTGCACGTCTGGCGTTTATGTGTACAGGCTGTGGAGCTTTAGGACGAAAGGAAGATCTTCCACCGAGCGGGTGATATTCCTCGGTAGACCGACGGTCCAAATCTTGTTGTTCGGAACTTGTATATATGCGAGCTTATCTTGAAAATGTCGTAAGCGCGTTTCAGGCATCTGTCAAATATCTTGCGTTGTATGATGACTACCCGCCACATCACTCCCCTCCGAGACTGGAGGTCGTGTCATTTAGTTAGCGTTGTCCGTGCTGAGATTAGCATGCAAGTGTCAGTGTTGCTCGAAGTCTGCGGTGAGTCGAAACTGAGCTTGAATGCTGCGTGAGTACCATGAGTAGTCCATGTGTGCAGAGCTGCATACCGGAGATGTGTGACCTCAGACCGGTAGTGGGCTGCGTTGAACTCTACCTACACAAGGTTATCCCTGACCTGGTCAGTCTCCTTGTCGTAGGATCTAAGATGCTTGATACTCTATATTGCTTTATACTACCAGAAACTCGATCGAAAGACCCTACCTACCCGGTGATACATCTCAAAGAATGTTAGCAATTTGAGTTAGATCTTGAAGGTTATGCAAAATGAAATCATGACATCCCGAGCATTTTTCTCCAGAGTAATCTCCATCTTAAGTTATCTAATCTTGCATTTCTCATTATCTCTCTCTCTCTCCAAGGTCCAGGTTTCGTTGGCACAAAAGAGTAGAAGATGTATGTTTTATAATATGGAGTTTATGAATAAAATACGTTGAAAAGACTCTCTCAGAACTGAGACCAACCTTCTTATTTTTGGCTTAGATGGATGGATAAGCTCACAGCCCACCTGGTGTTAAGTGGTTACTGGAGCCCATAGACATCTACAACGTAAATGCGTCACCCAACTTGAGATATAAGTTCTAAGGTCTCAAGTATAGTTACAACGGCTGCCCCACCCTTCTAACCGAAACGCATTAGCGCTTCACGGCAGAAATGGGTAGGGTGGTGGTACCTACCCGCGCGGACTCACAAGAGATCCTACCACCAGTTCAAATCTATAAAAAGCTAACGCAATAGATACTTTCAATTAGACATACCAAGTAAAAGAATGCATAGTTTTAAAAAGATCACCCTGCTTCGGCAGTTTGATAAAAAATCTGGACCGAAATTTTGTTGGATTGGATTATTTTCGGAGATCTTTCCCCAAAAATCTAGGCAAAACAAATGTATTATTCATGAGGGCAACTCCGGGCTAGTGAGCTGTTTATTTTTATTATTATCGTTATTACTGTACCAAGGGTGCTTATTGTCACCCTTTTTAATGGGACTAAATCGGATAGGACACGAAAATATTTATAAACTGTTCATTATATATGACATAATGATAGCTAATATTGACATAGAGTGGTTACTACTGTATTGATATAATTATGTGTTTCTAATTCATTTCCTTTGTATATTTAATTAATTGAATTAGTATATTGTTCATTTTCTATTTGTATTGTTGAACTGTTTGTGTGCTGACTATTGTATTATTATTATTTTATGGATTTTTCTGAAATAAATGTTTTATTATTATTATTATTGACCTCGCTAAGTCTTTTGATGGTGCTAACATGAACTTTTTCTCAATTCAGTTGAGTAACAAAAAAGTGGAAAAAACTTAAGAATTTTTTAACCGACTTAAAAATGAAGGCGGTTGTCATTTCAAGACAAGTCAAAATAAAGACTTAAATCATATGGTACATAAATATTTTCTTTAGTGTTATCATGTCATCCAGGGTTGATGTAGAGGAATACATTTGTGTGTACTAAGCACATACTTTCGTTATTTTAAGTGTTGCACTATTAAATCTTGTGAAAATTTTATCTCACGATCCACTAACGGTGCTTTTAGGTACCCCAAGCACCGGTCATCGTTTTCGTCGGACCCTTCGCTTGTGAAGAAGAGCTCGGCGAGTGAATTAACCCACAGACACAGCCCACTGAGTTTCTCGCCGGATCTTCTCAGTAGGTAGCGTTTCCGGTGGTAGAATCTGCGAAGCACGGTTTTGCTAGGGTTCGTGTTAGCAACATTGTCAGGTTTGAGCTCCGTGAGCTCACCTACTAGTCCAGTGACACTGATATGGTCTCTTTAGACCACCAGCTAAGGTAGGAAAAAAATATATGGAAATTTTACCTTTAACAGACATATACCTTTTTTTAATCGATCTTAAATAAGAAAGTTCTAGGTTCTTTTGCTATCTTATGAAACAGATGAGGATCTGCTGTAGGTAGGTACAGCAAGGGTATATTGCTACCATCACTATTGCCTGAACAACCTTGACCTTTTTTTTTTTTTTTTTCCACAGGAGAAAATCGCCGGATCCCCACCCGCACGGCAGGTGGGGTATGTGGGAGTCGAACCTCACTAAAAACTCCTGCCGCTCACAGCCGGCGCCCTACCCCGGACCGGGTGGGAACCCAGTCGGAGTTATTGAGACGGCGGGACAGGGTTTACGCAGAGCACATTACATCCATCCCGCCGTCCCCCAGACGCCGGACCGGCGGCCGCCAGCAACATGACCGCCGGTTCCCTCGGTCGACGGGCCAAGAGCCCGATTGATAGCGCCGCGCTACACCTTCCCCCGGAGCGGTCGGGGGAACGCGACCTACCACGCCGCCCCACGCCTAAGCTCCTCCCCGCAAAGCGGGTGGAGCCCGAAGCTCTTAGGGGGCCGGGTTACGGACGAGACCCCGGTCCCGACCCCCTGCTCGGCGGCGGCGGGTTTCTGCGTAGTGAGGAGAGCTTTGCCTCACTCGCCCCGCCGCCTCCTTCTGCGAGATGGTGCACTCGCAGAAGTCGAGCATAGCCTTCCAGGACTCGTCACCGCCAAGCATCGACGCCACGACGCCAGGCAGCGACAAGTCCGGTCCTATCTTTGCGACCAGGACACGGCGCTGCACCTCCCAAGCGGGGCAGACAGCGAGCGTATGCTCCGCCGTGTCCAGGTCGTGTCCACAATGGTGGCACCTCGTCGTCGGCTCAGCTCCTATCCGGTGCAGATACTTTCCGAAGCATCCGTGCCCAGTCAGCACCTGCACCAGACGGAAGGTGAGGCGTCCTCGGCCACGATTCACCCAGTCATCAAAGACTGGGTAAACCGCCTCAACGGTCCGTAGACCCCACGTGGGGTTGGCCAACCGCCTCGACCACGATTCGAGCACGGACCGCCGAGAATGGGCCTTCCGCGCCCGCAGCTCACTTTTGGAGGGACGCACCACGCCCAGAGCACGAAGCTCGCTGCGCCACCGATAGTCGGCAGCGAGCGACTCCGCCTCCAGCTCCCATGGCGGCGTCCCCGCCAACACACACGCCGCCTCGAAGGAGACGGTGCGATATCCACGGATGACCCTGATAGCAACGGTGCGCTGCGGCCGGCGCAGGAACCGAGCCATAGCGGCCCGGTTGCGTGGCTCAGCCCATACAGGCGCACCGTACAGGGCCATCGATCGCACCACCCCTGCGTAGAGGCGGCGCACAGCCTGATCCAGCCCCCCGATATTCGGGAGCAGTCGGCTCAAAGAACCGGCTGTCCTCATCAATCGGGGGACCAGCTCCGCAAAGTGAGCACGAAAAGCCCACCGGCTGTCCAACACGAGGCCGAGGTACCTCAACTGCACCCCGACCCCTATTCGGACGCCTCCAACCACGATGTGGGCGTCGATAGGTGGCGCTCTCCGTGGCCCGTGAAACCACAAGGCCTCGGATTTACTGAGCGCCACGTCGAGGCCCAGTCTCCTTATCCTCCCGACAACGAGGGCCACCCCCGCTGTGGCGAGACGGGCAGACTCTCTATAATCATCCCCCCGGGCCACGACCAACGTGTCGTCCGCGTAACAAATAACGCGGAGGCCCGGGAGGAGGGCACCCCTCAGCACCCAGTCGTACCCGATGTTCCACAAGAGGGGTCCGAGAACCGACCCCTGCGGAACACCCCGCACGACCGGAAAACGGTGAAGGGTCCCACCGTACCCGGTACATTCGACCGACCTGGCCTCCAAATAGGAGCCAACCAGCCGGCGGAGGTAGAGGGGCACTCCATGCCTCTCCAGTTGCCCCCCCTATCACGGACCAGGGCAGGGTGTTAAATGCGTTGGCGATGTCAAGAGACACCGCCAGCGCCACCCCACCCCGTGAGACAGCCTCGTCCGAGAGGGCCCGCACCCGAAGTATTGCATCCACGGTCGAACGGCCCTCCCGGAAGCCGAACTGCTCCGCCGACAGGTCAGGTCCAACCCCGACCAGGTGCTGAACGATGCGGGCAGCCAGAATACGCTCCAGCAATTTTCCCGCCTCGTCCAGCAGTACGATAGGACGATACCCGGCGGCTGTATCCACCGGGCGCCCCTCCTTCCGCAACAACACAAGTCTGCCCGTCCGCCAGAGCAACGGGAACCGTCCCGACTCCAGGCAACTATTAAATAGCTCCAGGAGCCGGTCCCCTAGGGCATCGAGGGCCAAGGCCAGCACCCGGCCATGGACTCCGTCCGGGCCGGGGGCCGTGTCCTTTGCAGTCATCCTTACAACCGCCACACGGAGCTCTGCCCCAGTAATACGGGGCACCTCAGCAGGGGCTTCACCGTCGATGGCGTCCGACGGCTCACCCATAGCGGGGGGAACAAAACCCTCCCGCTCCTGCGGGAACAACGCCGAAACGATGTCCCGCAGCTGTTGAGGCTGGAGTCGCTCAGTCATAGGGGGGGCCCACGGGCGCAGCTTGCCGCGCACCAACCTGTACGGGCTCCCCCATGGATCCGCTTCGAGCGCCTCCAAGAGTCTCTCCATGTTCTGCTCCTTGGCCCGCCTGATGGCCAGCCGCAGGGCGTCCTTCGCAGCGCGATATTCGCCGTGCAGCCGGGTTTCCTCCTCCGCAAACGCGACGGGGTCGTCGCGCCGCAGGTGGCGGCGACGGCGGTGTCTAGCGCATTGGCGGCTCGCCCGAATGGAGACCGCGCGCAGTCTCGCAATTTCAGGCGACCACCAGGGAGACTGCCGCCGTCCGCAATGCCGAGAGCCGACCCGGGGCATCGAGGCATCGCATATGCGGTGCATCGCGCCGCGGAACCATTCGGCCTCGGCCTCCACGTCGAAAGGGTGTGGTCGCGTGGGCGTCCACGCCGCCACCATAGAGGCCTCCACCAGGAGCTCCTTCTTCAGGAGCTTCAATGCCCACCTAGGGAATGACCGGGATGCACTCCGCGGGGGGTTAACCCCGCGAGCGCCTGCGGCCGGTGTTGGCGTGGGAGCGGAAAGATCGAACCGGATATACCGGTGATCTGACAACGATTCCGCCCCCACCACCACGCCCCAGCCGAGGATGCGCTGTGCGACGGACGAGCTCGCGAACGTCAAGTCCACAATAGACTCTCCTGTCCACCGCACGCATGTCGCGACTGAGCCCCTGTTAACGATACAGAGATCGGCCGCGACCGCCCACTCCTCCAACAGCCTACCACGAGCGTCCGTAGATGGGGAACCCCAAGCGACAGACTTCGCATTGAAGTCCCCCACCAGTATCACGGAACGGGGAGAGAGGTGACGAGCGATCACCTCTAGCCCGTCCAGGAACCGCTCGAACTCGACGGTAGGCCGATTCGGAGAGAAGTACACCCCGATCACGACGGTATTTTCTAACTGTACCGCGACGATCCCGGGACCCCTGGTCACCATCGCCAGGGGGGGAATCATCGCGGATCTTCTTATATGTATGGCCGCCAAGCCATCAACGTCCCCAAACCAGCAGTCGTCTGCTGGGGGAACGAAGTACGGCTCGGCGACCACAGCCACGTCAATTGACCACTCCGCCATAGTCTGCAGCAGCATGTCCTGAGCCCCGGCGGAGTGGTTCAAGTTTCCTTGGAGGAAGCGATAGGTGTGATCCATTAAGACTGGACCACATCCATCGCCCCCTCCCTTACTCCACTGTCCCCGCTATCGGGCGCGAACGCCTCAGCGGGGGCCAAAGTGCCGGCCGGTGCTCCGCCGGCCGACAGCTTCTTTTGGCGCCGCTTAGCTTGGCGGCGCCAATTTCTGATTGCGTTTTTGCCGGCTGGGGGGCATGCCTTGCCCCCGGTCCGGTGGTCAGCCCTGCGTCCGGCCGCCGCACACAATAAGCAATGCGGCGCAGCCGAGCACACGGCCGCCTTGTGTCCAGGCTGACCACAGCGGAAACACAGTCCGCTGCGGTCAACCGCACTTACGCACCTGGCGAGGCAGTGCCCAGTGCTGAAGCACTTTAGGCACCGCCAGGCGCGTGGTTCTAGCAGGCGCACGTGGGCTGCTATCCAGCCCACGCGCAACCTACCCGGATCCCCCAAAGGTCTCCCGGGCGGAGGAGCAGCCAGGGCGACGGCCGCCTCCACCGGGCAACGTACCCACACGGAGCTGGCCCCGCTATAACTGGGACGCAGCTCGCCTACGGTTATATTCTGCAGGGCACAGTTGCCCTGGGAAGCGACGGCCGCCGCCACCTCATCCCTGGTGGTGCAGTCGTCCAGGCCGGTCACTTTCAATTCGGCCATCTTGACCGGCCTATGCACCCGCACCTCCTCTTCAGGCAGGACCGCGCGGAGCCTTGCGGCCAGACGCTCTGCGATGCCGGGACTATCGGCACCGGAACACTCTAGCAGTTTGGCCCCATTGGCTGTCTGCCTAGAGCGGAGACCCTCCCCCGCCCCGATCTCATTCAGATCGACTGCCGCGCGCGCCCGAGCAATGACATCTCCGTATGTTATGCCCTTGGCTTTGGCAGCCGGCAGCAGCGTTAGGACCACTGCCGCCGACCGCGGCGCGCGCGGTGGCTTCTTTGTTTTCTTGTTTTTCTTTTTGGCGGCTACAGGCGCTCGACCCTGTTGGGGAGCAGCCTGAGCCGCCGTGGCCGCCGGCGCTTCACCCACTTGTGGAGCTGCCAGTGGGACCTTCTTGGCACCCCGCCGGGCCACCACGTTCCACCCCTCGTCCATGTTGGATGGGGGCGGAGGCAGCGGACGGGGCTGGGGTGCTTGCGATGGGCGTTTCGCGTTGGCGCCGCCCCCCCGCTTTGTTCTATCCCGTCCCGGGCCCAACCTAGTGGCTGGAGTCCGTACGGGGGCGGGGTGGGCGGCTGGAGCACCCAACACTGCTGCATGTGCCGGTCGCCGTGCGTCAGCCGGGGCAATGAGTTGTGCCTCGAGGGCCGCCAGCCTGCCGTCCAGCCTTTCCAATACAACCTGGACGGTGCGAGTGATGACCTCGTCCAGGCTGAAGTTTCCAGCCAGCTCCCGTGGCCCCACGAGTGCCTGCTGCCTCTTGGTAGCGGTCATCTCCCTAGTGCGCGGCGATGGGAGACGTGGACGCTGCTCTGCCGCGCGCGGTGGTGGCAGCACAGGCCAACTGTCGCCAGTCAGCGCTGGGGAACAGCGGCTCCGAGGGGCCCCAGTGATACACGACGTCGCCATCGGTACAGGAGCCGGAGGAGTCCGCAACCCAGTGGCCCGGGTACCGCAGGTGACGCCGTCGCTGTCGCTGTCCTCTTCGAAGCAGCAGCCTCATCATCAGGCTGCTGTTGGGCTTGAAGTAGTGCTCGAAGCCTCGAATTTTCCGCCATCAGCTGTACCACCTGGTCATTGGCGGAAGCAACCGAAGGCAGAACCTTCGAGACCTGCGAGACCACCTCTCGCAGTTTACGGCCAGCGGCTTTGGTCTTAGTGCCGTTGGCCGCATATGATTTGACGGTCCTCATGGCCCTGTCTATGACCAAGGCAGGGTCCTGAAGGCCGCCTTCTTCCTCCTCTGTCGTTCGCCCGTCCAGTGAGGCGACAGACATCGACGCCGATGACTGCGCCGGTGACGGTGCGCCCCTCCTCCGGGCGGGTCTTCCTTTCGGGGGCGGCATCTCCTCCGCAGCAGAGGCCGCATCGGAGACTACCAGTACCTTCTCCGGCGGGGCATCTGCGCCAGAGGATGACGTTGGCTCCCCTCCCCCCTCGCGTGAGGAAACTCGCTGGGTCTTCCTTTTCCGCCTTATCTTTTTGGCGGTTGTCTCTTTCGAGCCAGCCGCCTCGCTGTCACTGACGAGCCCAGAGTGCGTCAAGTCAGCGCTGGCGTGTCTCTGTTCGACGGGTTTTCCGCTGCCCGTCATACAGCCCCCTTCGTCATGGCAAGCTTTGCCCCCCCCAGAATACGCGGGGCTGCATGCTTCCACCAAGGTGGAAGCACGGAGGGATTCTCCACCTAAGGTGGTACCCTCCTGGGGTAAATTTTTTACAAACTTTGCCATCATTAATTTTTTCCTTTGATATTTAACCAGGGGTCGGTCCCCTGGGACGGCCCTCACGACTGGACTCCCTCCAGCCACTCATCCCATCACCGGGCACGTCACAGGCTTAGGATTAGGGCATTTTTTATAGAGGTTCGCATCCTCGCGGCCCCTGCTAGGCAGCGGCCCCCGTCCCCTACTCGGTAGGGATTACGGTATGCTTCTTCGAAGCCACGCCGGTAAACCGGTACCCCCCTCTGGAGGGCCTTCCCCTTTAGCTGCCAAGAGGCAGCCGGGGACATGGCAACCAGCGACCGGAAGGGAGTGCCCTCCGGTTCACTTCTCATCCACGTGGGGTCTACCATTACTGACAGACCCACACGTCTGACCACGGCGTGACCACGCCGGCGTGCCGGTACCCTCCTCTGGAGGGCCTTCCCCTTTAACAGCCAAAGGGCTGCCGGGGACATGGCCTAGCATCCAAGAGGTCTCCAGAAGGGAGCCCTCTCCCGCTTCACGCACCCTTTGTCCAGCAAAGGTGGGAAAAGGGAACACTGTGTGCAGTCTTTTTAGTTCGCGGCACCCCTGTGCAGACAACGCTGCTCCACGATATCGGGGTGCACGCTTAAGCCCCACCGCCGCGACAAGGCGAGACCACGTTGTGTGGGGAACCTTGACCTTACCCAAAAGTTAATCTTTATCTACGAGGAAATATAACGTGAATGATAATTAATTCAACAAACCTAATCGAATCTTTGATCGGTCTTAACATTATAATTTCAATAATTATTGCAATTATTTTACCCCCTGATTGCTATGCGTCCCTTGTCCTGATAATTCCATTAGTACAATGAAATTCAAGCGATTTTAACTCTCATCCGCAAAGGTTAGGGAGCATTTTGGTTTGAAAACTAAACTTTGTTTAAGCTCTTGTGTTTTTCACGTAAAAGGCCGTAAGTGAATTTGTTTAACGAACCATTTTGTTCTCTAATTCCGAACGTAATAAAAAGTATTTTAGTTTGCCGGACTGATTCGTTTAGTTTCGACTACGTATGAAGGTTTGTTGATTAAGCTTTTGTAATCCCATAAAGTCGTAAGTGACAAATAGCGAAGAAGCAAATTTTATCTTTCTATGTAGCTATTATAGAATTCAGAATACATTTCCTTTTCTTATATCTTCCTTATCTTTATTTAATAGAAATAGTATTATTCCGTTACCAATAACATTTAAATATATATTAATACGTGAAGCAAAAACTTTGTATCCCTTTTTACGAAATTTGCGCGGACGGAGGAGTATGAAGTTTCCACACTTATAGAGAATATAGAGAAGAAGTGCACAATGCTAATATTTTTTTTTAAATAATGCATAAAACATACATTAAATCAGTAAAGAAAACACTACACACACTACATACCATGTATTTGACGCACACACGCATGCATACTATTTATTGTCAAACTTTTGTTCTTGACGTCTGTTGTCAAATTGAGAATAAATTAAATATTGTTTGTCTTTGTTAATATTTTTTATAGTGTAGTCTTGGCGAAATTTGTGAATATAGAAGTATAAAATACAATCATAATAGTGTACAAACTTACAATTCCAATTAATTATAGTCGAATTTCGACTACTGCGGGACCTCTAGTTTAAATTAATATACAAAGGAAATTAGTACGAGACTGTCAAAGTTATTGAAGTTTAATATTTTTATGTCAAATTAAGTTTGGAACAACAGAAAATTTAGTACCGAAATATATTAAAATCTATTGAAAGGTGAGGTACTAAAGAAAATCTTGTTAGGGCACGATCGGTGCTTGGTGGATGAGCGAGCGATTTTATTTAATGATCGCTAATAATACGATATGCAAGGTGTGCTTAAGTGGCCGGGCGATTTGTGAGATCCTACGGGTACTTAAGAATACCCTGCATATTTCTGCCATGAAGTATTTCCTTTGTGAGAGCTTTTAAAGTTCTCGATAGCGTAAAAGTTAACTTTGTAAAAGTCAAATTTGTATGGAGTTGGAACGTTTGCCTACGTTTTCCGCTAGGGGCGCTGTTCCAACTGCATACAAATTTAAATTAACTTTCACGCTATCGAGAACGCTAAAAAGCTCGCACTAAGCACACTGATTATTAATCGAAGAGAATTATCGCCGAAACTATCTACGTAACTTCAAAAACAAGGGCTTCGACAGATTACTGGTGGCAGGACGTCTTGTGCGTCCGCGCGGGTAGATAACACCACTTGCCCATTTCTGGCGTGAAGCAGTGATGCCGTTCTCTTTGAAGGATGCGGCAGCCGTTGTGATGTAAAAACTGAGATTTACAATTCATGTGTTTTAAACGGGAGTCGAAATTAGCGTTATTAAGGTCTCCGTGGTACGGACATGTGATGCGTAGAGAAAAGATGCATATGACTAGGAGATGTATGGAAATAGTAGTGCAAGGTAGAGGGGAAGAGGTCGGCCAAAGAACACATGAATTGAGTGTGTGAATGACGATATGAGAGAGAGAGGAGTGAGTGTCGAGATGACGGCTGATAGAAGAAAACGGAAGAGAAAAATTAGCTGTGCAGACTCACCTAGTGGGATAAGGTGGAGAAAAAGAAGAAGAAGGTCTCCGGTAAGCACTTAACTTAGAATTTTTCTTACTGTGAAAGATTAATGTTTTTTTTTTTTATTTTTTTTATTGCTTAGATGTGTGGACGGGCTCACATCCCACCTGGTGTTAAGTGGTTACCGGAGCCCATAGACATCTACAACGTAAATGCGCCATCCACCTTGAGACATAAGTTCTAAGGTCTCAAATATAGTTACAACTTAACTTTCGTCGTATTAAAACTTTCAAAACCACGGTCGCCTATCAACAAAAACACGATTCGAATCCCCGTGTTTTCTATAGTATAATGAATCTGGCGCCAAAAACAGCTGTCGTCTTCGGTTAGTCCGTTGGAAATTAATTTTGCTCTTGCATTGTAATCGACAATATTTGGCGTGTTGGATCTACATCGCCGAAGATCGAAGGATATTTTTTTATTGCTTAGATGGATGGGCGAGCTCACAGCCCACCTGGTGTTAAGTGGTTACGACGTAAATGCGCCAGCCACTTTGAGATATCAGTCCTAAGGTCTCAAGTATAGTTACAGCGGCTGCTCTACTTATCAAACCGAAGCGCATTACTGCTTCACGGCAGAAATAGGCAGGGTGGTGGAACCTACCCGCGCGGACCCGCAAGAGGTGCTACCACCAGTAAAAAATTATGTTTTCATCTTAAATATTTCGCAGTTTTCCATATTAAGAAAAATAGGATATTAAATAAGGTATATACAGCGGTTTTCTTTTAGTGGTCACCAAAGCCAGTGGACGCTATCGCTGAAATTGGGAGACGAAGACGCAGTGGTATTGCATAACGATTGCGCCTTCGCGACTTCAAGTCGAACCACCTAACTGCTTCGCTGCAGAATGTCTATTGGCACCCAGAATATGCCCCTTCCACCAGTAAAATACCACTCAATGATAGCAATCAAAATTAATAATTATAATAATAAAATAACTGACCCTTCGGGAGTTGTCTGGATGAAGGGTATCCTGCGTCCCTTTCTGATAACGTACGTACGTACCATATACCAATGTACTGTTACGCGGATAACGCCATCTATCGTCGAATAGCAGAAACGAATATCAAAAGAACTAGTAAAATCGAGAACGCTCGCGAAGTGCAACGCCATCTATTACCAAATAACGGAAACCTATATCGAAACGACTGGCCTTCCCGAGAATGTTCTCGATAATTCTAGGGATGTCGTATATACTGTAAAAGCTTTGCAGAGATAACACAGAGTTAGTAATCGGATTTACGCGAAGCGATACAGCGAACGGATCACCTGAAGCGAAGCGGAAGAAGTGAATTACGAATTGTAAAGTATTCTGTGAGTGTTCTAAGTGTTAAATAGATTTTTAATCTGTACTTAGGTAGAATTTTTATTTATCCCGAGCCTCAGCATGTAATTAAATAGTACAAATGTAAAAATGTTTCTACATAGTTTGTATTTGTGTACATAGATCGGTAAACAAGAGACGCGGTTTCTATTCAGCAAGTTCCTTCAGGATTCAGAATGATACGATCTTCCCTATCCATAAATCTAATGCAACCACTTAAACTGATTAAGCACTCGACCCTCTTACGAAAGCAGATGACAGACATATTTTCTTTGTTTATTCTACTGGAGCTTACACGTTTTTAAAAGTTCAAAAAATCTGCCTTCTGTAGGGTGCTTATTAAGGGTAAGAACTGCGTGTACTTGTGCCCAAGTTGCGGGTCGCATACTAAATGATTTGTAAGTAACGTTTTGTTTAGTAACAAAGACATAGTTTTGTTGGAGTATTCTGTTTATTTCAATGCTTTTTGATTGACCAATTTAAAGGATTGGCTATTTTAAATGGACATGGATAAGCTGTTAATTATACATGCACATATAGGCCATCGTCCATTGGTATTAAGGCTGATTATCCGCGACCCAAGTGTAGTCTCAATGACATTAAAATCTGGCTACTCTACCTTTCAGAACGGAACGCATGATTACTTCAGGGATCAATATGGATACATCAATTTTTAATCCGCAAACTTATACAATGGCTAATCTTTTGATGACAGTCTGTCTAATTATTCATCATAAGAGACGTATCCTCCACTTCTTTGAATCACAGCTACTGATCTACGTTGGAGGGCAGAATCATCATCATCATAGTCGGTTAATCTTGGCAGAGCAGTCGTAATCATAGGGAATCTTTACCTATTATAGTCTTGACAGCTCTTCTTCATAATTCGCAACCTGAGGCTTGACGCACGCACTCATAAAATGGTATTTTTGGTAAGGATTTTCACTTGATCAGTCCAGCGCTTGGGCCTTCGTCCACAAGGTATTTTCCCGTTGACCCTAGCCTGAAGAACAAGTTTTTTCATAGTCTCTGCTGGGTATCGCGACACGCGTCCAAAAGATCGGAAGGCAGCATACACGTGCTAAATTTCAACTACTCCAATAGGCCAAGTTAAAGATTCCGATCATCAGTCAGTAAAAAGTCCGTCTATTAGATAAAAAAAAACGTTACAACGCTTAGTTTCCGAGCACGACATTCACGGAGCCCTCAAAGATACACATAATTTGTCCCATAAATATTCTAATTAGCGATTTCAGCTTTGATAACAATAAAACGAGTTCAATGGAGGGCGAATTAATTAATAAAAAGGTCCATCTGTGCTTGATCGGTCGAGGACAAAGGGAAACACGTTCCGTCTAATTATGAATATTAATTTTTGTTTCGTTGCGATAATTAGGGGGCCTGGCTTTGAGCGCACCCGGATTTTTGGGCTGTAAGCGTTCATTGATTTCGCGATGTGATATATCTTATAGGACAAGCGACCTGCTATTGCTGAATATATGAAATAAATCCACTTAGGCAGCGGCTTGGCTCTACCCCTGGCATTGCTGAAGTCTATGGGCGACGATAACCACTCACCATCAGTTGGGCCATAAGCTTTTTTGCCTACAAGGGCAATAAAAAATAAATAATAAACTTTGCATCAAAGGTACGAAATGAACTCTACCTATATCAAGGGGACTTTGTATACGCCATTACCCTCTTTGAGCATATAATTTGGGTGCTCACCTAGTAACACAAGATGGATAGTGTATTTGTCTGCTCATCTATAGCTTGGAGCGAAGCAATTAAATAAAAGAAACGAATTTGCGTTATCAGAAATCTCCAAACGCTCGAAGGAGGCTACACGTGATGCTAAAAGCTTATCCAGAAGGAGCAAATTCGCCTCTATTTTCTCGTACGTATCACGCGTGACCTTTTCGCCTAGAAAGAGCGTACCTACGCGCGAGCATTTGGGGATATTTGATACATGCACTCGCCCTGGAGTTCGCGCGTTAACTGGGCGCAACAAGGCGTCCCTAGTATCTCGACTTCTAGTATCAAGGCTGGTACTTTGCACAGAGAGTGAGTCTGGCTGTCCAACGTACCTCGTATCGCAGCCAGTATCTTGGGAGCTGTACCTCCGTCAAGCGCATTGGAAGATTTGTTCTACTGTATGAATAGATTTATGTATTTTAATTTGTTATTTATTAATAAAGACTAGTGGTCCCCCAGTAGTCGAAATTCGACTATAATTAACTGAAATTATAAGTTTGAACATTATTATGGTGCTAGCTTCAGATTTCGCCAAAACCACACCATAGACAAATAATATTAAAGATAAACAATATCAATCTATTCTCAATTTGACCACAGACTTTAAGCAATAACAAAAGTTTGACAATAAACGAAGAGCATATAATATATATGTGTGTGTCAAATACATCGGAGTATGTGTTATGTTTTTTTTATGAATTTAAAGTACTATTAATGCATAATTAAAAAAAAAAATAGTATTCTGCACTCCTTCTCTATATTCTCTATAAGTGTGGAAAATTGCATACTCCTCCATCCGCACAATTTCCGTAAAAAGGGATACAAGTTTTTGCTTCACGTATTAATATATAGATTATTTGCATAATTGTTTCAGGTTCACGCGTCTTGAAAGTTAGAAGGGCATACCTTAAAGCGATTGGGAACTTCGATTTCATTTCTCGAGATGCTTGGCCGTACTTACGTTGTAATGCTTATAAGCTCCGTTAGCCCTCAATGACAGGTAGGGCGTGAGCTAGACCACTTTTCGACATCTTTTTTTATTTTTTTATTACTTAGATGGGTGGACGAGCTCACAGCCCACCTGGTGTCAAGTGGTTACTGGAGCCCATAGACATCCACAACGTAAATGCGCCACCCACCTTGAGATATAAGTTCTAAGGTCTCAAGTATAGTTACAACGGCTGCCCCACCCTTCAAAGGGAGTACGTATTTCATTAGAAAAATTGGTACCCGCCTGCGAGATTCGAACACCGGTGTGCATCGCTCAACACGAATGCACCGGACGTCTTATCCGTTAGGCCACGACGACTTATAAAACATCAAAACCTACCCAACCGTTCCAAGTCATCCGCGACTGATCTGAGTCATCGACGAATTCTCCGCCATCGAACTATCCATCCATCCATTACCGTTCTTAAATCGCTCTAATTATTACAAAATGCGTACGAGCCACGAGAATCCGAGTGCACTTCCTTCAATTAGACCGTTTCAAAGGCATTTTAACACTTTAAAGTCCGGATATGCCGTTTTAGGTAATAGCACCGCTAACCGACACACAAACATCTCGGTTTCGCTAATATATAACGCAAGTTACGTGTTTGTTCGAGTTAATCGCTTTGAGGAGAGACTCGACTGTTATTTTTGAGGATTTGTTGAATTAGATATAGGAATATCTAAAGATACCAGATCACAAACTGAATTCCGCCATCCGCCTTAAGACATAAGGTCTTTAATTTAATGTTATTGGGTGTATTCAAGTCAGTGTGCTTAGTGCGAGCTTTTTAACGTTCTCGATAGCGTAAAAGTTAACTCAAATTTGTATGCAGTTGGAACAGCGCCCCTACTGATAAGCCTAGGCCATGTTCCAGTTCCATATAAATTTGAGTTAACTTTTACGCTATCGAGATCGTTAAAAAACTCGCACTAAGCACACTAAAGGAATCGCTGTATATGAGTACAGCCTTACAACACGTCCTACAGCACCCATCGATAAATATCTTACCTCGTCCTTTAGGCCTAGGCCGCACTACGGTGAAACCGCAGCGGTTAATAACCGTGTGAGCTTATGAAACACGAAAACGAATACAAGCGGCCGCACTTGCGGTTTTTTTCCGCGACTGATTTTAAAACCGCGAAATGTTACAAAATTGTCGCGGAAAAAAACCGCAAGAAAATTTGTAATCCATAGAACTAGGTACCCGTGCACGCACTATGCGTAACCGCGGGCGGTTTTTTTGAAATGTCAAATACATTTGCGAAACTTTGTTTCCATGAAACTGGCTACTGACATCCGATAGTAATTGAAAATTTCCTCTAGGGGTTTTCTTAAATTTCGATATTTCTTATGAAAGAAACCTTTCTCAAATCTACGGCTAGATAGTGGATAGACCCAACATTTGTAAAATTTTTGTTGTCTTTTTATCTATTTCTTAGTACCAGAGCCACACTGCTACTGCTCTTTTGAAATTTATCAAACTGTGAAAATCGCGGGCGAATTCACGGTTAACAATTGTAGTGTGTGCGTATTAAGCGGTTTCGCGGTTACAGCGGTTAACCGCTCCCGGGAAAAAACCGTAGTGCAGTCTAGGCCTTAAAAGGAGACACTCGGCTAGTTTCGGCTTCGTAGAGCGCTATCTCTGTCGCACACTGCGCATGTGACACCTGGCCAGTCGTTGTTCAACTGCAGAGGTTTGCGGTCGGAACTTGTGTTTATGTAAACTTATCTTGAAGTTTTCAGTAGCGAAATTCAGGCATCTGCTAAATATCTTGTGTCCTATGATACATACCCGCTACACTCTTAAGATTCTTCACTAGGGGATTGATGAATATACTGAAAATGCATCGAAGCGAGGGACTATTTCAGAACTTCATCGACTGTGGCTTAAATAATTGTCAAACGATTCGAAGTCATCCAAACAGATTCCCGTAGAAATAGACCTCAACAAGTTTGTACATTTTTGATGTTATACTTCTTTAGGCGCGTTATGAAAAATTAATGAGAGTGAAATTTTACGATGCGCGCGCACCGTGACACAAAATTAACAGAATGAAGTTCCCCACTAAATCGCTCATTACAATACGACCGACGTAACTTGGCGAGTCTGAATATAGTCGCAGGTGAACTTTCCGAACCGTACCGAGAATTACCGAATTTATACGATGTCAAGAAAAGGGATGTCCAATATGCGTGTTTGAGGATGTTGTTTAATCGATTTTTTTTCAAATTGATTGTAATTTAAATTAAAAAAAAAGAAATAAATTTAATAAAAATAAAGTATAACTTCTTACGCGCGTACATAAGTACACGCACCCTTTTTTTTTGTAAATTAGTAACATAACATATTAAACATATAAGGCTTTCGTCAATTGTGCAATTGCGAATCCTTAATATGTTTGGACATGTCATTCGTAACGAAAGCTCATTAGAACGTTTAGTGGTTCGAGGAAGAGTGGACGGTCAACGCTCTCGCGGCCGATCATCCACAAGGTTTTTTATTTTATTTTTTATTGCTTAGATGGGTGGACGAGCTCACAGCCCACCTGGTGTTAAGTGGTTACTGGAGCCCATAAACATCTACAACGTAAATGCGTCACCCACCTTGAGATATAAGTTCTAAGGTCTCAAGTATAGTTACAACGGCTGCCCCACCCTTTAAGCCGAAACACATTACTGCTTCACGGCAGAAATAAGCATAGAAAATATTTTGTGTCCTATGATAGCTACACGCTACAGTCCTAAGATTCTTCACTAGGGCATTGATGAATATACTGAAAATGCATTGAAGCGAGTCACTATTTCAGAACCTCATCGAGTTTGGTTTTAATATTTGTCAAACGATTCGAAGTCATCCAAACAGATTCTGGTAGAAATAGACCTCATCAAATTTGCAAATATTTTTTTTGTAAATTAGTAACATAACATATTAAACATATTAAGGCTTTCGTCGATTGTGCAATTGCGGACCCTTAATATGTTTAGACATATCATTCGCAATGAAAGCTCATTGGAACGTTTAGTGGTTCAAGGAAGAGTAGGTGGTCAACGCTTTCGTGGCCGATCATCCACAAGGTGGACAGACTTGATTAAGACATCTACTAAGTGTTCCCTTACTGAATGTACACGTAATAGAGAGAGATGGAGAAGTCTCTTAAAAGCCGCAACCAAGCATTAAGTCATACGTAACCACGACCACTCCGCCAGGAGTGTACGACTGAGAAGAAGAAGTAACATAACGACCTTTGACCTTTCAAACAAATCATCAAAATAATTAGCAGCCAAAAAGAAAGCCGCCGCGGTAATGAAACGCGTTAAAACGCCCTTAGCTTTGATTTAATTAAACATGTCATCTGTTTGACATTGGGGTCGTTATAAAAAAGAAATATTCTACGTAAATTCATTTTAGATTCGAAGTACAAAATGTTTTTGTGTGTACTTAGAAATTTTAACGTTCCTTTGTGGGTATGAGCGTGTATTTATTAAAGTTAACACCTTTTAATTGAATCATCATCATCATCATCATCATCATCAGCCTTTATCTGCCCACTGCTGGACATAGGCCTTCTCCAATGCCTTCCACATAATGCGGTCCTCCGCCTTCCGCATCCAACGACTTCCCGCCGTGCGCACTTAGTCGTCAGTCCACCTGGTTGGAGGACGCCCCACGCTTCTTGTACTCATCCGTGGCCTCCATTCGAGGACTTTCCTCCCCCACCTGGCGTCGCTGGCTCGACAGATGTGACCGGCCCATTGCCACTTCAGCCTGCTAACTTTGAATAAAAAATTATAAATACATATGTGTTTGGGGCGACAGCGAATGTTTACCATTCGGTCTGCAGGATCGGGTATGTAGTTACCGGCGGCCACGACAAGAGGGTCGCGTCCACGGATCCATCAGATCCAATAGCCTTTGCATTAGGCGCCTTCAGCTCTAGCACTAGGAGCAGGCTTAGGGACCCGGTAACCGTACTCGTCGAAGTAGACAAAGAGTTCACCGTGCAACCTAACTTCCTTTAGGATCTTCTCAGCGGGTCGCGATTCCGATCCGGTAGTAGATTCATTAGCGACGCAGCAGCTCTTGAGTTGCTAGTTCTCCCTCGGAGGCGCTCGGGCATCTGTTGCCAAATCCCAACCCTCCTGACTGAGTCTTTGCTCGCCCACCTGTCCTGGTGAAACTGGAAAGGCCTCCGGGCCACAAGTAATCCTTCAACCATTAAAACAAACCACACCAACAGAAAAACAAGAGGATTTTCGTCTCGTGCCCCTTTCTCGAAATGCGCACTAATGCCGATTGTAAATACTTGCTAATGGGATCCAATTCCAGGTCTCCGTGAAGATCCACGTTCCACACGAACCACGGGGCTCTGACGGCTATCCTGCAAAAACGGAATTGAATAACTTGAAGGGGCTTCTAATTAGTGCGGGCCGCGTGAGCGAACACTACACTTGCATACGTCATGACGGGGCGTATGCAAGTTTTGTAGTTACCTTATTATGAAGGGACAATTTACATTACACAATTACAATTTACATTACACATTATATCGGCAGGCAGCGGCTTGGCTCGGTAGGCAGCTACTTGGCTCGGTAGACAGCGGCTTGGCTCGGCAGGTTGCGGCTTGGCTCTGCCCCTGGCATTGTTAGAAGTCCATGGACTTCTGACAATCGCCCATGGGCGACGGTAACCACTCACCATTAGGTGGGCCGTATGCTCGTTGGCCTACAAGGGCAAAAAAAAAACCTTGCTTGCAGATCATCGGATAGACAATTAAATGCTTAGCTTTTTTTTCATACAAATAGAAAACCAACTTCTGTAACTTAATACATATCATTACGACTTTGAAAATAGCGCCAAACAGATTCTTAGACTTAGCCAATAGTTCATCTTTTTTATATTCATGTAGTAATTTTCTAAAATCAAATTATCTCATGCCGAGGGATCTTACGTGAATGTTTTCGGTTAGTCAGCCTTTTGTGGTTCATAGATTAATGTTGTGACACGAAATAATTTGTGAACAGGCATCCTTTGCACCGAAAGTATTGTTAAAAGCCGCACGAAATAATGCTACTAAATAACTACAATAGCAAGGGACGCCATCTAGTGGAGAGCAGACGAACTACACAGAACGTTTTTTTTTCTACCTATGCCGATAGCCTTGAGAAGCTATTTCAGTTTCGCCCTAACATGTAGGTGAGCTCACGGGGCTCAAACCGGAGTGTTGCTAACACTGGTTCTAGTAAGAGAAGTGCTTCGCAGAATCTACCACCGGATCGGAAACCCAACCCACTGAGAAGATCCGGCGAGAAACTCAGTGGGCTGTGTCTATGGGTTAACAGAACGATCGAGATTAAACTAGATTGAACGCGTGTCGCGCGAAGAACATACATCGAAAACGTTAGAAAGTCCTAGGGTCGAGCTCTGCCGCTGGCATTGCTGAAGTCCATGGGCGACGGTAACCACTCACCATCAGATGAGCCTTATGCTCGTCTGCCTACAAGGGTAATAAAAAAAATTCGTAAATAAGCATGAATCAAAATGAAGATAAGGAAGAAAAGGGGAAAGGGAAATGCGTATTAGTTCTAGTGAGTACGAGGCAATATCTTGCGCTTCTGATCTGATGTCCGAACATGTTAATAAATATGCCATTTTTTTTATCTTTTCAATATTTTCCCCAAATTTAGACCTAAAATGACATATGCGTTAAAATTGCGCCGATATTAAGTTACGCACTGGTGTGACGGTCGCCCATTTTAATTTGCGATCCAAGAGTTCATTTGAGGTCAGCTGGTCTCCATTTAGGATAGGGTCGGACATTACCAAAGGGAGCACTCTCCTTTTAACGTCGTTCCGCCATACACTGGTTGTCTGGCATAATTGCTGGTTATTTGTGGCCATACACACCCTTATTTTGGTAGGGTCGTTAGTTTTAATTCTATGAATTTCGGTGCTCTTTGTGTGGTCTTCGGTATCGATGTTTTGGGTCCAAGGTTGGCCGTTTGGGCCACAATATTGGCATAGATTGTAATGTTGATCGATGCTCCATTCAAAGCTGAGTTCGGTACAAAAGATTGGTTGCGCTATTGTAGGAAAAAATTTCTATTAAAATTAATGGATATTCTGCATGTAGGGATTTTTGGCTTTAATTTCTGCAAATTTGAAGCCAACGGGTACCAACTTTTTGAATAAATTACGCATTTAACAAACGTTCACAACTGACTTCCACGGTGAAGTAAACATTATAATTTGCGTAATTCTTCGTGGTAGGACGTCTTGTGAGTCCGCACGGGTAGGTACCACCGCCCTGCCTATTTCTGCCGTGAAGCAGTAATGCGTTTCGGTTTGAAGGGCTTGCAGCCGTTGTACTATTAAAACTGAGACTTAGAACTCATGTCTCAAGATGGGCAGCGACATTAACGTGATTGCTGTCTATGGGCTTCACCGATCACTTAACATCAAGTGTGGTATACGAATCCATATTAGGCATTAAAAATAAATCATTAAAAATAACTCAGTTCCCATTTGAAAGAACAATCATATAATAGAGTAAACAATTAAATATGCCATGTTATACAGTTCCAAACTAAGGTGAAAAAGAATCCTTACTGCGCATGCCAAATATCTCTTCCAAAAAACCGACCTCTGACGTAATATGCAAAAAGGCTTGTTATTGTTAGTACAAATATCTGAAACTATATCGTGTAAGTTTTTTTTTGAAATAAATATCCAATTCAAAACATCTTCAGCACTTAATAGAAAAGCATATTACGAAAAAAATAAAATCTAAAACTTATTTCTTTTTACTTTTTTTTTTCTCCAAAAAAATCTCCTTTTTATTTTAGAAGTTCATCACAAACGTCCATTTCACTGAGACATGTTTTACTTGAGAAAAACCTAGCCTTCGTAGTTCCTTTCAATTTGGTAATTGTTTCAGCAGTCCATTTTACAAAGAGACATTTTTCTTAAGTGGATTGTACTTGTGCGAGGTCCAAGTTGTTTAGACGACTTAACAGATTCGCGCTTTCATTTTGTTTGTCGTGCAAAGTTGTTTAAAAGATTTCTCTTTTTGTTCCAGACTTTTGGAGTTCGGCGGGACTAGAGGTGAGTTTTTTTGTACGATTAAACTTAAAAAAATGAGCTCAAAAATAAAAGATACGTAATTATTGGAATGCCTTCGGTCGTGGAAGCCACTCGTTAATATATTTCAGGTACTTCTGAAATATGAAATGCGTGCCGAAATTTTTATTGCAATATTCTTGCTAAACCCTAGTCTATTTGTTGTATCCTGGTGCAAGATTGTAGTGTTTGCGCCATTACTCTGCGTGTATCTTGGAACGTCTCTGCAAGTAGAAGGTTTAAGGGTATCGTAAAAACGTCTTTTACAGGATAAAATTATGCAGTTAGAACATCATTTTGGCTTGCAGCCAAGTTTTGTGGCGGCTTCCCGGGATTAATTTAATCATAGATAAGTTAACCTATTTTACCTTTTTGTACCCGGATATGGCCGTATTAAAGGCCCGTTTCGTGGTCACAGAAATCCGGATAATTTTCCATATTGGGACAGCTCAATATCTAAACCAGGCTCTTTACCATCTGCCTTAAGAGGATATTTGACTTCTTCGGTTACATTGCCAGAACGTTGATATTCTTGAAAAATTGATGGTAACTGACAAAATTGGTGGTAAAGGTCTCGTGGCCGCAAACCAATGCGCTGGTCTGACCAAACCCGCACCACTCTGGATACCACATTCTACGATACCATACTCACTGCCGAGAACAGAAGAAGATGGCGAGACATCATCCAGAGAGGGATAATAGGAGGAGATGGTTACGACCCTCAGACATAAGGAATGCGAGTCAGGGAGGAGGAGCTCCGCTGATTTCTAGCAACGTTTCGAAGTCTCAGTTGCATTGTTTGACTCTAAGAATCGCTAAATACCATTATCAAATAGAACACAGCTAGCTCTATTCATTTAGGGAAACACTAGATGTTTTTTTTTTTTGATAACGCCATCTTGTTGTGTCTTTAAAGCGGTTAGTTGCCCTCAATTAAGAAAAATAGTATTATTATTCGCCAGTAGATGTTGGGAAGAATTAATTATTGAAATCACGAATAAAACAACATTTTCTGAAAATAAATCGTAGCTAGATCGATTTATCGCCCCCGAAATCCCCTGTATACTAAATTTTATGAAAATCGTTGGAGCCGTTTCCGAGATTCAGATTATATATATACAAGAATTGCTCGTTTGAAGGTATAAAGATAAGATAATAAAGATCGAAAATTCTAAGAAACGAGAATCAAAAACATTGTTTAAACAGAATTAAATGAAATTATTTTTCGAAAATAATACAGCGCTGAATCATCGCTGCGACAGCGCGAGTTTTTAGTACGATTTCACGGCCGTCGTTACCCAAGTGACATCAGGAGCGCAAATGAATATTTGAGTATCGTTCTCAGGTTTCATTAGCTGTAGCCTGAATATTTAATGGTCACGGCTGTGTCGGAAGCCTTTGTATTATTTACATTCGTATTGTGCTCGCTATGATGTAGGTTATATTATGATTTTTAGAGAGTGCTCATGGCTTTACGCCGCTGATGTCGTGTTCGCGCGTATTTTTTTACGAGCATCGATAGTTTTTTTTCTTTATTCTTTAGATTGGTGGACGAGCTCAAAGCCCGATCTGGTGTTAAGTGGTTACTGGAGACTATGGACATCTACAACGTAAATGCGCCACCCACCTTGAGATATTAGTTCTAAGGTCTCAATTATAGTTACAACGGCTGCCCCACCCTTCAAACCGAAACGCATTACTGCTTCACGGCAGAAATAGGCAGGGCGGTGGTACCTACCCGTGCGGACTCACAAGAGGTCCTACCACCAGTAATTACGCAAATTATAATTTTGCGGGTTTCATTTTTATTACACGATGTTATTCCTTCACCGTGGAAATCAATCGTGAACATTTGTTGAGTACGTATTTCATTAGAAAAATTGGTACCCGCCTGCGGGATTCGAACACCCAGTGCATCGCTCAACACGAATGCACCGGACGTCTTATCCGTTAGGCCACGACGACTTCAAAGTGGAGCAAGGGTAAGAGGAAGAAATGGTAATGCGTGTTGACTGCAGTTTTGTGTAGACATTATAATATTGACTATTCTAGCCTCGAAGCAGTCATGCGTTCTAGTTTGATGGATAGCAGGGCCGTGGTACAATACGATCGAGATTTCAACCCATGCACCTAAAGATATATCTCAAGATGCATCTGGGATCTGCGTATATGATTATTTATCTCAAGATGCGTGGTGGCTAATACGACGATGTGCATCTCTACGACAACCTCATCACATGAAGTGTTCGTCGACTGATCTGTTTTCTATAGTTTTAGTCTAGTTTCTATTCTATAGACAAAGATATATCTATAGACTTTTCACTACATCTTAGTTTGGAATATTTCGTTGTATTAAATTTCAAATGTAATTACTGTTTAGAGGCAACAATTTCGGTCAATTTTCTCTTATTTTTTATAATCAGTTTTAATCGTAGCAACGAATATCATAACTTAGCATAACTTACAATTGTCAATTTTATGATGGATAGAATCAACTGTCTAATCCCATGGGTACTTTCCAGAATGGATCCATTTACCAAATATTTATGAGATTTTCTAGCTAAAGCTAAAGTTTTCGGGTAAGGTCATCACCAGCCGGCTAATAGTTCTCCAACTCATATTCTATAATTATGGCAAAACAACACATAGATATATGGACAATTCGTAGACTCCTGAAATATATCCCTAACATTTCCTAAATGCTCGGACGTTTGTCAAGGGTATTGAAATGGTTTTGGTAACGATCCAATTTAGTTCGAAAGCTGAATAGCCTAGTAATCATGTCGGCGATCCAGTCGATACTCAGTGGACGTCTTTCACAAAAACTTCGTTGTTAATAAGCCGATTACAAGGACACGATTCAAAAGGCTCTTTCCAGAGGCTGTTAAAAGACTTTTATCAAGGAATTTGTCGGACCTCTCCTCCTCATCTTTCCCAGGATGCCTTGAGACGGTTGAAGTATGTAAGTATAACGACGAAAGGAAGATCTTCCACTGAGCGGGAGATATTGCTCGGTAGACCGACGGTCCGAATGTTGTTGTTCGGAGCTCGTAATAGCCACTCAGCAAAAATTAAGAGAGCTTGGCTGGGAGGTGTTAATGCATCGGCCGTATAGTACTAACCTTGCACCTTCAGTTGTCCACCTGTTTCGGTCTCTTCAGAATTATTTAGGTAGTGTCAGGTTAACATCGCGAGAGGACTGCCAAACCAATTGGCGCGGCATTTTGATCAGAAGCCCCAAAATTTCTATAGCAATGGGAGCCATGTCCCTACCTACAAGATTGCAAAAAATTATCGAACAAAATAGTACCTACACATACTTTAGTTAAATGTAAATAAACTATATTAAAAATGTTGTGAATTTTCTTTAAAAAATGCGAAGAAACTTTTTCCCCGATCTTATATATATGCTAGCTTATCTTGAAAAGCCACCCCTCCTGGCTGAGCCTTTGCTCGCCCAGCTGTCCTGGTGAAACTGGAAATGCCTCCGGGCCACCAGTAATTATTAAATCATAAAAAAAAATGGCGACCACGTACTGGCAAGCGCAGTGTGGGACGGCCACCTACTAGATGGACCGACGACCTAGTAAAAAGCGCTGGGTCTCGTTGGATGCAGGTGGCAATGGACCGGTCGCACTGGAAATCTATTGCAGAGGCCTATGTTCAGCAGTGGACGGCGATAGGCTGAAATGATGATGATGATGAAAAAAAAATATCATCTTCAAAATATCGTAACCGAGATTCAAGTGTCTGTTAAACATCTTGCGTTGTATGATAGCTACCCGCCACACAGTACGTTAACCTTTTCCAGTTTTATTGCTAAAGCAATCGATTCATGGGGGAACTGATGGAAAATAAGGCAGGAGAGAACGCACGTTGACTGGCCTATCTGAAATCCGCGCGTATGTAAGGCCGCATGGATGCCTATCACGATTCTGTCTAATTCTGCAAAGAAACCCTCATTCGTTCCCGTTTTGGGAACGGGACAACCGTTATGTAATGTATTTACCTACCTCATGTGCCAAACGGCATTTCCTTAGTCCTTAGTTACGTCCGTTAGTTTCCAAATGATTCTTTTCCAATCGATGATTGTCTGGAAGAGATCGCGAGACCTTAGCGATAAGACCACCAATTGTACTGTTTTGTATTTAATGTTTCGCATTGTTGGTGTACAATAAAGAATACTATCTCTCTCCCTCTCCCTCTCTTTCTCTCTCTCCTTCTCTCTTCTTCTTCTTCTTTCTCTCTCTCCCCCTCTCTCTCTGTTTGCCTGTTAATGCCAATTGCTTGTCTAGAGCTAAAAAAAGAGAACATTTTGCTGGCCAGATTCAGTCTGGTTCGGAGAAGCCTGCCAAGAAACCTGAAGAGTACGTGAAGGGTTTACATAAATGTCGAATCGGGTCATGAGTAACATTTTTCAACGAGACGATGTGAACGTGTACAGAGTATAATAGCGATAGAACGAAATAAAGTGGCGAAAAGACTGTGCTTTATCCTCCACATAAGTTGACAAGCTTACCAAAGGACAGTGTTGTGTGTCGTCATCTAGTAAAACTACAATTCTTTATTTATTTATTGCTTAGACGGAGATGAGCTCACGTCCGGCTACAACGTCTGCCCCACCCTTCAAACCGAAACGCATTACTGCTTCACGGCAGAAATAGGCAGGGTGGTGGTCCCTACCGGTTCGGACTCACAAGAGGTCCTAGCACCAGTAATTACGCAAATTATAATATGCAGGTTTGATTTTTATTACCCGATGTTATTCCTTCACCGCGGAGGTGAATCGTGAACATTTGTTAAGTATTTATTTAATTAGAAATATTGGTATCTGCCTGTAGGATTCAAACACCGGTGCATCGCTAGATACGAATGCATCAGACGTCTTATCCTTTTGACCATGACGACAATTAATGTTATATCAATAACATTATCTGAGCGTCCGGATTCGTTTACTAATCTGACAGTGAGTGGCCACAATCGTGACAAAATTCCCGGCCACACCGACATCTGGTTTGGTACACGTATATTTAGATATAAATAACGTGTTAATTATCAATTGGAAGAATGGCTCTACAAGTTTACTGATAATTTTTTTGGACCAGAGAGTGACATGAGCAACTCCCACTAAAAATCAACAATTCTCATTTTGAATTACAAATTTAACGAAGGTGAAATCAATGACGCGTCTGGTCTAATAATGTAATAATGCTCTTTGTTATAGTTATTGTAGGAAAGTTTGGAATGTTTATTTCGTTACATTAGCTGACTCAGAAAGAAAGTCACATTAAACATATTAAAATTACTCGTTAAATGACAAAAGTTGTGAGTGAAAGGGCGTTACCACCATTTATCACTGCCGTTAAAACTTTCCAAGAAATGTCTGACTCAGGAGACATCACTCGAATTGTTAGGATGGATTTTGTCATTATGAGTAAACTTTTCCATTAATCCGCAAATAAATTTTGTTTACATAACGATTAAAATCATTTCAAATATCAAAATATTGGTTGAATTCTATGCATACGGTGTCGAGCAGCTTGCAAAGGTATCTACTACCAGCACTCAAACTTCTGGATCTTGGGGTAGGAAGCGCTCGATATTTTTAGCAGGTCACGCGGAAAACTAACAGTCTCTAACCAATCCGCTGGGCCTGTGAACCATCAAAGGGATACGCCTGCACCTTGAAAGCTGGGTAAATCCCGACCGAGAAGATCTCGTCTTCCTGTTAGTGGATTTTCTGACCGAACTCGGCTGCTTTGAAATCTATCTACACCGGATCGGAGCTGACGATAATGTGTGCCACAGCCAAGCTTTTTAGGATAGCAATGATTGGCAGCGTGGCAAGCGACGGTAGACTCCAGCAAGAGCACCATCATGGAAAACAGAGGCGAATATGAGAAGCAGCTCTCTTCTCTCTCCGCATGAATGAATCCGGCGCCATCGAGCATACATTCGAGGTGTATATATAAATCTTAAAGGATATAATAATAAAAACGGAGGCTTTTTATGGGTTATAACAGGACCTGACGTCGGGTGTAAGAGTGCAGGGGAGTCGTTTAGTGGGTGGGCCCTCAAATCCTTGGGCCCGCGATTTGCTCTTAACACCTGCAGATCGTTGAGTCTCACATACCCCGCGCGCCCCCTAGGCGCGGGGACCTCGTAGGAGGTTCGGCCCTCTACCTGAAAAAAAAAAAAAAAAAAAAAAAGGACCTTTTTTTTTTTTATACGTAGACCAATTACCCTGAAAGGTCTGACCTTGCTTCACTAACCGATTTCTTTTATTACTGGTGTTAGGATCTCTTACGAATCCGCACAGCTAGTTATCATCACCCCGCCCATTTCCGCCGTGAAGCAGTTCCGCCGTTCGGTTCGAAGGGTGGGGTAGCCGTTGTAACTATACTGAGATCTTGGAACTTATATCTCGAGGTGGGTGGCGTATTTACGTTGTAGATGTCTATGGGCTCCAGTAACCACTTAACATCAGGTGGGCTGTGAGCTCGTCCATCCATCTAAGCAATAAAAAAAAAAACTTCGACTAACAACTTAAGTAGTTTCCGTTACTTATGTAAGCTAAGAGACAACTAATTCTTGTTTCAAATATTGTAAAACTTAATAATATTTACGATTTAGTGATTATAAATAATGATATTAAAGTTATTTTTGCTTTTATACACAAAAACGTAGATTTTAATGAATAACAAAATTATGAACAAGTACAAGCAAAAGAGGTGGCTCAGCTGTAAGATTTAGATAATTGTTTTTGGCTTCGTACTGTTTCTGGCGTCCACAGAAGAACAGTTGTTAGAAGTGGAACTTCTATGTACTTCTAAATGTACATTAAAAAAATTTGGTATAAATACCTAAATATATAAACACATACCGAAACCTTTTGATATTGTAATATAGAGTACATCTCTATTTTATTTTGTTTAATCTGTTCAATACGACCGTTGGACAATCTCAGAGTCGGGAGTACAAAGTTGATCATTAAAATGTATGATATCTTCATAGTTAATGGATGAGGCAGGCAAGCAAGGAGCTATAATATAGAAGCACCTTTTATTTATCTAGTTAATCAATATACAGTTTGTTTATTGTCCCGATGTGCTGTAGTTTATATTTCAACGATTGGTTTTTGATGTAACCGATCGAAATTAGGCGCTTCGGTTTATCGAAATTACCACTGAGGGAGGACCATTTTCGGAACACATTTCATTTATAATTCAATTGGTAAAATCGAGGAGCTTTTTTGTGTTTACGGGCCTCGAAGTCTACATTAAAATCGTCATAGCTTTACGAGTAACTCAGAATGCCCTCTCAGTGGGAGATGAATCGAAAAAATAAAACAATAATCCCCTTTTCCAAAAAAATATAGGTATGATATTGATATTATGGGGTAGGGTAGGTAAAATGGTAGGACACTTATCGCCGTAACAATACAATAAGCACGGGCTTGGTTCTCTCATTGGCATTGTTAATGTCTGTGAGCAAAACGTCTTCATAACATCCCTATGCTCATCGATCTTATAAGTGACTAAAACAATCCAACTGAGATGCTTCTTTTAAGTGCCTGTGACTAGGAGATGTATGGAAATGGAAGTGCAAGGTAGAGGGAGAAGAGGTCGACCGAAGAAGACATGGATGGAGTGTGTGAATGACGATATGAGAGAGAGAGGATTGAGTGTTATGATGATGGCGGATAGAAGAGACTGAAATAGAAAAATTCGCTGTGCCGACCCCACCTTGTGGGATAAGGTGGAGACAAAGAAGAAGATGCTTCTCTTAACGCGATCAATTTCATTCACGTTAGTCTGTAAGCCAGCCACCAATAACAGTTTAATACCAGGCTGAGATAGCTTAATACCAGACGTTAATGAGAACTCATTTATCTGCAAAGCAATATAGAATTATTCTAGTTTCATTTTCCTGACTTTCGTCCATTCGTGTTCCAGAAAACCGAATGAACTAAGACTCTTAGACTTAATGCGAGTAACAAGGTAACGTGGAACAGAAAAGGGTTGACCTGAAAACTGGCACTTGACGCCACAAAGCCTAAGGAGTAAGCCTAAGGGTGGGGCAACTCGACAAGCGGTTTTATACAAATTAAAACGAATTCACATTGATGTCACACATGCCTTACTTTTTAGTTTTTGCAGGGCTTTTTTGTGTTTTGTAATCTATTAGATGTACATAAGTTTGAAGTCGTCGTGGCTTAAGGGATAAAACGTCCGGTGCATTCGTTTCGTGCCGGTATTCGAATCCCGCAAGCAGGTACCGGTTTTTCTAATGAAATACGTACTTGACAAATGTTTACGATTGACTTCCACGGTCAAGGAATACCATCGTGTAATAAAAACCAGGTCCGCAAAATTATAGTCTGGTGGTAGAAAATCTTGTGAGTCCGCATGGGTAGGTACCACCATCTTGCCTATTTTAAAAGTGAAACATTACAACGTATGTCTCAAGGTGGGGGCGGCATTCACGGATGTCTTTGGGCGGCGGTAACCACTTAACACCAGGTGGACTGTGATCTCGTCCACCCATCTAAGCAATAAATAAGAATATAAAAAAATATTAGCTGTAATAAATACACGCTCAACGTCATACCCACAAAGGAACGTTAAAATTTCCAAGTACACACAAAAACATTTAGTACTTCGAATCTAAAATGAATTTACGTAAAATAATTTGTAAAACTGCGATATCTTCTAAGATACTCATTTAAATCAAATGATGTAAAGGGCAAATTTCTTTAAAATTAAAAACTTAATGAATAACGTATTTAATTGGATAAGGATTAATATCATCTTTATAAAAACACGTTCATATAATGCTTATTTTAGAAAAAAAGCTTGCTTAGCATAAAAAACGTTATAGTGAATCAACCTTAACATATAGACATATGGTGTCGCGGACTTTTTTTTAGATCTTTTAAAGGGGAACAATTCTGTCATACATTATTTTAGCGAAACTTTAACCGTTTCTACAGCGCACGCAGCGGAAGCTCTCAAAAGGGAAAAAACCCCGATTTTGAAATATTCTTTATTGGTGCTCCGCTTGTCTTAGCGTGGTGTTATATAGCCATAGCCTTCCTCAATAAATAGGCTATCTAACACTGAAATATTTTTTCAAGTCAGATCAGTAGTTCCTGAGATTAGCGCGTTCAAACAAACAAACTCTTCAGCTTTATAATATTAAAGTATAGATGGTGTAACAAAAAAAAACTTTAACATCAAAAGACACCCGGAATGATGACTTACCGACCAAATTCACGCACTCCATCAAAGATCTCTTTGTATCACAAATATATTTAGTATTGTTGTCACACATAACCAGAATCGATTTGGAGTTAATAAATTATATAAATTTATGTTCTAAAAGCCACGCCAGGATGTATAAGCAAACATTGTTTTATCTTAATATACGGAAAACTTTATTATTTCACCGCTTAAACTGGAATGGTAGTACAAAGTGTACAAACCGCAGCGCCAAAGAACATTACTCAGTAATTAATTGTTTGTAGAGGCGATGGCAGAATTCTAAGTAACTGCTTCCCGTTGTATAGTGTAGCTATTTATGTTTTGGAATATCATGAGCATATATATAAGAAGAATAAAGTGTGCAAGGAAACTGTGCAGATGTTGATGAAAATCCATTACCTACTTCAGATGTCAGATCGAAAATTAATTAAACACTGATAAATTATTAAATGTAATATATATATATATATATATATATATATATATATATATATATATATATATATATATATATATATATATATATATATATATATATATATATATATATATATATATATATATACAGGGCGTCCCAGAACTCAACGTCAAGCCGAAACGGAGTAACAGGATTGATTGTAACCACCATGAGAAAAAATCAGTGAAAAAAATTATCCCATGCAGTTTGGAAATTATGGGCAAGAAGGGCTATTTTAATAATGTCCTGAAAAGCACCTCGCACTTTTTTATTTTTCTATTTTTTAGTTGGATTTTCTATAAAAGCGTATTTTGTTAGTTTTTTTAAACTATTATTTATTTTTAATTTTTTGGTTGAATTTCAATTTTTTTTGTTTAATTTTTTTTTAATGTTGGATTCTCATCGGTCCTTAATAAGTACACCAAATTTCGAATTATCCGACGTTTTGAAGGGGGTCTAAATCATGTTCAAATATTCCGTTACATATATTATTACATACGTCTGAAGCTAATAAAAGCGTATTAAAAATTGGTACATACACAATCTGGTGTCAAATATGAGCACACAGGGATCTGATCGATTAAGTTCCGATGACTTTGTACACACACACACAGACATAAAAGATTCGCCTAAAAGATAAGACGTCCGGTGCATTCGTATCAAGCGATGCAACGGTGTTCGAATCCCGCAGGCGTGTACCGCTCTACACGGATTTCCTCCCGGATTAGGAGGAGGAATCTCACACCCCCGATTACTCTCTTTAAACAACCCATACCCTGGGCCAGGAAGGTCAAGTACCTGGGCGTTACCCTGGATGCATCGATGACCTTCCGCCCGCATATAAAATCAGTCCGTGACCGTGCCGCGTTTATTCTCGGTAGACTCTACCCCATGATCTGTAAGAGGAGTAAAATGTCCCTTCGGAACAAGGTGACACTTTACAAAACTTGCATAAGGCCCGTCATGACTTACGCGAGTGTGGTGTTCGCTCACGCGGTCTGCACACACATAGACACCCTCCAATCTCGCGTTTGCAGGTTAGCCGTCGGAGCTCCGTGGTCCGTGAGCAACGTTGACCTACACGACGACCTGGGCCTCGAATCTATCCAGAAACACATGAAGTCAGCGTCGGAACGGCACTTCGATAAGGCTATGCGTCATGATAAACGCCTTATCGTTGCCGCCGCTGACTACTCCCCGAATCCTGATCATGCAGGAGCCAGTCACCGTCGACGCCCTAGACACGTCCTTACGGATCCATCAGATCCAATAACCTTTGCATTAGACGCCTTCAGCTCTAACACTAGGAGCAGGCTTAGGGACCTCGGTAACCGTACTCGTCGAACTCGACAAAGAGTTTGCCGTGCAACCTAACCCATGAATCAACTCGCTGAGTTTCTCGCCGGATCTTCTCAGCGGGTCGCGATTCCGATCCGGTAGTAGATTGATTCGCGAAGCAGCTACTCTTGAGCTGTTAGGTCTCCTTCGGAAGCGCTCGGGTAGCTGTTAGCAAATCCCACCCCTCCTGGCTGAGCCTTTGCTCGCCCACCTGTCCTGGTGAAACTGGAAAGGCCTCCGGGCCACCAGTAATCCTTCAACCATAAAAAAAGGCGTGTACCAATTTTTCTAATGAAATACGTACACAACAAATGTTCACGATTGACTTCCACGGTGAAGGAATAACATCGTGTAATAAAAATCAAACCCGCAAAATTATAATTTGCGTAATTACTGGTGGTAGGACCTCTTGTGAGTCCTCACGGTTTGAAGGGTGGGGCAGCCGTCGTAACTATACTGTGAGAGCTTAGAACTTATATCTCAAGGTGGGTGGCGCATTTACGTCGTAGATGTCTATGGGCTCTAGTGACCACTTAACGCCAGGTGGGCTGTGAGCTCGTCCACCAACCTAAGCAATAAAAAAAAACACATTGGAAGCGATCAATTGCAATTTCAGAAAATTTCCAAATTGATGAAACGGGTCGCACATTGCGATCCTAACGTCGAGAATAAGCATTACGTTACATTGTTTTACAAGCACGAATATATTCATGCAGCCTTCGCTTTATGGGTTTTCCGTTACAGCATAGTCGTTCATGACTTTGTATTAAAAATGAAGTTGTCATTTAGCGGCCACCACAGTTTTACGATTAGTCTCGTACGTAATATTGTGAAGAATTTTTGGTATTTGTGACATGGAAACATGTGTAAGTCGATGTACAAATAATATGTGGGTATTGTGTTGCTTTTGTTTTTTTGTAATTTAAATTTCTAAATTTCTCTTCTCTGTTCACTTTCTACTTATATGTGATTTGGATTGTGGAAACATATTATTTGGTTATTGTTTTAGCTATTTTTTACTTCTTATTATATCTTTGTATTGTACTGTTTGTTTCCCAAATAAATAAATAAACGTATTTGGCAGCGGTTTCGGTGTGCCTTTGGCGTTGTCAGTGTCCAAGACTGACCTCAACCACTCATCATGCAGTTAACTCAGTTGGCAATAAATAAACCAGCTCACGTTCTGTCAATAGTTATTGTACAGTGGATAATGAAGCCCACAGCTTTCATGTGAAAGCTCTATCTCGGGAGAGGAAGTCTAGGTTCTAATTCTGTGGCTATAACTACATCCCAATCATTTCTAGTTAGGAAGACAGTTAAAAAAACCAAAAATATAACAATGGAATCGTCAGGAGATGCTAGTTATGATGTTTTTAATTCTTCTAACTTGATCACCTAAAGGCGAACAGTCTATAAATACGATATTTTGTTATTGCCCTTGTAGGCAGATGAGCATACGGCCCACCTGATGCTGAGTGGTTACTGTCGCCCATGAACTTCAGCAATGCTAGGGGCAGAGCCAAGCCTCTGCCTACCGCTTAATACTCTCCACAAGCCTCGTTTGAAGAAGGACATGTCACAGCGCTCGAGAAACACCGTGGAGGGGAGCTCATTCCATAGCCGCATGATAGGTGGCAAAAAAGACCTCTGGAAACGCACTGTGGATGACCGCAGTGGCTCCAGGTAGTATGGATGAACTCTACTCCGGTGGCGGGAGGTGCGATGATAAAAACGAGATGCCGGTATCATCTGGAATAATTCCTCAGAGCACTTTTGTTTTTGTTTCCCTTAACTTCGTAAGATTAACATAGGTTGGTCTTGTTTTTTTTTAACTTTTACTCTAACTTACCCCACAAGATGTGTTGGATTTCACGCAGGCCGGATGCGCGGGTCCGTATCGCGCAGGTAAACAAACACTGTCAAAGCGACGCGTCGTATGCGAGGGGTATTAGAATTGTTACCGTAAACAAAGATTGAGTGGGGTCGTGATTTGTAAGACGATACGAAAATCGCGTACGTAAAATAAGTTTTTGACGTTTTTAGTCTGATACGCAATGGAACATCATCATGCGCGAGGTCAATGGACTAGAGGGAGCGCATGGTTAGCTACCGTCGCATTATATTGCGGGCTCAAAATCTTATATATATATATAAATGAATTGCTGTTCGTTAGTCTCGCTAAAACTCGAGAACGGCTAAACCGATTTGGCTAATTTTGATCTTGAATTATTGTGGAAGTCCAGAGAAGGTTTAAAAGGTAGATAAATATGAAAATGATCGGAATTAAATAAAATAAAAAAAATAGTTTTTCCTTTTTTTGTTTTAAGTTTATTTTATACCAAAATTTATGTATTTTATCTATCAATTGAGGCACTACGTAGTCTGACGGGTCAGCTAGTATATTATATTAATAATAATCTAAAGTATATTTGCTGTTTGCTTTATATTCCTTTCGTTCGCTTGGGACTTTCTGTTCCGATCGCTTCGAGTACCACTAGTACTGACTGGCTCAAGTCCAAGGTAATTTTAAGAATAATTCTGTGTAATATTTACGTCTGTTAATTTTATTTCCGTTATACTATTGGGACTTGATGACGAGACCATATTAGCCAGACAAATGATAACCGTTGGGGTAAACGCGTTCTTGAGTGGAGACCGCGAATTGGAAGATGCAGGATGGCTTCAGGCTTGGTGGAGTGATCTGTGCAGGGTGGCTGGCAGGAGCTCGATGAGAGAAGCCGAGGATCGTGCTAACTGGCGAGCGAGTGGAGAGGCCTATGTCCAGCAGTGGACTGCTATAGGCTGATGATGACGGGACCAGATGTCTCAAGGTGCCTGGTGGCAGTCGCGTTGCTCCTTAACATTAGATCGGCCATGAACTGGCATTAAAAGGTTGGGTACTGGTGGTATAACAAAAAAAAAAGATGTGTGGTGTCGTGTGACACCGGATAGGAATAAAGTTCCTTATTATAAAAATAGTAATTTTAAGTTCTATTCGAGGTATGAAGAAAATAAAACTGGAGGTTTCGCAACAACCCACGGCCATTCGGTAACGTGCGAACTTATTGCGGTACACTTCATTCATGGTTGTTTGCATAAGAGTTAGTGTATTGCGCAAACGAACGCTCTGAGATCGTGGTCAATGAATGATAACAAAATATGTTATTTTTTGTACGTTATTACAAATTTAAGTCGTACACTGTATGCATTACTAATAAAAATCTTACGTTACGGACTTTTTTATTCCCGGTTAGGGTACCCCTCCGCATCTTCCCATAAGAAACTTCATTCTAAAAACTTAGTTGCATATGAGTGATGCTGAAAAAACAAGAAATACGCTAGAGCACTTTCGGGACCGCAAAATACATTTTTGTTTTACTTGGAATACGTGTACACAATATAACAGGAGGGTGTTCCGATAATCCAAACTAGTTCCCGGATTCGGTCCCTTTTCAAAACATAAATATCGAAGGAAACTCGTTAGGCGGGAAAGCCGCGGTGTCTTCCATCCGAAGCCTGTTCTTTGTTACTGAATTTGCTATATTTATTTTAGTTGCGTTTTTCTTTAGCTTCGAACGAAAATGTATTTTCTTATTCAAGATCTCTCTACGTACGTAAACCGTTTAGATGTTTTTCTTGTCTATTTTTTTAATACTGCCTGCTTCATTAAGGCGTTTCAGTGAAGGGTGTGATAGTTATCTGATGCAATAGTAACTTCGATCTCAAAGTGGCCAGCGGTATTCACGTTATGATATCTATACTCTCCGGTATCTAGACAACAATTAGCTACGTCAAGAAATCGTTCAAATGTATCTATACTAATATTATGAAGCTGAAGAGTTTGTTTGTTTGGATGCGCTAATCTCAGGAACTACTGGTCCGATTTGAAAATTCACTGCCTATTTATCGTGGAAGGCTATAGGCTATATAATACGCTAAGACCAATACAAGCGGAGCACCAATAAAGAATGTTTCAAAATCGGGGTTATTTTTACCTTTCAAGAGCTTCCGCTGCGTGCGCTGCAGAAACGGTTAAAGTTTCGCTAAAATAATGTACGACAGAATTGTTCCTCTTTAAAAGATCTAAAAAAAAGTCCGTGACAGCATATGTCTATATGTTAAGATTGGCTCACTATAACGTTTTTTATGCTAATCAAATTTGCTCTGAAATAAAAAAATATTTGTGAACTATTCCATGCGGACGAAGCCGTGGGCAAAAGCTAGTCTAGTATAAAGACTGTACGGAATTGAAGTTGGAACTTCAAGCTGACCAATTAAACATCAAGCCCTGTCTTCCGAGAGTTCTGTATGAACTAATAATTATCGAAAAAACGATACAATTAAAATTTTTTTCGCTGTTCACTCACGCGTTTATTTCTTGGATTTAAGGAAATAATTTATGGTAAAACAGAATAAGATGTAATAAAAATAGAAAATGGTAAGTTAATACAATAACATAGATTTTTATAGAAAAATATACGGTCATCATCATTCTCCTGCCCTTCTCCCAGTCACCTAGGGTCGGCATAACATGTTTTCTCTTTCCATATTCCTCTATCATAGACCATTTCTTCGCTCTTTCCCCTCTTACACATATTGTCTTTCAAGTAATCCATTCCTTTCTTAGGTTTACCTCTTTCTCTCAAAAAGACGGTCAATTGCACAATATTAAAATATCGATACAGAGCATCTTAGTCGACTGTAACCACGAAAACTGTAAGGCATTCAAAACTTCGGAAATAGTATATTACTAACTTTTGCCCGCGACTCCGTCCGCGTGGAATAGTTACGCTAAATTTTACCCCCCACTTCATTTACGTAGAAAGTGAAAATATTTTTATACATTCTTTATTGGTGCTCCACTTGTATCGGTCTCATGATGTTATTAAAGCCTATAGCCTTTCTCAATAAATGGGCTATTTAATATTGAAATAATTTTTCAAATCGGACCAGTAGTTCCTGAGATTAGCGCGTTCAAACAAACAAACTCTTTAGCTTTATAACATTAAGTATAGATAATGACGGTAAGAACAGGAGATTAAAACGTAAATCTAAAAGGTTTTAATTATGTCTACAACACGCGGAAACCTGAGAAAATACTACAATCAAAACAATGAATCGATCGCTGTCTAAGCCACAAGACATTTACTGGTGGTAGGACCTCTTGTGAGTCCGCACGGATAGGGCACCACCACCCCGCCTATTTCTGCCGTGAAGCAGTAATGCGGCTTGAAGGGTGGGGCAGCCGTTGTAACTATACTTGAGACCTTAGAACTTATATCTCAAGGTGGGTGGTTACGTTGTAGATGTCTATGGGCTCCAGTAACCACGTAACACCAGATGGGCTGTGATGTCGTCCACCCATCCAAACAACAACAAAAAAAGAAAACGCTAAGTTAGTTTTAATTAAGTATTTTTGCTTCATTTTTTCATTCGCCTCCTTAAGATCGCGTCGGATTTTCTATTAGCAACAATAATGGTACCAATAAATAAATTAGAACATCTACCGGAATTCGTTCCACAACAAAAAAGGGCCCATAGCAGCAATCCAATTGTTTTCGAGTGCACTCAGGCTCTTCAAGGGCGGGCGTAAATTAATATTCGGTCATATTTCATTGTTTGATCTTACAATAGATTTTAACAAGATATAATAGCGTCAATTACTCGTTATAAGGAATTTCATTAGCGAGGTCTCGGGGAGCGTTCTCGTGTTAGACGCGGAGACCACTCGAAAGTAAATTGGAAATATTTCTTTGACGGTTTCCGTTAGAATATTTAGTCTTTTTATTTATTAGAAACTAGCTGACCCGGCAGACTTCGTAGTGCCTCAATCGATAAATAAAAGACCAAAAATTTTGTATAAAATAAACTTAAACAAACAAAAGGAGTACTTCCGACGGGGGACACATCAAAGGAAAAACAAAATTGGTATTTTTATTTGATTCCGAGCATTTTCATATTTATATAGCCTTCTCTGGACTTCCACAAATATTTCAAGACCAAAATTAGCCAAATCGGTCCAGCCGTTATCGAGTTTTAGCGAGACTAACGAACAGCAATTCATTTTTATATATATAAATAGATATAGATGCTGATTATTCTATTCATTATGTTAGCTGTTAACGCCACCTGTGGTACGTAGATGGTACTATACCAGCTTTGAACAAAGCCTGCATAACTGGACTATTAAGTCAAGTGGCACATATAAAGCACGAAGCCATCAATAACAGTTTTACCAAATAAACTGACTCCTAACTAATTCGCTTTCATGGCTGTCAATGTAGTTGAATTTTGCAGTTTGCTATTGCCAAAAATTCTTATGAATTCGAATTTGAAAGTAACGTCAAAAGAAAGAACAGCGCTTAAAATAGTTTTTATGTATGCTGATAGCCTTGTGTGGATATAATATCAGCTTCGCCCTAACGTGTAGGTGAACTCACGGGGTTCAAGCCGGAGGCATTGCTAACACTGGGCCCTAGCAAGAGCAGTGCTTCGCGGAATCTACCACCGGATAGGAAACGCGACCGATAAGATCCGGCGAGAAACTCAGTGGGCTGTGCCTGTGGGTTAATTCGCTCGTCGAGCCCTTCGTCGCAAGCGACTGGCTCGACTAGGACGGTGACCGGTGCTTGTGGTACCTAAAAGCACCATTAATGGATCGGGAGGATCCGTAATGACGTGTTTTGGGCAGCGTCGACTGTTTACCATTCGGTCTACAGGATCGGGTATGTAATTCCCAGCGGCCACGTCCAGAGGATTACAATCTCAATACTTTAATGAACCATTAAAAACAAAGATAAGGCTGTGAGCAAATTAAGAATCAAATTGCATTCAGTTTGTGGAAATTATAAACGATAAAGAAGGCTTGAGATATTGAGGTCAAGGACTCATTAAACACAGCATTGCATCCCTTCAAGCTGCAACAGTATTACGCTTCTTGAATAGACAGACCAAACACTAAAACAACTATATAATACTTTCCCTTATAATACAAGCGTAAATATCCAAATTTATATATTTGATATACTGCATATTACAGCTGCGTAGTAACTACGAGGCGTTTCGCTTTTTACGATCTAGTAAAATCGTTTTATTGCTTATATAAAAGCTCGGATTTATTTCTGCTCTCGGCGGAGTATTCGTTATTTGGATGATGTGCGTTCGCCGAAAGAACTCCCGCCTTTATTATGTGATTCGCTGCTTATTGATATTGTGTTATTTGATTTATTGAGGCGTTCGTGGGGCGGCAGGTGGGGTCCTGTGATAATTAGGCCTGTTTCGCTAGCGGCTCGGAGAAATAATATCCCTCCTTTAATTGTTCCGCTTTATCTCACGTCAATTTCTGAGGGATCATGAGAGATCAAACGTTTGTCGTTTCTTTTATGGTTTTTGGCAATACATACTACAATGTTCCTGGTTATGAAGGCACTGATGTAGTGATGCCGTCCAATGCATATGTTTCCAGTAAAGAGCCCATTTCGGAAATTCGTGTGCATTTTTTAGGGAAATATCCCAGAAGATTGGGTGATGCTCAATCACTACCTGCCGATATGATTCAAAATGCTTATACAGCAGCTGATAGCTATCATAGAATAGAAGATGCTTGACAGGTACCTGAATCTTGCTAGCAACATTTTCATGATTAGTCTGTTAGTATGTACATGTTCCGAACAACAAAAAACAATTGGACTGTCGTCTACCAAGAAACTTCACTGACTCAATGGAAGATCTTCTATAAGTAGATACCCCTAAACTCACACCAGTAGTATGACAGAAGAAAACCTTAGTATAGTACCCAGGAAACTCCATGGCAGCTTCGCAAAAGGCCAAGTGAGAAAAACGAAATCTAGAAATGCACTATGGATTTGGACCTTGGGCCTGGGAGACCTTGGACTTTGGAAGAATGAAATATAATAATATCTACGGTGATAAAAAATAAAGGATGTGATGATCTTGAACAAACCCGCAAGGGATACTTAAAGATATCGACGCTTGAAAGGCAAACGTTAGTAAGCGACAATAACTGCTTTGTACATAAATGATAGGCAATAACCATATTCGATGCGCAAAAAATATATATTTCTAGGTCTATTCAAATCATTTCAATCCTACAACGACTAGCTAAATTCTACTACAGCTAGATTCGTTAAAATAATTTTGTTTTCATGTATTTCAACTTTAAATTAGTCTACTGTAAAGTTCACGCATTGTCGCTTAGTCACGTTTGCCTTTCAAGCGTCGATATGTATAAATTATGAACAATAATATTCGGACTGTTATTTACATAGAAAATTCACTGACTCAATGGAAGATCTTCTATTATTAGATACCCCTAAACTCACACCTCGCACAGAAGAAATCGTTAGCATAGTGTTCAGGAAACGCTATGGCTGCTTCACAAAGGGCTAAGTGACAAAAACGAAATCGGATTGGGATTTGAACCTTGGGTCTGGGTAATAGAGAATGAAATGTAATAAAACCTACGGTGATAAAAAATTAAAGATGTGATCATCTTGAACAAACCCTCAAGGGATACTTAAAGATATCGATATCGTTGCTTATAATTTAATACTCTTCTAGATTTTTCTAAGTATCTTAATGCTTAGAAAATGAAATATTGAAAACGTATTAAACGTTTGTACCTAGCTCTTAGACTATTTAAGCGAACGGAATGATTTACGTGGTTACGGTGCTAAACCATTGTTACACATTGTTATGGTATGTTCATTGAGGTCGTCGTAATGAAGGGAATGCCTTGAAGCTTAATGTTGCGAAAGCTCCTATCGATAGATTAAAATTTAATTTTGCAAAGGATTTTGTGAGATTTTTTTTTAAATCTCCATCTTTTTATTTATTTATTTTTTATTGCTTAGATGGGTGAAAGAGCTCACAGCCCACCTGGTGTTAAGTGGTTACTGGAGCTCATAGTTTTCTACAACGTAAATGCGCCACCAACCTTATAGGCGGTGGTACCTACCCGTGCGGATTCACTAGAGGTCCTACCACCAGTAATTACGCAAATTATAATTTTGCGGGTTTGATTTTTATTACACGATGTTATTCCTTCACCGTGGAAGTCAATCGTGGACATTTGTTAAGTAAGTATTTCATTAGGAAAATTGGTACCCGCCTGCGGGATTCGAACACCGGTGCATCGCTAGATACGAATGCAACGGACGTCTTATCATTTAGGCCACGACGACAAAAGTCACCCCCGTGGCGAACAAAATTTTAACAAACATTGATTTTTATTTATTACACATTATTTGCAACTCCTTCGTATACATCAGCTGACTTTATAAATGAACGTGATACTTGAAGGATCATTGTACCGAGTTATTTTTTCACTAAACACCCACATCTGCTGCACCAAGAATAGTAGTAAAGTCTTTGGGAGACGTAATTAATTAGAGCTTAAAAGAGCATTAGATTTATTGTTTTCTGATCAAAGCTCTGCGTAAAACAGGGCCTTACATCACAATGTATACACTTAGGGTTGCCACCTTTTTTTTTTCGCAAATAAAGTACCTACATTGATTATGATAGGCAGGAAAAAAAAGTACTTATTATTAAAATAATGTAATTTTTTTACATTCCCGATCCAGCGGACAGAATGGAAAGCAGTCGCCGTCGCCCCAGACACGTCATTTCGGATCCTCCCGATCCACTAACGGTGCTTCTAGGTACTTCAAGCACCGGTCACCGTTCTCGTCGAACCCGTCGCTTGCGACGAAGGGCTCGACGAACAAATTAACCCTCAGACACAGCCCACTGAGTTTCTCGCCGGATCTTCTCAGTGGGTCGCGTTTTCGATCCGGTGGTAGATTCTGCGAAGCGCGGCTCTTGCTAGGGTTCGTGTTAGCAACGTCGTCAGGTTTGAGCCCCGTGAGCTCACCTGCTAGTTAAGGTTACGCTGGAATAGCCTCTCAAGGCTACCAGCAGCCCACTGAGTTTCTCGCCGGATCTTCTCAGTGGGTCGCGTTTCAGATCCGGTGGTAGATTCTGCGAAGCACGACTCTTGCTAGGGTTCGTGTTAGCAACGTCATTAGGTTTGAGCCCCGTGAACTCACCTACTAGCCACGGTTACGCTGAAATAGCCCCTAGGGCTATCAGCTTAGGTAGGGAAAAAAAAGGCTACCAGCTTAGGTAGGAAAAAAAAAAAAAAATCCCAAAGAAACCAAATCATGCCAAATAAAGTACCTATTTTCGTGTGCTTTATTGTTCACATAAAGTATAAAGTACAATTACCTGAAATAACGTACAATACTTTATTATAAAGTACGGGTGGCAACCCTATATATACTATACTTTTTATACGTTAGTTTTATATTGTAAGTTGTCCCTGCTTTTATTCAGCTGTACGAATTTGTATGGGATTTGAAATTAATTGTTAAGTTCAAAAGGCTCTGTCAGCCAGCCATATTTTATTTAGGTTAATATAACACAAGTCATAAACACATCAATGGCGGTCGTTGTAATATAAAATTTTTTGATTAGACTCATAACTCAACTTTTTTTATATTTGTTATTTATTGCCTTTGTAGGCACACAAGCATACGGCCCACCTGATGGTAAGTGGCAAAGCAATTCCAGGAACAGAGCCAAGCCGCTGCCTACCATTAAACCTGGTGTTAATTGGTTATTGGAGTCCATAGACATAGCAATGTGAATGCCGCCACCCACCTCGAGAAATGAGTTGTAAGGTCTCAGCTTTACCAGTACAACGGCTGCGTCACCCTTCAAACCGAAACGCATTACTGCTTCACGGCAGAAATAGGCAGGGTTGTGGTACCTACCCGTGCGGACTCATAAGACGCTCTATCACCAGTAAATTATATCAGTAATGGATATGAATATACTAGGCATATTATCTTCTAGGCCACGACATTTTAAACTGTACAAAACTTGAACCATGCGCTAGAATATTTGGACTGTTGGCCCGCCAATGCTTATCCAATGTGACTCCTTTGTAACCTCAGTTGATGAAAAGTCTAATCAAAATACAACTGTATTCGGCAAGATTAAACCATAAAAATCTTTTTAATTATGAATAAGAATCGCGAAAAAAACTGCTGAGATTCAACTGGTCTTGTCTGAGAAAGCTAAATTCCCCTAGACGAACTTATTCAAGAAATCATAAGCGTAAGGACTTAAAGTCCGAAATCGCGTCCGGATTTTCACAATTCGACGGCGCCTCACGTCTCGATACTCCAAACAAACATAAGCTCCGCAAATAAGTCACAAACTACAAAAAAGGAAAGAGATGAGATTGTCCAAAAAAAAGGACCCGTTTTACCCTCTTAAGGGCACTCAAAGGATTAAAACAAGTCGGCAGGTTAACTTAAAATATTTGTCCAAGACATGATAACGTGTTAGGCCCTTATACTTGCAGGATTAGGAAGGGATTTTTGTCACTAGCGCTGTTTGGATTGTGATTGAGAAGTTAAGGGGCGAATTTTGGGAGTTCTGTGTTTTTTTCTACCAATACCCTTTTGGGTTGTGTATACATGTTTTGTAACAAGGAAATTTTTAAGGGTAAGTGTGTCACACGGCTAATATTGTATTTTTTGTTGTGTCTTTTTTTTATTTATTTTTTATTGCTTAGATGGATGGACGAGCTCACAGCCCACCTGGTGTTAAGTGGTTACTGGAGCCCATAGACATCTACAACGTAAATGCGCCACCCACCTCGAGATATGAGTTCTAAGATCTCAGGTATAGTTACAACGGCTACCGCACCCTTCGAACCGAAACGCATTACTGCTTCACAGCGGAAATAGGCGGGGTGGTGGTGCCTACCCGTGCGGACTCCCAAGAGGTCCTACCACCAGTGATTACGCAAATTATAATTTTTCAAGTTTGATTTTTATTACACGATGTTATTCCTTCACCGTGGAAGTCAATCGTGAACATTTGTTGAGTACAATATTTCATTAGAAAAATTGGTACCCGCCTGCGGGATTCGAACACCGGTGCATCGCTTCAACACGAATGCACTGGACGTCTTATCCGTTAGGCCACAACGACTTCGTAACGTGTCTAACAGAACTAAACAGCAATTTATTGGTAATGCGTATTGATTAGTGTTTCCCCCCAACATGCTCAGCTCCTAACCCAATGGCTCCTATGTTAGTACATGGGAAGAAAATTATTATCTATTGTACAGTAATTATAGTTTCATAGATTTTAGTTTTATGCGCATATGCGTTTTTATACTGTTTATCTATCTATCTCTCAGCCCAAAGAAGTCCTGTGCTGGACATCGACATCCCCCAACCTGACAGCAGATCTCCGCGAACCTCACTATCTTTGATTACGTGTATATAATCAAAGGAAGCTGGTGCAAAAACTGGACCAAGGTGGTCACGACCCTCAGTAATGAGGAAACGACAGAGAAGAAGAAGAAGAAGAAGAAGAATATAATCAAAGCTCACTATATAGGTTGTCTGTCCATCTTGTGGGAATCCTAATACTTGCGTGTGTTAAAATGTTCAAAGCCTTTGCTTAAGTCTCTTTATGGACACCCTTACCAGACCTATTTGATGTATACTGTTACTAGTGTAATAGAGTTTGGTATGGGTTATAATACATTTTTTTCCTACTTATACTGATAACCTTGAGAGGCTATTTCAGCTTTAACCTAACGTGTAGGTGAGCTCACGGGGCTCAAACCGGAGGTGTTTCTAACACTGGCCCTAGCAAGCGCAGTGCTTCGCAGAATCTACAACCGGATCGGAACGCGACTCACTGAGAAGATCCGGCGAGAGTGCCTCAGTGGGCTGTGTCTGTGGGTTAATTTACTCGCCGATCCTGCAAACGACGGGATTATAATCGTACTCCCTATTTCTGTCACGAAAAAAGTTTGCATTCCCACTCGAAGGCTTTATTTAAGAGATATTTAAGGACTTTATAAGGACAGATATGAGACCATGAGAGTCTACGAGAGTCTTCTACTTATGCCTCAGGTCAGAGCTGGGCGTTAAGTACCACAAACTAATCTTGTCTATTACCATTTTTTTCAGTCCAGATCGAAAGTTAATTTACATCTAGAAGTAAGGCATACATAACCTTAGCTGGAATGTATTTCTAACGCAAAAAAATCTTATACGTTCAAAAAGAAGACAAATCATTTTAAAACTTCAGAAACATTTTTGAGAACGAAAATCGTGACAGTAGCGGCCATATCAGAAGCGATAAAAAATAATGTCTAACATTTTCGAACAGGACTTAATTTAAATATTCTTTTATTGCCCATCTCTTTTTTACAACAGGCCTTCTGTATAGTCGCGTTTCGCTCTGGGAGCCCGCGATAACTCACAGAGCGAACGCAGCAAATGACTTTTTAAGTGAAGGGTACAATGTTGCTTTTTTGGACAAAACGTTCATTTTGTCCTTCTCATGGTAATTAAGTTTGTGTTAATAATTAAATGATCCGGTTTTTGTAAATAAAATGGACTTTCTTTTGACGTTAATAGATAAACGAGATGAATAACCTGATTTTAGACTATTATCTTGGCTCATAGGTATGTATGTAGCACAAAGAAAATACTACTGCCAACTTTGAGACATGAAGTGGTTTCTCTAGCAGGAGTAGTTTCCTGTACTGGAAATTCACGCGTGGAATACACTTGGAGCGAGTGTAGAGCAAGCTAAATTATTTCACATGACTATTATTTGTATTGTAATGAGGAGATCCGTAGAAGAACGAAGGTTGCTGACATAGCCCGTAGAATTAGTGAACTGAAGTGGCAATGGGCCAGCCACATAGCACGAAGAGAGGACGGTCGATGGGGCAGAAAGATCCTGGAGTGGCGACCACGTACTGGCAAGCGCAGTGTGGGACGGCCACCTACTAGATGGACCGACGACCTAGTAAAAAGCGCTGGGTCTCGTTGGATGCAGGTGGCAATGGACTGGTCGCACTGGAAATCTATTGGAGAGGCCTATGTTCAGCAGTGGACGGCGATAGGCTGAAATGATGATGAATGATGATGATTATTTGTATAGCATATTATTCCATTACTGGTGGTAGGACGTTTTGTGAGTCCACACGGGTAGGTACCACCACCTATTATTACTGCCGTAAAGCAGTAATGCATTTCGGTTTGAAGGGTGGGTCAGCCGTTGTATTGTAAAATTTGAGACCTAAGAACTCATATCTCAAGATGGGTGGAGTTACGTTGTGTACAACTCGCATTACATTTTTCTATCAGCAATAATTTCGTGTATTAGAATGTTTTCTTTAAACATCTAAGTATTTTCAGTTGGAACAACGCCTATCTACAACTACTATCTACCCTTGAGAAGTTCTAAGGTATCAAGTATAGTTACAACGGCTGCCCCACCCTTCAAACCGAAACGCATTACTGCTTCACGGCAGAAATAGGCAGGGCGGTGGTACCTACCCGCGCGGACTCACAAGAGGTCCTGCCACCAGTAATTACGCAAATTATAATTTTGCGGGTTTCATTTTTACTACACGATGTTAATTATAATAACGGCCGTCTGGTGTAGTGGTTAGTGACATGGTCACTACATAAGGGGGTCGCGGGTTCGAATCCCGCCAAGGGAAGATATTTGTATAATAAATATAAATGTATTTTCCAGGGTTATGGATGTATATTAAATATATGTATGCGTATAACAAAAATCTTACATTTATTTCCGTTATCTGGTACTTGTAACACAAGTTCTTTACGAACTTATCACGGGACCAGTTAACGTGGCGTGATTGTTAGTAAATATTTATTTATTTATTATATTTATAATTCCTTCACCGTGAAAGTCAATCATGAAGATTTGTCGAGTACGTATTTCATTAGAAAAATTGGTACCCGCCTGAGATTCGAACACTGGTGCATCGCTCAACACGAATGCACCGGACGTCTTATCCCTTACTTAGGCCACGACGACTTCAAAACTTCAAACCATCAAACCTTCATACTCTGGTTTATTTGCAGCAGAAATATATGCGATCATAACACACATAATCTACCCCAGGAATCTTCCCCAACTCAATTAATTTTTCAACGAACTACGTCACAAACTATTTGTCATTGAACACTTTAAAAAACAAATCCACAGACTTAAATCTACTTAGCGGGTGTTCACAATAAATCAAGAAAAAGATTGTTAGAAAATTTCAAATTTTTTTTCATTCAGAAAGCTATAAAAAGTTTCTTATATTGTCACGATCATTAGGGCTTCTTCACGTGTCATTATTTGGGAGAATGCGGCATCGGGCCAGATATTGATGTTATCAAAATTAATTAGAAGTCGCCATCGTCAAAGATAAGACGTCCGATGTACTAGTAATGATGCGACTGTCTTAAAATCCAAGGGCAGGTATAATTAAGAAAATATGTAGCTTCACAAATAACTCAATACGATCGATAATAATATAGGAATAGGATTGTGTAGGAAAAATCTAACCTGTAAAAGCTATACCGTACAGTCGAAATAGATCGCCAAAAATAATATGAATAATTTTGCATAATTACTAGTGGCTTGTAGGCAATCATGTATTTTGATTTGAAGGGAGTGTATTTGTTTTATAATAGTGCCGAGAGGCAATACCGTTTGATGCCATGCCACAAGGCAGGTCACAGATTTCAAATTTTTTTTTTTTTTTTTTTTCCGGGTAGAGGGCCGAACCTCCTACGAGGTCCCCGCGCAAAAGGGGCGCGCGGGGTATGTGAGACTCAACGATCTGCATGGTGTTGTGAGCAGACCGCGGGCCCAAGGGCACTGGATCGACCTGCCCTCGAGATAGGAGCCGATCAGTCGGCGGAGGTATGCGGGGACGCCGTGATACTCCAGCGCCCCCGCGATCACCGACCAGGGCAGGGTGTTGAAGGCGTTCCTTACATCTAAGGATAACGCCATCGCCACCCCGCCCCGGGATACGGCTTCATCGGAGAGGGCCCGCACGCGCAGAATTGCGTCGATAGTCGAGCGGCCCTCTCTGAAGGCGTATTGCTCCGCCGAAAGATCGGGACCCGTCTCGGTCAGACAGATTTCAAATTGTCCTTAGGGTTTTTTTATTACCTAGATGGCTGAACAGTGATAGCGGTTACGGGAGTCCATTGACATCAACAACGCAAAGACCCCCACACATGTTGAGAAATGAGTTATAAGTGGCAGTTTTGTACAACGGCTGCCCCACCTTTTAACCTGGACCACATTACTGTTGCGCGCCAGAAATACGCAGGGTCTTTTACGAGCTCACTTGATGCGTTACCACCTATTTTTATCTTCGAACCTCATCTCGGAAGGTACACTCCAAAACCGGCCAGATAAGTTATAATAAGCCCTTCTTGTGCATCAGCCCTTATAGTACATGTGGGCGTCACGCCCCGTCTGATTTATACGCACAGTTTTCTGTGATTAATTTTAAATTAGCCGTTATCTCATACCAGTCCTTTGTAATTGGGGATGCTTCGTTGAGATTAATGCGTTTTTGACAAATATGTCTCCCTTCGTTTGGATTGTGAATTAATTCTTGTTTTTACTGCATCGACGGGAATTTGTTTTTTTTTATATAATGCTCCAATTATATTTCTATAATATTGAGTGGAAACGTCCGTTGCCTAAAAAGTGAGCTGCATTGTTTTTTGTATTTGAAGGCTTTCACTCTGTTGTTCTATTATTACATGATGAGCACTCTCTCAGTGGGTCGCGTTTCCGATCCGGTGGTAGATTCTGCGAAGTGCTGCTCTTGCTAGGGCCAGTGTTAGCAACACTCCGGTTTGAGCCCCAAGAGCTCATCTACACGCTAGGGTAACGATGATATAGCCTCTCAAGGCTATGAGCATAGGTAGGGAAAGAAAAGAGCACTTTGGATTCAAAAAGGAAAGTCTTGTAGGTTATGGTAGTTTTGTTTTAATTTTATTCCGAAATTCTTGTTGTTTTTGGTTTACTTTTGTATTCTATGTGAAGTGTTATTTTTAATGTAATTTTGATGTAATATCTGAAGTAAAAGAAATAAATAAAAGTAAAATAAATAATTAAAATGCGCGCAATGATAAAAAAGATGATCGCATTATCTCAAACAATACCCAATGGAGCATGTAAAACAAAGTACAGAAACTATTGCGTTTTCGGAGATCAAACGATCTGTGAGATGTGTTTTATTGGCAATCCAGACGATGTTCTTCTTATGGAGTTAATACCGAAGCTATATATTACTGCAATCAGCAAATAATATTGGGAGTTAAAACCGAGGCTATTACTGCAATCAGCAAATAATATTGTAATTATTGAAATTAAATTATTTTATTTAAACGATATTTACATTTTTTTCATTGACTCACAAATACTGCTGTTTGGTTTATTTAATCTAAACAAGATGAGCGGATTTAAAATGACATTAATACTTCAAGTGTTTACATACCATTAGTTTTATGTTATTTTTATTGGGAATATTCTTTTATTTATCAAAATATTAAATACATTATAATAATATAGCGTAAAACGCGAGACAGTTGACTGTTACTTCTAAGATGGTTGAATAATAGATCTTTTTTTACAGATCCTGTATGTAAAACACTGTCTATTATTGATTTCGATAGCTGATGCAATTAAAACTCTTGTCCACTTAAATTTATTAAAAACATACAGGTTCGAAATACCAAAATACAATAGATTTAGAAATTACTAAACTAAAAAAACTCTTCAACTGTCTCGAATTATTTGCATAGTTGTCTAATTGCGAGAAAAAGATGGAAGGTTTGTGACGTCATTATCAAAAACATGGCGGACCCTCTCTTAAAGTTATGACATTTTGGAACTAGTTTTGATATGCATTTCGTAGAATTTGCTATTGCAAAATCGTTCACAAAATTAAAGATAGAGAGTCTATTGTTTGATAAGCTTCAGTGGTTTAAGGCTCTTTTTATTGAATTAATGTCAGTAGTAAATTTGATTCAACAAAAAAAAATACCTCATATCGAGGCAATAACTAAAGATCTTCTTTGAATCATTTTCAAGAATTTAAATTTAATCATCAACGCTGTCTATTCTTTGAGGACAGCAGTCCGGATACTGTTGGTTTTGGTCACCCATCCTGAAGTATCCTGGCTGTATATCCGACCGACAGCTGGAACAAAATACATACTAAAGTTAAATGGATTTTTAAAGCAGACCTCATATTAAATTTGCGATACCAACCATTATCTATATATTAATACGTGAAGCAAAAACTTTGTACCCCTTTTTACGAAAATTGCGCGGCCGGAGGAGTATGAAATTTCCCACACCTAAAGAGAATATAGAGAAGGAGTGCAGAATGTTATATTTTTTTTGTAAAATATCCATAAAAAATACATGAAATCAATAAAAAAGACATTACACACACTACCATGTATTTGACACATACACGCATGCATACTATTTGTTTATTGTCTAACTTTTCTTATTGCTTATAGTCTGTGGTCAAATTGAGAATAGATTAAATATTGTTTATCTATATATTAATACGTGAAGCAAAAACTTTGTATCCCTTTTTACGAAAATTGCGCGGACGGAGGAGTATGAAATTTTCCACACATATAGAGAATATAGAGAAGAAGTGCACAACGCTAATATTTTTTTAAAATAATGCATAAAAGATACATTAAATCGATAAAGAAAACATTACACACACTACGTACCATGTATCTGACGCACACACGCATGCATACTATTTATTGTCAAGCTTTTGTTCTTGACGTCTGTTGTCAAATTGAGAATAGATTAAATATTGTTTGTCTTTGTTAATATTTTTAATTGTGTAGTCTTGGCGAAATTTGTGATTATAGAAGTATAAAATACAATCATAATAGTGTACAAACTTACAATTCCAATTAATTATAGTCGAATTTCGACTACTGCGGGACCTCTAGTGTTTATTAATATTTGTCTAAAGTGTAGTCTTGGCGAAATCTGTGATCAGGAAAGCATAATAGTCTTTGACAATAGAATCATAATATTGTACAAACTTATAATTTCAATTAATTATAGTCGAATTTCGACTACCCGGGGACTTCTAGTTACACTTAATACGCTTTGAAAGACATTGAATTAAAAAGGCAAAGCTTTTCAAATAACTATATTCTAACTATCAAAGGAACGTAAGCACTCACGAAATCGACAAAAAAGTCACCCCAGCTTTTTGGAACAGTCCGTGAATGTTAAGTTAGTAAAACATTGATAAAATACCCGAAATTAAAAGGGTCGTGTCTAGACATGAAGATCGAATTCCAATGTTTTTTAATATAAATCCACGTTCATACAAAGCTTATTATGCTTATAAACTTTAATATTGCCATCAGAGATTCTTACCTTAGCTTCTGGTACAAAAAATACGGACTCATTTCTGAAGTGTGGTTTTTCTTGTATTTTTTTTATATTTTTTTTATTTAGTATATCTTGTGAGTCCGCACGGGTAGGCGCCACCGCCCCGCCTATTTCTGCCGTGACGCAGTAATGCGTTTCGGTTTGAAGGGTGGGGCAGCCGTTGTAACGATACTGAGACTTTAGAACTTATATCTCAAGGTGGGTGATGCATTTACGTTGTAGATCTCTATGGGCTCCAGTAACCACTTAACACCAGGTGGGCTGTGAGCTCATCCACCCATCTAAGCAATGAATAAAAAAAAGCCAAGCTGCTGCCTACCATTGCATTATTATATTAGTGTAAGATATTACGTATTTATTTATAACTTTATATACTAGACAGTATAAAGGCCGACTCAATGCCAGAGGCATATCATATAATTATCACGTATCATATAATTATATTACATAACTATTAAACTTTTTTATTAATAGATGCAGAGCCAGACTATTTAATGTAATAGTTGCAAACATGTCGTTTGTTGGATTATTACGTTATTGAAATCGTCGTTGCCAGGGGCACAGTAAAGAATCTGGCTATCCTACTCCAATACAGACTCTAGACGATATCGTTCACAAAAAATATATATATTAAGGCGGCCCATTTCCAAACTGTGACAAATGTTTGCAAGATACGTGATACTCAAAAAACGTTTCTCGAATCATCTTGTGAACTTAGCTTTAGATTTATTTATCGTGTACGCCGTCAAAGCAAGTTTTTGAAGCAAAAAACAGTCTTCTTGTTATAAATAGTACAGAGAAAAATATTATCTATCGCAGAGATATCTTTTGATATCTAAAATAATAATAAAAAATCGTAAAAGAAATATTAGAATTTGTGATTTGTCTGATGTTCTAAATGGATTATCCGTTGCTAAGACCCTAATGGCATTTTCGAGTATTTTCATATTTCTTATTGCCAATGTAGGCAGTGGCAAAAAACTGGAGCATACCATCCACCAGTAAGTGTTAACCATTGCTTATGGACATCAGCATAGCCAAGCTACTGCCTACTGCAAAATGCCTTTTTTATTACATTTTTTGGCTGGAAGAGCCAACAGTTCACTGTATATTAGGTGGTTACCAGAGATCTACGCTGAGCCATCAGAGGTCAAACTATTATTTAAATACTGTATCGTATTGAATGGCTGTCTTAATCATTCGCCCCGGAAGGGACAGTTGCTTTGTGGCAGAAGTAAGTTGGATGACGGTATCTATTTAAATGGGTTGGCAATTTCCAACTAGGCTTACTGGTTGTAGGACGTCTTGTGAGTCCGCACGGGTAGTTACCATAACCCTGCCTATTTCTGCCGTGAAGCAGTAATGCGTTTCGGATTTAAGGGCGGGGCGGCCGTTGTACTGTAAAAACTGTGACCTTAGAACTCATATCTCAAGGTAGGTGGCGGTATTTACGCTGTAGATGTATATAGGCCGCGGTAACTACTTAACATTAAGTAGACCGTGAGCTCGTCTATCCGCATAAGCAATAAATAAAAAATAAACAAAAAAAAACAAAACTAGGAACATATTTTTTTTTCTTATAAAAAATACTACTAATACTAATAAATCACTCACGTTACTGTTTCCAAATATACATCGTACGCGAATTCATCACTGACAGATTTCAATTCAGAAGACCGTTTGGTCCTGGTGAATTCATCCAACTTAATCAGCTTACCAACGCGCTCCAAGTTAACTTTTTTTCTGAGAGGAAACGGCTTGAGTAATTTGGACTTCTCGATATTGGCTCTGACTTCTTCCAACACTTGATTGGATAGTGGATCCGTTTGCCATTCAGGAAGCTTTGTCTCCTTCACTTTAGCGAGCAAGCTATCCAATATATTGGCTTCTTCTTTCGAAACGCTATTGGTATCAGCATTTCCGAGTCCTGAGCTTAAAGGGATTATGTTACTTGGTATTTGAGCTATGTACGCGTAAGGATAATTTCTATAATAATTCAAATAAGCCCAAGGGTTTCCATACATGGGACTGTACAGAGCAGTGTTATTATATTGCTGTATGTAAGGGAATGGATAAGGCACTGGAGCTTGGGGATTCTGATCAGTATGTTTTTTGAGTACTTTTTCAATTAACGAATGATCCATTTTATTGCAAGATGTTTGTGGATTTTCAGCGTTTGGCTTATGAACGTATGAGGAGCTTCGTTGGAAAGCCGACATCGGATAGTAATAAGGAAGTTTTCCGAAGTCACTGCTACTTAGGATTCCGCCGAAGTAGCCAGGGCTCCTGTTTGGCTTGTGAGTGGCTGGCTTGAAAAACGTTTCTTGTTTTTCCAAATCCACCGGTCCTCCTTTCTGAGGGCTAATGTGTAAAGGTTCGTACCAATACGAGCTTTGTTTTTCATTCACAAACTTTTCGTCGTCATTGGCTGTGCTTAATGTTTCATCTAGAACACTGTCGGAGGTGGCTTTGTCCATATCTTTATAAATATCTTGAGCTATTTTATATATTTCCACGATCGCATCCAAATCACTTTTCTTCACTGTATGAAGCATATCAGCTATGGATTTAATTTCAGTTTCAGTCAAGTACCTATCATTATTGAAATTCATTGCTTCTCTACCTTCTTGTTCATTAGCTTCTTTATGTGGTATACCTGGTAAACTACTGTCTATTTTTGTGTGTATCGTAACAGGACTAGTTTCTAAATCAATGTGCTTTTCTTCTGATTGTAGGTTAGAAATGTTTATCTGCCTGATTGGTAAATATTCTGTTTCAATTTTATTTAATCTTCTAAGTTTGCATGAGTAATTCCCGCAGAAGGTTGTCGATTGCCATGTTGAGTTTACCGCGTGAAGTTTACCAGTATCAGGGTCTCTGCAGTATAGAGCTGAAAACAAAAAATGGATTAAATTTCGTTTCGTTATCGTGGATATAGAATGTCAAATTTATGATGAATTTCGACGAAAATATGAAATTCTAAAGTATTCCTGATTATAAAAACATTATTAATGAAATTTAACAAAGAATATTAGATCTTAGTTATGGAAGCTGTACCTAATCTATAAAAGAAACTAATTATAATTAAATAATTCTAATTAACTACGTTAAGGCTTAGGAATACGATGATGATTATACTCATTAATTTAATGTTAGAATATTGGCAAGAAATGCACAAAGCTAGAAAAATGTTTCCAAATATCGGCAACAAAGACACAGATTCCGAATTGGGATCAGATTCTAGAGTAAGGCGGATATGATAAATGTCACAAGCTCAACTCCCGAATGCTCACCACCAAATAGAAACGTATTCATCAAACAACAACAAACAATAGTGAGGCAATTATCGCATTGTTTAAAAAAATTCAGAGCATTGTTTAATGATCGAATTGTTTGGTTCAAACAATAATTTATTGGCTTTTGTCTTTGGTTTCGGGTGTTTTTGTTTGCTAATGAAGTTTTATGAGGCTATTATTATTATATTCATTAGCTTGTTAGAATTCCATGCTTGATTGTCAGTTTGACAATTGCTGATAATTTAGTACTGCCCTAAAAATATCGCTGAGAATTATCATAAATAGAGTTTTTACACTTGTTATTGATGTTGAAATTCAATAGACATCTAATTTCAATAGACATTCAATAGACACTAGCACCTCAATTTCATTAACTGGTTCATTTTTTAAAAAATATATATATTACGGTTCTTTTGCTCTTAGGCCAGAGAAGAGTGGCCTTTCCAAACTCATTATTCCAGAATAGAGAGGCAAGGATCGATCCCTATGGAAGACCATATGCGCCACGGCAGGCGGAACCCAGGTAACTGACCTAGCCTACAGATCAGATCAGTCGGCGCAGGTAGAAAAACATTTGGTGTCTTTCCCCACATACCTCTTCCTATCGCCGACCACGGTAAAGTGCCAAAAGATTTGGCTCTGTCAAATGACATCGCCAAAGTCATACCACCACGAAATACTGCTCTTCTTAGAGGACTCGAATGAGAAGGATCTTGTCTACGGCTAAGCAACCCTCTCTGAAGCCGTACTATTCCGCTTATTAGGGATAAAATATTACTTTTTTATTTTATCGATTAATTCGTCAAGTTGTTACGGAGTATTTGGGGAAGCTATACATTAGTTAAACATTAGAAATGACAGATATTTATCGTGATTTGTATTGCTAGTGCTAAGGGCAGTGGCTGTTTTAGGGAACCAACGCTGTCCTTGCGAGGAAGGGACATTTTGCATTGCGAAATTCCTAGTTAAGTATTATGCACACCAAACTCACAAGGCATGAGTAGACAGAAATTTCCTATGGTTCTACACCACTATTGTAAATGTGCCTTGAAGTATACACAATGGTGTAAAGAATGGTGGTTAGTTAGTGCTCATAGATATGACAAAGTTATGGCCACTGTCTACCTAGAGATAAAAAGTGGATGGGACTGTAGGCAGTGGCTTGGCCCTACTCCTGGCATTGCTGAAGTCCATTGGCAACGGTAACAACTTAACATCAGGTGGGCTGTATGCTCGTCTGCCTACAAGGGCAAAAAAAAAACATTGTAAGGCGGCTAGCTTCTTCGAATTACTAGGCGTGAATGTTTCATGTCAAAAATAAGTGGAATGACGGTAATTTTATTATAGTCGTATGGACAACAGTAGATCATGCCAAACTGCCAACAGTAAAATCAGAGCTGAGGAACAGGATACATTTTCTATTCAGGATTATCATACGTCATTTCTGCACTGACACTCTTGCATTCACCTTCCAAGCAGTCCACCCAAGTCTTTTTAGGACGCCCCTTCATTTATTGCTACTGTTTATCCAGTAGTGGCTATTGCTAGAGGTTACCAGGTTCCCCAATTTGTTTAGCGTATTATAATAAAGAGCAGAAGCTTAATATCTGCCTTCATCCTGAAGTAACGGTTACTCCAATGCGGTTGAGACTTAGATCTTACCAATGCGTGTCAACATTTTTTATTGCCCTTGTAGGCAGATGAACATACGGCCCACCTGATGGTGAGTGGTTACCGTCGCCCATGGACTTCAGCAATGCCAGGGGCAGAGCCAAGCCGCTGCCTACCAATACGCTTTGGTAACTTATCTGAGTCTCGCGTTTTCGCATTATTGATGTTATGAAAGAATTAACATACCTTTACCCGTGATGAAGCCACCTTCAACACATATTAAGCACAAAATTAATTTAAATAAAACATAATATCTGTAATACTCCATGCTGCGCGGTATCGTGTCGGCTTGTCCGTGTTGCGAATGAGGAATGTATGGACATATTCATACGTCGCTTATTGTTATGATTTTGAAGACTTGCATTTTCGTTAGGTGGATGTCAAATTTTTAAAAATTTTTTTATTCATTTTTTTTTTGGCATATGTGTCTCCGCAAACTTACGTCCCACATCTTGTTAAGTGGTTACCGGAGCCCATAGACATCAACAACCTAATTAACGCCATCCAACTTGAGACATGGGTTCTAAGTCTTCGAAACGCATTACCGCTTCACGACAGAAATAGGCAGGGCGGTGGTACCTACCTTTGTGGGCTCATAATATGTCTTACTATCGGTAAATACATATGGTTACTATGCACCTAAAGCTTTAAGCTTTAAGATGATAGCTTTAAGCATGTCGAAGAAACTTTCATAACCGCAATTTCTTCTCTGCCCAAAACACACAAAATATCTGATCTAAAAAAAATCATTCCGATTGGTTAGAGTTAATTTAAATATTCGACTCTCTCAAGCCCACTCCAAAAGTTCAGAGAGCTTTAAAGAATCGGAGTGCCACAAACGTGCAGAAAAAGTTTAGTCAAAAATTTGTACCATGAATATTTGCTTCAAAAATTTCACGTCATCGCAGATATTTCGCTCTAAAGATACGCTTTTACAAGTGCTGCCAAAGCTTCCGAAATTTTACGAGCTTGTACTAAACTTTTGAATTCTGTTAAAGTAAAATTTTATTTTTCATTTGCTCGAGTACATTTTTATTGGCAACTGAGGAGGATGGACTTGCAGTTCGCCTGATGGAGAGTGATCACCGAGGTTTATGGACATCAGCAACGCTAGGAGCGAAAAATGCTGCTTCTCATCTTGGTACACAACAAGGATTCATGTTCTTGACACTATGTTTTTTTTAATGCTTATCTGGGTGGATGAGCCACGGCCCACCTGATGTTAAGTGGAGCCCATAAACATCTACAGCGTAAATGCCGCCACCCACCTTGAAACATGAGTTCTAAAGTCTCACTTTTAACCACGACTGCTCCGCCCTTCAAACCGAAACGCATTACTGCTTCACGGTAGAAATAGGCAGAGTGGTGGCACCTACCCGTGCGGACGCAATAGCACTAGTAAACAAGATGTAATAATATATTAATGTAACGAAATGATTCTATCAAGATGTTCGATTGGCTTGAAATTTAACAGACGTATCAAAGACAACATTAAGTAATCCAATAATTGTTGCAAGGATAACTTAAAAATATATTTTTAAATTCGGTATTCTATTATATTAAAGCATTTTATTAATACGCTTTTATTAGCTTCAGACGTATGTATGTTAGTATGTAACGTAATCTTTGATCATGATTTTGACCCCCTTCAAAACGTCGGATTAATTCGAACGAAATTTGGTATACTTATTAGGAACCGATAACAATTCAATATAAAAAAAATATATTATATAAAATAAAAATTTAAATTCAACTAAAAATGAAAAATAAATAATAGTTTAAAAAAACTAAAAAAATACGCTTTTATAGAAAATTCAACTAAAAAATAGAAAATATATATTTTAATAAATTTGTAAGGAAAAATGATTTCATTGTAAGAAAAAGCGTGGGGTGCTTTTCAGGATATTATCATATTTGGTACTTTTTAGTTGGATTTTCTATAAAAGCGTTTTTTTTTTAGGTTTTTTAAACTATTACCTATTTATTTTTAAATTACGTACCATTTATTATTACTAAGTGAAATTACAGGTGCCCATAGAGGCTTTTGGCTTGAAGAAAATGTTTACTTGAGACTAGTTAGAAATAGGAAAAAATGGTGCGCGTGCAACTTGAAGCACGTGAAAGAAGTGAAATTTATTTTGCGGTTTGTAGTATTGCGGTTTCTTCATTTTTAATCCTTGATTTAAGGATTTATCTTGTAATAGAGAATGTTGTGTATAAGAGAAACGACCTAGCTCGCTTTGACCTTACCCTCTCTACACGGTCGATTGGTACGCGAGACGCTCTGTCTATTTTCTCACTCTCGCACGTCCTAAATCGTATCTTTTCTCTCTAGCCGTAACGAATCTGTCGCGACTTAAATTATACTCTCAACGCGTCTTAGAAATTTTCACTTTAAAATTGTGAAAGTTAATTTTTACGTCCGATATAGTTTCTGTAACTTCAATAAGGCATAAGATAAGTATGAATATCCTTTCAATAACTCAATTATTTAGTGTACCACGGGGCTCGCCCCCAGCGCCGGTAAGCTTTACAAAGCTCCAATTATCGAAAACCTCTCCGTAGCACGGCCAGCTGTACATTGCGGGGATCTTTTTGAATTGGTCCTCCGATGCCAAACTTCTAACAATAATAATAAGTGCGGACAAAGAGACTGAACGCTGGAGCCCAGAACTTTGGGCCTTTACACGCGAAACTTGTTCAATAACGATTTTGAACTAAGTATTTTCCGAGGAAAGTATAAACGTGAAAAAGATTACCGATTTATTTTATTTAAGGAGTAGACTTTTTGTGTTTTTGATTTAAAATATATGTATAATACATATAAAAATTGGGCTCTTTGATATGTATAATTTATTGTATGTATGTATGTGTTTAATATGTATTCGTATCTGATGATGTACCGGTGCTCGAATCCCGCAGGCGGGTACCAATTTTTCTAATGAAATACGTACTTAACAAATGTTCACGGTTGACTTCCACGGTGAAGGAAAAACATCGTGTAATAAAAGTCAAACCCGCAAAATTATGATTTGTGTAATTACTGGTGGTAGGACCTCTTGTGAATCCGCACGCGTAGGTACCAACACCCTGCCTATTTATGCCGTGAAGCAGTAATGCGTTTCGATTTGGAGGGGCAGCCATTGTAACTATACTGAGAACTTAGAACTTATATCTCGAGGTGGGTAACGCATTTACGTTGTAGAGGTCTATGGGCTCCGGCGACCGCTTAATACCTGGTAAGCCGTGAACTCGTCCACCCACCGGACTTATTGCGTCCTCTTATCAGTGTACAAAATATAATTGAAAACAGCAATTTATCTCGAAGATCGCACGACCCATTCAGGTATATGGCAATATGCTAAAAACAATTAACGAATTCATGATATCGTAATAATATTAATAAAATAAAACAACGTTATTGGGTTTGACAAGCGCTGTCCGTATTAGCGAACGTGTCATAATGCTGTCACAGCTATCGCGTTCAATCGGACACTTATTATTTCTTTTGTTTTCTAATCTGATTGTGTCGATTGACGATAATGATCGTCGACCTATATTGCCGTTTTTGATACTTTACGAATGATTATTTGATTGATGATCATTTCCGTGGTCGTAGTGAGTTCTTGCTTGAACGTGCTTTAAACACGTCCTTACGGATCCTCCCGATCCATTAACAGTGCTTTTAGGTACATCAAGCATCGGTCACCGTCCCCGTCGAACCCATCGCTTGCAACAAAAGGCTCGACAAGTAAATTAACTCACAGACATAGCCCACTGAGCTTCTCAGTGGGTCGCGTTTCCGATCCGGAGGTAGATTCTGCGAAGCACGGCTCTTGCTGGGGTTCGTGTTAGCAACATCGTCAGGTTTGAGCTCCGTGAGCTCACCTACTAGCCCGGTGACGCTGACATGTTCTCTCTAGACCATCAGCTTGGGCAGGAAAAAAAAACGAAACATTCATTCGTTTGGCGGCGTTCGTGAGGGAAGGTAGTCGTGGACATGGTTTGCGTGAGTCAATGTTTTCCAAGTCTCTGTAAATTTGTGCTTAAAATTAAGAGAGTACCAAAGTTTTTATTCTGTATTCTGGTTGTTTGGTGATTTATTTCAGTGTCTATGTTGAATTAGAGTCGATTAATTAGAATTTGAGAATCACAAATTATGTAGTGTTTAAATTGTTATTTTTTTAATGGTTTCTTCTTCTGACTCATAAAAATACATATTTTGCTATTTTTGTTGAGCTGCATTTTTGTTGGGTGTTTGAGTTGCTCATCTATAGCTATTTTATGTGTATTAATTATCTATGAATTGAAGCACATTCGATGCCGGACTTAGGAAGAGTGAAGACGTCTCGGTACTGTGATGGTTTCGTGATACGCAAGGTCTTTGCACGACTACCCACCATACGCCCACTCTGACAAGAAATAATGAATATATCGGTCCATTCTTTGGCATATGTTTAATAAATACTTTTTTTTTCTACCTATGCTGATAGCCTTCAGAGGATATTTCAGCTTCGCCCTAACACGTAGGTGAGCTCGCGGGGCTCAAGCCGGAGTGTTGCCAACACTGGCGCTAGCAAGAGCAGTGCTTCGCAGAATCTGCCACCGGATCGGAAACGCGACCCACTGAGAAGATCCGGCGAGAAACTCAGTGGGCTGTGTCTGTGGGTTAATTCACTCGTCGAGCCCTTCGTCGCAAGCGACGGGTTCGACGAGGACGGTGACCGGACGACCTGGATATTACGTAGTTCACTCACGCTGAAAGCTGTTCGGGAACCAATATAAAAACATTACTTAAATTAATTTATTAGCATAAAAACTCTACATAGAAGAAAACATTATGTTTATTGTAAACAATTTCATAACCCAAAGAAAGTACAACGAAAGTCCTAAACACATCAAAACTTAAAGCTCCGGGTGAAATCCATTCAAAAACTTATTAAGCGCATAAGACCTTTCTCCCGGTACGCATCGCAACAATCCATAAAGGGCCCGGTACAAATTATGCCTTTACAAGAACAGCGTGGGGTAACGCGTGATTTAAAGGTCATGCGCATTCCAAAGCTATTAAATTTGATCTGAATTACTGGTGGTAGGACCTCTTGTGAGTCCACACGGGTAGGTACTACCACCCCGCCTATTTCTGCCGTGAAGCAGGAATGCGTTTCAGTTTGAAGGGTGGGGTAGTCGTTGTAACTATACTGAGACCTTAGAACTTATATCTCAAGGTGGGTGGCGCGTCCACGATGTGTATGTCTATGGGCTCCAGTAACCACTTAACACCACGTGCGCTGTGAGCTTGTGTACCCATCCAAGCAATAAAAAAAAATCCCCGAAATTTTTAAATTCATTTATACACATCCAAGAAACTGTACGACAGCTTACTCGTCATACCTACAAACAGATTAGAAATATTTACAATAAAAAATTTACCAATTGAGAAAATAATAAATGTTTCTTAAGTCTGGTTCGACCCTAACGCGTTAAAAACTCAGCGGGCGCTCGCACCCTTATGTGTCGAAAAAAGTAATCACACTCATGATTGAAAGTTAAATTGCCTGTAATTGCGTTTATAATCCTTTATCTTATCTCACGTATTATATTTTGTAATTATTTATGAGCTTTAACGAGATGAAGAACGCGTCGATTCGGGTTTTGACGAAAACCGGGCGATTAAGCCATGATAATGTTGAAAAAAAACGTTGATTAAAATTATATTCATGTTTAAATTTTTTTTGCGTGATCGAGTGAGGCTCGCTGTTCTTTTTTTATTGCCTAGATGTGTGGACGAGCTCACAGCCCACCTGGTGTTAAGTGGTGTTACTAGAGCCCATAGATATTTACAACGTAAATGCGCCACCCACCTTGAGATGTAAGTTCTAAGGTCTCAGTATAGTTACAACGGCTGCCCTACCCCTTAAGCCGAAACGCATTACTGCTTCACGACAGAAATAGGCGGGGTGGTGGTCACAATACGTACGTAATGCACAAAGGTACAATGGCAGATTTAATGCCTGAGGCATTCTCCACCAGTCAACCAAGGGTGATGTAGAGAGTCCTGTGGTACCATTCCTTTTTTCAAAAATAATAATAAAAATTTTATATATGTACATATACAAACACAAACACGCTATATATAATACTACCTTTTGCCCGCGACTTCGTCCGCATGAAACAGTTACTATGGCATAACGCTAAATTTTACCCGCCTGTTCATTTACTTTGAAAGTGAAAATATTTTTGAATAATAGAATGTTAAGGAGTTATTTGAGGTACCAAAATCATATGTGATGTTATATAGCCTATAGCCTTCCTCGATAAATGGGCTATCTAACACTGAAAGAATTTTTTAAATCAGACCAGTAGTTCCTGAAATTAGCGCGTTCAAACAAACAAACTCTTCAGCTTTATAATATTACTAGTACATTCTGTTCATTGTATATTTACAAATTACTAGCCGTACTCGCCCGCTTCGCTGGGCATTGAAAATGAACATTATTATTGATTGTCATTATTATTAGCGAGTCCAACACTCATATAGATATCCTATCCATTAAGTACATGTATTTTCTACAGGGTTTTTTTTTTTTTTTTTTTTATTGCCCTTGTAGGCAGACGAGCATACGGCCCACCTGATGGTGAGTGGTTACCGTCGCCCATGGACTTCAGCAATGCCAGGGGCAGAGCCAAGCCGCTGCCTACCGCTAACCAAGTTTCAAGTCAATCGGATGCTACATTCAGTAGTTATAACGGAACATCCGTAAAAACTACTGTAGATTTATTTATTAATATAGATAAGTATAGATAAATTTGCGGCCCAAATAAGCCGGATAGCAGTGACATCTCTAGCTTCGATTAATCTAAAGGTATCGAAAGGCGGGCGAGATTTCGAAAGTGCCTTTCAGCTTAGGCCATCGCGAAGCAGCCGGTTGTTGTCGAATTTGAAATTTCAGATCGTATCGCGTCCGATCCGGATATTGCGAATATTCGCCACTCCCGTCCTAGCCTTCGATAACGTCTTTTGCATTTAGGGGAACAGTCAGTTTTGGATTAGTCCGACACTTTTTTTTTATTGCTTATATGGGTAGACGAGCTCACAGCCCACCTGGTGTTAAGCGGTTACTGGAGCCCATAGACACCCACAACGTAAATGCGCCGCCCACCTTGAGATATAAGTTCTAAGGTCTCAAGTATAGTTACAACAGCTGCCCCACCCTTCAAACCGAAACGCATTACTGCTTCACGGCAGAAATAGGCAGGGTGGTGATACCCACCCGCGCGGACTCACAATAAGTCCTACCACCAGCTATTACGCAAATTATAATTTTGCGGGTTTCATTTTTACTACACGATGTTATTCCTTCACCGTGGAAGTCAATCGTGAACATTTGTTGAGTACATATTTCATTAGAATGTTGGTACCCGCCTGAGGTTCGAACGCCGGTGCATCGCTCAACACGAATGCACCGGCGTCTTATCCGTTAGGCCACGACGACTTTAAGGGCTTTAGTTATAGTTGCACCGCTTCGCCGATCCGCACTGGAATTAACTCTTTATATCATTTTTACTGTCGCGCCGCTTGGCTTAGCTTAGCTAGCCGGTAAGCTAAGTCAAACCTAACAATCCAGTTGACTTTGTTCACTCTGCAATGAGCTCGAGCTTGGCTCTAATCCTGGCATTGTTGAGGTTCGTAAATAACCAGATTATTGAAGTATGTTTCAAATGTAACAATAACTTTTTCTTGATGACACACAAGCTTATGACCAATCTCGTAATCAGTGATTTTTTTATTGCCCTTGTAGGCAGACGAACATACGGCCCACCTGATGGTGAGTGGTTACCGTCGCCCATGGACTTCAGCAATGCCAAGGGCAGAGCCAAGCCGCTGCCTACCGCTTAATACTCTCCACAAGCCTCGTTTGAAGAAGGGCATGTCATAGCGCTCGGGAAACATCGTGGATGGGAGCTCATTCCATAGCCGGATGGTACGTGGCAAAAAAGATCTCTGGAAACGCACTGTGGATGACCGCAGTGGCTCCAGGTAGTATGGATGAACTCTACTCCGGTGGCGGGTGGTGCGTAAAAACGAGATGCCGGTATCATCTCGAACGATTCCTCAGAGCACTCCCCTTAGAGGCCTTAGAGGTCAGAACGTTGAGACCACAGTCCTTGAGACGTGAGGTCGAATTTTCAATTGTATTGCATAACAAGCGTCTCGTCCAACAACTGTTCCACCCTTCAAGTCAAGACGCTTGATTATTTCACGGCGGAATTACCGTACAGACTTTCTATGTAGTCACATTATCACAGGCAATAGTACACCGGACGACTTACCTATCGGGTCAAGGACGCCTCTAATATACCGAAGACCCCATAAAAGAAAATAAAATAATATATAGTCTTGCCCTCAAAGTTCCGAAAAGACAAAGAACTTGCTGTCACGACATGCGTTCATGTGCAATCTAAAAGTCGATGTTCGATATTTATTTTCGCTGTTCAAATATGGCGGGTTCGCGACGCAGTGTCTAATAGTGACGGATTTATTGCGTGTGCAATTTATTTTACCGTAAATTTCTAGGTTTTGTTATAAGCTCTTACATCTGTAGGCATTTGGATTATTGCCATGTAATATGCCTTTAATATGTAATAGCGTGTTACCCTTTGCCTAGTCTGTGTGTCGTGTATAATCTGTACTAAGCTATTTAATCTGTAATTCAATTTAAGCTAACTAATCTGTAATTTTAACATAATCTGAATCTAACTACTCTCTCTGTCACTAACGGACTTTTTGGCGGGAACGCGAGGAGTGAAGACTTGACCTAAAGGCCTTAGTTACCAGGTCATAAAATCCATAAAAAAAAACTGTCACTAACAAATTTTACGAGGGACACGTTCGCGCTTTTCTTTAATTAATCATTTAACTAAAATAAATGAAAAGCAAGCATATATAAATAAATTATTGTGCAAATGCACGGGTAAACAAAGTCTCGTAAGCAATAAAACAGAATTTCATTGTATCATCAGATACCCAATACTAGTTTGTTATAAGTACGAGGAAACTGTTTTGTGATCGTCCATTTATTTATATGACGCTGGTGGTTTTTTTATTAATATTCGTAGAACGTCTTGTATGCCCGCGCGGTACCACCGTCCTACCTATTTCTGAGGCGAAGCAGTAATGCCTTCCGGCTCGAAGATGCAGCAGGGCGGCCATTGCAATATAGAATTGAGCCTTAAATGATCAATTTGGCATATACGTTGTTAATATCTACTCGCTCCGGTAACTACTTTCTTTTCTTCTTTATTGCTTTTGTGGGTGAATGAATTCACGGACCACCTGGTGTTGAGTGGTTACCGGAGCCCATAGCATTTTCAACGTAAATGCCACCACCCACCTTGAGAGATGAGTGGTAAGGTCCCACTTTTAACAGTACAACGTCTGCTCCGCCCTTCAAACCGGACCTACTTCACAGCAGAAATAGACAGGGTGATGGTACCTACCCGTGTACTTAATATGAGCTTGTTTTCCCAAAAAAAAAAGCGCTGACGGTATCATAGAACAGATGTCCGTGCTATCAATCCTGTATGTGCCAATTTACAACTAATTTCTGTTAAACTTTGAGACTGGATCAAATTGAAAGGTATGACTTTATTATTACCAGTAGAGGCGAACCTATGCAGGCCTCAAATACCTGATCTACCATGCCACTAAGCATTTAAAGTCTGCTTATTAGTCTGCTAATATGTTGCTATTAGTCTGCAAGCTAATTTGTGAATCATATGTCTGAGATAGTCGACTTACGTGGATATGGGGCGTTATTATCACTTAGCTTATTAAAGTGGCAACACCGCACAACATGACTGACGTCTTATAGATTGTCAGCTGTCAATGTCAAGGTATCTGTTAGTAGTGCGTGTGAGCGTTTGCCAAAGCTCTCTTGCTTGAGAGACACCGCCCACGCCGGACGTGTGCACTGGCTGTTCGAAATAAAAACAACATGTTGAGCGACGATGGTTGTTATATAGATGGCCATTCATTGGAATCTGCGACATTTCTTCTTCTGAGTCGGCCTCTTCATTGCTGAAGGTCGCGTCTAGTTTGAAATGTGGACCACTTGATGCATTATACTTCCCCACGTCTTCCTGTCTTCGGCAGTATTTATAGCCTCCGTTATTGGTAGACTGATGAGCGTCTTTACCAGATCAGACCAGCGGGTAGGTGAGCGTCCGCTTGATCTTCCCTCGTCAACCTGACCAACTTTTTTTTTCTTTTTGTGAATTTACTGGTGGCCCGGAGGCCTTTCCAGTTTTACCAGGGCAGGTGGGCGAGCAAAGGCTCAGCCAGGAGGGGTGGGATTTGCTAACAGCTACCCGAGCGCCTCCAAAGGAGACCTAGCAACTCAAGAATAACTGTTTTGCGAATGAATCTACTACAGGATCGGAATCGCGACCCGCTGAGAAGATCCGGTGAGAAACTCAGCGAACTGATGCTTAGGTTAGGTTGCACGTCGAACTCTTTGCCGAGTTCGACGAGTACGTTTACCGGAGTCCCTAAGCCTGCTCCTAGTGTCAGAGCTAAAGGTGTCTAATACAAGGGTTATTGAATCTGATGGATCCGTAAGGACGTGTCTAGGGCGTCGACGGTGACTGGTTCCTGCGTGATTAGGATTCAGGGAGTAGTCAGCGGCGGCGACGATAAGGCGATTACCATATGATGACGCATAGTCTTATCGAAGTATCGTTCCGACGCTGACACCTGACCAACTACCATCAGCTTCTCTAAGTTATCGGGGTTTCTTCGTGTATATAAATGAAGAGTCTTAAAAAAATCTCACCGATTTATTTGTGATACACAGTGATTTTAGGTGGAACGAACCTCCAGTGTTCGTGCCTCAGTGCTTAATGCACTTCACACACGCGATATGAACATTCCGCTACGGAATATACGTTGAGCTTTTTTGTGCTTTTGTTGGATGCGAGCTTTGTTTCCGAAACGACACTACATAATAATCGATCGATCGGAATAGCTTTGGGATATTTTTCCTTCGAGAAAATTTGTTGAAAATTTGCCCTTTTTGTTAGCTCAATTTTAATTATGACGTGGGCGGTCCTGCTTTCCTTTCTCAAGATGCGCCATTCCATCCACTCGGCTGTACAAAATAAGCGTTCACTTTAATTCTGAAGCCTTTAAAATACTTGTCAATTTAAAATAAACTCTATCACAATGTCAAACAGTTTAAAACGCTACACATAAATCGGTTCTATATTTTTTTAGATAAAAACTTGACGCCTCAGTATTCACTCAATGCAATTTAGTAAAAAAAAATGGCCGAGCCGTGTATCGGCACATACGAGACAATAAGAAACTTGGTAAAGACTATATATAACACTAGCGGCCCGCTTCAGCTTCGCTCGGGTCTATTCTACCCTTCTATTTACGTCAGCTTACTAAAAAAAGAAAATTATAGAGATAGTTTTGAATAATCTTGGGTTACGTTATTGGAGTTTTAGCAAGGATTCCTATTTAAAAAAAAAAAAAAGAATATAGCCCATGTCACTCGGGGATAGTGTGGCTTCTAAACAGTGAAAGAATTCTTCAAATCGGTTCAGTAGTTTCGGAGCCTATTCAATACAAACAAACAAAGAAATCTTTCCTCTTTATCATATTAGTATAGATTATCATTGTCCATCAATTGCAGCGACTTATATACAGATGTGCCTTCGAAGATTAATAAACATGAAGGAACCACATCTTTTTGGTAATATTAAACAAGAAATTTCGAAAAAACCTAACGTAATGTAATATAAACTTAATTAGTTGGCATTCCCTCGAAAATTGTCGACGCTATAACGATTGTATAACAACCCTTTGTTATTTAATTAATCAACAATTCGACGTGTTGAAAAATCATCAATAACGTTAAATGATGAATGAGTTTGTACGCGCTTGGCCCAAGTCACGAGGTAAACGCGTTTTTATTGTTACGCGTTAGGGACAAGCTTACGACACTATTAAACTAGTGAGTTTCTCGCCAGATCTTCTGAGCGGGTCGCGATTCCGATCCGGTGGTAGATTCTGCGAAGCACTGCTGTTGTGTGTGCGTATTTTTTGTCTACATTTTTTTATTACCCTGGTAGGCTGACGAGCATACGGCCCATCTGATGGTGGATAATTACCGTCGCCCATGGACGTCAGCAACGCCAGGGGCAGAGGTAAGTAGCGCCTATGGTTAGTCTTTCAATAGCCTTGAGCGACTATTGTGGTTTGTCGGGGCTCAGCCTGACTGCTAACACTAGCCCTAGCAGGAGTGGGGCTTCACTGATTCCAGCACCGATTTGAAATTACGAACCACAGGAAGATGCGGCGGAAAATACGATAACATTTTCCTATTCTATGTTTTTACGCGTCACTTCTACGATTGCAATAAAACTGTTTACAATTATTTTTGGTGCTGCTTCGAAATTTCCGCACATACTACCATAAAGTTGTAACTCGAATTTATTTCAACAAATTAGTGCACTTTATTTATCTGGGCCGCGATAGTCCTCATATAATGTGTTTGTTAATTAACAGAATAAACTTCAGTGCCAGAAAGTAAAGCATGAAAGAGGAGTGTATGCGGCAGAGATGCGAATGTTGAGATGGATGTGTGGAGTGACAAGAATGGACAAGATAAAGATTGAGTATATCAGAGGAAGTGTGAAAGTAGCCCAGGTGATTGACAAATCAAAGAGCGGACGTGAGCGTGGTATGGACATGTTGTATTGGAGTGTTGTAAGTGAAATAAAAGAGAACTGTTCAAGTCGACAATTCGTCATAATTTAGTGTGTGCAGTTACAAATATAAGGTTAGGCGAGCTGCACACTACACCTCCCCCTTTTAAAAAAATATGATATTATAACATAATTCCTTTTTTTTTACTTAAACTAAATTACACAAAATATTATTAAATTTCATACTTTACTAACAAAATTATTATTTTTTCATCTACTGTTATTTGAAAATCTTCTTTCCTCTTCTCGTTTTACAAACTTCTATTCTTCATAATTGTATTTGTTCATAATTTATTCAGCTACTCTCGTAATTTATGTGTGTGCAGTTACAAATATAAGGTTAGGCGAGCTGCACACTACAATGTGATGCGTAGAGAGAAATTCCATGTGACTAGGAGATGTATGGAAATGGTAGTGCAAGGTAGAGGGCGAAGAGGTCGACCGAAGATGACATGGGTGGAGTGTGTGAATGACGATATGAGGGAGAGAAGAGTGAGTGTTGAGATAACGGCTGATAGAAGAGAATGAAACAGAAAAATTCGCTATGCATATCCCATCTGGGATAAAGTGGAGACAAACTGAAGAAAATTCAGTACCTGCTTTTGACTCGTGAATTAAAACATATTTTTTTTGTGAAAAGAAAACTAGTTAAATATTAACGGCCCGTTAACTCCAATTGATCGACTTAACAATGTCATCTGATAACCGTATGTGTGGCGTCCTCTTAATCAGTTAAGTACAGCAGTACATTGACATTGTTAATAATACATTGTTAACTTTATCAGAACCACAGCTAACAATTTTGTGATGGCGTAGTAACTAAAACTTTAGAAGTCGTCGTGGCCTAAAGGATAAGACGTTCGGAGTACTCGTAGCGATGCGACTGTGCCAGTGTTCTAATCCTGCAGGCGGTTAACAATTTTTCTAATGAAATACGGGTTTAAGTAAATGTAATTGTGACATCTAGGTCATGTTTTAAGGTGGTTGGCGGGATTCTCGTTTTGATGTGCTCAAGGAAGCACTTAATACCAGGCGAGACGTCAGCTCATACGCCCGTCAAACCAAAAATTTTATTTTTTATTTTTTTATTGCTTAGGTGGATGGACGAGCTCACAGTCCACCTGGTGTTAGGTGGTTACTGGAGCCCATAGACATCTACAACGTAAATGCGCCAACCACCTTGAGATATAAGTTCTAAGATCTCAGTATAGTTACAACGGCTGGCCTACCCTTCAGACCGAAACGCATTACTGCTTCACGGCAGAAATAGGTAGGGCGGTGGTACCTACCCGCGCGGACTCACAAGAGGTCCTACCACCAATAAAAAAATATATGGTAAAAGTACTAACTAAAGACGTGTATAGCTGGCAAATTCACATTATATAATAATAAGTTTTTCAGTCATCAATTTACCTAACTTTTCCCATAACTATTCGAATTAATTAATTTTTTTTTAACAAAAAATATTGTACTATCTCTAAGTCTCCACGTTGAAAAAAACCTTTTGGTGTTGATGTTGTTTTTTTTTAAATTTTTCCTCCCGCTGTGAAAAGGACAATTCTACTAAATCACAATAAGTATGTAAATTGGTCATCTATTTTAATTAGGCCCTTGAATTGTTGCTACAATGTGATGTATACGTTCACAGTACTACGAATGTTTAGATTTGACATTGTATTTTTACTTTGACATTTTAAAGACACAATTATATAGGTTTTTTTTGTTATTATCCTTGTACGCAGACGAGCATACGGCCCACCTGATGGTGAGTGGTTACCGTCGCCCATGGACTTCAGCAATGCCAGGGGTAGAGCCAAGCCGCTGCCTACCACTGAGTACTCTCACAAGCCTCGTTTGGAGAAGGACAAGTCATAGCCCTCGAGAAACACCATGGAGGGGAGCTCATTCCAAAGCCGGATCCTATTGATTGATATAGATATATTGATTTTAATCTAAACGCTGTCAGTTCCGGTGGAGTATTTAATTTCCATGGGAGTAATCAGACTGATCGTAAACGAAGCAAAGCTAACGGTACACAGCGGCTTGGCTCTGCCCCTGGCATTGCTGAAGTCCACAGGCGACGGTAATCACTCACCATCAGGTGGACCGTATGCTCGTTTGCCTACAAAGGCAATAAAAAAATTTAAAAATAATAATAATACGGGAATCCTGCTATTCACGGAGTACCATGAGCAACGAATGCCATGTCTGTTTGAATACTGCTAAAAAAAACCACTATCATTGAGGGTTCCAACGATAAATAAGAAATTTACGAGTACCCGCGTATCATAAAAGAAAATGAAACCGCATTACAGAAATTTATGTCTTACGGAGTGCATAGCGCTAAATAAATCCTCTGTCGCGAAACGTTCCAGAGAAAATCGGCTTCGGGCTCCGAAAATTCGCTGACCATTCTTGTTTTCATACGACACCTAAGCTAAAGACGCTTCTGAATAGCACCAATTTTGGTTGGAGAATTGATGAATCGAATTGAAGTCTTATAACGTTTTTTATTGCTGTTGTAAATGATGCGACAAAAAAACCAGCAGCGTAACGACAAGTTCTTTTATTTGTGCGAGAAAGCAGAAAGCGGGGAGAAATGGCTGAAAAGGTTTGTTTTATTATCACTATCCCCCTTCGTTGGCTTTGGCTAGTGGCAGTGCGGGAGGGGGCGTGTTAATACGTAGCTTGGCAGCATGGCTGGCAGCATGACTGGCATGACAACTGACGTCACGTCCGTTACATTACATTGAACTTAAAAATTGATTTAAGCATTTTTTTAACCATAAACTAGCATTGTATAACTGGGAACAAATCGTGCAACCATATGGCCCCAAATTAGGATTCCCAGTGTTATAGGTACCAGAGACAGAAATACATAATAGATAATAAACACCCAGGCAAAGAACCAACAAACCTGTTTGTTGCTCATATCTTTGCTCGAAGTGGGAATCGAATCCACGAGTCTTGGCGCAACAGTCAGAGGCGCTAACAACTGCACCACCGCGTTAGTGACACAATTGATGAGGATGGAGTTTGGCCCGTAGAAAGCTTATGCTTGGGGTAGAAAGCTTGTGCTTGGGAGTGCCTTCTGTATTCCCTAACTTATTTACAACCGCTGAGTCCCGAGAAGGAAGGCGCTTTTAAACTTATTTGTGATCACACCATAAATCAGTAGAGCTTACATTATAATATCCAAACGTCCATCTACTTATCTATATATATATATATATATATATATATATATATATATATATATATATAAATGAATTGCTGTTCGTTAGTCTCGCTAAAACTCGAGAACGGCTGGACCGATTTGGCTAATTTTGGTCTTGCATTATTTGTGGAAGTCCAGAAAAGATTTAAAATGTAGATAAATATGAAAATGCTCGGAATCAAATAAAAATAACAATTGTCCTTGATGTCGGAGGGATTCCTTTTGTTTGTTTTAAGTTTATTTGATACAAAAGTTAGGGTATTTTATTTATCGATTGAGGCACTACGAAGTCTGCCGGGTCAGCTAGTCTTAAGTAAATAAGCACAAACAACTTTTAAAGTATACGAAAGATAAATAATTGTGCCCGCTCTGTCCGCAATTTCTAAATAGGTCTGTGGGCACTCGTTACCCTTCCGATTTAATTGGTAGATTCTTCGTCTGATATTGATCCTCTCTCGCCTCCGTTCCTGTAATTGTATTCGAACGTACAATATATAATGATAACCTTCTTTTTGTTCGGGTATTAATTTGTTTTTATTTTTTAACTAGGTTTTTAGGTAAGGTAAAATAATGGTATAAATAAAGTCGCCTAATCTACCTTCTCCGAAACTATCATTTTGTTTTGTTAGCATGATTGGAATGACAAGTTTCCTGTCATCAATTTAAGTTAGGTCTGCGGAGGGACTTCGGTTCCCTCTGTATTTTGTACCGCATGTTCCATGGGGAGTGCTCTGAGGAATTGTTCGAGATGATACCAACGTCTCGTTTTTACCATCGCACCGCCCGCCACCGGAGTAGAGTTCATCCATACTACCTGGAGCCACTGCGGTCATCCACAGTGCGTTTCTAGAGATCTTTTTTGCCACGTACCATCCGGCTATGGAATGAGCTCCCCTCCACGGTGTTTTCCGAGCGCTATGACATGTCCTTCTTCAAACGAGGCTTGTGGAGAGTATTAAGCGGTAGGCAGCGGCTTGGCTCTGCCCTTGGCATTGCTGAAGTCCATGGGCGACGGTAACCACTCACCATCAGGTGGGCCGTATGCTCGTCTGCCTACAAGGGCAATAAAAATAAAATAAAAAAAAAGTTATGGTAATATTAATACCGCAATGCCAGTACGCATGAAATAGCACTCGGCGAGTAAATAAACCCACAGACACAGCCCACTGAGTTTCAAAGTGCGAAGCACTGCTCTTGCTAGGGTTAGTGCTAGCAACGTCGTCAGGCTTGACCCCGTGAGCTCACCTACTTGTTATGTTTACGCTGAAATGGTCTCTCAAGACCATCAGCCTAGGTTTTTTTATTGCCCATGTAGGCAGACGAGCACACGGTCCACCTGATGTTCCCACCTGAAATTCTCATACATGTTATTATATAAACATACACACATATATATTTCTTCAGATTTTCTTTTTATTTTCAAGGTGGGTGGCACATTTACGTCGTAGATATATATGCCCATAACCAGTAACCACTTAACACCAGACGGGCTGTGAGCTTGTCCACCTATTTAAGCAATAAAAAAAAATGCAACTGAGATTTATAATTGCGTCCTTAGTGCCATATTTCGCCTACTCAGCAATAGAGTATATTTGTAAATAGGACTATTAATAAAGAACCCTAAATCAGCACAACATTATCTGCCCTCAAGAAATGAGCACACATTTAAAATAAGTCGTCCGGAGCTTTCGAAAGCTACGTACAATGGCGGAGTGACGTCGGCACCGGATGTGGGCCGTCGTTCGCTACTTCCGGCTTCCTGTGAGCTTCGAGCGAAATGTGTTCAGATGTGTTCACAGTAATATTGATTTCGTTATATACTTAGTGACCGTGGTTTATTGGTTAGGCTTTCGATGATGCTTTCATTATTAAGAAGCTTTGAAGTCCTGTAGTGGCCTAAAGGATAAGACGGTGCATTCGTATCTAGCTATGCAACGGTGTTCGAATTTAGGCGGGTACCAGTTTTTCTAATGAAATACGTACTTAAGAAATGTTCACGATTGATTTCCACGGTGAAGGAATAGCATCGTATAATAAAAATCCGAAAAATTATAATTTGCGTAATTACTGGTGGTAGAACCTCTTGTGAGTCCGCACGGGTGGGTACCACTGCCCTGCCTATTTCTGCCGTGAAGCAGTAATGCGTTTCGGTTTGAAGGGCGGGGCAGCCGTTGTAACTATACTGAGACTTTAGAACTCATATCTTAAGGTGGGTTGGCGGCATTTACCTTTCAGATGTCTATGTTGCACAGTAACCACTTAACACCAGGTGGGCTGTAAGCTCGTCTATCCACCTAATCAATAAAAATAAAAAAATGAAGAAAAGAGAAAAACCCACCTGATGTTAAGTGGTTACTGGAGCCCATAGACATCTACAACGTAAATGCGCCACCCACCTTGAGATATAAGTTCTAAGGTCTCAGTATAGTTACAACGGCTACCCCACCCTTCGAACCGAAACGCATTATTGCTTCACGGCGGAAATAGGCGGGGTGGTGGTACCTACCCGTGCGGACTCACAAGAGGTCCTACCACTAGTGAATATGATATCGAAGTCTCAATCTATCGTATAGCAGTGAAAACTAAGCTTTATTCAAATTGAGCCACTCAACTCTGAATGAAGCGGCATTTCGTATGCCCTTGCCAATGCCAATGATAAAACAATTACGATTTCAGTTAAACAACGAAATCACAAGACGCTCCGTAAGCTTTCACGAACAAAAGCTTCCGATACACAATAGACAATTCCTTAAAACAATAGCGTGAATCTTCACGACGCGACCTCGAGAGGGCGTGTGCAAAATGAGAAAATTGCTTTATTATCCTAAAATGATCGTATAGTATTGTTTTGGAATTTCCCGATTCGTTGAAATATTTTAAGTTAACTTTACGATTTAATTTTTTTTTATCAACATTAAAATTTAATTTTTAATTTAAATGAATCGAGAGTATGAACTGTAAAAGTAATTTTAAATGGAATTTTAATTTTTCTCATTCGTATCCTGAGTGGATGGCAGCAATAGGACGTATTGTGAGGGCGCACGGGGTTGTCTACCGTCCTACATGGCTAATAGCCTTCATGTAGTGATGTCCATGGACTCCTACAATCGCTTAATACTGAATTAACCATGGTACGAGCTCACCACCAAGACAATATTAAAAAGTGGAGTCTATGGTTGTACACTCCTATTACATATTCTGATCGACAGTTTTGGAAGACTCATCACCTTCGACTTCAAAACTACCTTTATATAAATAAGATTGTAAATAAAATCTAATAATGAAATTTGTAACTCAACTGAAAATATATTTTCATTTATTATTTGAAACATTCGATGAAAAGTAACAAAAAACTAGATCGACTCATCTGTCTAATGAATAAATTTATCTTAAAGTCTAAGCTAAATTTGGTTAAATAAACTGTACTATTTTATGAGGCTTTAATTTGTGGACTTAGTGATAAGTGTAAGAGTGAATTGTTGAAGACGTAAATTAACTTAAAATGTAAGTCGAATTTAAAATATTGGATTCTTTAAAATTTTTATACAATTTGTTCAAACATATAAATGTGATCTTAATTTCGATTGATTATTTTAAATATTTGAATTGCGCGAACGATTTTAATATCTACCTATATTGTGCATATTTCTTATCTTATCGTAGTTTTTTTTTTTAAATATGTTACAGATTACCACTAGATTTCCCAAGTCGTCAAGTTAATCTGATAAAATAGTTTACGATCTCCCGCGCTTTTACTAGTCATAAAAAACTAAACTCAGATTTAAAATTGAAATCATTGAATTGGCTTACAATTAAGGCGGAATTATTTATTAAATATACAAAAAACGTCAAAAATTTTAAAATTAAATTAGTAATATAGAAAAAAATATTATTATTAAAAACTATTAAAATATTATTAAAACTATTAAAATATTATTTTAATAGTTTTCTTTGTTAAATCTGACCTCCGGACAGGTAGGTGAGCTCACGGGCTCAACCTGAGAGAATCTCCTGTACACTACACGTACGCTGTAACACTAACAAGAGTAGTGCTTCACACAATCTACCACCGGATCGGATTTGCGCACCGCTTAGATGATCCGGCAAAAAACTCAGTGGGCTGTGTCTGTGGGGAAATCTGACTTCATTAAACATTTACGTACGGAACAGTTTTAATTGAAAAAAATTGGTTGTCCGTAAAATCGGTTTACTGACGATAGTTGAACGTGACAACGTCATAAGAAAATACACAAATTTACTGGTGATAGGACCTCTTGTGAGTCCGCACGGATAGGTACCACCGCCCCGCCTATTTCTGCCGTGAAGCAGTAATGCGTTTCGGTTTGAAGGGTGGGGCAGCCGTTGTAACTATACTGAGACCTTAGAACTTATATCTCAAGGTGTGTGGCGCATTTACGCTGTAGATGTCTATGGGCTCCAGTAACCACTTAACACCAGGTGGGCTGTGAGCTCGTCCACACATTTAAGCAACAAAAAAAATTAAAAAAAAATTGATGGAATGGTTACATTTAAAAAAAAAAAATTAATTTTATTTGTTTGATAGATATTTTGTATGGATATAGAGAAGGAGGTAAATGGAAATCACTGTTTAATTGATCGTGGCGCTTCAACTTCTCTCATGACGTTTTCAATGTTCAAATTAGACTCGAATTGACTACAGCGTTCCATGATCGCGTCTTTGTTGTCGTCAAATAATTGGAGAAATTTATTGCCACTTTAGCCACGTGATCGTGGAACGCCTCAGAGCGAGGTAACGCCGCATGAGTCATATTTTTTCGTGCGTGCAACCGGCTCCATCGAATTATAAGACGTTGTCACGTCAAAAAATTATTTATGACACTATATCTAAAATAAAATAATAATAAATAGAATAGATATCCAAAAATCGATGGTCTACACGGAAACAAATCCGCTTTCGCTTATCAAAGCAACCGCTTCCCCGCCCGCAGGCGAGTCACGCTCTCATCATAAACAGTGCGGGTTCGCGGAAAACAGCAAATTTTCTAGCTCCATGAGCTTTTGGTAAATAATAAAATGTATTTTATAAAACATATATTATGGGTTCTGCTCTTTTGTTTAAGCTTCAAGACCAGAAGAGAGGTCGTATTCCGAACAGAGCTGAATATGTTTGTGTCTATAGTGTTGTAGTATAGAACTTTTTTGGAACCGGGAAAAAACGTCCGTAACGTAAGATTTTTTCTATTTAGTTTGTTATCAACAGATGTCACTGCAAGTATATTTAACAATTATTTATATTTTCCTCCCGATCCACTAACGGTGCTTCTAGGTACTTCAAGCACCGGTCACCGTTCTCGTCGAACCCGTCGCTTGCGACGAATTAACTCTCAGACACAGCCCACTGAGTTTCTCGCCGGATCTTCTCAGTGGGTCGCGATTCCGATCCGGTGGTAGATTCTGCGAAGCACGACTCTTGCTAGGGTTCGTGTTAGCATCGTCGTCAGGTTTGAGCCCCTACTAGTTACGGTTACGCTGGAATAGCCGCTCCAGGCTACCAGCTTAGGTTAAAAAAAAAAAGCTACTTCATACTTACCGGGCGTAGGGGATACCATGATCATGCAGGCGATTTCCCCAGGGCGAAGCTGCTCCATTGCACTGCGGAGTGGTTGCCGTTGCGATTATTTTTATTTTTACCAATAAAAATATGATAATAAAAAATTTATACCCATAATTATTTTCTTTATACCTCGAATAGAACTGAAAATTAATATTTTTATAGGAACTTCGTTCTTATCCGGTGTCCCACGACACCACACATCTTTTTTTTATTGCATAGGTGGGTAGACGAGCTCACAATCCACCTGGTGTTAAGTCGTTACCAGAGCCCATAGACATCTACAACGTAAATTCCGTCACCCATGTCGAGATATGAATTCTAAGGTCTTACTTCTAATAGTATAACGGCTGCTCCACCCTTCAAATCGAAACGTATTACTCCGTCACGGCAGATATAGGCAGGGTCGTGGTACCTATCATTTTGGACTCACAAGACGTCCTACCACCAGTAACTTAACTTGTTGACCGTATTTATAAATGTTTTCGAGCATTTGATAATGATTTTGTAACTGTATAGAGCTGCGAAGGACTGTGTCTATAGTAATGTAGAGATTACTGGTGGTAGGACCTCTTGTGAGTCCGCACTATACTGAGACCTTAGAACTAATATCTCAAGGTGGGTGCCGCATTTACGTTGTAGATGTCTATGGGTTCCAGTAACCACCTAACACCAGGTGGGCTGTGAGCTCGTCCACCCATCTAGCAATAAAAAAAGGTTGGCTAGATTTAGATCTAATGATACCCATAGTTGCAAGACGTGCTCAATAGCTTACAGAGTAAATACCATAACGCAAATATAACAGAGCCTTTCAGATAACTGTGATCAATGCTCGAACAGCAGGGTTATTGGCTTACGGCCAGACGCAGTGCCTTCTGTTACAGAACGAAGGACTGATTGATATAGTTTCACTGTTGCAAGCGCCAAATTCGCATATATGAGACATTAGAATGTGCCAAGTAATTTTGAACAAATTTACATACAGTAATTTTTGGAACAAAGTTCCTTATGGGACGTCCGTAACGTAAGATTTTTTATTAGTAATGTACACAGTGTACGACTTAACTTTGGAATAGTGTACAAATTAGTAATGCACACAATGTACGACTTAACTTTGTAATAACGTACAAAAAATAACATATTTTTTTATCATTCATTGACCACGATCTCAGAGCGTTCGTTTGCGCAATACACTAACTCTTATGCAAACAACCGCGAATGAAGTGTACCACAATAAGTTCGCACGTTACCGAATGACCGTGGGTTGTTGCGAAACCTCGAGTTTTATTTTCTTTATACCTCGATTAGAACTTAAAATTAATATTTTTATAATAAGGAACTTCGTTCCTATGCGGTATTTTTATTGCTTAGATGTGTAGACGAGCTCACAGCCCACCTGGTTTTAAGTGATTACTGGAGCCAATAGACATCTACAACGTAAATGCCGCCACTGACATTGAGATATAAGTTCTAAGGTCTCAGTATCATTGTGGTTGCGACTTGGACACGGCGGAGCACACGCTCGTTGCCTGCCCCGCATGGGAGGGGTGGCGCCGTGTTCTCGTCGCAAAAATAGGAAACGAATTGTCGTTGCCGAGTGTTGTGGCATTGATCCTCGGCGACGACGAGTCGTGGAAGGCGATGCTCGACTTCTGCGAGTACACCATCTCGCAGAAGGAGGCGGCGGGGCGCGTGAGAGACGCGCAATCCCGCCGCCGTCGAGCGGGGGCCAGGGAGGCGGATCTCGCCCAAGCCCTGGCCCTCTAAGTGTTTCGGGTCCCCCTCACATGTCGGTCTGGGGACCGGCGAGGGGGGCCTAAGAAGACGACGTGCAAGCTGCTCTGCACGCGTTTTACGCATGAGCATCCGGGTGATGGAAGGCCGGCTATCCTCGACTCACGCTGGTTCTGGTCCAGCGGGGTATTCCGTAGGATAGCTCACTCTAACCGGCGCCATCTAGGCGGGCTTCGGATAGCCTGCCGACCGAGAGGGCTGGTGGTCGTGGCGCCGACGACCGCCGGTCCGGCGTCCCGAGGGGGAGGGTGATGGGAGAGATGTGCTCCGCACTAAACGCTTCACATTCCCCCCTCTGCCTCTTCATGAGTTCTGTCTCATGCGAGGTTTGGACGTTTGGTTGTTGAGCGACAGGAGGTTTTAGTCAGTTCGACTCTGACATGCCCCGCCCTCCATCCCCAGTGGAGGGCGGAAGTCCGGCGATTTCCTCCTGACCAAAAAAAAAAAAATGGTCTCAGTATAGTTACAACGACTGCCCCACCCTTCAAACCGAAGCGCATTACTGCTTCACGGTAGAAATAAGCGGGGCGGTGGTACCTACCCGTGCTGACTCACAAGAGATCCTACCACCAGTAAGAAAGTCTACGTGAACCAAACCTTCGCTTTTTGTATTTCGTTTTTATTGTCTATAAATAGTTGTAAGGCATGCAGCAGAGATGCGAATGTTGCGATGGATCCACAGAGTAACGAGAATGAATAGAATACGGAATGAATATGTTAGAGGAAGTCTGAAAGTGGCACCTGTGACAGAGAAGCTAAGAAGTGCGCGTTTGGGATGGTATGGGCATGTGATGAGACGAAATGAAAATGAGGTTGGTAAAAGAGTGTTAACTATGAATGTGGAAGAATATAGAGGAAGAGATAGACATAAGAGGAAATGGATGGATTGCGTGAAAGACGATATGGGTAAGTGGGGAGTGAGCGAAGAAATAGTATTGGATAGAAAAGTATGGAAGGAGAAAACATGTTGCGCCGACCCCAGGTGACGAGGAGAAAGGCAGGAGAATGATGATGAAATAATTTTAAGGCGTAGACCATTTGAGCTCTTGGTAAGCTTATTTGCGACTCTACTCTTACAATAGTGAGCTTTTAATAGAGTTCTTGATAAGATGTTGTATATGTTACATTTTAAATTTAATTAACAGACAAACCGTTGGCCTGTGTGAATAGGTTTTCCGAACGTATTGATGTCAAGGTCTCATTTATTACTTTACTTACTGGTTACATGCATAGTTTTACTAACATTAATTGTTACGTAGTTAATAAATAGTATTTGCAGAGATTAATGCAAATAAACTCGGGTAATTTATATGTAAATATAAACGAAAAATTTAAATCTATATATTAATACGTGAAGCAAAAACTTTGTACCCCTTTTTGCGAAAATTGCGCGGACGGAAAAGTATGAAATTTCCCACACGTAGAGAATATAGAGAAGTAGTTCAAAATGTTAATATTTTATTAAATTATACATAAAAAATATATTAAATCATTAAAAAAAACATTATGCACACACGCATTCATACTATTACTTTATTGTCAAACTTTTCTTATTGCTTATAGTCTGTGGTCAAATTGAGAATAGATTAAATATTGTTTGTCCTTATTAATATTTGTCTATAGTTTGGTCTTGTCGAGGTCTGTCAATAAAGAAGTACAATAATATTATAGTATTTGGCAATAGAACCTTAATAATGTTCAAACTTATAATTTTAATTAATTATAGTCGAATTTTGAGTACTGCAGGACCACTAGTATACAGTAAAATCCAGACAAATAACAGAAGAAACATGTAATGAGATTCTAGGTGGAATTTAGTTCAAAAAATTTGCAGTCCCTATTTACGCTAGTGTCGACTATTTTCCCTGCGTTGAAATGGGATACCGCGTACCGGTGAGATAATAATGTACTTTTTGCTCAGTTCTTGTTTAGTTTCTAGGTTGAAATGTAATACGAATTCAAATGAGTGTAGCCTAGCTTAGATTAGCATGTGGGAAAATTTAGTTTTTTACGCTATTGAATAGTTTTTATCGCGGTCTAATAATAGCAGAAATAATAGCGTGGAATAGTTGAATAAGTTTTTATTTTTTATTGCTTAGATGCGTGGACGAGCTCTCGGCCCACATGGCGTTGAGTGGTTACCGGAGCCCATAGACATCTACAACGTAAATGCTGCCACTTACATTGAGACATGAGTCCTAAAGTCTCGGTTTTTACAATACCGGAGCCCATAGACATCTACAACGTAAATGCCGCCACTTACCTTGAGACATGAGTCCTAAAGTCTCGGTTTTTACAATACAACGTCTGACACTCACTTCAAACCGAAACGCATTACTGCTTCACGGCATAAATAATATAATATGTACGTAATTTGATTTCACGATCTCCCTTCACGATTCTAGATATAAGTAACAAAATTTTATTACCATGTACCTACTGTTTACACAGAAAATTGCAACTGTTGTCCTAATTATCCCGTCGCTGTATCAGATGATTTTACACCATCCTCAGAACCCCGTGAAAATAAAATAAAAAAACACGCGTAACTAATCGCTTTTAGTTCAAATTAGATCAGTTCGTACAATCTAAATTTTTGTTAATTTCACAATATTGTACTATTGAAGAACCATCGTCATCAACATAGCCCGAACGATTGCAAGATTGAAGTGGCAGTGGTCAGGGCACATTATTCGTAGAACGTAGGCCGCTGGGGCTGAAAAGTTCCCGAGTGGCCGCCGCGTACCAGAAAGCCCAGCGTGGGTTGGCCGCCTATGAGGGGAAAGGACGACCTGGTATAGGTCGTGGGAGTCCGCTGGATGCAAGCTGCTCTCGGCTATTGTGACAAACCTTGGAGAAGGCCTGTGCCCAGTAGAGGACGGGTGTGGGTTGAAAATAAAAAAATTGTTTTTATTAATAATTGTGCAGCGCCTAAATGATACCTGTATAATATACATTTGCAAAATTGTACAGAACTAGTCATAGTTTCCGAGTAAATAGCGCACGGGGTGAAGTTATCAGGAGTTCAGAAATTCCATTTTGGTTACGGAACCCTAAACTATACTAATACACCTCAGACAAAGTTAAGAAAATCACCACCCACTCCCAATTGAAAATTCAACACTTGTCTTCAACAAAAGCTGGATAAAAACTAAACGCTTCGTGCGAGAGCGCAACAAAAAGCTCCATTAAGAAGCTCCTTCGCTAATTCACTAGCTTAATTAAAAGCTTTCATTATACAAAGAGGAATCATGTTTTTTTTTTTTTCAATAAAATTACGAACCTATACGAATATAGAGATTAGGCCTCATTAAAAATAATTTGATGTTTTTTTTTTCGTTGTAATGAGAACTTAATTACGGGAAATGAAGCTTCTACTGTTATTTTTATTAGTACGTTTTTGTGATTTGTTTTTCATTCGTTCCAATGATACCAAAAACTGTTGACTGAAAATTTTAAATTTCTTTATGTATTTTAAACGACTTAGTTCGTATACAGGGTGTTCTAAAAATGTTTATTTCTTAATATTTTTTTAAATAAATAACTACAATTATAAAGGATGTGATAAAATATTATCTTCGGTTGCAATGTTTTTTTTTAATGTTATTACCGTCAATTGGTATCAATTTTAGAATGGTATCGACAATGATAAAGCTTATCAGCAACTCCTACGCAAATGAATGTACCATCGGATCGGATTTGCGATCCGACCACAAAAAAAACCTAGCAGACTGATGTCTATAGACTCGTGTTATTAATGTAAATAGTCCCTAGTAAATCTCAAATGCAATCTACTAACACAATGACCGCTCAACCGTTTTCACTTATCACGAAAATAATTTGAAAAGCCGCGCACGCTCAAAGCTCCGCCGCCAAAAAAGCTCTATTTTTAAACACCGAATCGATTCGCTCGACTCTGCGGCGTGCTTTGTTTCAAATCGATTCTTTCCTAATAAAATATTCATGGCAGTTGCCAAAACGAGCCGCATGTTACACATTTCATTCGATTATAAGCGATATTACGGTAATAGGCTAAAACTTCGTGTCTGAAAAGTAAAATCCACGGCTTAGCCATGTTTTTCTTGCACCTAATGGGCAGACTATCGCAACACAATTCACGTTCTGAAGCGTCTATTTATAAATATATAATGTATTTATTTATTTAAATCAAAATACAGTTTAGCTTTGCAAAACTATAGCAATTGAGTTGCTCTTATAAGGAGAAACAACATTTAAAGCTATTGCTTCACCATTATTTTTAAATCTTTTCAACTTAAACTCACAAGAGGTCCTACCACCAGTAATTACGCAAATTATAATTTTGCGGGTTCGATTTTTATTACAAGATGTTATTCCTTCACCGTGGAAGTCAATCGTGAACATTTGTTAAGTACGTATTTTATTAGAAAAATTGATACCCACCTGGGATATGCAAACACGAATGCATCGGACGTCTTATCCTTTAGGCCACGACGAGTGGAACTTAGAAGTAGTATTAAGTGCTCACTGGAATCCCTAGGTGATGGGAATGGCGTCATTTTTACCTCGAGACGCGAGTGAATCTCAATCCACCCACCCATCCTTCAAACCGAAACGCATTACTGTTTCGCAGCAGACAAGGTGGTAGGTTCACAAAAAGCGCATATATGTGTAAGAAACATTAATATTGAATTTCATGCTTCTTCCTATAAAATTCACGAACTACACATCAAAACTTTCAATACTATTACTTTCAAAAATTATCCTTTTAGATTATTTTATTAATGGTAGAAACGCAAAAACTTTTCTACATCTATTTTTAACTAGAAAACGGTAAATAAATTTCAAAGTTAGTGAAGTTTTAATTAGAAAATTAGCATTGAGAACACAAAAGGAATCAACTGCCAATACCTCAAGTTTATAATATCCTAGCAGCTCAGGGTTTGCTTTGATGAATTAGTCAGTCGGAACCAGTAATATTTCATCAGATATATACTATTATCTTTTATCTATATATATTAAAATGAATCGCTGTTCGTTAGTCTTGCTAAAACTCGAGAACGGCTGGACCGATTTGGCTAATTTTGGTCTTGACTTATTTGTGGAAGTCCAGAGAAGGTTTAGAAGGTAGATAAATATGAAAATGCTCGGAATTTAATAAAAATAACAATTTTGTTTTTCCTTTGATGTGTCGGACCGATTCCTTTTGTTTGTTTTAAGTTTATTTTATACAAAAGTTTAGGCCTTTTATTTACCGATTGAGGCACTACGAAGTCTGCTGGGTCAGCTAGTCTGTAATAAATAAACAAACAATAAAAGACACGGAAAGCTATATCTCTGCTTTAGCAGACTTTTTTTTTCCTACCTAAGCTGACGGTCTATAGAGATCATGTCAGCGTCGCCGGGCTAGTAGGTGAGCTCACGGGGCTCAAACCTGACGATATGTTAGCAGACATAATAAATATTACTATAAAACTAGCAACTTAAAAAGAAAGTTTAAAAAGCAAACCGAACTAATTATTAATTTCATATTTTTTACTATCCCTTTTTACTGGTGGTAGGACCTCTTGTGAGTCCGCACGGGTACGTACCACCACCCTGCCTATTTCTGCCGTGAAGCAGTAATGCGTCTCAGTTTGAATGGTGGGAGAGCCGTTGCAACTATACTTGAGACCTTAAAACTTATATCTCAAGGTGGGTGGCGCATTTACGTAATAGATGTCTATGGGCTCCAGTAACCACTTAACACCAGGTGGGCTGTGAGGTCGTCCACCAAACTAAGCAAAAAAAAAAAAAAACTTCTAAATATTAAGGCGAAGCTATACTATTGTTGTATTTTCATGGACTGCCTTTCGCACCAATGTGTCTATACTAAAGGAGGTTAATGTTAAAACTAGACTCTCCACAATATGCATTCGTAGATTATTGGAGTTCTGTGGACACATGCTCGAAAGGAGGATCACAATCTTGAGCAGCTGATGGTGACGGGCAGGATAGAGGGAAAACGTCCCAGAGGACGCAGTCCTGCGAGATAGTCGGACCAAATTCGGTCTTGTCTGGACATCAAGCTCCATGACGCCCTCCACGAGGCCAAGGATCGCAGCAGATGGAGAACAATCGTACAAGAGAGATTGATGCAGCGTGGGAGTCACGACACTCAGTAATGAGGAGAATGACGCAAGAAGGATGAGGAGTATTGTCATAAGACCTTGATGTGTGTGCAAATCTTCAAGTTAATATAACGTCGTCGAAGAAGTCGATGAAAATTACATTCATAGATTCCGCTATATACAAACAATCATACATAATAATATGACAGTAAATTATAAACACTATTATTTAACGATTAACATTTTAATTTCACATTTCATGAGTTCCCGATATATCGACATGTTGCAAGCACCATAGTCACGGCTCGACTGAAAACTGCGGGTAGGACGTTAGGAGCAAACAGTTCCATCTACCCTCTTTCTAGTTCGTTTTTCGGTGGTACCACGAAAACTCGATGACTTTTAATTAATCTTGTTTATAATGTATTTTAAATAGTAGCGATAGTTTTAAGCATTCCTAATGATTTTTCTTCTCAGTCGTACACTCCTGGCGGAGTGGTCGTGGTTATGTATGTCTTATTGCTTGGTTGCGGCTTTTAAGAGACTTCTCCATCTCTCTCTATTTGTGGCGGTACGTGTATATTCAGTAAGGGAACACTTAGTAGATGTCTTAATCAAGTCTGTCCACCTTGTGGATGATCGGCCGCGAGAGCGTTGACCGTCTACTCTTTCTTGAACCATTAATCGTTTCAATGATCTTTCATTACGTATGATATGTCCTATCATATGAAGGTTTCGCAATCACACAATCGACGAAAGCCTTTGTTTGATTTGGAGCTCTTTCAAGAATACATTGGTGCGGTGAGCAATCCTTTTTATCTTTAGCAAGCGTCTTCAGCACCACATCTCAAGAGCGTCAGTCTTTTTACGACGCCTTTGATGGATCGTCCTAATCTATACTACTATAAATCTACACTGGTTTTTACGGATGTTCCGTTATAACTACTGAACCATGCATCCGATTGACTTTAAAATTGGTATCCATGTAGAAAATAAATGTACTTAATGGATAGGCTAATATTTATATGAGTGTTGGACTCCCTACGCCAGTTGCGGGGGCGTTAATGATGAGAATCGTTGTGGGGGTGAGAAATAATAATGTTAATTTTAAATGCCCAGTGAAGCGGACGAGTACACCTAGTGATATATAAGGCTAAACAAAGCCAAACTTTAATGTTGTGTGAACTAGAAAAACTTAAATAATTTCAAAATCCATTTCAAGTTAAATTAAGCTGTAGCTTTAACTTGCGCTCGATTCCGTTTCAAAAGCTACATGCAATTTTAGCTCTTCAGTACTAAGTTACGGGTAAGTTCACTAACAATCGTTCAAAGTTAAGGTTGTGTAAAGAGTTGAGTCTCCGTCGAGATACGCTTCGACGCGCTAACTAAATGTAACCATGTATATCGAAGCTTAAAGCGTAGGTACTGGAATATAAAGCACATTGTACAGGCTATTTTAGATATACGCAACAAAGGTTTTTTTTTATGATTGAAAGATTACTGGTGTCCCGAAGGCCTTTCCAGTTTCACTAAGACAGGTGGGCGAGCATAGGCTCAGCCAGGAGGGGTGGGATTTGCTAACAGCTTCTCGAGCGCCTCTAAAAGAGGCCCAACAACTCAAGAGCAATTGTTTCGCGAATTCTACTACCGGATCGGAATCGCGACCCGCTGAGAAGATCCGGCGAGAAACTCAGCGGGCTGATGCATGGGTTAGGTTACACGTCGACCTCTTTGTCGAGTTCGACGCATACGGTTACCGGGGTCCCTAAGCCTGCTCCTAGTGTTAGAGCTGAAGGCGCCTAATGCAAAGGTTATTGGATCTGATGGATCCGTAAGGACGTGTCTAGGGCGTCGACGGTGACTGACTCCTGCATGATCAGTATTCGGGGAGTAGTCACGGCTGTCCCACCCTTCAAACCGAAACGCATTACTGCTTTACACCAGAAATGGGCAGGGTTGTGGTACCTACCCGTGCGGACTCACAAGAGGTTCTACCACCAGTAAAAAAATAATTTATACGTGACATATATCTTTATAACGGTCCGTTTTATTTGGTATTAATATTTATAATTCGATAATTTTAATTGAACTTCAATTAACTTTACCCCATTCAAATAGCTGAAGAAGTTTTTTTGCTATGGTATTTTTTACAAATTTTTTGTTTTGTAAAAAAAAGTTCTCCTTTAAAGTTGCAAAAATGTCGCTTAAGCAAATAGCCCAATATTATTAAAACACCGCGAGTTGACTGTCACAATCTCAGACGCATAATGGCTAATGTCAGTGTCATGTTACAAGTTTTGTCATAATTTGGGGGAGTAACAGAGACAAACATAATAATTTCCCCATCTATAATTTTCCGTGTTCAATATAATAACGCGTTTAGGGTGCTGGTGGTGCTGCCCCGCTTTTGTAGCGCATCAGGGATGTTTGCAGACGCGCACATAGATTGTTTTTACGCTACCATGCGTAAGAGGTGTGCATCTCTGGTAAGCAGAGTGAGGGCCAGCTCCAACAGTATCCTGAGCATGTTCGCAAGCAGGCTGGACTGTGTATACATGGGTCGCTGTGGTGCCATCTCCCATGGGATGTTACGACAGTAATTCATTGTGATGTTAATATAACTACTAACATAGGTCTAAGTCTTATTAACAATTTATATGAGTCATGGTTACTTGCAATAAAAACATTATTATTATTATTATTATAACAACAATCGTAAAAATTCTGAGATTGGAATGGTTTGTAATAAATCTTTGTTTAATCTAATATATGTATCAATGGTTTGCTTAAATCAATTTAGTTCTAAATCGTAATTAGTCAGTCTACTATTCATTAAGCATGCGACTATCTCATAGATACAGCCCACTGAGTTTCTCGCCGGATCTTCTCAGTGGGTCGCGTTTCCGATCCGGTGGTAGATTCGCCGAAGCACTGTCCTTGCTTAAGCTAGTTTTAGCAAATTTGCCAGACTGAGCCCTGTGAGTTCGTCTACACGTTCGGTGAGGCTAATATAACCCTTCGAGGTTACTAGATTTGGCAAAATGCGTCTATTTCTCAAATGGTTGTCGTGTTATTTTCCTCAAACATTATTTATGTAGAATTGGTAAGAACGGAACGTATGATAAGAGTGTGAAACGGAGCGTTAAGATGTGAGTGAGAGAAAATGGAAAGAAAGAGAGAAGAGAATGACAGAGGAAAGGAAGATGGCGAAGACGGTTAGAAAATGAGCAAGGCGTACATAATGAAAGTGTTAATAAAATTTTAAATTATTATTATAACAGAATATTTTGGAACAGGGGAAGTTTTATTTTATGCGCTGCGATCACTATTCTACATTTCTCTTCTTTTTCTCCACCTTATCCCACTAGGTGGTGTCGGCACAGCGAATTTTTCTCTTCCATTCACTTCTATCAGCCGTCATCGCAACACTCACTCCTCTCTCTCTCATATCGTCATTCACACACTCCATCCATGTCTTCTTCGGTCGACCTCTTCCCCCTCTACCTTGCACTACCATTTCCATACATCTCCTAGTCACGTGCATCTATTCTACATTTACGTATTTCAAATTGTTCTAATCCCCAGAACTTCATCCTAAGTCCTAAACTGGACTACTCGAACTCCTCAAAAGCCTCGTACGTGAACCGCTTCCAAACACCGATCAATTTTTACCAAACGTATCCATCCGGCAATAAAAACCGCCCTTAAAAATCGAAAAGCGAAAACGACGGATTATTCGGGTATGCGACAGAACAATAAAAAAGTTTACTGACGACCCAGGGAACCAATCCGGAACGATATACATACATTTGGCGGGTAATAAAATATCTCTCCCCTAACCTACTTCTATAAGGCAAAGACTACATAACATTAAATCAGACACGAATTATTATTTTCTTCTAGTAAGTGTGGATATTAAATCTTTTGTTACTCAGTGAAAAAGCATTATTCTGGATTTCATATCTCTTAAAATTATTCATTGTATATTTATTTAATTACTTTTCGAATTTCAAGACGTTGTCAACTATTGCACTGTCGATTGCACCTATAATTGAGGTGAGATCTGTCATGTACTTATTGTCAATTTCTCAATGGTTTTTAATGATGATCTCTTCTACTACCCAATATCGTGTCCCCTCTTTATGATATCCTTCCAAAAAGACATCCCCCCGCCCATTAATAATATTTTTTTTGTATAACTTTAGTAAATTCTAAGCTCTTTTATGTAATTTTTTATCTATTAATAATATTTAACTTGAAAGTAGTTAGTCTAGCATATTTGTTTGTGCTGTTCTTAAAATTACAGATTTGCGTATGGAAAAACTGATCAAACTTATTTGTATTTAGATATTTTTTTCTCTAAGCGCCTGTAATTTTTGTGTATCAATGTGTATGCAATCCGTAAATTGCTTTAACTGTAACATGTTAAAATTTTAATAGATATTATACAACAAACCTTACAATATTAAATACCTAGTTTTCATTACAACTAAACTTCTTAGCGTGTGTAATTTCGTGCTTACAAGGTTTCTGAATGCCGAATTTAAACTGGTAAAAAAACTGAAAATATGAAACAGCCATCTGTCTGTCGAATACTCTATGACCTTTTATTACGAAACATGATAACTTTCGGATGATTTATGTGACTCTGAGCGGCCAAAGAAAATAGGCAACCAAGGTTGTTTGCGGAAGAAGCTTTCCACACAAACTTACACCAGATCCATTGAATTCTTATCCAAAATTAAAATGAAAAAAATTCACGTACCACTGAACTCAAAACTCTAAATTATTAAAAAAAAAAAGAAACATATAATAATAAATATTTACTGACAACCACGCCACGTTAACTAGTCCCGTGGTAAGTTCGTAAAGAACTTGTGTTACAGGTACCAGATAACGAAAATAAATGTATGATTTTTATTATACACATACATATATTTAATATACGTCCATAACCCTGGAAAAGACATTTTAATATTATTCATACAAAATATCTTCCCTTGGCGGGATTCGAACCCGCGACCACCTTGTGTAGTGACCATGTCACTTACCACTACACCAGACGGCCGTTGGTTTCGTTTGGCGACCTTTGACGCTTGAGTTTCATTTTTATGGCCCCGTAGCCAAATGGGAGCTTTTATAACTTTAGCACCTTCGTAATTGCCTGTTTATCGTTCTTTGCAAACGTAAGCTTTGAAGTCGTCATGGCCTAAAGCGTTGCGATTATACCGGTGTTCCAATCCCGTAGGCGGCTACCTTATTTCCTAATGAAACACAAACTGAGCTGCTTTCACGAATGACTTCCACGATGAAGGAATAACAAAAACATATAATTTACCTAATTGCTACTTACCTAGAACTGAGACACAATTCTCAAAACCCGCTGAGTTTCTCGCCGGATCTTCTCAGTGGGATTCCGATCTGGTGGGAGACTCTGCGAAGCACTGCTCTTGTTAGGGCTGGTGTTAGCAAACTCTCAGTTTTAGCCTACGAGCTCACCTACCACCATAGCAGAAATAGCCACTTAGGCTACCAGCTAATACGGGAGGAAAAAACTACAAATATCACTATACTGAGACCTTAGAAATAACTATACTGAGACCTTAGAACTTATATCTCAAGGTGGGTGGTGTATTTACGTTGTAGATGTCTATGAGCTTCAGTAACCACTTAACACCAGGCGGGCTGTGAGCTCGTCCACCCTTCTAAGCAATAAAAAAAAGCTGCAATGTCCAGACTATTTACATATTACCGAAAAGTTGCAAATATGATTTATTATTGCGCAAAAATATCGCTCGGGTTTTACTTTTTCGATTAATATAATATTTATTTCAATACTTTCAATGCTTTGGTTGTTGTTCTTGTATGTATGTATGTTTGTTTGTACGTAACGGAAATTTGGAACGTCATTACCACCAACTTTAAGACATCCCATTAACTTGATGACTTGCACACGCAGTAAGGACCGCCGACAATACAATAACTTTATTTTGCGCTGACATCCTGACCAGTATCGACAGCATAAAAACACTTAATCTTTTGTTAGTTCGGTTCGCTAATTAAGCGTGTAAGTGTTTTATTTAGTTTTTAAACTACAAAGCGAGGGATAAAACGCTATTTAGTTGCATGGAAATTGCACAATGGCACGGAACCGTCGCCATCATGATTTAAAAAAATTAAATTGCTGTTTCCCTTCAGACATAGCCGTGATAGATAGGCACGTACTAGTGCGTAAAAAAGCATTCTCAGCTAAACGATCGCAGCCATAAAAAGCGTGTGTTTAAATTTAGACTTCGAAATGACAACGTTAATTTTGTTCCCAAATGAAATCGAGGAGGACATTACGCTGCCTCGTTGCAAGCTATCGGCAGTGTAGCGCGAATTATAACCATTTTCTGCTCTAATTGAAGTACTTTTGTCAGCGAACGCGTATTCCGTTTTGGCCAATTTTGTATTTTAATTTCTGTATAGTACACCTGTTAAATTAGGTCAATGAATACAATTTGTTCGTTCTCAATTTATAATTTAGATGCACGTCCAATCTGGTGTTAAGTGGTCACCGGAGCCCACAGATATCAATGACGGAAAAAACGTCATTCATCTTGAGACATGATTTCTAAGTCCCAGTTTTTTCCTGCCAGTTTTTACTTACTTACTTAGTAGCAGTACCCAGTTTAAATTTTATTTAAGCCAAACGCATTAATGCTTCACGGCAGAAATAAGCAGGGTAGTGGTACCTACCCGTGCGGACTCACAAGAGGTTCTGAGGTACTCTCAGTTATTCCAGCTTATCCATTGTATATAAATAACTGAGAAATGCCTTAATTTATAATGTGGATAAAGAAATATAATACTTTTTTATCACGTTTGTTAAATCAAACAAAACACAATTCAAAGATCCCGCCTATTTCTGTCGCGAAGCGTTTGTTTGCATTACTGGTGGTAGGACCTCTTGTGAGTCCGCACGGGTAGGTACCACCGCCCTGCCTATTTCTGCCGTGAAGCAGTAATGCGTTTCGGTTTGAAGGGTGGGGCAGCCGTTGTCATGGTGGGTGGTGCATTTACGTTGTAGATGTCTATGGGCTCCGGCACCCACTAAACACCAGGTGGGCTGTGGGCTCGTCTACCCGTCTAAGCAATAAAAAAAATAAAAATATTCTCGGGTAACCAGGTGTTCCATGACGGTGGAAATCTTTACTAAATATTGAATTATTTCGTTTCCAGGTACATATGTCGTGAAGCAGTGATGACACGTCTCCGTTCTTGACAAAAATGGCGATCCGGACATCTCTCGTTCTGCTTTGCTTCACGCTGGTAAGCACCTAAATGTCACTTTGCTCTGTAGTCTTTAGAACTTCATGTTGAACGCTTAGAGAGCGAAGAAGTTTCCTCAACGTCAGACAGCGCATTGGTTGTGCTCCTGACATTGGTCATGCCTATGACAAACACTTTTTGGAACGAATTTCCTTATGGGACGATGCGGAGGGGTTCCCTAACCGGGAAACAACGTCCGTAACGTAAGATTTTTATTAGTAATGCACACAGTGTACGACTTAACTTTGTAATAATGTACAAAAAATTTCTCACGATCTCAGAGCGTTCGTTTGCGCAATACACTAACTCTTATGCAAACAACCCGTGAATGAAGTGTACCACAATAAGTTCGCACGTTACCGAATGACCGTGGGTTGTTGCGAAACCTCCAGTTTTATTTTCTTTATGCCTCGAATAGAACTTAAATTTGATAATTTTATAATAAGGAACTTCGTTCCTATCCGGTGTCCCACGACACCACACATCTTTTTTTATACAGGCCAGGTGCCGATCCTCCTACGCGCCTAGGGGACCTACGTTTGCCTACGTTTGCCGCTAGGGGCGCTGTTCCAACTGCACACAAATTCGAGTTAACTTTTTCGCTATCGACAACGTTAAAAAACTCGCGCACTAAGCACAAAACAATACAGCGTAATTCGGTTTAGCAACAAACATGAGTACACGGAAAACAAGCGGTACACATCAAACGATACTAACGATGTTTTAAAATATAATTACGTATGAAATTATAAGCCATTTTGCATTCCGAGTGCAATCGTCGACGGTCGCAGACTTCACTGATTGTAGACATGGCAAGCATATTTTCAATTATACATATTTGTTTTAAATCAAATTATATAATATATTTCCTTTTTTAAAGGCAGCAGATTATAAAGTAATTTTAGGATTGAATTAACAAAAAGAACTGAAGATAAATTATAAATGGTTAATCATTAAAATTCGAAAATTATACCTTATTCAGATTTTTTTACATCTACAACTTTAAGTGTAGATTAGTGAGAGGGTACAATACTGATTTAAATAACATTAATAAACAGAAATATGATAATGTGATATTTTAAATTTATTTTTTTGTTTCTCTTCAGATTTAATCATGTAATATTATTGGTTTATTAACTGTTTACTATCTGTGAAAGTGTACAAGTGTGACGAAAATAAAAAGAAATCAACTTCATTTCGTTTTGTTCCATAATATTTTTCATAAAATACACCTAAGTGCGTATTATTTAATAGGATATTTTTTTAACTCTAAACTAGCCACAGTGGCGTCGCAAGAAGCCAATTGCCATACTTAAAACAAGAAGAAGCAAAACTAATGTATAAAGCTAACCTAATGTACAAATAGCACTATTTACTCTGCACTACCTTTGGTTGACTGGTAGAAAATGCCTTAGGGATTAAGTCCGCCAATGTAAATTTTACATGAAGTGTAATCTATCTATATATGAGTCGTCTATTATCAAAGGTGGCAATCTGTGGATTTGGACAAAAAAATGTTATTGATATGTCAATACAGATTGATATGAATATAATCGTCTCCTTCAAAGAATACGGTTCAAAACCTGCATTAAATAAAGGTTAATAGTTAACCTGTTATTTATCTAAGATGTCGTTCCGAAGAGTTTTGTGACTGCCAATGGAATACAAAGTCAATAATTCGTTTTTCTGATTTACCAATAATTGTCCAAAAGTCAGATTGCCGGCTTTGATAGTAGTCGACTCATATATAAGTATACTATTATATAAAAATGAGTTACTGTTCGTTAGTCTCGCTAAAACTCAAGAACAGCTGGACCGATTTGGCTAATTTTGTTCTTGAATTATTTGTGGAAGTCCAGAGAAGGTTTAAAAGGTAGATAATAAAATAATAGATAATTAAATAAAAATAACAATTTAGTTTTTCCTTTGATGTGTCCCCCATCGGACGGATTCCTTTTGTCTTTTATTTATCGATTGAGGCACTACGAAGTCTGCCGGGTCAGCTAGTAAATAAATTAATAGCACTTTTGTCACACGTGCCACTGGTTCGTCGATTCCTAGCTCTGTAATATTACGGCCCTGTTTAATTTGTTTTGTATGCAAATCGCTTGGAACTTACAGCGAACGTTCATGTTTCAATTTATACCGTTTTGACACCTCAATAAGACCGTAATTCAGTGCCGCAGTTCCATTAAGACGTAGTTACGTCAATTATCGAACTTATAATTATGAACTTTAATCCTTTCTGTGTAACGTCTATATTACGGTTAATAAAAACATAGGACTATCAGTTATACGAATGCAATAATTGAAAATAAAATATCGGCACAATTTACATACCATTCGCTAATATTATTACATGCCCTTCATTTTGGGACTAAGTCGATTAATAAAATTATTGCCTTCGGGTATACAGCATACAGCGCACTCGATGCTGAGTGGTCACCGTGGTTCGTGGACATCAGCCAAGCCAGGAAAGAGCTCACGTAAGTCGTTCACGAAATACCATGGCTGGAGTTAATTCCAGAGCAGAAAGGTACAAAACAATAGAAGACCTGAATAGAATTTGGCAAACCCGACTGCGATAAATTTTTTTTAGCTTAGGCGGGTGGAGAGCTCTTTTTTTTTAATTGCTTAAATGGGTGGATGAGCTCATAAACCACCTGGTGTTAAGTGGTTACTGGAGCCCATGGACATCTACAACGTAAATGTGCCACCCACCTTGAGATATAAGTTCTAAGATCTCAGTATAGTTACAATCGTGCGGCCGCACAAGAGGTCCTACCACCAACCGTCAAATTAGTTCGCCCTGGCCTGACGCAGGCTCTCACGGGTCAGGTATGGTTAGTTCGTGCACCGTCTTTGGAGACAATTGGAAGTGCCTACCATTGTAGCTGTGACAAATACACGGCGGAAGAAATGCTTGCCACCTACCTTCTACCTACCCCTTTACTGGTGGTAGGACTTCTTGTGAGTCCACACAGGTAGGTACCACCACTCTGCCTATTTCTGCCGTGAAGCAGTAATGCGTTTCGGTTTGAAGAGTGGGGCAGCCCCTTTAACTATACCGAGACCTTAGAACTCATAAGTCAAGGTGGGTGGCGGCATTTACGTCGTAGATGTCTATGGGCTACAGTAACCACTTAACACCAAGTTGGCTGGGAGATCGTCCACCCATCTATGCAATAATAAAAAACCTCGTCTGTAAGATCAGACTTACCGATACTGATTGCCGTATCAACAACCCTCTGGATTGACAAGCCTGTTCTCTTAGAAGAGAGTACTGAAACGGGGCTCAATTCCACTGATTTGAGGTTTTCAGGGAAAATTTCCGGTACCGTCTACCAGAGTGTTTGTTTGTCGCCTCTAGACAGTACTAAAAAAACAGTAACCAAATAAAAAACATATTATTCTTCTTTTTCTCCACCTTATCCCACTAGGTGGGTCGGCACAGCGAGTTTTTCTCTTCCATTCTCTTCTATCAGCCGTCATCTCAACACTCACTCCTCTCTCTCTCATATCGTCATTCACACACTCCATCCATGTCTTCTTCGGTCGACCTCTTCCCCCTCTACCTTGCACTACCTATTCCATACATCGCCTAGTCGCATGCATCTTCTTTCTACGCATCACATGTCCATACTACGATAACTGTCCACCCTTTAATTTGTCTAACACCGGGGCTAGTTTCACACTTCCTCTGATATACTCATTCCTTATCTTGTGCATTCTTGTCACTCCACACATCCATCTCAACATTCGCATCTCTGCCGCGTGCATTCCTCTTTCATCCTTTACTTTCGTCACCCAACATTTAGATCCATACATAAATTTAAAAAAAGATTAAAATAACTAGCTTTTGCCCGAGACTTCGTCGGCGTGGAAGAGTTCACAAATAATGCTTTATTTTAGAACAAATTTGGTTAGCATAAAACACGTTATAGTGAGCCAACCTTAACATATAGACATATGCTGTCGCGGACTTTTTTTTAGATCTCTTAAAGGGGAACAATTCTGTCATACAATATTTTAGCGAAACTCTAAGCCTCGGAAGCTCTCAAAAGGGAAAAAATCCCCGGTTTTGAAACATTCTTTATTGGTGCTCCGCTTGTATTGGTCTTAGCGTGATGTTATATAGCCTTCTTCAATAAATGGGCTACCTAACACCGAAACAATATTTCAAATCAGACCAGTAGTTACTGAGTTTAGCGTGTTCAAACAAAAAAAATCTTCAGCTTTATAATATTAGTATAGAAAAGATTCCTATGCAATAATTATTATGGAGCCGCCGGCGACGTTGAACAACTTAAGACAATAATTCGTTAATGTTTTCAAAGCGGTCTTCCCCCTCTCCAAATTACACTTATAAATAATTTTTAATATCTCTCGCCGAAGTACTAAAAACCGTAATGGACGTTTGATTAATTGTTTATTTTGAAAATGTATGTTTTTTACTTTTTTTAACATCCCTGGCTTGTTTTTTTCATTGGGTGAGCAAAACGAATATAGCAGAAATAGGCAGGGTGTTGGTACCTACCCGTGCGGACTCACAAGACGTTAACACCAGATCAGTAATAGCTCTACTTGGGGACCATACTCACTGCAATAAACTTCCACTTCGTCCGGCTTAAAACAAATCTGTCCGCTTCAAAAATCATGTTGCCCCTACAATATCGAGCGTAGCAAAGAAAACGCTAAGAGCCCGTTCTTGCTCAAATATCAACGTGAGTTAAAGGAGGGCAATCAGTCGCGGGGACTACGTTTGTATAATTCAATCAGTATGTATTCACTTGAGCGTTCCGTTTTGCTGCAATCAAAGGCAATAAAACTATAACTCGTAGCTTATTAGAAATATTCATTTAATTCTGTATTTTTGTAGAACTGCTTTAAGGCTTTGTTGTTTGATGTTTGTCGTCAAACAACACAAGTACCCTTTGAGAGAATATTTTAATTTGAATTTTGAAGATTCTTGTCAAATATATGTACTATAGACTAGCTCGAGGCCTACCTGCTTTTAAGTGGGCACCGGAGCCCATCCACAACGTAAATGCCGCCACACATTTTGAAACATGTGTTCTATCTCTAAGTTTTACAGTCGTGGCTGCATCAACCTTCAAACCGAAACGCATTACTGCTTGGCGGCCAAATTAAACAGAGTTGTGGTACATACCCGTGCGGGTTCACGAGATGACCAACCATTAATTTATACAATAACACACCTATACAACCTATCACAATTTTAAGTCTCGAATAATGTATGCAAATTTAACATTAACATACAAATATTAAACAATCATTGAATTGGAACAGACTTTGAGTCTGTATTATTTTATCGTTTGATTTGGCCTAAATTCTTCTGAATAACAACTAAAGGCTTGGATTTCGCTCATAAAATATAGTACTGGGAATATACCTACTACTACCATTTAATGCTCTTCGCAAATGTCTAAGAGAGGCATATCGAAGCTCTTGGGAAACACCGCACTTACACTTACCGCACGTACACTTTTAGGTACCTCAAGCACCGATCACCGTCCTCGCCGAACCCGTCCGACCTGAGGAAGAAAGAGCTCGACGAGTAAATTAACCCACAGACACAGCCCACTGAGTTTTTCGCCGGATCTTCTCAGCGGGTCGCGTTTCAGATCCGGTGGTAGATTCTGCGAAGCACTGCTTTTGCTAGGGTCAGGGTTAGCAACACTCTGGTTTGAGCCCCGTGAGCTCACCTACACACGTTAGGGTGAAGCTGAAATAGCCTCTCAAGGCTATCAGCACAGGTAGGAAAAAAAAAACACTTTAAGGTACCTCAAGCACCGATCACTGTCCTCGTCGAACCCGTCGCTTGCGACGAAGGGCTCGACGAGCGAATTAACCCACAGACACAGCCCACTGAATTTCTCGCCGGATCTTCTCAGCGGGTCGCGTTTCCGATCCGGTGGTAGATTCTGCGGAGCACTGCTTCTGCTAGGGCTAGCCTTAGCGAATTCTCTTAAGTTGTGCCCTTGAGCTCACCTACTCGTCCGCGAGAAGCTAGAATAGTCCCTTTGGTTACCAGTGAACAGGTAGGGAAAAAAAAACATTATAAAACGCAGCTCATTCCAGAACCGGATGATAAGTGTAACTATACTTGAGATCTTAGAACTTATATCGCAAGGTGGGTGGCGCATTTACGTTGTAGATGTTTATGGGCTCCAGTAACCGCTTAACACCAGGTGGGCTGTGAACTCGTCCACCCATCCAAGCAATAATAAAAATTAAAAAAACAAATGGAAACAAATATATCTGGAAACGCATTGTGGATCACTGCACCGATTTCAAATGGTATGGATGAACTTTGCTTCCATTTGAATCAATTATCGCTTGGCGCCCAGATTTGTAATTGAGTATTACAGTTGATGCGGCTCACTATTGGAGCACCGTGATAAACAATCAAAATTAACTGTCTACTAATCTTTTTTTTTTATTGCTTATATGGGTGGACGAGCTCACAGCCCACCTGGTGTTCAGTGGTTACTGGAGGCTATAGACATCTACAACTACTAAACAAGTAAATGCACCACCCACCTTGAGATATAAGTTCTAAGGTCTCAAGCATAGTTACAGTTGCAGTTAAAACGGCTGCCCTACCCTTCAAACCGAAACGCATTACTGCTTCACGGCAGAAATAGGCAGGGTGGTGGTACCTACCCGTGCGAACTCACAAGAGGTCCTACCACCAGTAAGTAAGTAATCTATCAGACAAACACCAAATAATACACGATAATGATGATACTTATATTCCAGTTTAAATCACAAAATTAGTTAATTGTAGAGTAACAATTTCGTGTGAAAACAACACAAAAAAAAACACAAAAATTCAGTATCCGTCAAACTCGTTTGGGAGTTACGTTGAAACGGTACGTTAATTAAAAGTTTAGACTCGTTTTTAAACTTGCGAGGGGTCACGTACAAAAAAAAAACAAAAACTGAAAAACTTGAAAAACTTTTCTGTATTTTTTTATTAATTTTGCTTCTGATGATGCATTAATCGAAACATATCTGTACTAAAACTGTTTTCAGATTTCTGCACTACACCTTGAGAAACTTTTCGTTCAGGGCAGGTTTGACGGTAAAAGACCTCGTGAACGAAGCCCCCATGTGCTGGACTGATGAAGTCAAAATCCTTACCAAAACATCATCAAGTGCTTACTGGAGCCCATAGACATCTATAACGTAAATGCGCCACCCACCTTGAGATATAAGTTCTCAGGTCTCAGTATAGTTAGTTACAACGGCTACCCCACCCTTCAAACCGAAACGCATTACTGCTTCACGGCAGGAATAGGCAGGGTGGTGGTACCTAACCGCCCGGACCCACAAGAGGTCTTACCACCAGTAAAAACCTTACCAAATCCCCACTTAACGAGTGCATGCGCCACGCCTCAATTCGCGACCTATCGAGAACAGCTGTCAAGGCTTAAACAAAAAAAGGATTCAACATGACCACGACCGCTTTGCCAAGAGCAACCGACTACAGCACCAAGTCTCTTCTTAGTCGCATACTTCATTGCTGAAGGTCCTTGAAAGGCCTTCGTACCTCTTTGTACAATCATCTTCCACTTCGTTCGTTTTTTGGTTTCCCTCAGGACGGTTGTAGCGGAGAGCCCGGTGAGCACGGTTACTTGATCTGACCAATGGCTTGGTTACCAACTGACGGGTCCTTTACTTACCTTCTACCTACCTTCTAACTTGCCCACAACAACCATTTTTTTAAGGTTGTCGGGTTGGCGTCGAGCAATGTGACCAAAGTAACTAAGAGTTTCTTGGTAACAGATCGTAGACAGTCTCGTTTTTACGCGAAGTTGCTCGAGGATAGATCGGTTTGTTTTCTTAGCGGTACATGGTATGCGGGTCCTTCTCCTTCTTGCATCGATAATCCACAATACTGAGCGTCGTGGCCTCAAAGAGGCTTTCTTGGAAAAATACACATGGTGAGGCCCTTCGTCCTTCCACGGTAGTGCTTTTGGAAAATATTTATTTATTCAAGGCCGCTAAAACTTTATTTAGGTCTGACTAATTAACCGCCGCCAGACATTCGCCCACCTATTTTTGCCGTGAAGCAGTAATGCGTTTCAGTTTGAAGGGTGGGCAACCGTTGTAACTATACTGAGACCTTAGAACTTATACCTCAAGGTGGGTGGCGCATTTACGTTGTAGATGTCTATGGTCTCCAGTAACTACTTAACACCAGGTAGGCTATGTGCTCGTCCACACAACTAAGCTATATAAAAAAAAACATTCAGCGTTAACTGTTTTATGGTGGAAAGGTCGAACTCCAACTCTATCCTCTTTTCTCATCCGGGTTCGGGACCGGCATTGTCAGAGTTAATGGTTAATGTTTGAAGTTATGCATGTAAGTCCCATTAAATATAAAACACAATACTACATTAACGCTGTCTGTATTGAATACTAGCGACCCGCCCTCGCTTCGCTTCGGAAACATTAAAACACACATAAAACCAAAAAAATAAAATAAAAAAATAAATAAAAAAAAGTAGCCTATGTTCATCAGAGACAATGTCGGCTTCTAATGGAAAAATAATTTTTCAAATCGGTCCAGTAGTTTTGGAGCCTATTCGAAACAAACAAACAAACAAATCTTTCCTCTTTATAATATTAGTATAGATATAGACGAACGTTTCTATTTCGGAGCACGTCGAGATCCTATCCGCGTACGAAAATCTATTCGAAACAATAACACAGCCGGAAACTTTTCCGCCCAGGACGAAACAATCACCGAGCACTGATAACATTTGCGTTTCATAACTAAAAGTTTGGAGCGCGAGCTTCAACTCCACGTATGCAGACGGCGTTACGTTGGATAACTTTGTTTTATTTAGCACTAGCGACCAGCCCTCGCTTCGCTTCGGAAACATTAAATTTTATTATTGATAGCTGAGTCCCGCGATGGGTTATTGCCGTACCGCGGGTGACGCCGCGGGTGAAGCTAGTCTAAAAAATGTTGCCTAAGTTACTCCTGATATCATCAGCTACCTATCAGTGAAAGCCCCGTCAAAATCGGTCCAGCCATTTCATAGATTAGCCGGAACAAACAAACAGACAGACAAAAATTGTAAAAAATGTTATTTTGGTACCGTACATACACCAAAATAACATTTTTTACAATTTACAATATATATTCATATGCATGTAGTAAAAAGCGGTTACTTCAATATTACAAACAGACACTCCAGTTTTATTTATATGTATAGATAGCCGAGTACCGCGATGTTACACGCCGTTACTGTCGTAGCGCGGGAGACGCCGCGGAGCAAAGCTAGTTTAAAAATGTTGCTTAAGTTACTCCCTATATGATCAGCTAACTATCAGTGAAAGTCACATCAAAATCGGTCTAGCCTTTCAGAGATTAGCCGGAACAAACAGACAGACAGACAATATTGTAAATTTTAAATTAAACATTATTACAACTATGCTTAAGTATGTTTTTATTTTGTCACCTAAAATCCCATATTTGCAAATTACCATAACATATTCACGGCTTCTGTAGTTTTATTTCCAAAAGAATGATACATAAATGAAAAATGAAGTATCATCTTCCTCCCCGCACTCTTTCATCCCTTTGTTTTCGTTGGCATGACTTTGGGATTCCGGATCCTGACATATATGTCCGGGTTTCGTCATATGTGAAGATTTATCCGTATATCCTGATAGGTCATTCTTTTGTTAGATTCCGTAGTGAGACGCGTCTTCGCTATTATCTTCGGCAGTCTCAGCTGGTGGACGGCATCACTCTTTAGGCAGCGGCTTGGCTCTGTCCCTGGCATTGCTGAATTCCATGGACAACGGTAACCACTCATCATCAGGTGGGCCGTCAGCTTGTCTGCCTACAAGGACAATAGAAAAAAGAATGAAATGGCATCACACGAAGCATTACTGAAACATGTATGACCACAATTAAATGTGTTAAACCAGTTAAACTGCTGCACGAGATAGGGTTTTTTTTTTTTATTGCCCTTGTAGGCAGACGAGCATACGGCCCATCTGATGGTGAGTGGTTACCGTCGCCCATGGACTTCAGCAATGCCAGGGGCAGAGCCAAGCCGCTGCCTAAAGAGTGATGCCGTCCACCAGCTGAGACTGCCGAAGATAATAGCGAAGACGCGTCTCACTACGGAATCTAACAAAAGAATGACCTATCAGGATATACGGATAAATCTTCACATATGACGAAACCCGGACATATATGTCAGGATCCGGAATCAGGATCAAAGTTATAACTTAGGGTTTCATCTTGAAACGCGACCCAAAGTCAATTGTTACACTGTTGTCAATTTTTTTTCCTTTATTTTCCTGCAGATAGCCTTGAGAGGCTATTTCAGCTTCTCCCTGACATGTAGGTGGGCTCACGGGGCTCAAAACGGGAGTGTTGCTAACACTGGCCCTAGCAAGAGCAGTGCTTCGCAGATTCTACCACCGGATCGGAAACGCGACCCACTGAGAAGATCCGGCAAGAAACTCAATGAGCTGTGTCTATGGGTTAATTTACTCGTCGAGCCCTAAGTCGCAAGCGACGGGTTCGACGAGGACGGTGACCGGTGCTTGAGGTACCTAAAAGCACCGTTAATGGATCGGGAGAATCCATAATGACTTGAGTTGCCAATAAAAACCATAGCGGGAATCCACAAAAAACAATGATGCCAGTCACAGACAATACCTTGTAAAAGTGGCGCTAAAAACAAAGAAAAAGTATCATGACACAATTTACCTTTTTAGATGATAAATAACTTTTATCTTCCAATATAGTACTAGTCTTTTAAGATAAGAGTCTGATTAATTCTGAAACTTTAATGAAGATTCATTATTATCGAATTGGTTTCGGAATGCATAGAGGACAATTTCACAAACGTCCAAATTTCACAATGGCAGATGAACTCACCGTCAATAGATTGTCAAGCGTGAACAACAAACTAGAATGATATTTAAAAAAAAAGTAAAAAAAAAAACATCGCAAACTCCTTGCTAAAATATTGGTTCACGGAGATGACGTGAGATTTCAAACGTATTATCTATCTATCTATATATATAAATAAAAAATAATAATAATAAATAAATAAATATATAAATAATGAAATGCTGTTCGTTAGTCTCGCTAAAACTCGAGAACGGCTGGACCGATTTGGCTAATTTTGGTCTTGAATTATTTGTGAAAGTCCAGAGAAGGTTTAAAAGGTAGATAAATATTATGAAAATGCTCGCAATTAAATAAAAATAAACAATTTTGTTTTCTCTTTGATGTGTCCCCCGTAGGACGGATTCCTTTTGTTTGTTTTAAGTTAATTTTATACAAAAGTTTAGGTCTTTTGTTTATCGATTGAGGCACTACGAAGTCTGCCCGGTCAGCTAGTATATCATAATATTCAAATCTATTCGGGCATTTCAAAGTTATTGTGGAATAACGAAACATCTGTACATAAATCAACTTTGAATACATCGCTATTGTTTTTTTGGGCAGCCATTTAATAATAATCAAAATACCCACCGTTTTATAGATTTACATACTCTCATGTAATCTGTGGCGAACTCATTCACCAACGAGCCAACCCACAAAAAACGCCATAATTCTCCGCATAAAACATAATTCCCCATAAACTCTTATCGATAACACAAACAGATAAGACTAGGGTGGATCTCTGCATACCCCCGCGGGCCCGCCGTAATGATATGAGCCGAGCTAATAAATCTACTGGTTTTGACTTCGATGAATATTGATGGAGCGTGTACTATTAGCAGAACAACAATTTTAAATTCCTATTTAATAAATTTTTTATTGCTTAAATGATTGGAGCTCACAGCCCACCTGGTGTTAAGTGGTTACCGGAGCCCATAGACATCTACAAAGTAAATGCGCCACCCACCTTAAGATATGAGTTCTAAGGTCTCAGTATAGTTACAACGGCTGCCCCACGCTTCAAACCGAAACGCATTACTGCTTCACGGCAGAAATAGGCGGGGTGGTGGTACCTACCCGTGCGTGAAGGTTAGGAAGGCAAAATGACTAGTCACTATGTTGCCCAAAGGTCTATCCAGTTTCACCAGGACAGGTGGATGAACTCAGACTTAGCCAGGAGGAGTGTTTTACTAGCCGCAGCCGAGCGCTTTCAAAAGAGAACTTTTAACCACAAATTGCGACCCGTTGAGAATATTTAGGCGCCTCGCCAAGTACTGCATTTCTCTAGGATTACTCGGCATAGTGCGACGACAGAGTAAATTTAATTAAATTTAATTTCAGAATATAGAAATTCCATAAGTTGTTAGTGTAATCTAGCCTATGTTTGGGATTGGAAAAGACCGCGGCGGTTCGGAACATCAGTTCGTCAAATGAATTGCGATTTATGTTTTGTAAGCAATTAACTATAAGTAACATGATATAAATATACGTCTAATAATAAAATAAAATAATTAATAATAAATTTATCTCTAATCAAATAATTTTAGAGAGTCACTTCTCTAGAGTAATCAAGAAATATTCTGTAGGTAAATCAAAAACCTCCCCCATCTTTTGTTGTGCGCTTACTATAAATCAGCTGATCACTTATCCCCTTTATATTTATGTATAAGAAAAATACGAAACATTATCCATGTATACATCGGTGCAACATCACTATTTACTTAAATAAAATTAGTTTATAAGTCCAACGAATTTAAACAATTGTTTAAGACGGTATTCAAGAACACGAATGAATCAAAAACCCTACTACTATAAATACGAGTGTCTATTGTCGCATAAGCCATCACCGTTTGCAAAAACAATATGGCGCCGGTCTCCCCGTCATATATTATCTATATATATAAAAATGAATTGCTGTTCGTTAGTCTCACTAAAACTCGAGAATGGCTGGACCGATTTGGCAAATTTTGGTCTTGAATTATTTGTGGAAGTCCAGAGAAGGTTTAAAAGGTAGATAAATATGAAAATGCTCGGAATTAAATAAAAATAGCAATTTCGTTGTCCGATTTGTCGGACGGATTCCTTTTGTTTGTTTTAAGTTTATTTTATACAAAAGCTTAGATCTTTTATTTCTCGATTGAGGCACTACGAAGTTTGCCGGGTCAACTAGTTACTCTATAAAAACCTACTATTTCGTTTTGTCTGCTTAGTGCGAGTTATTTAACGTCCTCGAAAGCGTAAACGTTAACTCAAAGTATGCAGTTTGGAACAGCGCCCCTAGCGGCAAACGTAAGCAAACGTTCCAATAACATACAAATTTGAGTTAACGTTTACGCTATCGAGAACGTTAAAAAACTCGCACTAAACACACTAAAGTGCATTTAAAAAACACTAAATTAGAATTGACTGATTGTGCAGACGGTATTTCGCGTTCGCTTGTTCAGACACTAACTACATCCAGCGATGCACGTAACGATAATTCTACGTAACTTCAAATATAATGTGGATTTAAAACTACAAATTGAGTATTCTGGCTTTATTACATAACATACATTATTGTATGTAAATATATAGATACTAGCTGACCCTGCAAACATTGTTTTGCCATATATAAGATTTCTAGGGAATTTCTAGTGTAGAAAAAAAAAACTAACTTATTGTAAGTGTGTAAGGATGTGGTAAATGAGTGAAAGAGGTATGTAGTGCTGTGAACGATGAGGAAATATATAATAAAAATAACAAAACCTCATTCAACCACATAATATCTCATTCTAACAAAAAAAAAAGTCTAAATAAAAAAAATATGTTAGGGGTGGACAACCCTAATCACTTAGGGGTATAAAAAATAGATAGTAGCCGATTCTCAGGCTTACTGAATATGCATAAAAAATTTCATGAGAATCGGTCAAGCGGTTTCGGAGGAGTATGGGAACGAACATTGTGACACGAGAATTTTATATATTAGATATGCCGTGAAGCAGTAATACGCTTCGGTTTGAAGGGTGGGGCAGCCGTTGTAACTATACTGAGACCTTAGAACTTATATCTCAAGTAGTCAATTATTAGTCGTCGTGGCCTAAAGGATAAGACGTCCAGTGCATTCTTCGCGATGCATCGGTGTTCGAATCCCGCAGGCAGCTACCAATTTTTCTAATGAAATACGTACTTGACAAATATTCGCGATTGACTTCCACGGTGAAAGAATAACATCGTGTAATAAAAATCAAACCCACAAAATTATAATTTGTGTAATTATTGCTGGTAGGACGTATTGTGAGTCCGCACGGGTAGATACCACCACCTTGCCTATTTCTGCAGTGAAGCAGTAATGCGCTTCGGTTTAAAGGGAGGGACAGCCGTTGTAACTATACTGACACCTTAGAACTAGATGATGTAGATGTGTATGGGCTCCGGTAACCACTTAACATCAGGTGGGCCTTGAACTTGTCCACCCATCTAGATAAGATAATATAGCCTTTATTAACAATCTAATTTAAGTTACATTTTTAATACACGTATTATCTAGTTTTATTATTCGACATCGGTTTCTTGATCATCTTGCTGTACAGCATAGGCCTCCCCAAGGGCTCTCCATAATATTCTATCCTGCGTTTTTCTCATCCAAGTCATTCCTGCCACTTTTTTTATGTCCATCTTCCCATCTGCGTTACTGTCTTCCTCTATTTCCCTTTTTATATCTTGGATATCATTCTGTCACTCCTTTGGCCCATTTTTTCTGTTTTATCTCGAATTAAATTAAATGTCCAGTCCATTTCCATTTCAATTGCTGTATTCGGTATTTTGGAACGAAGTTCCTTACGGCAGGCTTGGAGGGGATAGGGATTTTGCTGCGCGACCGAACTGAAAAAAATGTGATAGTAAAACCGTAAGAAAAAATCCGTGGAAAAAAGTGCGTGGAATAAAACCGTTAAATGAGACGTGCGCAGGCGCGACAGTCGCATACACAAGCGAGTAGTGTATAATACCTTTCTCTTTCTCCTTCTTTTTTTTGCAAATTGTGTCGATTCTACATTAGCCGAAGGAACTTCGTTCCTAGCTGGTGTCCCACGACACCACATTTTAATTTTATATCTATGATATTTGTTCGTTTTCTTATTTTTGTTAACCGTATTTTATCTTTTAATTTCTTGTTGTGTTGTTTGACGACAAACATCAAACAACAAAGCTCTAAAGCAGTTCTAGAAATATAGAGATTTAAATGAAAATTTCTAAGAAGCTACGAGTTGTAGTTTTATTGCCTTTGATTGCAGCAAAACGGAACGCTCAAGTGAATACGTACTGATTGAATTATACAAACGCAGTCCCCGCGACTGATTGCCCTCCTTTAACTCACGTTGATATTTGAGCAAGAACGGGCTCTTAGCGTTTTCTTTGCTACGCTCAATATTGTAGGGGCAACATGATTTAGAAGCACGAAGAGATTTGTTTTCTATCTTTTCTAATTAACCGTTAAAACCCAGATAGTTATAGAATCTATCATCGGCTAACTTGATTACTCAAAGTTAATGAACAGAGCCGCATCTAGTATTATGGTCATGTATGGGATGAAATTATTGGATTACGAAATAAATAATTGAACTAGGTAGTGAAAAATCTGTTTTCACATATGATATTCTTCACTAAAAGCCGATTCTACCTTACGATGAAATTATCATAATTAAAGACTAAAAAAAAAGAAAAATAAATATTAGTCTAAAAAAAACACTAAAAATCCCGCTTTTGTAGCTAGCTGAGCCAAATAGAGGACAACAATTCTTGAATAATTTTGAAAAACCATTGTAATTGTGGAAAAAATGATATTATCGTAAAATAAAAACGTGGGGTGCTTTTAAGATATGGTATAATGATTTTACATTTAATTTGTCAATAAAATATTTACAATAATTGACATTTGGCTCCCTATGCAACTGTCGGATGAATCATCTATACATATAAATAAAATTGGTTGTCTGTTTGTAATATTGAAATAGCCGTTTTTTTACTATATGCATATGAATACGGTACAAACACCAAAATAACATTTTTTACAATTTTTGGCTGTTTGTCTGTTTGTTCCGGCTAATCTCTGGAACGGCTGGACCGATTTTGACGAGACTTTCACTGATAGGTAGCTGAAGATAAAAGGAGTAACTTAGGCTACTTTTTTTAGTCTAGCTTTGCCTCGCGGCGTCACCCGCGGTACGACAATAACCTCAATAATAAAATTTAATGTTTCCGAAGCGAAGCGAGGGCGGGTCGCTAGTTTTTTTATAAATACTATTTTCTAGATATTTTTTCAGGGAGTTAACGATAAATGAAAAAATCTTCCACTAAGCGGGTAAAATTGCTCGGCGGACCGACCATCCAAATGTTGTTGTTCTGAACTTGCATACGATACATCCCAACCAATCTTGAAAAATTTTAAACTGTCGACGTCGCCCAAAACACGTTATTTCGGATCCTCCCGATCCAGTAACGGTACTTTTAGATACGCCAAGCACCGGTCACCGTTCTCGTCGAACCCTTCGCTTGCGAGCGAATTAACCCATAGACACAGCCCGCTGAGTTTCTCGCCGGATCTTCTCAGTGGGTCGCTTTTCCGTTCCGGTGGTAGATTCTGCGAAGCACTGCTCTTGCTAGGGCCAGTGTTATCAAGGCTATCAGCATAGGTAGGAAAAAAGAAAAGAAAATTTTGTTGGTGAGATTCAGGCATCCGTCAAATGTCTTATATTGTCTAGCCGCAGTAGTCGAAATTCGACTATAAGTAATTGGAATTGTAATTTTGTACACTATTATGATTGTATTTTATACTTCTATAATCACAAATTTCGCCAAGACTACACTATAAAAATATTAACAAAGACAAACAATATATAATCTATTCTCAATTTGACAACAGACGTCAAGACCAAAAGTTTGACAATAAATAGTACGCATGCGTGTGTGCGTCAAATACATGGTATGTAGTGTGTGTGATGTTTTCTTTATTGAATTAAAGTATCTTTTATGCATTATTTAAAAAAAAATTAGCATTGTGCACTTCTCTATATTCTCTATCAGTGTGGAAATTTTCATACTCCTCCGTCCGCGCAATTTTCGTAAAAAGGGATACAAAGTTTTTGCTTCACGTATTATAATATATAGATAAGCTGAAAAAAATATATAGGTATTCGCAGTCAACGTTTCGTAATTAGACTATAACATTTTTCTGCCTGATACTCGTATATCGAGGGGTAAAAGGCCATTTGATTTGAGTGACATTTCGTTTAATATACGCCATTTATCTTTGTAATTAAAGGTCCGTTTTATTTGGTATTAGCCTCGACAATTCGATGTTTTAAATTGAATTTTGTATTTATCCCATTCAAAAGCTAAAAAAGTTTTTTTGCCATGATATTTTTTCCAACTTGTGAACTTTTTAAAGTCATCGTGGCCTGATAAGGCGTCCGGTGCATTCGTGTTGAGCGATGCACCGGCGTTCGAATCCCAGGCGACTACCAATTTTTCTAATGAAATATGTACTCAAAAAAATGTTCACGATTGACTTCCACGGTGAAGGAGTAACATCGTGTAATAAAAATCAAACCCGCAAAATTATAATTTGCGTAATTACTGGTGGTAGGACCTCTTGTGAGTGGCGCGGGTAGGTACCACCGCCCTGCATATTTCTGCCGTGAAGCAGTAATGCGTTTCAGTTTGAAGGGTGGGGCAGCCGTTGTAACTATACTTAGGACCTTAGAACATATATCTCGGTGAGTAGCGCATTTACGTCGTAGATTTCTATGAACTCCAGTAACCACTTAACACCGGGTGGGCTGTGAGCTCGTCCACCAATCAAAGCAATAAAAAAACTATAAATAACTCTCTTGTAAAGTTGCAAAAATGTCGCTTAAATCACATAACCTTTCGCCCTGGATATGTATATTCACACGGTCTAAAGTCAAGTCTCAAATAGCGAACGCGCCGGGAAGTCTAGTCAAAGTTTCAATATCTCAACCTCAATACTGAGGGGGCAAGGAGGGGCGAGGAAAAATCTTACGTCGACCGTTCCGAGCGTGACGACAATAAAAGAGTGTTATGCTGCCTTCGAACGAACTCACCCTACTCGCGAATTAGTAATAACAGTGTTTATTGACAACCAATTTTTCAATAGCTATAATAATTATAGGAAAGAATAAATTACTCTGCAAGTGAACTGAGGAGATAAATTTCAAAATACCATCGCCAAAAGGACGTGGGTGAGTTATTTTAATTACATTAGCGCCAAATTTACATACGTAAATTGCTTACGTCAAAACTACATTTGTGGCAGCATCATTGCTAAGGCATTGCCGCTTGACACCAACTCGACGTTGATGCAATTTCTTTTCAGTTTCATATGGATATCTATTAATTTACAACTCAAAGAATCAACTTGTAAGCGACTATGTTGTTATTAAGAATTAGGACGGTGAAATTAGTGCCTAAAAGGAGATAAGCTGTAAACTAATCTAAGTCAATCGAAGACAATAAAAATCTGAAAATCATAACTGTATTGAGAGCTTTCTGCTATATAATGCGAGTATAAAATATGATAATACCCAATTCATTTGAGCGCTGGTCACTAAACTATCCTACTAAATGTTGCGCTCGTCTCTGCTGTGCGAGTTACTTGTTCTATATCAAACGAAGCACAACTAGACCGTCACGTTTTCGCACTTACGCAGATATAATTATTCGTTCGGGATTTGCTATTCGGAACTGATATTCAATTTTACAACCGCCCATAAAACTAAGAGCTACGACTATCCTGCTTTTACGAATAATAAAGTCGTTGAGTGCAAGAGAGATGGACTGTTCGTGGACTTTATTTGGTTTTCAAATGTTTATAGCCGCGTCTGGACGACGACGGAGTACTGTATTAGTATTGCTGGTTCAGTGATCAGCCCTGATTTTTTTAAACTATTGCAAAGCTTTTATCGCGGGCTTTGAGCGCGGCGACCGAATCAAGAAATTCCGTAACGAAAATAAAACCCAACACCCCCCACTCCGCCTACCATGTACTGCCATGTTGTATAGTGTTTGTGAATAAGCGCACGGCGTGACATCGCACGGCGTGACGTCGCACTGCATGCGCATCATGAAAAGTCTGCTCATTTCGCTCTAGCGCGGTCTAGCTTATGAGTATGAAGGGGACAGTTAATGTTTTGCTTTTGTAAATGTTTATTAATATAGCGTTTTTTTTGTTGCTTAGATGGCTGGACGAGCTCACAGCCCACCTGGTGTTAAGTGGTTACTGGAGCCCATAGATATCTACAACGTAAATGCGCCACCCACCTTGAGAGTTCTAAGGTCATAGTGTCTAAGGTTATAATTAGACATGTGTAAGTAATGCGAGTGATATTACTCCGGTAATATTACTCTACGACGTAATGCAACATCACACATTACGCGAAGGAAACAAACATCACACTATCACCCACAGAACACTATTACTTCTAGCGAAGCTATCACCCAACATGTTTCTTTCTTTGTCGTGTAATGTTGCTTGATTCACGAACAGAACCGAGCGAGCGAGACAGACCGATCTACGCAAAATAAATGAGCAAGCGACACGGAATTATTCCTAGTGATTTTGAACCGTATGCCCTGGCCGCTAGGTACATTTTTATACCTATGGTACGTCTGAATTTTAATATAGGTATTTGTGTTTATATTTTTCATGGGCCAGCCGGTAGCTCCCCGCAAGTAGTTACTTAATTTTTTATTCGCAACTTTTGTAAAATCGCTAGTCGCTCGTAATTGTTTAGTAATATTTCATATTAATTTTTGTGTTTGAATTACTTAAGCACTTGTTTGAAGATAGTTTTATTATTTGTTTTAATGCGTGTTTAATAAGTGAAAGAAAGAATGGCGTCTAAATGAAAGTACAGTCCTCTTTGGATGCATTTTGAGGAGACCGCGCCGAAACAATGCGTCTACTGCTCTCGTATATTAACATTATCGTCGAGCTCAATTTGCAGTCTAAGTCGCCATATGAAATCCGTTCATCCCACAATAAATTATATTAAGTAAAAAATAAAATTATTATATTATTAAATAAGTCAATCTCTGTCAAGTAATATAACAGTGTATTACAATACAAAGTATGAACACATCACTTAAGTAATGATTCGGGTGTATAGATACAATGTATTCGTCACAGTATCTATTGAACGCACCGAGTAATGTTAAGAGTGATGTGTAATGTTTTCGAGTAATATCAACTGTCTGTAAAAGTGATATCATATCACATTACATTGAGAAGTGATGTTTTGCACAAGTCTAGTTATAATGCCGCAATAAGTGTTCTTTAATTTGAAAAAAAATGTGAGTGTGTGCAAGTCACACACGGTAGAAGTGAAACTTATAAAATATACAAATAATCGCAAGGGTCAACCACTCCTCAGTGCATGGAGCAGCCGCACCCCAGGGGAACCGTCTGCATGATCACGGTATCTCGACGCAGGGTAGGTATGATTTAGCCACAGAAATACGAGAACGTCTATCAACTGTGTAACATCTCGTCACCGCGATTCAGGACTTGTTGAATTTACGTGCAGCGACATCTGTTGATAACACACTAAAAAAAAAAAACATGGCGCGTAACGGAAGAAATTAAGATGGCGCGTAACTGAAAAAAGTTACATACGTTTTTTTCCTCCCTACGTCGATAAAGAAGTTTCACTTCAATAAAACAACGTCAAATATCGTTGAAATTTTTGTTATAGACCCGAGCGGAGCCGGAGCGGGCCGTTAGTCGAACAATATTATAGTACTATATATTATAGTATGTATATATATTATAGTAGAAACTGGTACAGCGTATAATAACAAACGTGTAATACGTGTCCACAGAACATAAACACACAACAAAGACATGTCACACACATCATTCAACGCGCTCACAATAGACAAAAGCTCCGCGATTCAAATGGAGCTCAGTTTCCAGGGTTATTTCGTGTTCTATTGCAGATTCTAGAGCATAGGGTATTTACGAAATAACTGTAATCGATTTAAATGTACTAGACCCTTTATCTGGCTTGGCCGCCATTATTATCGTGAGCGTGTAGGCGAAGATGAAAAATAAAAATCTAAAATCGATTAAATAATTTTCTTTCCTTATTAAATAATATAATAGAATATAATAATGCCTTCAGGGCGTTGTTGAGGCTTCCACCTTATTGTAGTGCATCAGGCATGTTCGCCGATGCGCATACGGATGACTACTTCGCGATAATGCGCAACAAGGTGGCATCGATTATGCGTGGAGTAGGAGGAAGCACCAACAATGTCTTGAGGGTACTAGCTGAAAGACTGGATGGCCCGACCCTGGGTAGATTCATCAAGCTGCATGTTCTACATGCCGCTTAATGGGGCTGCCAGGGACGGAGTTGATAAGTTATTTGTAATACTAACACAATATGAGACTGATGTCTTGAAATAAAAGTTTTTTATTTTATTATAATTTTTTATTTTATTTTGTTTAATCCAGTCCATATCGAAATCCATATCCTTGTTCAAATCCAAATTATTCCAGTTAGTGTTTATTCCAAACATTAAACTATGATTTATATGGTCGGTTTTACTTTAAGAATAAAATCACGATGAGCTATGAATAATCTTGTGATTAGCAGAAATTTCTGGATGCTCCAGCAACTGGCTAACTTCGGGTGATCCGAAAACTCTATTGTCGATCTTAGCTAAGAAAAGAAGCTATTTTAAACGACTCCTGAACATAGAAAGAACAAACAAACACGCAACATATATTCAGTTTCAGTCGTCGTCGTGGCCTAAAGGATAAGACATCCGTTGCATTCGTATCGAGCGATGCACCGGTGTTCGAATCCCGCAGGCGGGTACCAATTTTTGTAATGAAATACGTACTTAACAAATGTTCACAATTGACTTCCACGTTGAAGGAATAACATCGTGCAATAAAAATCAAAGCCGCAAAATTATAATTTGCGTAATTACTGGTGGTAGGACCTCTTGTGAGTCTGCGCGGGTAGGTACCACCGCCCCGCCTAGTTCTGCTGTGAAGCAGTAATGCGTTTCGGTGTGAAGGGTAGGACAGCTGTTGTGACTATACTGAGACCTTAGAACTACATATATCTCAAGGTGTGTGGCGCATTTACGTTGTACATGTCTATGGGCTCCAGTAACCACTTAACACGAGGTGGGCTGTGAGTTCGTCCACATATCTAAGCAATAAAAAAAAAAACGTTACATTGGAATGGAGGATTACAAACGATCTTAGACGAAATGATGAAAGTACTCTTCACGAGAAAACCAAACAAGAAAATTAATTATTGCTAAAATAAGAAAGCGACGCCACGGCGTGCCTCAATCCCGTGTTTCCTTAAGCGCTCCGAGAATTCTTAATCAACCGAATTGTATTATTTCGAGTTGAAATTAAAATTATTCGTTCGTGATTACGGGCGAATGTTCGAGAACAATTTTGTTGTAAAAAGGTTCATTGCGAACCGAATCTTTGTTTTGGATGTGTTCAATTTAAACTTACCTAGCTTGCCAAATATAAGACCAGCGGACATCGAGGCATCGGATGGCCAAGCATTTATAGTGGCTTTTACTGGTGGTAGGACCTCTTGTGAGTCCGCGCGGGTAGGTACCACCACCCTGCCTATTTCTGCCGTGAAGCAGTAATGCGTTTCGGTTTGAGAGGCGGGGCAACCGTTGTAACTATACTGAGACCTTAGAACTGTTATCTCAAGGTGGGTGACGCATTTACGTTGTAGATGTCTATGGGCTCCAGTAACCACTTAACACCAGGTGGGCTGTGAGCTCGTCCACGCATCTAAGCAATAAATAAATAAAAACGTGATTCGGTCTGCCCAAGCTATCCTTATTGCCCAGCATACGTAAGTAAATTTATATCCCATTGTACACTTCAAGCCTTCACAAAAATTCATCAGAGCTGAAGGTGTCCTTTATAAATATTTGGCAAATTCAAAGAACTCTCACGCAAAATTTATCACACAAAATTTCGCATAATTCTCCGGGACTGACGACATAATTGCGTAGCTCATTAGCGAAGACAGAACCGGATATGTCCGGATGTAACCGGCTGCAGCTGCCTTTAACCGGTTTAATGCCGGTCGCGGGTACCATAATCCGGTTATATCCGGTCTTCAGGGATAATGTTCGTCGTTTTAATCTCTCTCCCGCTTCCCTGTATATTCTTGATCGGTTATCATATTTATCAGAGGCTAATTCTTTCTCCGGGACAAATTACCTATATGTTCGTGAAAACCTTAACTTTCGTTCATTTATCTGTGACAGACCATGGATATCATAGCGTGAATTCCGTCGCTCGCATTGAAACGCTGGTTTACAATACGCTTCTGCCCCTGGACTGCCCCTGCCTTCTAAACACAAATCAGGAACCTCAACATTTTGGGAAGAAGCCGTGGTAAAACAGTCCCGATTAAGAATCTTTGATATTTGAAACTTTGCGCAGTTGGTATTGGCACTTTATAACACCATCAATATACGACAGATGGCACGTATGTAAGTGACTTAAACAATATCTGCATTTAAATTAGTGAATATCAATGTTCATTTGCCACGGGAAAATGACAAAAGAGAAAATGACAGATTGAAATCACGTCTTTGTAGAATAAAGGATTAAATCTAGGACGGCGCGCTGATGAATCCGTGATGGATGGTGGAAGGGAGCTGCGGTAAGGTATAAAAGAAATCGTAAGAATGACGTATGGCTTCTCTGATGGAACGAGACACACGGGCCGCTAGGACCGACAGTCTTTTTAAAATATCCGAACTAAAAGCAACAGTAATGTTTAGCAATTTATGCTGTTTTTATTGGTCTTAGTTACACCAAAAATAAGCTGGAAGCAGTGAGGATTTTTGACGATTATTTTTATCACTTTTTATAAGTGTGACATACTAATTGGAGCTTAGGATCATTGACCTACAATATTACAATTATCATTTAAAACAAAATTGGGATCTCCTTCAATTATATTTGATCCACACGCTACCTATTAACCCATTAATTAACCTGCAATATTACCTCCCTTAATGTCACGAATCATTACTTATTTTTCAATTTACACTGTAAAACAAATATTAAACCATTAAGACCACGCAACGGCAAGGCATTAATATTGTGAAGCAATAATTATAATCTTAACACACGACTTGACGTGATGTGTATACAGGAAAACAGGCATGCACGTCCTTACGGATCCATCAGATCCAATAACATATGCATTAGACGCCTTCAACTCTAACACTAGGAGCAGGCTTAGGAACCCCGGTTACCGTACTCGTCGAACCCGACAAAGAGTTCAACGTGCAAACTAACCCATGCGACAGCTCGCTGAGTTTCTCACCGGATCTTCTCAGCGGGTCGCGATTCCAGTCCGGTAGTAGATTCATTCGTGAAGCAACTGCTCTTGAGCTATTAGGTTTCCTTCGGAGGCGCTCGGACAGCTGTTAGCAAATCCCACCCCTCCTATCTGAGCCTTTGCTCGCCCACCTGTCCTGGTGAAACTGGAAAGGCCTCCAGGCCACCAGCCATAATTCAATCCTAAAAAAAAAAACACCTTTTATGTGCTTCTGGGTCATTCTCAGACCTATATATAGGTAGTAGTAGTAGTATTATAATACTACTACTACTACTATTACTATTGCGCTGGCGCTATTACTCCGCAGTGGGTCTTGGCCTCGGACAATAAGCGTCGCAATTCATCCCGGCGCTGCGCAACACCTTGCCAGTCCGACACTTGGAGCTCACGTAAATTTCTTTCGACAATGTTAGACCAGCGGTACTTGGGTCTCCCTACGGGGCGGCGTCCTTCCGGTACACCTGCGTACACCCGTTTCACAGCCCAATCCTATCCAAGCCACCGTGCCTTCATCTCCCCTAGAATATTTGGCTCACCAAAAAAGCCTCTCCACATCCTTGTTTTTCCGAACGTGGCAAGCACTGTCATCTCTCTGAACTGGGCCTTGTATCTTTCTCAGTATCTTTAGCTCAATTACAAGAAGTTTTGTCTCTTCTTTCTGTGTAACATAGGCTAAATATTTCATACAACACACATTACAAACGTTACAAATATACAAAGAAAACAAATTGTGGTATGTCAGCTAGTAATACGAACGCGTGTTCCGTGTGTCTCACACTTTAATGTCGTACATCATAACGCTAATAGCAACTCTGTGAGTGAAACGGAGTGTAAATAATGTATTCGTATGAAATATGAATATGCTATTTTCAAAAGGAAGCCGTGTCTTTTATTCGTAATGTAATAGGATTAACAAATTCACGTTTCAAATGTTTGTAAAAATGAATATATAAATGTTTTGATTTTTATTAGCAGTAGTCTATACTAATATTATAAAGAGGAAAGATTTGTTTGTTTGTTTGTTTCGAATAGGCTCCGAAACTACTGGACCGATTTGAAAAATTCTTTTTCCATTAGAAGCCGACATTGTCGCTAATGAACATAGGCTACTTTTTTAATTTTTTTTTAATTTTTTTTTGTTTGTTTCATGTGTGTTTTAAAGTTTCCGAAGCGAAGCGAGGGCTTTTTTTTTTTATTCCTACCTATGCTGATAGCCTTGAGAGGCTATTTCAGCTTCGCCCTAACGTTAGTAGGTGAGCTCGCGGGGCTCAACCGGAGAGTTGCTAACACTGACCCTAGCAAGAGCAGTGCTTCGCAGAATCTACCACCGGATCGGAAACGCGACCCACTGAGAAGATCCGGCGAGAAACTCAGTGGGCTGTGTCTATGGGTTAGTTCGCTCGTCGAGCCCTTCGTCGCAAGCGACGGGTTCGACGAGGACGGTGACCGGTGCTTGTGGTGCCTAAAAGCACCGTTAATGGATCAGGAGGATCCGTAATGACGTGCTTTGGGCGACGTCGACGGTTTACCATTCGGTCTACTGGGTCGGATATGTAATTTCCAGCGGCTACGATGAGAGGGTTCTCATGTCGTGCCGCCTTCTCAAAATGGCGCAGTGATGCCGACTGTAGATACTTACTAAGAGAGTCGAGCTCCAGGTCATCGTGGAGATCCACATTCCTAAGGAACCATGGCGCTCCGACGGCTATCCTGCAGAATCGTGATTGAATAACCTGAAGGGATTTCAAGTGGGTGCGGGCTGAGTGAGCGAACACTACGCTTGCATACGTCATGACGGGGCGTATACAAGTTTTGTAGAGAGTTACCTTATTGCGGAGGGACAGTTTACTTCGACTACAAAGCATTGGATAGAGTCGTCCTAGAATAAACGCGGCGCGGTCGCGTACCGTTTTTATATGGGGACGGAATGTCATCCCTCTGTCGAGGGTGACGCCTAGATATTTGACCTTCGAGACCCACGGTATGGGCTGGCCAAAGAGAGTGATGGGACTAACGGCGGAGGTGTTTGCGCGCCTACTACGGAGTGGGATGCTCGAAGTGATATTCGGAGGGCGACCCCTTTTGAAGAGCACCGCTGCGCTTTTCGTGGGGTTGATGTCTATTCGCCACTTCCGGAACCACTGTCCCATGGTGGCTACTGCGATCTGGAGTCGCCGATGAAGCAGCGACATCTTCCTACACGAGTAGTAGATAGCCGTGTCGTCGGCGAAGAGCGCTAGATGGGTCTCCGGAGACCGGGGTATATCATTGATATACAAACTAAATAATAACGGGGAGAGCGCGGAGCCTTGCGGGACTCCGGCAGTCAGTTGACGGGGACGAGAACGAGTTCCCTCTACTCGATATCGAAACGAACGGTTCGACAAGAAGTCTCGTATGATGAGCACGAGTCTGTCTGGCATTCCCATGTTGTACAGTTTGTAGATCAAACCGTTGTGCCAGACTTTGTCGAACGCCTTCGCGATGTCGAAGAAGAGGGCGCCGGTCGGGATTTGTTTACGCCTATTTAGTCCTATCAGAATGTGCTCCGTGAGGCGGTGCACTTGTTGTACGCACGAGTGTTTTGAGCGGAATCCGAACTGTTCGTCTATGAGAATTTTGTTTGCGGTAACAAAATCCCAGAGGCGTTTCCTAAGGAGACGTTCGTAAATTTTTCCTATCGTCGAGAGGAGACTAATCGGACGGTAACTAGAAGTTACGTTTCTCGGTTTGCCCGGCTTATGTATACCGATAACGTCCGCTTCTTTCCACACCGCGGGAAAGATGCAGTGCGTCATAGCGGCATTTAAAATTGTAGCCAACATTGCTATCAGTTGGACTGGCAAAAATTTTAGCGCGCGGTTGTGGATGCCGTCGGAGCCTGGTGCCTTCCTAGGTTGGAGGTTGTGGATCGCGTCTCTAACTTCGTCAGTGGTAATGGGGGGTAACGCGTCCGAGGGCGGCAGGGAAGCTCTGCGCTCGACCTCCCTGTCGACTAACTCGGTGTGTTCGGGGTCCGCGTGTTGAGTGCTGGTGGTGCACTGCTCTTGCAGTGCATCGGCCAGCAGCTCAGCCTTGTCATCGTCATCGAATGCCGGTGGTTGGCCTGAAGGGCGTAAGAGGGGAGGCATAGTAGCGGTAGTTTCGGATTTGAGAGTCCTAGCTAGTCGCCAGTATGCTTGGTGGGAGGGCGCGAGTTGTTCTAAATAACTATGCCAATTATCGTTACGCGCGTCGCTTAAGCGGGAGTGGACTTCGCGTTGTAGACGACGCATCTGAATCCGGTTTGAATGCGTGGGAAGTCGATCGTAGGCCCGGATTGCCGCGTTCCTAACTCTTAAGAGATTCCTAAGATCGGGGGACAGTCTGATGCGGTGGAAGCTGTCCTCCACATCGACTTCTTTAGAAGATCTAATGATCGCGGAAGAGATGTGATCGGTAATGATGTTTATGGATTCGACGGTGTCCTCGGGGGATGGATTCGAATCCGGGCCGTAAGGGAGGATTGGCGGAACGGCGTCGGCTAGGCACGTGCCCAGCTTATTCCAATCCACCATGGTCCTCGTAACAGTGGCTGGGTTGTGAGGGCGACCGAGCTGCATAAGGACAGGTCGGTGGTCTGAGTCGGGCTCTGACAGTGCTTCGATGGAACGCAAGCGCAGAGTTACGTTCCTAAGCAATGCCAGGTCTATAGTGCTCGGACGGAGCGCGATGTTATACGGATAACATGTTGGAGTTGGGGGACCGACTATTTCAAAGGTGAGGTCGTCTATAAACGCGTCGAGACGCCTACCGTTAACGTTTGTACGATGGCAGTTCCACCTAGTGTGGTGGCAATTTAAATCGCCTGCCAGGATGACGGAGTCTCCCATGCCGAACAGTGACTCGATGTCACTGCTCAGGAGGGGCTTGTCCGGGGGGAGATAAACGGATGCGATGACGATCGGCTGGTGTCCCGTCAGCGAGATACGACACACTGACGCCTCGATATGTAAGAGCGAGGGAGTATCGAGAGGGACAACGTGCAGGGCCCGCCTATAGTAAATGGCAGTCCCGCCTTTCGAGGCGGTGAGTCTGTCATTCCTAACCATGACGTAGTTCGCGACTTTCGGGTCGAGGGCGGGTCGCTAGTTTATTTATATATTTGAATTCGAATTTTTGTTTGGAAATTTGTTAACTTAGAAGCAATATATCGCATGCGGCTCATGCTTTTTGGAACGATGAGAATTCTAATGTAGATTTTATGCTAGTGAAATGACTTTAGTCGTCGTGGCCTAAAGGATAAGACGCCCGGTGAATTCGTATCAAGCGATGCAACGGTATTCGAATCCCGCAGGCAGATCCTATTTTTTCTAATGAAATACGTACTCACCAAATCTTCACGATTGACATCCGCGGTGAACGAATAACATCGTGTAATAAAAATCAAACCCGCAATTTGTAATTTGTGTAATTTACTTGTGGTGGGACCTCTTGTGAGTCGTCACCACTACCCTAGATATTTTTGCCGTAAAGCAGTAATGCGTTTCGGTTTGAAAGATAGGGCAGCCCTTGTACTGTTAAAACTGAGACCTTAAAACTCAGGTCTCAAGGTGGGTGGCGGCATTTACGTTGTAGATGTCTATGGGCTATGGTAACCACGTAACACCAGATGGTCCGTGAGCTCGACCCCCCACCTAAGCAATAAAAAAGCTGGCCAGAAATATTCCTAATATCCTGTAGTCTACTACTAACATAACTAGAATACTAACATTAAAAACCTATTTCTGTAAACACTTTAAAAGAGATAAACATTAATTAATTCCTTCTTTAATTGTCTTCAAAGTATATATTTGTTTCAAACAATGACAATTCATTTAACTTCTATTATGTTTAAGAGACACGAAAAGCTACACAGGATCTTCTGCTCACTTCATAATCGGCTTCCAGGAAATATCGTTCAAGCCATTTAGTTGCCTTTTTAGATTCCTTTTGTCTGCCCATTTCGAGTCCAAATAAGCGTCCTCATCATCCAACTCCAGTTTCTTCCACTCCTCTTGCTTTCTGTAGGCGTGGAGCATCAACTGCTTTCGTTCTTCTTCGGACATGATTGGCTCCCGTCCTGGGGCACCTTCGGAAGCGGTGCATATCTTCACCGTTACCTTGGTCTTGTCATTTTTACCTGAAATTTTTATATTTTACTTTGAAATTTACATCCGAAAATATTTAACATTTGGAAATGGAGAATATCCTATGACATGTCCTTCTTCAAACGAGGCTTGTGGAGAGTATTAAACGGTAGGCAGCGGCTTGGCTCTGCCCCTGGCATTGCTAAAGTCCATGGGAGACGGTAATCACTCACCATCAGGTGAGCCGAATGCTCGTCTGCCTACAAGGGCAATGAAAATAGAAATATCCTAAAAAAAAATTGCTAAGTTAAACTACATTTTCTAATCTTCTGTTAGGCATATTGTGAGCTCGCTCGGGTATAATCATTCTGCTTAAAGGTTCTGCGAATCAATGATGCAGTCTGGTCACAAAGACTGCATAACCTTTGTTTTAATGTAACTAAAACATCGAGCTAATATATAAAAAAGTACGGGTGAATTCATTTTGACTTGTTTAAGTCCAATAAAACCGTTTACCAGCAAAGGCAATTTTGTCTGGATAATAACACGCTTTTACGCTATAAAATTAAATAAACCAAATTTCAATTAACTGAAACATTCAAATGTTTATTACCTAAATGATCACTCAGCTTATTTCCGCTGATAAATTTCTTGCCACAAGCCCACAAACAAGCTCTTGAAGGATCGATAACTTCGTTTGCAGCCTGAGTCCCGGATAAATCTTCAACGTTATCCAGTTCCATGCGTACCGGGTCATGTGGAGGAAGTCCAGCTGGGAAGACTATTTTCGTTGCTCCTCGTAGCTCATCCAGGGCCCTTGCTACGTCTTTTTGGGTCATGCACTTCTGTAGATCCACCTTAAAGGAAAAAAATATTGACCCCTAGCTGACCCAGCAGACTTCGTATTGCCTCAATCGATAAATAAAAGACCTAAGCTTTTGTATAAAATAAACTTAAAACAAACAAAAGGAATCCGTCCGTCAGGGGACACGTCAAAGAGAAAATAAAATTGTTATTTTTATTTAATTCCGAGCACTTTCATATTTATCTGCATTTTAAACCTTCTCTGGACTTCCACAAATAATTCAAGACCAAAATTAGCCAAATCGGTCCAGCCGTTCTCGAGCTTTAGCCAGACTAACGAACAGCAATTCATTTATATATTATTATATAGAATATAGATATAGATAATCGACATGATAAAAGAAATCTATATTTTTAAGTCGATGTGCGTAGTTACATTCCCGGTAAGCCTTGAAACGGCTGGACCGATTTCAATGAAATTTTCAAATCAAGAAATCTTCAAATTTTCTTAGCGAACGATTCTGAGAAGTTTACTAGCGATCTGATAAAAATCGGCCAACAAAGACCGGGTTTGCTATAAAGATTTTAAAAATAAAAGACCCAGAGTTTCTACTTTTCACAAACAGCGTACTTCTTTTTGTAAGCGTATTGTTTGTGAAAATTTTCGTTAAATAAGCTATATTTCGATTTACGATAACATTCCTCTGATAACTCCAAAATAAATGAAAGCTTTTCCTTAGAATTCTTCGATGTTAGAGTAAATAATGTTGATTCGACTTTAATTATGGGAATTTGTGATATTTGTTTGTTGTTTTGCTTTTTCTTATCACAAAACATTGGATTTATCTTTAAAATATATGAATTAATACATACATGCTTCTTACTGATAATGTCCTTCGCAGTTTCAGCAGCTTTCTTGAGAACTTCCTTAAGGTTCGTTGGAGGGGCGAGACCACAACGGCGACCCATTTCGTCTTTGGCAACCACGTATCCTTGAGGAGCGCAACGATTTGCCCACGGATCCTCCAGTTTAAGTTCTTTTATCTGAAATTATTTGAAGTACCGATGAGATCTTCGTAGATTGGGGAGCTGTTATTTTTCTATTGGCTCTCGTGTACTCTGATTTACATATTATATGTAAGTGTCTTTGAAGTCGTCTGAAATACAGAGTAGCGATTACCATGTTAGGAATACTTTTTAATACAAAATCATTTCGAGAACACACAAAGAAAAACACTAGTCTGTACTTATTAGGAGAGAGCAAAAGAATATAGCTAACCTGTTCTTCGGTTAGTCCCTGCATCTCCAAAGGAAGGAAAGTTCCGTGATCTGCTAACTCTTCCATTTCATGACATATTCTGGTAACCTTCAGCCTTCCATTGAAAATCGCCACAATGTCTTTTACCACATCATTAACGGGCTTTTCCACCTCTGTCTGATAGAGGAATTGACTTTCATCTCCTCTTTTTACGTGGAATAGTACCATTTTTGGGTAATAGATTCAAATATCTTAGTACGGTTTTTAGTTTAGTTTTGCGAGCCTCTTGCGTGGCTTGATCGATTTAACAACAAATAACCATGGCAACCGTTTTTGCTATGACAACGAACGCGAAAACGAAATAACATATCGCACCTTTACATTTAAGCTGCTTTTAGGCTACGCTTTAATACAATAGCGTGATATATATATGAAGAAGACCACGAGGTAGAGGCCCGACACGTTGGACTGACCAGGTCCGCACTACCCTCGACACCACAGTCCACGATGCTCTACACTCGGCGGCAGATAGAGGCAAATGGCGTGGAATGGTCCATAATAAACTCTTGTTGCGAGGAGGTGGTCACGACCCTATTAAGGAAACCGAAGAAAGAAGAAAGGTTACGCTATAATATAATAGCATATAGTATATAGCTCATAGCACAACAATATCGCGCACCATACATTGTTATGGACACGTTCAATAATATATATTCACTGTACTGCACTATATATATTTTTATTTATTTATTTATTATTAACATAGAAGCAGAATCACAAGCATAATGTGCATCTGTGCTTGAACTAGGTGATAAAACCTCAAGCAGCAATGCTCCTCGTATAAAGTACAGCGTTACTTCACATACACAGAAACAGAAAGTTAATAGACAAGAAATACACTGAAATTCATGGTTTACATAAAAGTGACAAAATGTAAGCTTGAAAATATAAAAATTAACAAAAAAAAATTGAAATGAATGTATTAATGTACCCTCTGTGTGTAATGAGTCTGAGCATGAGTGAGTGAGTGTAAGAGGGCTATTATTATTGGCTAAGTATACGCTGCTATACTATATGGCGCTATAGTATAGCGTAGTCTGAAAGCAGCTTTAAAGTTGCTAAACTAATAAATTTAAGAAATGAGGTTTATACTTTGAATGATTTATAAACATGTATTCTATAAGTTTATAAATATTTATTTTTTAATTTAAAAATTAAATCAAAATTTTTGTCTAGAAAAGGACAAAGTACACTTTTTGTCTCTTTTAAATCAAGCGTCACTTTCCGTTTCTTTTAAACAATTAATTTATACTTTAAAGTGTGCGGTTTAAGGCTTAAAGTGTTTTAAAATCGATACTGAAAAATGACAAATAAATTTTTTGGCGTTTACCAAAAAACCAGAAATATTGGATCATGCTACTTTAACTTTAAAGAGGCGATATTACAATTATTATTATAATAGGTTGGGGAAAAAGTTTCTTCACATTTTTTAAGAAAATTCACATTTTTTAATATAGTTTATTTACATTTAACTAAAGTATGTAGGTACCATTTTGTTCGATAACTTTTTGCCATCTTGTAGGTAGGGACATGATCCCATTGCTATAAAAATTTTGAGGCTTCTGATCAAAATACCGCGACAATTGGTTTTGGCAGTCCTCTCGTGATGTTAACCTGACATTGCCTAAATAGTTCTGAATAGACCGAAACAGGTGGAAATCTGACGGTGCAAGGTCAGGACTATACAGCGGATGCATTAACACCTCACAGCCAAGCTCTCTTAATTTTTGCTGAGTGGTTAAAGATGTGTGAGGTCTTAACGCTAGACCTCGTAATGAAAAACCACACCCCTTCTGTTGATTAATTCCGGCCGCTTTCTTTCAGCTTTTTGCTTTAATCGCATCAGTTGTTTGCAGTAGAGTTCAGAATCAATGTCCTGCCTGGTGGTAACAGCTCATAATGAATAATGCCCTTCCAATCCCACCACACACACAGCATCACCTTGTTGCGAGTTAACCCGAGTTTCGCCACAGTCTGTGAAGCCTGACCGGCCTATGACCACGACCTTTTTCGCACGTTCTTGTCGTACGTGATCCACTTTTCATCAGCAGTTATCAGCTCCTTCAAAAGTGGTTCGTCTTCATTACGTCGTAATAAAGAATCATAAATGAGTACATTAGGTTTATTTCAGTGATCTCGTGAGGTACCCAAATATCGAGCTGTTTGTGTACCCTACGTCGTAACAACTGATATGCCGATATTGCTCCAGTTTTTCAAAAATGGCACCAATTTTATCCGTAATAGGGCGACAAGAGCGACGTGCAGACTTCACGGCAGAAATAGGCAGGGCGGTGGTGGTACCTACCCGTGCGGACCTACAAGAGGTCCTACCACCAGTAAGAAATGAAATGAATAAGTAAAGAGTGAATGAATGAAAACATATACCTATCTTAGTGACTCCTTCAATGTAATTCAGATTCTAAATCAAAATGTTTCATCCCCGTTATAAATACATTCTCTCAAATTTCGGGGTCTCCATAACGTGAAGCCTCTCGGTTGAATGACCAGAGTTAATTGACTTTATTATACAATATGTATTCGTTTGTTTCCATTAATTACTTTTTGTTTTTCTTTTTATTCTTTATTCTTTATTGTACACACAGTTAATATTACAGTAATTGCGTAAGATATAAAAAATAGCGAGCTTAACTCAACAATTGAGTTTTCTACCAGCTAACCGTTCTTAACGAAGGAAAGCTTTAAATGAGTGGGTAGAAGAATACAATCTAAGCAATTTACAATTTACAATCTAGACAAGAACTTCATAAAAATAAAAAAATTAAACACTAATACATAATATATTAGACTACATATATATATACATATATACATAAATAACATAAACATATACATACACGTACATATATGATGAAATACATAAAATAAATATATATTTTTATTATGTAGATTTTAACACCGTATTTCATGATACAATGAAACAGCGTATTCGTTGTCGACTCCTCGAAGATTATTATCATTAGGACTTGAATGAGCTTTTAGAGACACGTCCGGTACTCAGTGACTTTGTTTGTCATTTGGAAAAGCTTTTTTGGCAATCACATTAACTAAATTAATTATAGGAACTAATTAGATCCGATTCTTAAACAAATAATAATTAATTTTAATTCTCATACGTCTTGTTACTTACTCATAGTCGTATATTTGTATTTTGGTGTTCTTTATTGCTACCAGATGGTATTACGAGTGAGGTCTACAGTTATAAATTTCGTAAAAAATTTCAAACTGAACCGCATTACTGCTTGACGGCAAAAATAAGCAGGGCGGTGCGGACTTACAAGTCACCTTACCAGCAATTACGCAAAAATGCTTATATTTTTAAATATTCGTCCAAAACCAGGGGGGCCATGTGCTCATCCACTTATGTCCGTTTAAATAAAAAATTGTTTAAAAAAACGAACAAAATACGCTTTTACAGAAAAACCAACTAAAAAATTAAAAATAAATTTGAATTAAAAATAGTGTAAGAAAAAATGATATATTGTAAAAAAACCGTTGTTTATTTTTAATTTTTTATTTGAATTTCAATTTCCTCAATATTACTTTTTCAATATTTTTTTTTAAATATTGAATTGTAATCGGTCATTAATAAGTATACCAAATTTCTAGTTAATCCGACGTTTTGAAGAGGGAAAAATCATGTAGCTATCATACATTCATTTGTCTCAATAGAAAACTATTAATTAATTCGAGAGATTTACTTTAAAAAACTACTAATTAATTCGACTTCAAACCACAGATAAATCAATGTACGATTTCTCATAAGTCGGTATAAGATTGACTTTTAATCTGGAATCAAAGAGCGAGTCGTTGATCGACAATTCCAATATGGATTCGGGAGACCTGACTTGGCCCCAAGCAATATTACTTATTTACCTTAAGAGGAAACGTCAATGAATTCTTTGGCATTTATTTCCTTTTGTTCTTTGCATGAATACATAGATTAATGTTAAAATAAAGGCGCACAGATCAAAGTCATGTTTGTGCTTATTTCTTAAGTTGTTGTGGGTGAACAAGCTAGAGAATTTCCTAGTGTTAAATTTGTAGAGGTAATGGGCATCACAACGTGAACACGGCCACTCACTTTGAGACACGAGGTCGATGTATCAATTGTGCAATGACTGTCCTGGTCCTCTGAATGGAACGCGACTGTTTCGCGGCAAAAATAGATTGAACGGTGGTGCCTACCACTGAAGTTCTGTGGTATGTCCCACCATCATTACACAAATTGAATTTTGTGGGCTTCATTTATGATATACGATGTTATCAGTCCATTGTGAAAGTCACTCAAGAACATTTGTCAAGTAGCCTGTGTCTACATCGAAAAGGCTTTCAATTAAGAGATTACTTTCAATTAATTAAGATTGAAAGTACGCTTTGTTATACACCAAAGTAAATAAAAAAAAACGTGTGGCACTGGGGAACTGCCGCGGTAAAGCTATTGCATAGCATTTTTTATCAACTTATGCAATTATAATTAGACAATGATAATTTAATATTAAAACAATAATAAAACAAGACCACGCTATATTAAACATTAATAAAAGCAAAACCTTAATTGTCCCCTTCACACTCATAACCTAGACCGCGCGAGAGAGAGTTGGGCAGACTTTTCATGATGCGCATGCAGTGTGACGTCACGCCACGCGCTTATTCACAAACACTGCACAAGCGCAACGTGTGAATGTGTTAAACGCGAGCTACATGGTAGGTGGAGTGAGGGGTGTAAGGTTTTTTTCGTTACGGAATTTCATGATTCGGTCGCCGCGCTCAAGGCCCGCGACAAAAGCTATGCAATAGCTTAAAAAATGCAAAAATATTAAATACAAAAAAGTACAATGGGCGGTCTAAGGCGTTGGATGTTGAATATTATTCCTCTGAGCCACGACTAATTATTTTAGAAACAATTACAAACACGCAATCAGGAAAATTCGAATCCAACATATCCGATATTACGCCAAACAAATCTATTACACTCCAATCGAAAGCCCTTATCATTTGACGATCTTATCTCCCGGTACAGATCTCACGGCCCGGCGCCTTTCACGCCACATTAAACCGAGCCCCGTCCCAGGGATGTTTCGATATATTCCGTAATTTATGCCAATCTCCCGCTTAATAACATTTCGTTACTAACGGTCGTGTTGCTCTCGCAATTTATGGTTATTGACTATTTTTAAGTCGCAGTAAATTCATGGATCCAAACTAAACTGTGTAACAAGTACCTTTCCCCGGGGATCTGTTGTCGGCTGTTTTGATATGGAACTCCGTGTATGACTCGATCCTGGGGACCGCCCTTGACATATCTATACTCTATACTAACATTATGAAGAGGAAAGATTTGTTTGTTTGTTTGTATTGAATAGGCTCCGAAACTACTGAACCGATTTGAATTTTTTTATTTTTTTTATTGCCTAGATGTGTGGACGAGCTCACAGCCCACCTGGTGTTAGGTGGTAACTGGAACCCAAAGACATCCACAACGTGAATTCGCCACACACCTTGATATATAAGTTCTAAGGTCTCAGCACAGCTACAACGGCTGCCGCACCCTTCAAACCGAAACGCATTACTGCTTCACGGCAGAAACAGGCGGGGCGGTGGTACCTACCCGCTCGGACCAACAAGAGGTCCTACCACCAGTAAATTATTTTATAGTTTGAAAGCTACACTATTCCCGAGCGACAAAGGCTATTTTTTTTATAAAAATAGGGATCCTTACTAAAACTCCAGTAATGTAACCCAAGGTGTAAAAAAATTACCTAAAATATTCTTTACGTCGCGTTCTCTGCGATAACTATTAATGATAGAATAAAATAATGTACTGCATATTACAAAAGTTTTACGCTATTTACAAAAGTGTCGCAACAGCACATCTAACTATTATAGTTGTGCCGCAATAAGTGCTCTTTTATTTAAAAAAATAAAACAACGTCAAATATCGTTGAAATTTTTGTTAAAGACCCGAGCGGAGCTGGAGCGGGCCGCTAGTAAATTTATATGACGGTAGTAGGTCTTTCATTACCAAGGTTATTCTATATGTTTTGATCGTGGAAATAATTTACAGTATACACTCTTCCGGTGTATTTAGAACATATTTAACAAATCGCGGAGTGGAGCCGGAGCGGGCCCCTAGTTCCTTATATACCTGTCGTGTTGAGCTCCTCCCGATCATCACCTGTGTCCTCGTGGTCAGTCACTTGTAGGTTAGACTCGAAATAAGAACACAGTTAAATAATAGCAGACCTGAAATGCGGTGATCTCAGAGATGCATGCATGCAATGGTGCCTCCAAAGAGAATGCCTTCTGTCTCAAATGACTGTCTAGTCACTACCATCATAGACCAACCTTCAAATATCACACGTCATCCACAGATTTACTGACAGTTGCCATACGTCATTGTCTATTGAACGATATTTCTGGAAATTACGTATAAATGACTTGGCTTCGGCCTTAATGAATTTTTTATTTCAGGATATAATATAAATCATACAATACCTGGCATCGGCTTTTTTGAAAATTTATTTCAGAAATTATGTAGCACAGACAAGGCTGTATGGGCCTAGATCCCCTTGCCTTTCCTAATAAGGAAAAATTGTACCAAAAAAAAAATCTATTGAACGAGTCAACAACAAGTCTACCTATAAACAATTACGATCGCAGCGCCATCTCCAATTCCACCCAGGTAATTAACCTGACGTTTCCAATTATATCACAGCTATTTCCACTGATGCTCCGATATACCCAATTCTTCTCGCTATGTCCAACGTGGATGATATGATTGTACTAGATCAGTGCGATAATTTTTGCGAAAGTGGCATTCGTCGGCAGACTGAGATGTGGCATGGCGGTTTTTTTTAATTTTTTTTATTGCTTATATGGATGGAGGAGCTCACAGTCCACCTGGTGTTAAGTGGTTACTGGAGCCCATAGACGTCAACAACGTAAGCGCGCCACCCACCTTGAGATATAAGTTCTAAGGTCTCAGTATAGTTACAACGGCTGCCCTACTCTTCAAACCGAAACGCATTTCTGCTTCACGGCAGAAATAGGCGGGGTGGTGGTACCTACCCGTGCGGACTCACAAGAGGTCCTACCACCAGGGATGCTTATACATGGCTACAATTGAAGCACTGTTAGAGAGGTCCTGGAAATTGACGTTGAGTAGTTCAGTCGATGAGTCTGTGAATATCCTTGTATCCTGGCCGTAAATTGGCAAAACGGTTGCAGAGATCCCAGTGTGCTGTTAGGATCATTTGAGTCAATTAGTACTACCCTTAACAGACAGCCCCTAACTCCCCAGACAGCTTATGTTGCAGATCAGTTGTCCCTACCTACAAATCAAAACGCATCACTGCTGCATTGCATAAATGAGCAGGACGGAGATCCTTATTCGTTAAGGCTCTCATGCCCCCAATTACAAACAAACATGATTTCCCTTGCTATATTTTAATAATTAATTGTCACTCGTCAACACCTTTTAGTTATTTAATAGGAAAAGTCGGTATCTGTTTCAAGGATCCGATTCCCTTTCCATTTAATTTCGCTTGAAGAAGTAATCTCGTGAGTTTTTCTAAAAAACCTGGTATTGAGTTTCGGATAATGAAGCTTTTTCACGCAAAGAGATCCTGTGTTATTTGATTTTAGTATTCGTTATTAACTGCAACCAAGATCTCATTACTTTGATAATAAAACATTATTAATAAATATAAATAAGGTATTCAGTTAGGAATTATGAAAAAAAAAACTTCATCATCCTTTCATTCTCAACTGAACATCTAAAAGTCACGTCAAATAAATACAAACGTTGGTTGAATCTAAATATTTAATCCATGAACAACAAGACCAAATACAACGCGTATGCTGTATGCTCAAACAAAAACCTAACTTGATAAAATAATTTTCCGGGAGCCCTTTCGGTCGTTGACCCGATGTCCCCATTCACGCTATCAAGATGTCCCTTGGACGTATCGATTGCACAGAACAATAACTTACAGAATAGACTGGTTTCGACTAGAATTAAACTATGTTTATCATCGGCGTGCCGTTAGAGATAATGACGTCTCAGTTTGAATCAGCTACAAACTATGTATTTTGAATTCTAAAGACACAAGGCGTATCTCATCGTAATAAAATCAAAGATCTCAATTTAGGAAATTGGGTATCTCCACATGGTAGGTCTAGGATTGAGTTTCAGAACCCATTTTCTAAAGCGTGGTGTAAGATAGGGAGATGTTATTTCTACGAAACTGTTTAACGCTGGTTTGTAGGATGCATTCAAGGGTCAGGGCTGCAAAGTGCTGGGCATCAAACTCAACAACAACTACATCCGTCTGGTGTAGTGGTAAGTGACATGGTCACTACACAAGGGGGTCGCGGGTTCGAATCCCGCCAAGGGAAGATATTTGTATGATAAATATAAATGTCTTTTCCAGGGTTATGGATGTATATTAAAAATATATGTATGTGTATAATAAAAATCTTACATTTATATCTGTTGTCTGGTACCTGTAACACAAGTTCTTTACGAACTTATCACGGGACCAGTTAACGTGGCGTGATTGTTAGTAAATATTTATTTATTATTATTTATTATATATATGTACTTTCGGTTTGCCTACTTAAATAAGCTTGAGATCATATAAGATCTCAGTATACTTCCAAATAACTGGGCCTAAGTACCAAGAAAAACAAAGACGAAGCTATGTCGCTTGCGTAATGCCCAATCGATATACAGAGTGTCTAAGGCTCCAACTAGTTTCCAAGTACTTTTGATTGAGGCACACAGTCGGGCGGACAACATTCGGGAAAATGCGCAGAATGTACCCACCCCAAATATCGCAGAAGCTCAAGATGAAAGCCAAGATGAAAATTTTGTACGGCACTAAGACGTGGCCGCACACAATGAGCCTTAAGAAGGCTGAGTAATCCAAAGAGCAAAGGAGAGGGTTATGGCTGGTGTTCTTGCGAGATAGAATCAGGAACGAGAAGAATGTCACGAGAACCCTGGTAGCTGGTATAGTCGGAAGGATTGCGAGGTTGGAATGACACTAGGCAAGGCAAATTACCAACAAATTGTATTCTCGACTGGTGACCATCTATGTGTCGTTGTGGTGAATTTCAGGACGCCAATTTCCACTAGTTGACATCTGTACGCCTCTAATAAAGAAGTGCTCTGAGACCACACTAGCAGCTACCACTATACTGCCTATTTCTACCAAATGTTTACATGTAATATCTTGGGTGCTAAAAATAGCTTGAAACACTACATAGTACGAGCATTAATACTGTATTTAAGTAGAAATAATGCGAAAACAAAAACCTCTTAAACATATACATAACTCTCAGTTGCCATTGAATCACCAGGTTTTGCAAGCTCTTCAACCCAGTTCTCCGATCTGTCTTTCTAACTTCTATATAGCCTTTGTTATCTGAAAGCTCATTCACATCTATAACAAAATCGACTTCTACGCTATATATACGGCTCACCGCGAAAACTCCAACAAAAAAATGACGTCGTCAATTTGATGAGATCCATCTTCCGGGTCGATGGACGGCAATTCTGCGTAATATAAAATATTCTATGGTTCTCTATCTTTCGTATTCGACAAGGACTGACGCATATCTATGGAATTGCACTAAAATAAATCTTTGATGGATGAATGGAAATCATTGGAAAAGATAATAGGAGTCTTTGTGACAAAAAACTAAGGCAGAACTTAATTTTAGTAGAGAACTGAATTATCTACTGTCAGTCTACTGCAGTGTCGCTTAAGTAGACTATTCAGTTACTCAGTAACAATTACCAGAAAACTATCGTAATATCAATAGCCTATATCAGTTGGCCAAATTGAAGGCCACCGAAATGTGATCATATCGTCATAGATCGGTACTATCAAGACGGTCAATCACTAACCAATATCAATTCTGACGCGCTCCAATGCTTCTATATTGCCTATACGAGTATATACAAACAAACGTGCAGCGTTTGGGAATGACAGTTTTATCTGGTGCTCGTGAAAAAATCCGGCCGTTAAATTTGTCGTGACGAATATTGTTGGATGGATTTGTTTTTAGATTTAAGTGTTGATACAGTTTGGCTCTCAACATGTTTTGAACTATCTCGTTTGGAACCTCTGGGTCTGCGGGCGGACTTCGGTTCCCTCTGTATTTTGTACCGTATGTTCCATGGGGAGTGCTCTGAGGAATTGTTCGAGATGATACCGGCATCTCGTTTTTACCATCGCACCGCCCGCCACCGTTCATCCATACTACCTGGAGCCACTGCGGTCATCCACAGTGCGTTTCCAGAGGTATTTTTTGCCACGTACCATCCGGCTATGGAATGAGCTCCCCTCCACGGTGTTTCCCGAGCGCTATAACATGTCCTTCTTCAAACGACGCTTGTGGAGAGTATTAAGCGGTAGGCGGCAGCTTGGCTCTGCCCCTGGCATTGCTGAAGTCCATGGGCGACGGTAACCACTCACTATCAGGTGGGCCGTATGCTCGTATGCCTAGAAGGGCAATAAAAAAAAATCTTTCTGTTGTTAGAAACTTTAAATAAATATACTTATGATTGAGTCCTTGGTGGCGCTTTTGAAGCTCAAGGTCTCATTGTAATTAAATTTTATACTAAACTCAGAGTATTTAGTATTTATTTTATTGCAAAATATCATGTGGTTCTTCAAGCGCGGCTTGCGGAAAGTATTCAGCAATAGGCAGAGGCTTCGGTCTTCTCTTGAGATTGCTGACGTACATGAGTAACCACTCATCTTCAGGTGAGCCTTATGCTCGTCTGACTACAAAGGCACGTATAAAAAGACTATAATGGTGATTTTCGGATTTAAAATGGGTGTGCACAATATTGGCTGTAAATTTTTAATGAATTGTATTCGATTATTCGTAAAGATGTCGGATTCACGTATTATTCTTTCCTTAAACGTCAATGTTTTCAATTCTTCTTATATGATAATTATATTTTCGAAAACTACTACTACAAAATTAAGTCTTTATAAGTTGGTAGCAACATCATCGTTACCTTAATTTCACTCCTTCCTGTACTCCTCTTTCTTAGTTTTATTTATTTATTGCTTTTGTGGTTGGACGAGCTCACAGCCCACCTGTTGTTAAGTGGTTACTGGAGCCCATAAACATCCACAACGTAAATACGCCACCCACCTCGAGATATAAGTTCTAAGGTCTCAAGCTTAGTTACAACGGCTGCCCCATCCTTCAAACCGAAACGCATTACTGCTTCACGACAGAAATAGGCAAGGTGGTGGTACCCACCCGCGCGGACTTACAAAAGGTCGTACCACCAGTAACTTCCCCTCAACTTATTTTAGTTTCCCCCTATTTTGAACTACAGTGCCAACAAGAGTGCAACTGAAACCTTTGCTCAAACCCTTCCAGGGAATTCCCCTTTGGTGCTTTTAGAGTTCCAGTAAACACTTAATATCTGTATTTTTAATAATATCACATTTACTGACATAACAACGCTAATGAAATTCTGTTTTTCTTTCAGATACTCGTCTGCAGTTCTCATAGACACGGCCATGATATTTCCACTGAGGACCCTGACATAATAGACATGTCAGACAATTCTACGCATTACGGCAAGGTAAGAGGTATTTTTTGCGCGTTTTGTTGGGCAGGCAAGTTCTTATCTATCGGAATGCTCCCACACCTTTACAGAAATAATGTCGATTCGTATTAAAAAAAAGCAAATTGTATTCCATACTAGCTGACCCGGCAGACTTCGTAGTGCCTCAATCGATAAATAAAAGACCTAAAATTTTGTGTAAAACAAACTTAAAACAAACAAAAGGAATCCGTCCGACGGGGGGACACATCACAGGGAAAACAAAATTGTTATTTTTACTTAATTCCCAGAATTTTCATATTTATTTACCTTTTAAACCTTCCCTGGACTTCCACAAATAATTCAAGACTAAAATTATCCAAATCGGTTCAGCCGTTCTCGAGTTTTAGCGAGACTAACGAACAGCAATTCATTTTTATATATATATAGATTATAGATGTCCTTTGTTTCAAACCAGAAAACATAACTGTTTCGTAAAAGATATAGACAGTATAGCTAACTCGTAACCCCTACTGTTATATGAGTCTGTAAATAAATAATAGTGTAAAAAAACTAACAAAATACGCTTTTATAGAAAATCCAACTAAAAAACAGAAAATAAATCTTAATAAATTAGAATTAAAAGCAGTGTAAGAAAAAATGATTTTATTGTAAAAAAAAGCGTGGGGTGCATAGTAGTTATAAATATTTTATGAACAGATATGAGTAGAAGTGTTATTTTAACAATAGCCTGAAAAGTATTTTTTTTCTCTTCTTCAAAGATTTATTTTCTGTTTTTTAGTTGGATTTTCTATAAAAGCGTATTTTGTTAGTTTTTTTTAAATATTATTTATTTTTTATTTTTTAGTTGAATTAATTTTTAAATGTTGAATTGTCATCGTTCCTTCATAAGTATACCAAATTTCGAGTTAATCCGACGTTTTGAAGGGGGTTCAAATTATGTTTAAGATTCAAGTTACAAACATAATATATACGTCTGAAGCTAATAAAAGCATATTAAAAATATGTTAGAATTTATTTAAACAAAAATAATACGAATAAAACTTTTTCCTGATTTCGATTTCGCTTCATCCGTCATTTTTCAACTATCATCACCGCCATTTCACATTGGAACAATGAATCAAATATATTAAGTGTATAATCTATGCAATGAACTATTGATTTGACAGTCAGCAAGCAAGATGGTGTCTTATTAGTTCCGATTTTGCCACCTCCATGCAGAGCTTTGTCACATCATCATCATCATCATTATCAACCCACAGTCGTCCACTGCTGGACATAGGTCTTTTTCAATCCACACCAATGAGCCCGGTCTTCGGCTTTCCTCGTCCACCTCTCGCCACAAGAAAGTACTGAAAGGCGCTGATTGTCACATATGTCGTGGAACTTCCAGACCGAACAGCCTTTGTACTAAAGATCGAAAACTACTTTTCAAGAAAAGAGCATATTCTTACCTGAAGGGTAGGCAACGCACTGGCGTCGCTGGTGACCGTGGGCGGCGCTGAATCACTTACCATCAGGTGACCCGACTTGCTCGTTTGCGTCTTAGCTGTTATAAAAAAAAATAAAAAAAAATTGCTACCAACGTCACTCTTCGATTTCGATTTGATTATTTCGTTTTCTCGCATTAAAACTGTATAATCTAAAAACTTACTAATTTTACAGGAGAGTGTTTTAAAAGTTTAACATGTGATATTTATAATATTAATCATCTTTGCAACATTTATTTTTATTTTTTAACAGTTACATTATCTGTCTTTCAAAGTAAGATAAAATTATGTCTTAATTTTGTTAATAGTGGTCAAAACATAGGTAAACTATAAAAAAAAACTAAACTACACTTTTTTGACAGTACTTATGAGAAAAAATTTTTTTTTTTTATTGCTTACATGGTTGGACTACCTCATCACAGCCCACCTGGTGTTAAGTGGTTACTGGAGCCCATGGACATCTACAACGTAAATGCGCCACCCACCTTGAGATATAATTTCTAAGATCTCAGTATAGTTACTGCTTATACCAAAATATTCCGCATATTAACTCAATTTCGAATATTTTTGGAAATTGTACACTTTTAATGCGACAAGGCGATTTGTTAAATCGTTCTAAACACACCGGAAGAGTGTATACTGTAAATTATTTCCACGATCAAACCATATAGAATAACCTTGGTAATGAAAGACCACACTACCGTCATATAAATTTACAAGCGGCCCGCTCCGGCACCGCTCGGAACTTTAACAAAAATTTCAACGATATTTCACGTTGTTTTAGATTTTTAAATAAAAGAACACTTATTACGGCAAAACTATAATAGTTAGAAAATGCTGTCGTGACACTTTTTGTAAATAATAATGTGTTCTACAAAGTCGTACTACATTATTTTATTCTATAATCAATAGTTTTCGCAGGGCACGCGATGTAAAAGAATATTGTAGGTAATTTTTTTTTTCACGTTGGGCTACTTTATTGGAGTTTTAGTAAGTATCCCTAATTTTTTTCAAAAAAGATTATAACCTATGTATGTCACTCGGGAATAGTGTAGCTTCCAAACAGTGAAAGAATTTTTCAAATCGCTTCAGTAGTTTTGGAGCCTATTCAATACAAACAAACATACAAATCTTTCCTCTTTATAATAGTATGTGGCGGGTAGCCATCATACGACGCAAGATAATTGACAGATGCCTGAATCTCGCTTACGACATTTTCAAGATAAAGCGCATATATACAAGTTCCGAACAACAACATTCGGACCGTCGGTCTACCGAGCAATATCACCCGCTCGGTGGAAGATCTTCCCTTTGTCGTATATTCCTACAACTGGTGACCTACGACGGAACAATCGCAGCCTTCTGATTCATCTTCAGCGCATCAAGAACTCCGGCTACCACAATCCCCGCATTCTCGCAGATAAAAGCACGTCATTGACAGTCGTCCCACAGCAAGCCAGCATCGCAGCCTCAACAGGACCATCGCAGCCGACTCACCGCGCTTCCTGGTCCTACGGCACGCAACTTCACTGGCTCATCACGCCGCAACAGTTCATCGCAGCCCACGACCGGATCATCAACGCTTGGGGTCACACATCTCCGGCGTGGCAGCTCTGCACACATGGACTACTGGCGACACGCACGCAGCATTCAAGCTCAGTCTCGACTCACCGCAGACTTCGAGCAGCACTGGCGACACGCACGCAGCATTCAAGCTCAGCCTCGACTCACCGCAGGCTTCGAGCAGCACTGGCCCTTGCAAGCTAATCTCAGCACGGACAACGCTAATTAAAAAAAAAAATGACACGACCTTCAGTCTCGGAGGGGAGTGATGTGGCGGGTAGCCATCATACGACGCAAGATAATTGACAGATGCCTGAATCTCGCTTACGACATTTTCAAGATAAAGCGCATATATACAAGTTCCGAACAACAACATTCGGACCGTCGGTCTACCGAGCAATATCACCCGCTCGGTGGAAGATCTTCCCTTTGTCGTATATTCCTACAAGTAGTATACTTAGTCTGGCCATAAATACTGTTACAATTAAAAAGAAACAAAATATTACATTTGAATTTTGAATCTGTCATTTTTATATGATTTGTCATTGAGTTTTTTCATTTTGGCGCCAATACATTGTACAATATTTTGTGATATTAAAATGGAGTGGGGTGATAGAGAGAACCGAATCGCTGTGATTGCATTACACAAAGTAGGTATGGAGCCAAATGCAATTTTTAAAACTCTCCATACGCTTGGTATTAGTAAAATGTTTGTGTACCGGGCTATTAATAGGTGCAATGAGACCTCCTCTGTTTGTGACAGAAAAAGATCTGGCCGTCCACGTAGTGTTCGTACGAAAAAGGTGGTCAAAGCAGTAAGGGAAAGAATTCGAAGAAATCCTGTCCGAAAGCAAAAGTTTTTATCTCGAGGGATGAAAATAGCACCTAGAACCATGTCGCGTATTTTAAAAGATGACTTGGGACTTGCAGCCTATAAGAGACGTACTAGTCATTTCTTAACTGATAATTTAAAAGAGAATAGGGCGGTAAAATCGAAACAACTACTGAAGCGGTACGCAAAGGGAGGTCATAGTAACATTTTGTTTACGGATGAGAAATTTTTTACAATTGAGCAACATTTTAACAAACAAAATATAGTATTTATGCTCAAAGCTCCAAAGAAGCTTCCCAATTAGTCGACAGAGTGCAACGTCGGCACTATCCGACTTCAGTGATGGTTTGGTGGGGTATTAGCTATGAAGGAGTGACTGGGCCATACTTTTGTGAAAAAGGTATCAAAACATCGGCACAAGTTTATCAAGATGCCATTATTGAAAAGGTAGTGAAGCCCCTTAACAACACCATGGTGAATAATCAAGAATGGTCCTTCCAGCAAGACTCGGCGCCAGGTCATAAAGCTCGGTCTACGCAGTCTTGGTTGGAAACGAACGTTTCGGACTTCATCAGAGCTGAAGACTGGCCGTCGTCTAGTCTCGATCTTAATCCGCTGGATTATGATTTATGGTCAGTTTTAGAGAGTACGACTTGCTCTAAGCGCCATGATAATTTGGAGTCCCTAAAACAATCCGTACGATTGACAGTGAAAAAATTTCCCATGGAAAGACTGCGTGCTTGTATTGATAACTGGCCTCAACGTTTAAAGGACTGTATTGCAGCCAATGGAGACCACTTCGAATAAGCTTTTTATACTTTAAATTGTTTTATATTTATGTATTAAACTAACACATTGTAAAAGTAATAAATGTTATTTGCCATATTTTTTTTTTGTTTTCCTTTGTAACAGTATTTACGGCCAGACTAAGTATAGTATACTTATACTATCATCGTTTCATTGTGAAAATGCTTAGCCAGAAACACAATAAACCGGTACTAAACAAGTTAGATTTATCAGCAATGTTCCTAGTTGAACCGAATGAAGATCAGTATTCAGGCAAGACCGCCTCGATTTGTCAACGTCTGCAGCACACCCCCGTTGTATGGGGTCGGAATAGATAAAGGGGTTCCTTGTACGTGTTGATGGCCCATATTTAGTTTGCGGTTTTGGTTTGACTGCGTTATATGCAATTTATAATGGGAACATGATGTTTTGGTTAAATTAGTTACAGGTCACAGGTATTTTTGTCATTAGCGCTATCTTGAACCGCTTATGGAAACAAGAAAATTGTTTAGTATTAAATGTATAAGTTCTCAGATATGTGTTTGTATATTCTGTGTTTGATCAACGCATTTTTATTCTCATCCAACTGCTAATAGTTAAAATACTGAAAAGGCCAAATTCCTCTGTTTTCCAAGAACTGGGTGGGCATTGAAGAACATCTATCAAAACTAGCGAACAGTAGCATTGACATTCTTGGGACACCTATTTCGGCAAGACGGTACCCGTGAACGATTTATGGCACAGGGCCCTTTTACTCGCGTTAGGGCTCATAAGATTTCACCTAGAGACAGCTCACGTGAAATAGGAAATGAGTGTCCCAGTGCAACATCAATGTACCAGGCGCGCTATTAAAACCAACATTACTATTTAATAGCCACAGTATAAGTAGACTGCATTTTGGTTATAATACTGCACCATCACACCTTGCTCGACTCGGCGTTATTGCGAATAAAACCTGTTCACATTGTAATTCAAGTTTTTTTTATTTTATTGTTTAGATGGGTGGACGAGCTCACAGCCCACCTGGTGTTAAGTGGTTACTGGAGCCCATGGACATCTACAACGTAAATGCGCCACCCATCTTGAGATATAAGTTCTAAGATCTCAGTATAGTTATAATGGCTACCCTTTTTTTTACCCTTCAAATCGAAACGCATTACTGCTTCACGGCAGAAATAGGCAGGGCGGTGGTACCCACCCGCGCGGACTCACAAGAGATCCTACCACCTTCAAGCGATGGATGGATTGTCAAAATTTTTTGATCGACAGACTAGTGTTGGCCAGTGAGCTTAGTGATGTTGAAAATAAGTCTGATTTACTGTCCCACCCGCCGCCATTAAAACAATTGTTACAAGACGAACTTACTTACAAGCACATCTACAAATACATAAAGAATACAATAAAATAAAATTTAATGGAATGTGCTCATAGGCGTAATATGACGTCCTATGAATGTGCTATGAAAAATAAGAGTTGACCTAAAGGTTACACAGACCAGGTCATTAAACCCCAAAATCAATTCGGAGCCATATTAACGATCATTTTCATTTTTAAAACGATTTTATGAGCTCGGTACGTACTTATGTATGTTTGTTTACATGCTGGCAACAGAATCTTTGAACGTCATTTTCACCAACTTTTTTTTTTTCCAAACTATCACACCACGTTAACTGATCCCGTGCTAAGTTCGTAAAGAACTTGTGTTACAGGTACCAGATAACGGAAATAAATTTAAGATTTTTATGATACGCATACATATATTTAATATACATCTATAACACTGGAAAAGATATTTTATATTTATTAGACAAATATCTTTCCTTAGCGGGATTCGAACCCGCGACCCCCTTGTGTAGTGACCATTTCACTTACCACTACACCAGACGGCCGTTGATATTACTCGTTAGTTCAACCCTACGTTGGTATGCCATTCTAAAAACGCAGTCAGCGTAATTTATTTGTATCTGTATCCGTACGGTTTCCCGATTGGGTTAAAAATTTTCACAGTTTTAGCACTTTAAGGTGAGTTTCAAATAGGATTAACGCGCCACAAACAACGCGAAATTAGCCCCAAAACGTGTGCACGAACATTTCGGGACGGCCGTGGTCACAAATAGATTCACACATTGTTCTCATAAATGAACAAAGGCGTTGAAATCGTGCCGGATTTTAATCGATAATGACAATACAAAGCGGTCGACCATTATCTATAATAATGTTACGCTGGTAAGAGCAACGCCATCTATCGCCGAATAGACGAACGAACATCAAAGGATCTAGTAGCACCTAGAACGCTCGAGAAGTACAACGCCATCTATTGTCACAATACTAGAAATTTGTGGGATGTTCTCGATAAATCTAGGGATGTGGTATCAGCTATATAAGCGTTGCCGAGATGGCACGCAGTCAGTCAGGAATCGGAACTACTCGAAGCGAAACAGCGAACGGATCACCTGAAGCGAAGCGGAAGAAGCGAATTGAGAATTTTAAAGTGTTTGTGAAGTGTTTTAAGTGTAAAGTGTTGAATACAGTGTTAACTTGTAATTCGGTAGATTTTTTATTTATCCCGAACCCCAGCGCGTAACAATAAGATTCAGTTATTATTAGGAACACTGGGCCAAACACCAGCTAGATGGTGAGATCTGGTTAAGATAGCGGTTAGTGGTAATCTATACCGTGCCGTCCATGCCACTCATGACCGAACACGATGGAGGAAAATCACAAGTGGTCGCGATCCTCAACAGTGATGGAAGTGATGAAGATGAGAAGACTATTAAGAAAATGTATATACCAATTTATCCCATATTAATGAAAGTACCTCTTATTTTTAATTCTGCATTCCACGCATTGCTTAAATTAGTACATTCGTGCGCCACATGGCCACTGCATTGTAATTGTGATGATCCAAATTAATTTTGAATAGACCCCCGTGGGCAGATGGAAAACAGGTCGTCCCGGCAAATCTGGCGTGGCAGCGGCGATGAAGACAAACGGGGTAATATGGCTCAAAGTAAGCCCCAAGACTGGTCGCCTTGGCGGAATACTGCCAAAGCCCTCTAACCAACCTGGAGCCATAGGACATTAAACAATAAATTGTTTACTAGAATTTGTTTTGTTTTACTATGGCCAAGAATCTAGGAACGCCATAACGCGAACGCCGCAGCCTGCCTTGAGACATGAGGTTTCAATAATGTTAATTCAACCTTCGAACTTGAAAGTATGACTGATTCACGGCAGCATTAGGCAGGATTATGAACTCGTGCCAGATTAATAAAGGGCAGTGAATACTGTTAGTGGATCCTATAGTACATAATATTATTGTATTTAATTTGGAAAAATAGGACCTGAGTTGAGTTCTTTCGCGATTCTGCTAAAAAGAGGAACTGCATTGCGAGTCGGTGGTAAAGTCATAATTTAAATGGCCTATAAAAACCTGTTTGAATATAAAACTTTTTAATTTTGATTAATTATTGGAGCAGGATTTTTTTTGCGTACGATCACCTTGTCTGCTGCCTTACTTCCGTCACTAACCCTCCTTCAGTGGAGTGGCCAACTGACCTATGCATGAGACGGCAGATTGCACTTCATGTCTGCATTCGATATTCTAATCCATAATGAGTGACCCAAATAACACTAGGTTTTCAATGAGGTAAGATTGAAATAGGAATCAATGGTAGGCAAATAAAAAAAAATAAAAAAACATTTTAAAACATCTTAAAAATCCCTGACACACGATGCAGAACTTCTTATGTTATGAATTATCCAATGTATCATAAGCAAGAAAGAATTTCTGTGATTCTTGATCGCCTTTCGTATTTTAATCGCAATGTTAAGCCACTTAAACTCGAATATTCACGAATGACCACCAAATCATTACCAAATTTACTATATACGTATACATATTTGGGTCAGAAAAGGCGTAAAATTAAACACATTTTCGTTCAGGCCTTAAGCCCATAAGTGCTTCACTCCACTCGGCGTTTTGAAAAAAAAAAAAAAACATCAAAACAACATCGTGAGGATTGACAAATTGAAGTTGTACCCCACGGGCTAGGAATTTGCATATGTTAGTACTGTTTTATACGTGGTCCAATTCACAAGAGCGCTGAGGTTGAAATTCAATTGTATTTTTGTGTGTAAGCATACCCATATGGAAGAAGACACAGTGGCAGAAGTCCAATGCGCTGGTCGGACTAGATACGCTCCACTCTCAACACTTCAGTTCACGTTGCCATCCAGATAGCCGAGGATAGGCAGGGGTGGCGCAGGATAATTCAGGAGATAGTTATTAAAGGGGGCCACGAGGCCACGGCTCCATTGAGGATTATAGACGCAAGGGGGAGGATACTCAATAATAATAGAAAGATTGCTAAAACGTTTAACATTTAAAAATAAACACCATGCCTTTATTATGTTGGCTTACTTAATAATATTGGCAATATTAGAAATTGTGGTAGTGGAAGAGAGAGAGAGTATTCTTTATTGTACACAAACAAAAGAAACAATGCGAAACATTAAATACAAAAAAAGTACTATTGGCGGTCTTATCGCTAAGAGCGATCTCTTCCAGACAACCATCAGGTGGAAAAGAATCGTTTGGAAATTAATTACACGCGGTGTACCAATCAATTGAGATATATATTATTGTATACACATACACACATACATACTTAAATATACACAAATTCCTTGAATATTTACATTAATAAATCTATATCTATACTAATATATAAATCTACCGTGGTTTTTACCGATGTTCCGTTATAACTACTGAACCGTGAATCCAATTGACTTGAGAAATCCATGTAGAAAATACATGTACTTAATGAATAGACTAATATTTATATGAGTGTTAGACTCCCTACACCAATTGCGGGGGCGTTAATGATGAGAATTCTTGTGGTGGTGAGAAATAATGATATTAATTTTAAATGCCCAGCGAAGCGAACGGGTACAGCTAGTATCTATATATTAATACGTGAAGCAAAAACTTTGTATCCCTTTTTACGAAAATTGTGCGGACGGAGGAGTATGAAATTTTCCACACTTATAGAGAATATAGAGAAGAAGTGCACAATGCTAATATTTTTTTAAAATTATTCATAAAAGATACATTAAATCAATAAATAAAACATTACACACACCACGTACCATGTATTTGACGCACACACGCATGCATACTATTTATTGTCAAACTTTTGTTCTTGGCGTCTGTTGTCAAATTGAGAATAAATTAAATATTGTTTGTCTTTGTTAATATTTTTTATAGTGTAGTCTTGGCGAAGTTTGTGATTATAGAAGTATAAAATACTAGCGACCCGCCCTCGCTTCGCTTCGGAAACATTAAAACACACATGAAACCAAAAAAATAAAATAAAAAAAAGTAGCCTATGTTCATCAGGGACAATGTCGGCTTCTAATGGAAAAAGAATTTTTCAAATCGGTCCAGTAGTTTCGGAGCCTATTCGAAACAAACAAACAAATAAATCTTTCCTCTTTATAATATTAGTATAGACAATCATAACAGTGTACAAACTTACAATTCCAATTAATTATAGTCGAATTTCGACTACTGCGGGACCTCTAGTACATATAAATACACAATGTAACGTAATAATAATTTTGCTTCTTTACACATAAATAAGAATAAACAATTTACATAAAAAAACATACTTAAAATACCTATGAAACATAATATAATACTATTGAAGTAAATACCATTTTCAGAATCAGAAATAAGACATATTTATTTCGAACAAAACGCTGCCTCGTGTGTATCGCGCCATTAAATCCTTTGAAACGCGCGCACTTTGATTGTAAATTTCAATTGCAACGATGCGATGGTGGCGCGGCGCCTTGTTTACATTCACACTGGCGGCTCGTGTATTGTTTGGGAATAGGAGCCTGCAAAATGGCTTCGTACGAATTAAACTGATCTTTGTTGGCTTGCTTTTTTTAATTTTTTTAGATGTGTGGACGAGCTCACAGCCGGTGTTAAGTTTTTTACTGGTGGCAGGACCTCTTGTGAGTCCGCACGCGCATGTACCACCACCCCGCCTATTTTTGTCGTGAAGAAGTAATGCGTTTCAGTTTGAAAGGTAGGGCAGCCGTTGTAACTATACTGAGATCTTAGAACTTATATCTCAAGGTGGGTGGCGCATTTAGGTTGTAGATGTCTATGGGCTCCAGTAACCACTGAACACCAGGTGGGCTGTGAGCTCGTCCAATCATCTAAGCAATAAATAAACTAAAAAAAAAAACCATAGGCATCTACAACTTAAATGCGCCACCCACCTTAAGATATAAGTTCTAAGGTATCAGTATAGTTACAACGGCTACCCCACCCTTCAAACCGAAACACATTACTGCTGCAGATAGGCGGGATGGTGGTACCTACCGCTTGCGGACTCACAGGAGGTCCTACCACCAGTAATTACGCAAATTATAATTTTGCGGGTTTGGTTTTTATTACACGATGTTATTCCTTCACCATGGCAAGTCAATGGTGAACATTTGTCAAGTACGTATTTCATTAGAAAAATTGGTACCCACCTGCGGGATTCGAACACCGGTGCATCGCGAGATACGAATGCAACGCACGTCTTATCCTTTAGGCCACAAAGACGTCACCAGACCAGATTAATGCTAAGATAAACACAGCGAATTCTCACCCATTATAATAGTTTCTATGAACTCCAATAAAAAAATGTGAGCCGTCACGTGACGCCTGGCAGATGTGAAACATCGACATTATTTTGTAAAAGTAATATACAGAAAAGAACAGATTGTGATAGGAACTAAATATGTCATAATGATAAAATAAAATATTACAAAAAAATAATTTGTTTTCAAGTAAAACACAGAGAGAATCGCACAGTCGATTGTGCATGGCGACGCGTCGCCACACCGTACACACTACTGCATACAGACTGTATATATATACCATAATATAGCGTGGCGACGCGTCACCAAGGCATACGTCGCCATGCCAGAAATCGGTTTTACGTGCGGCTATAGATGTTTCACATCAAAACTAGATGGATCCTGATCGTCTAGGCTCTGCGTTAAAATATCCCTCCCTACCTACGACCAAACTGAAATCTAAGCGCGCAGATACTCAAATTAACTGTGTGTCAAACGGCTGGAACTGAGAAATCGATATTGTGATCACAGAAATAGCATTTTCATTAACAAAGTCTCTACACTATAATGAGCCAGACTGGAAATTGACAATTACCGAATGAGAACTTGATAAGGAAGCGAATTTCATTTGACCTTAGCCCATAAAGGAATAAATCTGAACACCTAAATCATTTAGATATCGGGTTTTATGTCTATAGGTTTTATTGGAATAATGAGAGGTCTGCCCTTGATCTTAGAACACATGGTTTGCAGCACCTAGTAGTTTGGTCATGCCATTTATATCCCATACCCCATTATTGGCCTTGATACCCCATTGGAGTTTGATAGTTACCACGTTTGTACAATGCGGTACATATCGAGGGGTAAAAAGCTATTTGGGTAAACAACATTTTTGCAACTTTACGGGAGTGCCATTTAAAGTTTAAATTTTAGAAAAAATATAATAAAAAGAAAATGTCTTCAGCTATTTGAAAAACTTAATTGAAGTTTAATTTCTTCTTCTTCCTAGTCGTACACCCTTGACAGAGTGGTCGTAGTCATGCATCAGTCGAATCCTGCGATACCGATCCTCTCGGGATGCGACGTCATGTTGCACAATGCTTCGCAGAGTGAGAGCGATCATTTATGTTGGACTGAGTCACAAATTTTATGAGGTCGGTCCATCGTGCTGGAGATCGTCCGCGAGATCTTTTGCCATCGACTTTCCCTTGCAACACCAACCGCTCCATGGAGTCCTCATTACGAGCGATGTGCCCGAAGAACTTGATGATTCGTATTTCAACTGTTGACGATACCATGGAATAGATAAATAAGGTTATTTACCTATTCCGTGGACGATACTGTCTCTCCTTGATGTTGAGCTCTTTTAGGATTAAAACGTTGGTACGCTGCGCAGTCCACGGAATTAGAAACATTAAATTTGAACAATGATACCAAATAAAAAGGACTTTTAATTACGAAGGAAAGTGGCACGTATTTAGCAAAATATCCCTTTAACTAAATATAGCCTTTAACCCTCGATAAGTATGCGGCACATGTTTCTGTTATACTAAGGACAGAACAAACTTGAAATTCGATAGAAAGATTAGGTACATCTCAATTCGATAATTTTACATTTACTTCTTTCACTCATGGTGGTAGGACGTTTTGTGAGTCCGCACGGGTAAATACCACCACCCTGATTATTTCTGCCGTGAAGTAGTAATGCGTTTCGCTTTGAAGAGTTGGGTAGCCATTGTAACTATACAGAGACTTTAGAACTCATATCTCAAGGTGGGTAGCGACATATACGTTGTCTATGGGCTCCGGTAATCACTTAACACCAAGTGGAGCTGTGAGCTCGTCCACCCATCTAAGCAACAATAAATAAAATTCCTGAAATACGAAATTTGCTATTTATAAAAAAAAACACTACAAGGCAATTATTACATATACTTTCATTTTAAAAAGAAAAAAAATTTTTTTTTTATACTAACTGTAATCTTAATACCTCATACTATATTTGCAAAACGCCAAATAAAAAATAAAGTTTACGATCGAAGCCATTTTCTTGAAGGAACGTTCATAATTTTGCGCGAAGCTACGAGCGAGACATGAATACGGTACATGATTGAGCAGTTCCTTAGGTTGCTTTACGAGCTAGCTTGTAGCGGTCCTAACCTTTTTTCATTGCGGGCCAGAAAAATAGGGACATGCAAAATTGCATTATTTACCACTAGTTAACTAGAACTACACTAGTTTTTAGTGTCACCGTATTGGAAAACCCAAAGACTATAGTTCGTTTTATTCTCCGAAAAGTCAATGTCCGATTTGCTTAGGTCTTCTTCCACGGGAATTTATTTAAATATATTTTTTTATTGCTTAGATCGGTGCACGAGCTCACAGCTCACCTGGTGTTAAGCGCTAACTAGAGCCCGTAGACATCTACAACGTAAATGCGCCACCCATCTTGAGATATAAGTTCTAAGGTCTCAGTATAGTTACAACAACTGCCCCACTCTTCAAACCGAAACGCATTACTGCTTCACGGCGGAAATAGGCGGGGTGGTGGTACCTACCCGTGCGGACTCACAAGAGGTCCTACTACCAGTAATTACACAAATTATAATTTTGCAGGTTTGATTTTTACAACACGATGTTATTCGTTCACCGTGGAAGTGAATCGTGAACATTTGTTAAGTACGTATTTCATTAGAAAAATTGGTACGCGCCTGCAGGATTCGAACACCGGTACATCGCTACACACGAATGCACCGGACGTCTTATCCTTTAGGCCACGACGACTTATTAAGTTAAGTAATACGTAAAGCACACACACACACACACACACACACACATCAGTATTCCATTTTGTACTACTGCAAAAAGAGAAACGCGAAATGCGAAAGTGTTATTTTTCTTGTCACTGTTCATTTTGTTTTCATTGGAAACGCTACAATTCATACTTTAGAAGTTGACGCTTAAGAGGGAATTTATATTTTTTTTTCTTCTGAAAGTAACATCTAATATTTTACGGCATCCGATATTCCGCTACGCAGAATTCCGCCTTTTATCCACAGACCTGTTCTATTATCGTTCGCTTTGACGGACATTTCGCAGATTATTTCAGACTTCTCCACAGAGAGAGTAATGCCAATTACTCAGTCTCCGAACAAGGGTAGCATTACAGATTAAATTAGGATTTTATAGAGTTAAAACTACCGCATCTACCGCATTTTTTTTTCTATTATCTCTATTATCTATTTCTCTCTATGATCGCTTATGTCAAGCGCATACCTTATAGTTATAAAATACGGAAACCAAAAAAATAATAATTTTTCAATTACATCTTTGGTGTTTACTGTAATATAAGGATTTTGGATTAAGCCATTTCAATTCTAAAGGTTTGATATACTACACATGCCTGTTCCAAGCATCCTAAAAATGCTTTAGGACCACTTCTGTTCCATACAGCACTTATCCTAAACAAGCTAGTTATCTTGAAAGTTTACTGGTCACCCAGATTGACTGTATCCTTTTGTCACAGATTATAAAACTATTTATAAACGAATGTCATAGTCCGGGCTATCAGTTAAATAAAGCAATAAGACTTTGCAATAGAACGGCTTTGAAATGAGTGGTGTTTCCCGAGCGCTATGACATGTCATTCTTCAAACGAGGCTTGTGGAGGCAACATTTCACTGTAGACAGCGACTTGGCTCTGTCCCTGGCATTGCTGAAGTCTGTGGGTGACGGCAGCCCCTCATCATCAGGTATGGCCGTATGGTCGTCTGCCTACATGGGCAATAAAAAAAAACGGGATCATCTTGCAACACGTCCAAAAGCTCGCGATGAATAATTTCTGAAATAAAAGGTGGGATTGCTTCCAGCCATTTTATTCATGATGTCTAAGTCTTTTGTTCCTCTCATGTGGGTATGATTCTCGCAACTACAACAGAGAATAGACAGTGGTAATTCAATAAGGTCCATCTTTTTTATTTTTTTTATTGCTTAGATGGGTGGACGAGCTCACAGCCCACCTGGTGTTAAGTGGTTACTGGAACCCATAGACATCCACAACGTAAATGCGCTACCCACCTTGAGATATAAGTTCTAAGGTCTCAAGTATAGTTACAACGGCTGCCCCACCCTTCAAACCGAAACGCATTACTGCTTCACGGCAGAAATAGGCAGGGTGGTGGTACCCACACGCACGGACTCACAAGAGGTCCTACCACCAGTATCTTGACATAATATATCATGCTTAAATAGGATATTAGAATGATTTTGCGAATGCAAACTTTCAAATACTTTTTTATTTTCATGATTACCAGAAAACGCCATCTTTTACTGTATGGTTGATTCTTAGGTATCTAATTTTACTGTATACTTTTTGAATCTCTTCAACAGCCAATTAGCGTAATAAATACTGTTACAAAAACACAAAGCCATCTCATAATACCCGTAACATGAAAATCTCTTTCATTGCAATATTGTATCGGGATGTCATCGCATTCATTATTTGGAACGCTTCCAACGCTCCGATTGGCTTAACTCGATTCCGTATATCCATGTTAAAAACACTAATTGTAATTTAATTAATTTCAATTAGGTGTCGGAACGTTTCCGTGTTGACTTTACGAATCCGTTTGTCAAAATTAATGACATCGCTGGGATTTTGATGTTACGTAAAATACACATTTCACGTAAATTACGTATTGATTTTTAAAAATGCTGGAATTGGAATTGGTAGATATTTTTTTATAATCATAATTTGAAAATTTTGATTTTAATGACTGATTTTGCTTTATCACTAATGACTCAACTAGAGTATAACCAGAGTCTAACGGAATACTGGAGAAATCAATATAAGCGTTTAGCTTAAATTACCTTTCTACTATATCTATAACCAACCACAATCAAGCTAAACTGAATAACTTAGTATCGTAACTAATACAAAGGTACTAGAATTTTAATCCTAGAGTAGGTATCAGTTTTTTTTTGTCTAAGCAAATACAAGTCTAAGGTGTATTCGCGAAGCATAATTTAGTAATCCGCACCGGGAGGAGGGTGTGTACAAGATTGGTACCATAATACTATCTATTTTGACCACCAATCGGCCCCTCATTCCAAATTGGAAGGGTAGGTAGGTCAGCCTGTATAAGCTTGGAAGTCGTCGTGGCCTAAATGATAAGACGTCCGGTGCATTCGTGTTGAGAGATGTATCGGTGTTCGAATCCCAGACGGATACCAATTTTTCTAATGAAATACGAATTCAACAAAAGCTCTCGATTGACTTCCACGGTAGAGGAATGACATCGTGTAATTTACGTCGTAGATGTCTATGGGCTCCAGTAACCACTTAGCACCAGGTGGGCTGTGAGCAAGTCCACCCATCTAAGCAATAAAAAAAAACATATTGACACTTCAACCTGATTACTTAAAGCTGGTAGGAGCACCGAAGCTGGGTCTTCCATGGACTTCTCTGGAAATTTGCTATAGATTGCAATTAAGGGCATTACAGTATTAGTCCTAACTGATTGACTGATGTATTGATCACCCAGTGCTTAACGATCTACTACTGTAATGATATGATTTTGAAATTTAACCAGTCGATGCCCTTTAAGCTCTAAGCATCTAGTAACGATGAATTTTTGTATATTTAACCCCCCAAGGGGTAAAATAAGGGTTGTATCGAAGCCCATCATTTTCCAAGTAAGGAGCATATTGCCGTTTTTTCTTTTCTCAAAATTGACTCCTTTTTGTGGTTAATTGGGAGTAGAAAATTCTGAAGCTCAGCAAAAAAAGATCCTTTTCAATTAAAGAAGCATGTAAGTAAATGTTATATATTACGTATATTGTTACTGTAATGCACTTTCAGCACAATGTCTTAACTCACCGAGGCCCTACTCACTAAACGACTCCCCTAGACTCCCGCCCAATTGTCCAAACCCCCGAGGCCAGAACCCGGAGAGGTAAGGGGGTTACCGCGGTCAGCCCTTCACCCAGACAGCGCAGCTCACCCCAAGGACGCCCGGCCGATGGAGCCTTTAAGACGAACTCACCGAAGCCGGCAGAGATCGTTATTTTTAAAACAAACAAATGAAATTAACAAAAAGAATGGCGAAGTAATTGGAAAAAATTCCTTGTTTTTATTGTACACATAGAGAAACCAAAACAGATCTTTTTAAACCACAAAAGATCGTAATCGATAATTACAGTTTTCCAAAAAAAAAATCCGGCCGAGAAATAATTCCGAATGACACATCCATTACATATCCACACTATAGGTGCAAACCAAACACACATTCCGACTTTAACCCGGTTTAATCCCAATTCCGGGACGTCTGTCAGCCGTCAGCGTCGTGTAAACGCGTCCTGCGAAAACAAATCGAGAACTTGTGTTGCTTGTCGATCAAAAATAAGGTTGTGTTCTAGAGTTTTTACTGGCTTTGATAGGTATTGCTTTAAGTCTTAAAACTGTGTATAACTATATTTCGGGACGTCGCGTCGGTATGCCTATGCGACGTTGATAGGTCATTACAGGGATCCGCGGTGAACGTTGAAGTTCAGGAAACATTGAAATATATAGACTGTAGTGTTGATTGGTCACTATTTTAATTAGACAATCACTAAAATTTCTTAAACAATCCAGGATTAGAATAATAATAAATGATTTAGAGTCAATCGGTTTGTGTATCTATACCACGTGCGACGGCCATTGCAAACGCATTCTCCATTCGGTATTACCAGCTAATGATTAAAACTACCATTTAGTCGAATACGAGATGATGATTAATCATCAATCAATAATCATCAAAAAAATGGAGTATTTTATCAACAAGTTAATTATTAAAAAAAAAAACATTCTTAATATTAACCGATTTTAATTTTTTTATTACACTTGTAGGCAGACCAATATAAGACCCACCTGATGGTGAGAGGTTACCGTTGCTCATGTACGTCAGAAATGTCGCTTATGGACATCAGCAATGCCGCTCATAGACGGCAACGATGCTACTTATAGACATTAGCAATGCCATTATTTGAAAATGTCACGCGGCATTATTTATGATGATATGATAGCATGACTCAGTGCCATAATACTGTCCATGTCTATTGCGGAGCCGTCACATAATCTAGTTTGAAGAATAGGAGATCAGTTCGTTCTTATATCTTAAAATGGCTGGCAAGACTACGTTGTGTTATCTACTCAAGTAACCAATTAATACCAAGTTCTATTCACTGCCAACCTGCAATGCTTGTTGGCGAGTAAAATACTCGGATATAATATCCACAGAACGCGGTTTTTTTCTTACCTTCTAGAGTAACCTCTAGGGGTTATACCAGATTTATCGGGCGAGTAGGTGAGCTTACAGGGCTCTAACCTGAGGACGTTGCTAACACTAGCCCTAGCAAGAGCAGTGCTTCCCAGAATCTACCACCGGATCGGAAACGCGACCCAGTCAGAAGATGCGACGAGAAACTTAGTGGGCTGTGTCTATGGGTTACTTGGTGAACCCTTCGTCGTGACCGGCGCAGAACGCTACTTACTACCTATACTATCGTGAATACCTTAGCCACCAACACCTAAGATACAAATCCAAATATGGCGAGCAACTTTTTTTCCCACCCTTAAAGTTTGGAAAACGTAGGCTAAATAACGTACAACATAATCCCAATTACGTGTTCTCTCGACCCAAGTCATCAAAACAACTATCCAAAACTTCAATTCAAAGTTTCTCGCCGAAAATTTTTTGTATAAAAAAGCTATATCCAGACCTTTCGGAGCTCGCATGTAATAATACGCCCTTAAAACAGAATTATAAAGTATTAGATCTTGTGTTCGGTACGCCTCATGGAGCGTGTCGCTCAGATTTCGTAACGAACGTTTCCCTGCCCTCTTTGCATACACGCACTCGGAATATTAATTTTGCTGGTACGAAAAAAGAGTACATCCAAAGGAACGAAACAATTTTATCGAGGGAAACTTTATAAGCGACTTGTGATTTTTAAGGGCGGGTTTTTTTCTCATGCATTTTTCCGTTGTGTTCGATAATGGAATTTCAGAAGGTAAAACCGAAGTTTGTTCTTAAACTTCACGGCCCGTCGATTCCGAAATATAACGTTTGGTTTGGTAATTGACAAAGCATGTCCCTTAAAAAAATATATAAATAATATTCTATGTAAGTACTAAAATCGATAAGTCGACGAACTGGTGGTAAAACCTCTTGTTAGTCCGCACGGGTAAGTACCACTACCCTGTCTATTTCTACCGTGAAGCAGTAATGCGGTTCGCTTTGAAGGGTGAGGGGCAGCCGCTGTAACTATACTTATACTTATACTATATAGACCTTAGTATTTATATCTCAAGGTGGGTGGCGCATTTACGTTGTAGATGTCTATGGGCTCTAGTAACCATTTAACATCAGGTGGACTGTGAGCTCGTCCAACCATCTAAGCAAAATAAAAATTATCGATAAGTCGACGAACTTAGCTGGTCACTAGCTAACTGAAATCGTATTTTTCTGTAGCACTAATATATAAAAATGAATTGTTAAAACTCGAGAACGGCTGGACCGATTTGGCTAATTTTGGTCTTGAATTATTTGTGGAAGTCCAGAGAAGGTTTAAAAGATGAGAAAATATAAAAAAACTCGGAATTATATAAAAAACAAACAATTTTGTTTTTCCTTTGATGTGTCCCCTTGGTGTGTCTTTTATTTATCGATTGAGGCACTACGAAGTCTGCCGGGTCAGCTAGTTTAAAATAAACTAAACGGATGAAGCAGCGTCTATCTTCCGTCGTTCAGAATCGCATATTCACTTTCTTTGGCATGTGTCGCGACAAGTGACGACTCAGTGGAACGCTGTATAGTGCAGGGCTTGATTGAGGGTACAAGACCGCCAGATCACCTTTACGAAGGAACGAGTAAATAACAGCAGCTAGTGCACAAGAAAGGTAAAGGTATGCGAGGAATGGCGACTTCTTGTGAAACACACCACCACACGAACTGATGAAACACGACCACTCTGCCAAGAGTGCAAACGACTAAAAAATTTTAATGAATGGAATAGAAACAATTAGCGTTAATATCAGCTGTTGTTTGGAAGAAAAGGACTTTATTTTCGAACGACATCAGATAACTCAATATCCCTTTACTGAGTTAATGCTTAAGATTTACTTCTATTGAAACAAGCAATAGGCAGCAAATACTGCCATTGAATGGTACTAATGTTCCCGTAATAGTTCTGACACAAAGTGTGCTCAAGGTACTGTGAACCAACCAAGCACGGTCGTCCGGCCCTAAATTAGAATTCACTATGTTATTGATTCCAGAGACTGACATACATGCTTGTATAAGTTGAAATATATACATATATAGATAATGAACACCCAAACAACAAACATACCTGTTCATCACAGGAATGTTTGCTCGAAGTGAGAATCGCACCCACGACCCTTAACCCAAAAATTAGGGCTAACTAACTACTGCAACACCGAGTGGGTAAGAAAAGGTAGATTTTAAAGGAAAAGTCGTTATGAAGATTCTTAAAAAATCGAGTTTTCGTACTTATATCTCTGTAAGCCGTACATTTTGGTAACATTGTACCAGCGAACAGCATTAAAATGAAGTGCCTTTTCTTTTATTGCTTAAATTGATAGACGAGCTCACAGCCCACCTGGTGTTAAGTGGTTACTGGAGCCCATAGACATCTACAACGTAAATGCGCCACCCACCTTGAGATATAAGTTATAAGGTCTCAGTATAGTCACACCGGCTGCCCTACCCTTCAGACCGAAACGCATTACTGCTTCACGGCAGAAATAGGCAGGGCGGTGGTACCTACCCGTACTTACAAGAGGTCCTACCACCAGTAACATAAACATATAGTATAACTGGGCCACATTTCAGTCTGTAAATATTATAACTTTATTGGAGAGAACGCACTGACCTCATTCGTTCCAATATTGGATAAAAACCAAGTTAAACACAATACGCTGAACCTTTAATCCCTTATTCAGCCCACGACGTGACCAGAATCTGGTCGCAGCCAAGTAATTGTTTCCAGCTTGTCCCCGACGTTACTCGATGACTCTGCTGATTTATGTACGCGACTGTACAGCTGTGTAGTTGATTTATCGTCTACTGTTCGCATCGGAAAGTAGTTCGAACCCTAACAATAAAGTCGGGCTTTCGTGATGTGCTATTTGGCTGTTATTGGAAACAAACTATGAAATTTCCAAAATTATCTATACAAATAAATAAAATTGAAGTGTCTGTTTGTAATAATAAATAACCACTTTTTACTAAATGCGTAAGTACGTATACACACTACATATATATACCAAAATAACATTTTTTAATTTTTGTCTGTCTGTCTGTTTCTCTGTCTTTTTGTTCCGGCTAATCTCTGGAAGGGCTGGACCGATTTTTACGGGACTTTCACTGATAGGTAGCTGATGATATAAGGAGTAATTTAGGCTATTTTATTTAGCAGCGTCACCCGCGGTAAGACAATAGGCGCGGGTAACATCGCGGGACTCAGCTAGTACTTGGAATATTTCTGGTTTTGCCTATTTAAATACTTGCTATTACTAATTTTGTCAAGAATTTGGTTAATAAATCCGTATCTGTCAAAACAAAATAGCTCACAGATCGCGTGATATTCTTTCCTTGTTGTATTAATTAGCGATGACGGCAGGTAACAAAACAGGGGTTCATTCTATTTGGAAGATAACTTAAGAATTAATCCAATGAAGACTTTGACCTTTGCCTAGATGACATAGTGATCTTTTGCAATCATTTTATACGATCTACGTCAAGAAACGTGACCTTTGTGCTTTATATCTGATGCTCAATTTAATCTTATTCGACAGGATCGAGGAGGCTGGTCACAGTGGAGCGACTGGTCCATGTGCTCGAGGACCTGCGATGGTGGAGTCTCTAGACAACTGAGGACCTGCTCCTCACCGGCCGGCTGTCGTGGGGAACCTGTGCGTTACAAGATCTGCAATATGCAGGTTAGTTTAATTCAGCCATTTTTAATATGCTAACAAACAAATTTCTCACGATTTTTCGCTTCGTTTTGGAAAAAATATATTGGAAATTTCGAAATATCAATAAAAAAATTACTTGTAATTTCTCTCACACATGCAACTACTTTTCTTAAGACACTAGACAATCTCATTTTCAACCGGTAATTCCATCATTCGTGACTTCTGCGTCCAAGGAAATATGACTGTAGAAAAAGATAAACCAGTGCGGTCTCAAATCTTATTGTATATGACCTTACCCCCAGTTATTCCGCATAATCTTTTGCACTTATAAATTTCATTTCACAAAGTCATTCCTTCATCACGGCAAGCGTCCACGAATATGTGATAGTTACTGCTCGTAGGATTTAACCATCCTTACCATTTAGACCACGACGACTTTTTGACGTGACAACGTCTTATAATTCGATGGAGCCGGCTGCACGCACGAAAAAACATAACTCATTGAGGCGTTCCATTTAAGGCTTGAAGTGCAAGCGAGAGCGCGCAACGAGGGATAAAGAGGCACAATCGGCCTCCGCGTTCGGCAGCGTTCGACATCTGTCTCTCTCCTACTTAAGTGAGTGATGTCTCCGCGTGGACAGCTGCTATACATTTACATGTTTTCGTTAAGTATCAAGTTCAGTGAAAAGTGAATGTGGTGTCAATTGTCCATACAAAATAATTATCTATCAAACGAACAAAATTAAAATTTTCTTTTGAAAAATGAAATCATTCCATCAGTATTTTCTTATGACGTTTTTACGTTCAACTATCGTCAGTAAACCGACTTTACAGACAACCGATATTTTTAAAGTGCCAAATTTCTGTCTTCTATTGCAAACTAATTTAAAATCATCATTCACGTGTTAGCGTTACGAATTCCCCTAGACCCTGACACGGCGTATCGATTAAACTTTAACGTATTTAAAGCAATATCAAAACTAAGTAAACAGGTTGAAACTTGGCTTTCATCGTTCAGAAATGCCCCTATGATTAATAGTTGAGTATTCCGGCTTCGACGTGGGACGGGTTTGCTCACACCGATAATTTAGATTTTATGAAATCATATGCGAAACTGTATCGTTAGGAAATAAGGTAGGATATCTTTAAACGTTTGTAATGTTGATAATGTCGGCCAAGCTGCCTTTTTTGAGATTAAGTAAAAAAAATAATTAAATCTTCTATCTTTAAACGAGCAATTCTTGTATACAATTAAATATATATCTATATAATCTGAATCTCGGAACCGGCTCCAACGATTTTCATAAAATTTTGTATACAGAGGATTTGGGAGGCGATAAATCGATCTAGCTACGATTAATTTTCAGAAAATGTTCTCGACGATTCTAAGGATGTCGTTTCGACTATAAAAGGGTTGCAGAGATGGCACACAGTCAGTTAGTAATCGGAACTACTCGAAGCGAAACAGCGGACGAATCACCTGAAGCGAAATGGAAGAAGCGAATTAAGAATTCTAAAGTGTTCTACGAGTGTTCTAAGTGCTAATACAGTTTTAATTTGTACTTTAGTGGAACTTTTTTTTTCATTCCGAACCCCAGCGCGTAACATTACATTGTCATGTTTTTTGTCGTTACGCATCGGTGTGATAGACGGTCGCGGTTAAACTCTATCAAACTGTTCACAACTCGGCACAAACGCGTTTTATCGTGAATGAATAATTTGTATCCGATAGTTTGTCTTGGCTCGGTTTATGTTCGACGAACTTCTGGTGACACACAGATAGACAAACAAAACTAGTTTGTTGCTCCAAGATCGATAGAGTCAAAGAAAACGACAGGAATATTGATAAAGTCTTAAAGGAATTTTGAAGTCGTCGTGGCCTTTTTTTTTTTTTTTTTTTTTTGGTCAGGAGGAAATCGCCGGACTTCCGCCGCCCTCCCCTGGGGATGGAAGGCGGGGCATGTCGGAGTCGAACTGACTAAAACCTCCTGTCGCTCAACAACCCGCGTCCGAACCTCGCATGGGACAGAACCCATGCAAAGGCAAAGGGGGGAAAGTGAAGCGTTTAGTGCGGAGCACATCTCTCCCATCACCCTCCCCCTCGGGACGCCGGACCGGCGGTCGTCGGCGCCACGACCACCAGCCCTCTCGGTCGGCAGGCTATCCGGAGCCCGCCTAGATGGCGCCGGTTAGAATGGTCTATCCTACGGAATACCCCGCTGGGTCAGAACCAGCGTGGGTCGAGGATAGCCGGCCTTCCATCACCCGGATGCTCTTGCGTAAAACGCGTGCAGAGCAGCTTGCACGTCGTCTTCTTAGGCCCCCTTCGCCTGTCCCCAGACCGACATATGAAGGGGACCCGAAACACTTAGAGGGCCAGGGCTTGGGCGAGATCCGCCTCCCTGGCCCCCGCTCGACGGCGGCGGGCTTGCGTGTCTCTCACGCGCCCCGCCGTCTCCTTCTGCGAGATGGTGCACTCGCAGAAGTCGAGCATCGCCTTCCACGACTCGTCGTCGCCGAGCATCGATGCCACAACACTCGGCAACGACAAGTCGTTTCCTATTTTTGCGACGAGGACACGGCGCCACCCCTCCCATGCGGGGCAGGCGACGAGCGTGTGCTCCGCCGTGTCCAAGCCGCAACCACAATGGTGGCACTCTGCCGTCGGCTCGGCTCCGATCCGGTGCAGGAACTCACCGAAGCAACCATGCCCAGTGAGCACCTGCGTGAGCCGGAAAGTGAGGCGTCCTCTGTCACGATTCACCCAATTCACAAGAACCGGGCGAATCGCCTCGACGGTCCTACGACCAGCCGAAGGATCGGCCAGCCGTCTGGACCATGCCTCCAGCACGGACCGCCGAGATTGGGCCCTCCGCGCTCTGACCACACTGGGGCTGGGACGTGCCACGCCCCGGATACGAAGGTCAGCCCGCCACTGATAGTCAGCAGCGAGCGCCTCCGCCTCCAGGACCCAAGGCGGCGTCCCAGCCAGTACACACGCCGCCTCGAAAGAGATGGTGCGATAACCACGGATGACCCTGACCGCGATGGTGCGTTGCGGCCGTTGCAGCAGCTTCGCTACCCCCACGGCCAGGGACTGGCCCCACACGGGCGCCCCGTATAGGGCCATTGATCGCACCACCCCTGTATAGAGACGGCGCGTCACCTGGTCAGGCCCCCCGACATTGGGAAGGAGCCGGCTTAACGCGCCGGCCACCCCCAACAAACGAGGGACCAGATTCTGAAAGTGAGCACGGAAGGTCCAACGACTGTCCAGAATGAGGCCGAGGTACTTCAACTGCACCCCGACCCCGATACGGACGCCTCCAACCACGATATGGGCATCGACAGGTGGCACTCTCCGGGGCCTGTGGAACCACATGGCCTCGGATTTACTGAGCGCCACGTGTCGTCGTGGCCTAAAGAACGCGCTCTTTCAGGACCCACCACCTAAAATGTGTGCTTGAAAAATACTAAAATAGATATATTTTTTAGTTATTCACTCATGGCAGAGGGGTCGTGGTTGAGGACTCTTCATTTTCATTGGCTAAAGCGCCCCCACTGGTTGCGGTCTTCAATGCCACTGCAACTTTGGACCTACGACGTCTCTGTCACAGCTTTTTTGAGGTCTGTCCAACACGTAGATGATCGACCATGTGACCGCCGACGATATGAATTGTACTCGCTAACTGGGTCATAATAAAATAATCGTGTTACGCCTGTGTGTATACTGTGAGTTCTTAGCTTCAAAACCAAGGTCCCACATATTTATACCACGTAATTATAAGTTTTCCAGTGTTTTTCCAGGGCATCTGATGGAACTCATGTTGGCGTTGTATATCGCCTCCGATAATCGTAGGTGGGCAGACAGAGAGTCGACAGCCAATTGAGTGGTTATCTGAGCATATACAAATGCATATATCACAATGCTAATTCGCCCACCCATCTTTGTGTCTGATATCGAAGTCTTCAATTGTATTGTGTAGATATAATAACAATCCCACATTTCCAACTACGCACGCTCTATTTACGATTTCCAAAATTTATTACTCTGTATATTTTCCGTACAACAAAGAATAAGAAAAGTACCAGAGCAGTAAACTCCGAAGGGAAAACCAGATTAGGAATGGAACAAATAACGGACTGGACGATTCATCTTCAAGCAATTTACTTCGGAACAATTCTCGGAAAACAAAACAGGCTGCCCTATTGGATTTAAAAGAGCCGGTAGTCAATAAAGTAGAAGCAAATACTATATCTTATTGTCATTCAGCTCACGGCACCGGTTACTGTCGTTGTCCAGTGATACCAGGGGAGAAATTTTACAAGAATTCAGTTAAAAATAAAAAATAAAATGAAAATATAATACAAGATTATTAATTAGGGTATAATGGAATTATTGCGAATACCAAAGAGGTAATAATATTAGCATGTAGAAGCCGGACACCCTATCCCTTTTTACAGCGATGCTATCATATGTTTCGGTTTGAACAGTGTAAACTTTTGCATCTATAGTATTAGTATTTATAGTATTATTATTTTTTACTGGTGGTAGGACCCCTTGTGAGTCCGCAGTAATGCGTTTCGGTTTTGAAGGTGGGGCAGCCGTGGTAACTATACTGAGACCTTAAAACTTATATCTCAAGGTGGGTGGCGCTTTTACGTGGTAGATGTCTACGGGCTCCAGTAACCACTTAACGCCATGTGGGCTGTGAGCTCGTCCACCCATCACGCAATAAAATAAAATAAAAAGTGTATAGACGATTATACATTATAATGATTGTAGCATGAGGAAGCAAGTCGGATAGTGGTAGCATTCCATGTGAGCTTGCCGGTTTGAGCTCCGAGAGCTCACCTACACGCTGAGCCTCTCAAAGCTATCAGCATAGGTATGCAAAAAAAGGGGCATGAATAAAAGTATTGTAAAAAACTGATAAATGCGCCTATAATACGACAACCCTAAAACCGCCCATCGGCACTCCAAAGAACTTCAAGCGATTAAACTCATAAGAAGGCTACATCCTTTCGACGCATGCAAATACTGCGGTCTGAGTGTAGACCCCCAGATTCGATGTGAAATATGGATGAGCTTACGATATCTCGAACTTTTTGTTCGTCTTTTAGAGCTGTTGATTCGTGATTTATTGTATCTAAATCTAAGTTGAATTGGAAGGAAGGGAATCCAAGTAAAAAGGGTTTTATAAATATTGGAGATTTAAGTAAATTTTGCGTGGATGATTACGTTTGTTGGAATGTTTTAGATTATTCTAGAATGTTTTTGAAATCGTCGTGACATATACTATGAGTGGTGATCAAGGCTGTATGGGCTAAGCCCTTTGTCTGCCTATTGGCGAGTTGATAAACTATGAATGGTGGAAGTTCTCCGTTTTCGGAAGTAATCAATTTTTTTTTTTTTTTTTGTAAAGCAATGCCAGAGTGAAAGAAATATTGATACATAGACAAAACAACGTGAAAAAATAAGGCATAGTTTTTCAAGTACAAATAGTTTTGACACAAAGTTGGCCCTTTTTTGGGTATTGTCTTTTGTATTCACGCAAGATAATTCCAAGTTCGAAGCTTAACATTATTTTATATGATGTAACATTGTCTACGGACACTGAGTTCACCTGCTCGTCAATAAAAGGTTGAGAAAAAAACAGTAAAAAAATTGTTGTCTGTAAAGTCGATTTACGGACGATAGTCTTACGTGATAACGTCAGTATAAGAACTATTAGAACTGCTAGCTCTGACGTCACGCGAGGAGAGAGGAAAATGTGTCACAAACCAACGGCTTAGGCCGATCGTGCCTCTCGCTTGCACGCTCAGGCGGAACGTGACACTTTTTTGTGCGTGCAGCCTATGTTCATCGATTTATAAGATGTTATCACGTCAAAAACAATTTTCAATTAAATAAGCAACAAAACCCGATCGTGATACAGAATAGTCTGCTTATATTCGTTAAAAATATATAAAATCTCATTAAAACAGGAAATGAAAAAGCCTGCACGCGAGCAAATATAAAACATAAGTAATCTTAAGGAAAATCATAGGATCATGTATCAAACTTCAAAGGACATTTGCCTCAAAGGAAGCATTTTTGTATGTGTATCAGGAGGTCTTCTATTAAATTCTTTTAAGACGCTTTCGTTGATAAAAGTTAGGAATTTTTTGGCCTCCTTCGATCTATCTTTTATGTTATAATTATTTTTGGTTTAAAAGACACAGTTTTATTGCTTTTTTCGTTGCTTGTAGCTCGTTACTTGGCAGGCAATGTAACACAATTAAAATTAATTGGGGAGTGGAGTCAATAATCTCAAGCAAACGCGAGAGCACGATTGTCGCTTTCTGTAATACATTGCGTGTTCACGAAATTGAATCCTCAAATAAGACAAATATAAAGGCACATTTATATTGAGTCAGTAACTAACGTCAGTGCACTGCCGAGTCAGTGCTGACCTGGCACTGCCATCGTGTAAATTGATTTTAAGTCAGTACACTACTGTCGCGCCAGTACTGACTTCAATATTTCCGCTTCATATTGTTCGGCGTCAGTCCGCTCCACATCACAAAATGACATGAAAAGTAAACGTCACGAAGAACTTAAATATTATTCAACTATACCGCCACAATGAATGCCTGTGCATTCTCAGATCATTCTCATTGCATTGCATTCACAAATCCAGTTTGTATTCCCCAGGATCTTCAAACTGGCCTGCGGCGCGCATTGTGCGGTACCGTACGTTTCGTGGAGTCGGAGTGGTGGAGCTCGATGGGGTTTAGTCGGTAGTCGGTTTTGCGGTTTTGCGGGTCCTGCGTGGTAGACGCCGGGCAGCGCCTCGCGCGCCTTTCTCAAGGCGTAGTCTCCCGGTAGGAATTGGAAGAAGAGGAGGACTTTGGTCTTCCTCTTCTCCCTCTTCTTTTCTGGAGGCGCCGGAGTCCGACATAACCCGGTCTATTACCCCTCTCGACCGGGTATCCGTAAATGGATTCCACAGCGTTAAAAAAAAAAGGATCTTCAAACTGGGTTAACAATAGAGCTGAGCCCCCAGTTTGATCTCTGTCATCTATCCATTTTCTTACATAAATTCGCTTCTTTTTAGATATTTCTTCTAACATACCAATTAGTTCTTGCATCATCACAAAGGTACATTCTCTCAACAAATTATTAACTCTGATTTTTTGCTGTTTTCGAGTATTCATTTTCTCGCACTGTCTTTACAAACGTGTTTCCACCATAAGAAATATCCTCGACTACTGACGAAGTACTGACTCCGTTTAAATCGTATGGGTCAGTTTTCGGCGCCAGCACTGACGTTAGTTACTGACTCAATATAAACCTGCCTTTACGCTCATTTTAAATGAGAAATATTTTCGGCTTACGAAGCTAATAACGCCTTGCATTAACAATGCTCATCAAATTCCGAAGACAATGGTAAACGACTTCTTGTTATTTTTCCACAGCCGTGTCGAGCGAACTCATCGCTACTGGAAGACGATGTGTGGCGTGAGCAACAGTGCAGCGCTCACGACAGCACCCCGTACGGTGGAGAGCTCTTCCACTGGAGGGCTCATCGGGACGACGCCGAACCCTGCGCTCTGACCTGTAGAGGAGTTCCGCAGCATTCTGGCGTGAGGCCAGAGCCGGTAAGTTACATAAACCACTCGCGTTGAGTTTATATGGAGTATATCGTTTTGTTACACTCTCCAGCATATCTTCAAAAACGTTGCCATTTTGTATCGAAGTAGACTTCAATGAAGAAAGAGCAGAAGCTGGATTTTATGTCTCAGTTATTGCATTTTTTTTTTTTGGAGCGAAGTTCCTTATGGGACGATGCGGAGGGGTACCCTAACCAGGAAAAAAGTCCGTAACGTAAGATTTTTATTAGTAATGCATACAGTGTACAACTTAACTTTGTAATAACGCACAAAAAATTACATATTTTTTTATTGACCACGATCTCAGAGCGTTCGTTTGCGCAATACACTAACTCTTATGCAAATAACCGTGAATGAAGTGTACCACAATAAGTTCGCACGTTACCGAATGACCGTGGGTTATTGCGAAGCCTCCAGTTTTATTTTCTTTATACCTCGAATAGAACTTTAAATTAATATTTTTATAATAAGGAACTTCGTTCTTATCCGGTGTCCCACGACACCACACATCTTTTGCGCAGAACTGCTTCATGACAGAAAGGGCTCAGGAAATACTGCTCGCCGTCTTCCAGTAAATAAATTCTTTTATCGCTTTTTACGTTAACCCTATCTAGTGATGTAGTGGTGCTATCCTAAGATGACACCATAAATTCTAAACGAGCTAAAGTGTTCAACGCTCATTATCATTTTCCGTATAACTGTCATAATATTATCTGGATCTATTTTTTTAATTATCACTAGTCAAAGCCAGTCTACTTTGCTGTGCAATATTTGATTTGACTCTGATCCGATAGCTATCAAAATTCACTGAATCACTCGTTAGGCCAATTTGAAGTTTTTCTGAAGATATTTTTCTCGAAATGGGTCCAGTTACTTCGGTTGATCCGGTTTCGATACTGAATAGGTTACGTTATTTTGTTACAGACTGTGTCACTAGACGAAGACGATCATATCGTGGTGGCTGTGCTCGCCGCAAGAGTGTCAGACGGTACCAGATGCAGGGCAGGAAGTCTGGACATGTGCATTGATGGACGGTGTCAGGTAAGCTATGTTTCGGACTTTGAAGAGTGAGTGTACTATTGTAATGATAACACCAAGTCCTAACTAAGTTGCTAATTTTAAGATTTTTCTCTTGGCAACCCTCTCTTCTGTTCCAGCCTTTTAGCTTCGTGCAGGGCAAGTTGTAATAAAATTTTAATAAAATTAGAATAAACGCTAATTTACTGGTGGTAGGACCTCTTGTGAGTCTGCACGGGTAAGTACCATCGCCCTGCCTATTTCTGCCGTGAAGCAGTAATGCGTTTCGGTTTGAAGGGTGGAGCAGCCGTTGTAACTATACTTGAGACCTTAGAACTTATATCTCAAGGTGGGTGGCGCATTGTAGATGTCTATGGGCTTCAGTAACCACTTAACACCAGGTGGGCTGTGAGCTCGTCCACCAATCTAAACAATAAAAAAAATAAAAAAAAAACGTACCGACATCCATAACATATTATTACCTATATACATGTTACGGAACAATAACAGCTTATGGTTGTGGAATGTGGAACGTTTATCTGTATAAGATCAAATGTATAATTATAATTTTCTGTCTTCAAAGGCTTAAGGAAAGTATTCGCGGCACACAGTAGATAAAGATACAGTTTTCGTGTCATTCAATGAACAAAAACATATGGTAGGAGGACCGAGAAAGTCTCATCTATCGGCATAAAGCTTTTTCGTTACGTGACGCTTTTGCCGGTCAACTCTGCATTAGCTACCGTCGATCCAAAATACCAAGGATACGCGGAAGACGTAACGTGGGACGCCCCTTGGTTAGGTGGTGCGATGACCTCCGCACGGTGGCCGGCAAGAAGTGGATGAGGAGAGCCGCAGACCGGGCTCAGTGGTGTGGATTGGGAGAGGCCTATGTCCAGCAGTGGACGACTGTGGGCTGTTGTTGATGATGATGATGATGATCCAAAATAAACGTAAAACCAAGGGCGGATCCAGCTTTGGCGCCAGGAGGGGGTCATATAGTCAAATTTTCGATGCGATTTTCGATTAATTATTGGAATTGAGATGGATATGAGTTTGATGCACTTCTTGACACTCGCGGCAAGGTCACTTTAGTTTTCACTTTTAGTTTTTCACTAATTAATGAGCCCGGACGGAGACGTCCCAGGGATACCTTAACCTTCGGTATCCCACCGCTGCCACCAAATTGTCATAGGGATTTGGCCGAAGGCCTTTTTAAAAAATGAGATTAAGAAAGAATAGATTTATTTAATTAAATTACAATAAATTGGGCTCAATTTAGGGCAAGTGTCACGTGCGCGGATGATGGTTTCAAACTGATTTAAATTATACGAGTAAATATAAAGAGATGATCAAACTGCTGACTTTGTGATTTGTAATGGGGTTCCTTAGCACTATTGTATACGGGAACCATTTATAACAGCTCGTTCCCAAACGCTTGCCATCATACAAAGTTATTATATTATATTAAATTAATTAAATATTGAAGGTATGTAGTTACATAAAATCTGTATAGTGACAAAATATATAAATAAAATCATTATGTTCAATTTGTGGTTCACCTAAGTCCTGGAACCAGCTCAGGGGGGGTCATGACCCCATGACCCCCCCCTGGATCCGCCGTTGCGTAAAACACCACAGTACTCTTATCGAGTACATATGTACCAACATCAGAACGAACATCAATTAATACAGTAAACCTAATTTCCGATTTTGAGCACTAAATTCCCTATTTCGTAATTAACTAGGCAACATTATCACGCGCTCTGAACCGCGGCTCGTTCGTCCGGAATTAATCAATAATATGGTGCACGCTTTGTTCGAAATTTGACGATTCGCAATAATAATTCCCCTTCGAATTTTGCGCAGTCGATGCGCGTTTACAATAATTACCCAACCGATTTTCAAACAAAATGGCATCATGGCATATAACACTAAATAATTAAGACAGTTAAAACGAACTCAACTTTTTTTTTTATTGCTTAGATGTGTGGCTCGTCCAGCCCACCTGGCGTTAAGTGGTTACTGGAGCCCATAGACATGTACAACGTAAACGCGCCACCCACTCTCCACAACCCATCATAATGTGGCCGTGGAAGCTCAAAGCAATTCGTAAAAGAACTTAAATTGGTTACAACAACCATTGAACTTCGGGTGGGCCGCGAGTGACTCCCATCGCCACTGCAAACAGAGCCATCCGAGCGACACCTAACGCCGCACCCCAAATTTTCCACGTCATAATGTTAAATTAACTGTAGCAGAACGCTATTTTATTAATGGCCCACACAAAAAGGTCGTGTTTATTTGCGACCTGCGCTCCGTAAAGCATAACTAACTGAATTTACTACACTACGATGCTATTTCTCGCGTATGTCCTATTTTAAAAGAATCTAGCGTTTTTATTGTCCTGCCCGTACGTGTTTTAGTGTAGGGTAGTTCTTTGTTGCGTAGGTGAATGAACGTGACGTCACTATCAGCTTGAGACGAGCTGGATGTCTCGGTTGTGGTAAGAACAGGCTCAAACCGGACCACATGATTGATAGCTTCGCGTCGGGAATAGGCAAAGTCGTGGCACCCACTACTGCGAGTATCTAATACGCACTAATACCAGTATTTCTGCAAATCATATTAATTTTACTCCACAACATGATATTTTTTTTTGATTTAGGTAAAAATAATAATTTTTTTTACGATTTAATAAAGCGTTTTTTACTGTTATTGTTTTATTTGTGACTTTTTGGCTACTATTCAGTTTTTGTGGTCAAAAAACATAGAAAAACACGAAAATCTAGTTTGAACTATGTCCCACAATAATATTCCTTCATCGTGGAAATCGATTCTGGGCGGGTATTGAGAATATACTTTCTTACAAAAAATGGTACTTACCAGCAGGATTTGAATACCCTCATAGTCGTATCGCTTGATATGAGTACACCAGGCGTCTTAAGCTTTAGACCATGCTAACTATACCTTTGAACGTTTGCCATTGACATGAATATTTTACCACCCTTGCGGACTCACAAGACGTCCTACCACCAGTAATTACGCAAATGATAAGTTTGCGGGTTTGATTGATACACGATGTTATTCCTTTACCATGGAATGACTTCCATCCATCCATTCCATCGTGAGCATTTTTGAAGTACGTATTTCATTAGAAAAATTGGTACCCGCCTGCGGGATTCGGACACCGGTGCATCGCTCGATACGAATGCACCGGGCGTCTTATCCTTTAGGCCACGGCGACTGCATGACATTAACATGACATTAAGTGATGAGTCGCTCGATTAACCGCCCCCTGGTGGTGACGACTAGCTTACGGAGGCTCTAGTCTGGCCCTCTTGTAGATCGATTTCAATATGCCTTACAAAAGTAGCCCAATCGTCTCCACCTCAATCACCCTATTTGAAGTCGTCGTGGCCTAAAGGATAAGACGTCCGGTGCATTCGTTTTGAGCGATGCACCGGTGTTCGAATCCCAGGCGAGTACCAATTTTTTTAATGAAATACGTACTTACCAAATGTTCACGATTGACTTCCAAGGTGAAGAAATAACATCGTGTAATAAAAATCAAACCCGCAAAATTATAATTTGCGGAATTACTGGTGGTAGGACGTCTTGTGAGTCCGCACGGGTAGGTACCACCACCCTGCCTATTTCTGCGGTGAAGCAGTAATGCGTTTCGTTTTGAAGGACGGGGCAGCCGTTGTAACCATACTGAGACCTTAGAACTCATGTCTCAAGGAGGGTGGCGCATTAACGTCGGAGATATCTGTGGGCTCCAGTAACCATTTAACACCAGGTGGGCTGTGAGCTCGTCCACCCAGCTAAGCAATAAAAAAGCTTCAGCAATAAAAGTTAATAAAAAAGAGCTTGTAACTTGAACCAAACCACTACTTTGCTCATTAAACATTCACACGGCAAGCGCACTGGTTCACACTGAAAGCTAGACACATAGCACCGACCCGTTTTGATAACGAGTTTATTTTTAAAATAAATAACTCGCACCGCTAAAACAATGTGAAAGGAATATGAGCCGTAATGAGTTGTGAAATAAGAGCCCCTTTCGTGTTCGCGCGAAATGTACTCTTTTTTCGGAAATTAAGATAGAAAGAGTGTCTGAATTCAAATTAAGGGGATGTCGGTATTTTTTTGTAATGTCGCAATTATTTCTCGGGTTAAGTGAATTTGGGAATTACCTGACAATAGTAAAATCGAAGATATGGTTTTGGCTGAGGTGCTAATTTTTTCATTGGAATCATAGGTTAGACTGAGACAAATTTAAAAAAATTACACTGCAAAAACCCCTTCCGCTTTCACAATATTATAGTAGACTAGCTGACCCGGCAGACTTCGTAGTGCCTCAATCGATAAATAAAAGACCTAAACTTTTATATAGAATAAACTTAAAACAAACAAAAGGAATCCGTCCGACGGGGGACACGTCAAAGGGAAAACAAAATTGTTATTTTTATTTAATTCCGAGAATTTTCATATTTTTATACCTTTTAAACCTTCTCTGGACTTCCACAAATAATTCAAGACCAAAATTAGCCAAATCGGTCAAGCCGTTTTCACATAGACATGACCAATGAACCGTGTGGACTAATAAGTTTAAGCCAAAATAAACATTGGCACGGGTAATAATTTACTCTGACATTTCAAAACAGGCGACTTTTTGGCGGGAACGCGAGGAGTGAAGTTGTGTGATTTATTTTATTTTGTCTATTTAGTGTTTCTTCGGGTTTAAATGTGTAATAAAGGTGGTTTATTAACTGTTTAATATCTGTGAAAGTGCACAAATGCGGGAAAATGAAACAAAGCCGCTGGACGTAACTTCTCGGGATCCTCCAAAAAGTCCACTCAAAAAATCTTAGTAAATGACCACCATTTTACTGAGATTATATTTCATCCCATTTCATTTTATTTCATCCCAGTTGATTAATGTCTCAAATTAATCATCTTCATATAATTTCACTCCATAATATCATTTTTCATAAAAATATGAATATAATTTAAAATAATACATGACTTCAAGGTCTCGGTTACCAGGTCATAAAATCCCTTAAAAAAAAATCAAAACAGGCGTTTATTCTCGCATGCCTGTTTTAGAAATACATAACTTACACGCTAACTAGAGGGGGCTGTTTGATAATTGGTTGCAGGGGTAAAATAAAATTGATACCATTTTAAATAACTAGATCGTTTTATTAGAACATAAGCCATAGTTACGTCGTAAACAAAGTTCTAAAAATATAAAATCAATACCTAAAATCATTACATACACACAAACAAAACAACTAGCTGTTACAATGAATGGAAACCGCGCGCTTTAACTAGTGATAGCTTCGTAATGACCATATAAGGTATTCGTTGGTACCGGAAATCAAATTCTTTCTAGAACATCCGATAACAAACACCACACGTCAGGCGGTCATAACAAGTGGCCACTTGATGGGTTTCGGTTTGAAGGGTGGGGCAGCCGTTGTAACTATACTGAGATCTTAGAATTTATATTTCAAGGTGGGTGGCAGCATTTACGTTGTAGATGTCTATGGGCTCCAGTAACCACTTAACACCAGGTGGGCTGTGAGCTAGTCCAACCATCTAAGCAACAACAACAAAAAAACTTGAATATTTTTTGAATGGCTCATATTTTTAGAAATCTGTTACAACATTACAGCCACCTAATGCTAAGAAGCCCGTTAACACTATAACAAGAATGAGTGCACCCAACATGACGTCAAAACTTTAATTAGAACCTAACCAACCTCTGAAATCAGAACCGAAGAAGACAATGAAACCTACAGCAACTGGTATCCCAAGAGTGGAAGGTCTGGTCTGAATTTTACTGGTGGTAGGGCGTCTTGTGATCCGCACGGGTAGGTACCACCACCTCGCCTATTTCTGCCGTGAAGCAGTTATGCGTTTCGGTTTGAAGAGTGGGGCAGCCGTTGATACTGTGACTTTAGAACTCATATCTCAAGGTGGGTAGCAGCATTTACGTTGTAGATGTCTATGGGCTCCAGTAACCACTTAACACCAGGTGGGTTTTGCTTCTTTACATACAAATAAGAATAAGCAATTTACATATAAAACATACTTAAAATACCTTTGAAACATAAATATACAATTGAAGTAGATACCAATTTCAGAAATCTACCTTATCACAAATTGAATTGGTTGACAACTAACATTAAAAAATAAAAGATGTGTGGTGTCGTGGGACACCGGATAGGAACGAAGTTCCTTATTATAAAAATATTAATTTTAAGTTCTATTCGAGGTATAAAGAAAATAAAACTGTAGGTTTCGCAATAACCCACGGTCATTCGGTAACGGCAAACTTATTGTGGTACACTTCATTCACGGTTGTTTGCTTAAGAGTTAGTGTATTGCGCAAACGAACGCTCTGAGATCGCGGTCAATGAATGATAAAAAAATATGTTATTCTTTGTACGTTATTACAAAGTTAAGTCGTACGCTGTGTGCTATAACTAATAAAAATCTTACGTTACGGACGTTTTTTCCCGGTTAGGTTACACCTCCGCATCGTCCCATAAGGAACTTCGTTCCAAAAATGCTCCTTAATTAATGAGGCGTTTGAAGTTACTTGGTTGATCATTTAACATTGCGACGTTACTCTCTGATCGACCAACGCACGTCATCCACTTCGCATTAAATGACAAGCAAACGCTTTAGGCTTTAATATTTACCGGAATTCCGAATATACATTTGCGGAGTATTATCAAAGCTATTTTCGTTTGGGACACACTGCTATGAGGTTTGAACAACGATACCAACGCAGAAAAAAAAATACCATTGCAAGATTGGGAATTATCTTTGTTTATTGGAGAAAATGCATGAACGACTCGCCAGCCATGTGAATTTTATCGTAGCTTATCTATCTATATAATATAAAAATGAATTGCCGTTCGTTAGTCTCGCTAAAACTCGAGAACGGCTGGACCGATTTGGCTAATTTTAGTCTTGGATTATTTGTGGAAGTCCAGAGAAGGTTTAAAAGGTAGATAAAAATGATCGGAATTAATTAAATAAAAAAAATTGTTTTCACTTACATGTGTCCCCCGTCGGACGGATTCATTTTGTTTGCTTTAAGTTTATTTTATACAAAAGTTTAGGCCTTTTATTTATCGATTGAGGCACTACGAAGTCGGCCGGGTCAGCTAGTATTCAATATATATTATATTCCCTTTTCCCTTTTATTCCCTTATATTCCCTTTTGATTAAGCCGCAATTCAACCTACCGTTTTAAGGGTGGGGCAGCCGTTGTAACTATACTTGAGAGCTTGAGACCTTAGAACTATATCTCGAGGTGGGTGGCGCATTTACTTCGTAGATGTCTATGGGCTCCAGTAATCACTTAACATCAGGTGGGCTGTGAGTTTGTCCAAACATCTAAGCCATAAAAAAAGATAGAAAATCACATTATCGTTTTAGGATTCACTGACTTTGAAAGTAGATCATAGCATCAATCCTGAACTCAAATAATTTCGTCAGTCAAACGAACCGTCTGTATGTGAAATCAATTTTATATTTCCCTCGAAATCCAACACCGCTCCTTATTAATGGATTCTGAATCGCAGTTTTGATTTTGTATATTGAAAAGGCGCCCCGACTAGCATTAAGTACCCTTTTGTTGGCAACGCACAACGATAGGATTGCTACTGGCAATAATTAATTATCAACGGTTTACGCACGCCTATTCTGGCAACCCTCTCGGCTTGATTATTAGTTTGTTAATTGGCAACACACAATAACAAGGTTCAATCAATACCGCGCTGCTTTCCGTCGCTAACGGGTCCAAACATGCCAATGATTAATTTATATTTTGTTTACTTTATCAACTTAACTAAATTAGGTAAACTTGGCAAAATCTGTGATCATATCATTCAATGTCTCGCGTTGAAGACATTCTCTTTAGATTGCCGAGTCGTCGTCGAAAAGAAGACTATAAAACTGTATGAAAACAGTTCCGATGCTAAGCTAAGAGCAGGTATTTTTGTTGATCGCACCTCGGTTATATGATCCAGTCGTTAGATTTGTTGTGATCTTTCGTTTACCTCTTTATTCCCATGTCTTTGTACCTACACTCAAATATTTTAGTCTAAGAGCCCGTGAGCCCGAGACCTTCGTTATTTTATAAAAGCTGAAAGTTTGTCAGTAAATATTTAATTATAATATTTGAAGATAGTCGTCGATAGAAGAAGAAGTCGTCGTGGCCTAAAGGATAAGACGTCCGGTGCATTCGTTTTGAGCGATGCACCGGTGTTCGAATCCCAGGCGGGTACCAATTTTTTTAATGAAATACGTACTTACCAAATGTTCACGATTGACTTCCAAGGTGAAGAAATAACATCGTGTAATAAAAATCAAACCCGCAAAATTATAATTTGCGGAATTACTGGTGGTAGGACGTCTTGTGAGTCCGCACGGGTAGGTACCACCACCCTGCCTATTTCTGCGGTGAAGCAGTAATGCGTTTCGTTTTGAAGGACGGGGCAGCCGTTGTAACCATACTGAGACCTTAGAACTCATGTCTCAAGGAGGGTGGCGCATTTACGTTGTAGATATCTATGGGCTCCAGTAACCACTTAACACCAGGTAGGCTGTGAGCTCGTCCACCCATCTAAGCAATAAAAAAAAACGGTTACTTAAGAAGAAAAAAACAGCATATAAAATGAATGTTCTGGAAGCCCAAACATGTATTAGTTACAATCGGAAAACCATACTAAAGTTAATCACTAATTGCCGAATAGCCACATATTCTGTAATGCCGCAGCGTAAGGCGAAAACATCTGGCAAAGACCCAAACCCATTTTCTTTATTAACCGTCCTTTCCACAATTCAATTGATATAGAATTGATTGAGTTCATATATGAACTAAATAAACTCAAACGGTGTATATCTAGCTCAGAACATTAACGACAATTATTTCAAGCACAGGTTCATTATAATTTCAAAAAAAGGATGACAACGTCCGGTGCGAATACGTACTTAACAAATGTTCACGATTGACTTCCGTGCATTAGACGCCTTCAGCTCTAACACTAGGAGCAGGTTTAGGGACCCCGGTAACTGTACTCGTCGAACTCGACAAAGAGGTCGACGTGCATAACCCATGCATCAGCCCGCTGAGTTTCTCGCCGGATCTTCCCAGTGGGTCGCGATTCCGATCCGGTAGTAGATTCATTCATTCGCGACGCAGCTGCTCTTGAGTTGTTAGGTCTCCTTCGGAGGTGTTCGGGCAGATGTTAGCAAATCCCACCACTCCTGGATGAGCCTTTGCTCGCCCACCTGTTCTGGTGAAACTGGAAAGGTCTCCGGGCCACCACTAATAATTCAATCATAAAAAAACAAAACAATAAAATGACTTCCACGGTGAACGTATTACATTGTGTAGTAGAAATCAAACCCGCAAAACTTTATAATAATTTGCGTAATTACTGGTGGTAGGACCTCTTGTGAGTCCGCACGGGACCACCACCATTCTGAAGCCGTGAAGCAGTAATGCGTTTCGTTTTGAAGGGCGGGGCAGCCGTTGATTGTACTGTTAAAAGCCAGACCTTACAACTCATATCTCAAGGTGGGTGGCGGCATTTACATTGTAAATATCTATGAGCTCCGGTAACCACTTAACATCAAGTGGGCCGTGAGCTCGTCCACCGATCTAAGCAATAAATAAATAATAGTTGAAAAAACCTAAAAAAATACGCTTTTATAGAGAATCCAACTAAAAAATAGAAATTAAATTTAAATAAATTTGAATTAAAAATACTGTAACAAAAAATTATTTTATTATAAAAGAGTGCTTTTCAGGATATTATCAAAATATCCCTTCTACTCATAATAATATCTGTTCATAAAATATTTTATAGCTACTGATACTATGCACCCCACGTTTTTTTACAATAAAATCATTTTTTCTTACACTATTTTTAATTCAAATTTATTTTCTGTTATTTACTTGGATTTTCTATAATAACGTATTTTGTTAGTTTTCTTAAACTATTATTTATTTTTCATTTTTCAGTTGAATTTCCATATTTTCACATGTTTTTTTTTTTAAATTTTTTTAATAATGAATTGTCATCGGTCCTTAATAAGTATATTTCGAGTTAATCCGACGTTTTGAAGGGGGTCAAAATCATGTTCAAAGATTCCGTTACATACTAACATACATACGTCTGAAGCTAATAAAAGCGTATTAAAAAAAATGCGTGTCACACATAGGAAAACGTGATAAAGTTTCCTAAAATTATGCAACAACCAAAGAAACTCTAATGAACGAACATTCTCGAAATCAATTTTAAAAACTGCAACTTTCTAAAAACAAAACCTGAACTTTAGCTTCGTCGAAATGAATATAAAACAATAAATTATGCAGATACCGCAAATCTTAATTTGAGTCTTTAGTATAAGCACTTCGGAAGTTTTCTTCGGACTCACTAAACTGTAAAATATTATATACCGGCCGCGGAGAATGCTTCTTCTGTTTCTTCAAAACTTTATACGAGGTTTTAAAAACTATATTTTTCAATTTCGGTTCGGTATTTAATTGTCTCTTATACGTTATTTTTCATCTTATTTTATTACAGGTCGAAAGGAATAGTTGGACGTTTGATTATCATTCACAAGTTTCGGTTTTGAAATGGTATTCTGTCCCGCTTCAATAAGCTTTCTATCTCTGTCTAACACTCTAACTTATCCGTCAAAATCTTGCATTTGGGAGTATTTAGTAGTAGTTTTATTTTTCTAATTATAAAGGCAACTGTATCATACAATACAGCCTTATCTTTTATATATATTTTTATATGAAAAACGATATTATGAAATGAAATGAAATCATATGAAATGAATTAGAAATGACTGTTTACTGGTAGTAGGACCTCTTGCGAGTCCGCACAGGTAGGTACCACCAACCCGCTTATTTCTGCCGTGAAGCAGTAATGCGTTTCGGTTTGAAGGAGGGGTAGTCATTGTAACTATACTGAGACCTTAGAACTTATGTCTCAAGGTGAGTGGCACATTCACGTTGTAGATGTCTATGGGCTCCAGTAACCACTTAACACCAGGTGGGCTGTGAGCAAGTCCACACATGCAAGCAAAAAAAAAAAAAAAGAGATGAGATGATATGGGATGAAATATAATCTCAGTAAAATCGTGGTCATTTACTGAGACTTTTTCAGTGGACTTTTTGGAGGATCCCGAAAAGGCTTTTTTTGTGATTGAAATTTTACTGGTGGCCCGAAGGCCTTTCCAGTTTCTCCAGGACAGGTGGGCGAGCAAAGGCTCAGCCAGGAGGAGTGGGATTTGCTAACAGCTGCCCGAGCGCCTCCAAAGGAGACCTAACAACTCAAGAGCAATTGCTTCGCGAATGAATCTACTACCGGATCGGAATCACGACTAGCTGAGAAGATCCGGCGAGAAACTCTTGTGAGTCCGCACGGGAAGGTACCACCACCCTGCCTATTTCTGCCGTGAAGCAGTAATGCGTTTCGGTTTGAAGGGTGCGGCAGCCGTTGTAACTATACTGAGACCTTAGAACTTATATCTCAAGGTGGGTGGCGCATGGTGGGTTCCAGTAACCACTTAACGCCAGGTGGGCTGTGAGCTCGTCCACCAATAAAAAACCCCAGTACGATTGACAGAACTAGTTTGTAGGGCCTTATAGCAGTCATGCTAGTTCACATCATAGCAATAGTAAACCAGAATTCTTACTGAGGTGAGTTCAATTGGTGTCAAAAATGGGTGTAAAACCCGTACTGTATTAAAATTAGAAATAAAAACAATGACTATACTTCTTAATAGACGTCGCTCGTGAACTATATAGCTCGCTGACAATAGTTCTGCTCTGTGAAGAATTAATTTGCGTTGCGACAACGGCTTGTGGTTCGTAAAGAAAGATTTCCGGGTTTTCGTTTTGTTCGAAAGGCAAACGAGATATTACGGACTCAACGTTCCGGGCCACATAGTTTTAATTTTAAAAAACGGAGAACAAACATCGTGCCTAGGACAAAGCCGTACCGAGCGCCAACGACTCCTGTTGCGGTGGAAGTCATGAGCTAAAGCGAGAACGTGCCGCAGGACTAAAACGCGGCGAAAAACATACAAAAAATGTTAATGGTTGTCTGTAAAATCGGCTTCGGACGCCAGTATTACATGATAACGTCAGTAGCAGAAATTATCGAGCTGCTAACTCTGACGTCACGCGAGAAGAGAGATAAATGTGTCACGAGCAAACAGTTGGACCGATCGTGTTTTTTTTTATTGTTTTGATGTGTGGACGAGCTCACTGGTCACCTCGTGTTATGTGGTTACTGGAGTTCATAGACATCTACGACGTAAATGCGCCGCCCACCTTGAGATATCAGTTCTAAGGTCTCAGTATTGTTACCACGGCTGCCCCCACCCTTCAAACCGAAACGCATTACTGCTTCACGGCAGAAATAGGCAGGGTGGTGGTATCTATTCGCGCGGACTCACAAGAGGTCGTACCACCAGTAAAAATGTCTCCCTATCGTTTGTTCCGCGCCCTCGCTTACACGCTCAGACTCAGGCGGAAAGTGACACTTTTTCATGCATGCAACCGGTGTCCATCGACGTTGTCACGTCAAAAAAAACTTCAACTTTTTAAAAATTCCCACAAAACAGTTATCCAATTCATAGCAACGACAAGTTCATCGCGGTTTGCGTCAAAACATGAGAACGAAGTCACAATTTCAATATAAGTACCCCAGCACCACCCATGAAACCATGTAGAGTACAGAAATTGCATATTTAATTTTATAGAGAAAAACCTCTACATTCTCTCACTCTTATCAAGCTTAACATCAACTTCTCTTGTACCTTAGACCAGTTCCAGGCCTTATTATTTCGCGTCCCCATTCCCTGATGATGTCAGGTCGCATCCGGCATTGTGTCATGAGGTTTCAATACCCATTTTTTTTTCTTGTTTACCCGGTATAAAGGAATGCGTTTGGCTTTTACGATTCTATTGTGAGTTCCGACGCGATAATTTCCGTAGAACTTTTATTTCTAGAAAATCTGTTGTGCTTAACAGATTCGATTGTTCGTAAATAAATTCAAATTGATTGAGAGAATTCAAAAAAAGTTACTTCGCCACATGTCGTATCTTTTTAGGCCATTTTAGGACATTTTAAAATGCAAACATTGAGTGATCGCCGCGATATGTTAGGCTTGTGTTTTTTACATCAAGCTATGAGCGGTGCTGTCGACTCCCAATCCATCCTCAATAAATTCTCTTTGAAGGTGCCATCCAGGTTATCTCGTCGCCCCGTTGCTCTTTTTAGCACCCGCTTTAGCAGAACCAATCTAAGCAAGCACTCACCTGTTCCTCGTCTAACTAAACTTTATAATAATCTAGTCAGTAAAGCTGAAAACCTTGACATATTTGGCAATTATCATACATATTTGGTGATATTCAGGAACAAAATTATAAAAAGTTGTTGTCGAACCTCAGCCTCAGCCTTGGTCTGAGTACTCGGGTATTACTGTCCTTGTTGTCTTTCTTTTGTTTTTTTTTAATTTTATTATTATTAGTATTGTTAAATCTCTGTTGTTATATTAATGTAATGCATGCTGTGATTGCCTCTAATTAGAGTTGCAGTTATCAATTGCTCCATACATGTCAATGTTATTTTATGTCTTACTGTAAACCCTGTTAGTAATAAAAAAAAATGGTAAATAAATAAATAAAATGGGAGAGATGAAGCATTGTTAATGACGTAAATAAGCAAATGAGCCCCCAATGGAACTGCCGCTACACCCGGTATACAAACAATTTCATGTAACGCCTCAACTAGAGATGGATCGTACTAGGTAAATCAGAAACTAGGTCCACCTGTTCCTAATCTTAAGAAATACCAAATCCACATAATCTTCTTAATCTTTACTGGTGGTAGGACCTCTTGTGAGTCCGCACGGGTAGGTACCACCACTCCGCCTGTTTCTGCTGTGAAGCAGTAATGCGTTTCGGTTTGAATGGTGGGGTAGCCGTTGTAACTATACTGAGACCCTAGAACTCATATCTCAAGGTGGGTGGCGCATTTACGTTGTAGATGTCTATGGGCTCTAGTAGCCACTTAACACCAGGTGAGCTCGTCCACCCATCTAAGCAATAAATAAAAAGCCAATAAAAATGAGATAGATATGGTTACACAAGGGGGTCGCGGGTTCGAATCCCGCCAAGGGAAGATATTTGCATGATAAATATAAATGTCTTTTCCAGGGTTATGAATGTATATTAAATATATGTATGTGTATAATAAAAATCTTACATTTATTTCCGTTATCTGGTACCTGTAACACAAGTTCTTTACGAACTTATCACGGGACCAGTTAACGTGGCGTGATTGTTAGTATATATTACTGCTGACTATAAAGCTGTTTCATAGTGTAATCTCTTTTACTTCGTCATTTTCTTGGTTAAAAGAGAACTTTTCTTGTCGCTTAAATAATAAATGGGCCAGTCTTGAATTCCATTTTCACTGAAATGAAGGACTGAAATTGTTTCCCCAAAGCTTTTGAATTAGACTGAAAGGCGTCTTATGTCCTCGATAGCAATAAAAAATCGCCTCTCGTGTTTTAGACCAAAACCCATTCAATTAGTTTTAACCGCCCCATTTATTCGGGTCTAAGTCTCGTATTTCCAATGGGCCACGTGTTTTTTTCTCAGCTCGTTGAGAAAACGTTATTAGTAATAAAACACAGGTGTTCTGAACTCTTAATTGCTTCTCTCTCAAAGTTTATGGCCGGAAGGTTTATAAATTACGGACCTCTTGTGAGTCCGCGCGGGTGGGTACCACCACCCTGCCTATTTCTGCCGTGAAGCAGTAATGCGTTTCGGTTTGAAGGGTGGGGCAGCCGTTGTAACTATACATGAGACCTTAGAACTTGTATCTCAAGGTGGGTGGCGCATTTACGTTGTGGATGTCTATGGACTCCAGTAACCACTTAACACCAGGTGGGCTGTGAGCTCGTCCACCCATCTAAGCAATAAAAAACCGTGGGAAATGGTTCTTCGGCGTGACACTAGCGCCACCACTTGCCTGTCTGTTAGTGCGGCAAACCACAACAACTAAAACAGAGTTTGTCACGCGAAGCCGCTGTAGCCGCATCGGCACGCGCATAATATTTAAATAGTGTGAAAAGGTCCCCTTTTCATATAAAAAACTGGAAGATAGTGACAGTGACCTATGACTTTCTACATGTGAAGGATAGATGAACTGATTCTCTCGGCAATACTCATCCTCGACCAGGACCTAGGCCATATCCTAATCATGTACTATGAACACACAATATATCGGAAAAACCGAAATTTTACTATTTATTTTTTATATTAAATACATGTCATACATAATAGGTAAAAAATACGTAAAGGCAAAATTAAATGAAGTGGGAGGTAAAATTTAGCGCTATGCCAAAGTAACCATTCCACGTGGACAGAGTCGCGGGCAAAAGCTAGTTCTTTTGTAAGCTAATGCGTAATTTTAAAATAGAAATCGGCTTAGTTCCGTCAATTTTCTTTCAATAACCCGGAGCGCCTTCCTCCTCCTCGAATCGTGTTCCTCATGTCTGAGGGTCGTGACCACCATCACCCATGAGCTTCAATCTTAAGATGTTTTTCCACTTTCCCCTGTCCACGGCGTCATGCAGCGCGCTGTACACTGTACTGTCCAAAGCGGTGCGGATTTGATCGGACCAACGAGTATGGCTGCGGCCTCTAGATCTGTTGCCTTCAACTTTCCCTGTGATCATAAGTTTTTCCAGGTTATCGCCGTCTTTCCTCGCAACCTTATCTTATTCGAGCAAAGCTGTATTGAAAAACATCTTCGCTTCCTAATATCGAAGTACTAATCAAAGAGCAGATCCACCACGCGACAAGGTATCTTCGAAATTAGTTGCTGAAATCAATTCCAAAAGATCCCCCCGAACTTTTACATTCCCTTCTGCCAACCAAAGAAACTTCAGACGCACAGCTTGGCTACTTTATCTGCCTGTTTTGCATAATTCCATATATTATTTAAGTTGAATTCTCAAGGAGATCGTTAGCATAATATCAGGATGTTACATCGCATATTAATGCAGGAGTTTTGGATTCGAACAGGATTTTCGTAGGGACTTTTTCGTTCCAGTGGGATTAATGATTTCCTATTGGTTTTATGTCTTCCCATTACGGTTCAAGCGAGAAGAGGCTGGCTTTGGAAGTCGTGTGGGAATATTAAAATTAATATTACGGATGTAACGTACTGATAAATCTATACTAATATTATAAAGAGGAAAAATTTGTTTGTTTGCTGGTATTGAATAGGATCTGAAACTACTGAACCGATTTGAAAAATTCTTTCAAAAATTCTTTCAAAAAAATTAGGGATCCTTACTGAAACTCCAATAATGTAACCCAAGGTGTAAAAAAATTACCTAAAATATTCTTTACATCGCGTGCCCTGCGAAAACTATTGATCATAGAATAAAATAATGTACTACGACTTTGGAGGACATATTATTACTTACAAAAAATGTCGCAACAGTATCTAACTATTATAGTTACGCCGCAAAACAACGTCAAATATCGTTGAAGTTTTTGTTAAAGACCCGAGCGAAGCCGGAGCAGGCCGCTAATATATTATATTATTATATTAGCACTAACTCTTTTGAACAATTAATTGACATAAGCTTGACGACGCTTGCCGAAAAGAAAATCTCAAAACTCTACAAAATATTAAATTTGTGGATGTCTAAAATTAAATGGTACTAACTTCATATCAGCCATACTAAAATCTAACATATGGAATGCCATTTTGGTGACGGTAGCACCTTACAGAAGTAATCTTACCCAAAAGAAAACCTTATAGAAGAAGACCTTACCTAAAGAAAACCTTACAGAAGTAATGCGACTTTAGTACCTCGCTCTATTCTAGACTACTAAGGCTCATATAAATGAAGATGTAACTAATGCTGCATCGATGAAATAAAAATCTGTCTGGCGGTCTATATGACACTGTTATGCCAATTAAAACCAAAGACATCCTTTCTTTTAAATTGCCGCCACAGCTTTACAATCCCGAAGTGCCTTGAAAAAGCACAAATAACTACACTCAGCAGACACTCACTGGAAACTTTATAGCTGGTGGTAGCATGTTTTTTGAGTCCTTAAGGGTAGTAACTAGTAGGTAAGGGTAGGTTTTGAAGTTGTCGTGGCCTAAAGGATAAGACGTCCGGTGCATTCGTGTGTATCGATGCACCGGTGTTCGAATCCCGCTGGCGGGTACCAATTTTTCTAATGAATACGTACTCAACAAATGTTCACGATTGACTTCCACTGTGAAGGAATAACATCGTGTAATAAAATGAAACCCGCAAAATTATAATTTGCGTAATCACTGGTGGTAGGATCTCTTGTGAGTCCGCACCGTGCTGCCGTGAAGCAGTAATGCGTTTCGGTTTGAAAGGTGGGGTAGCCGATGTAACTATACTGAGATCTTAGAACTTATATCTCAAGGTGGGTGGCGCATTTACGTTGTAGGTGTCTATGGGCTCCCAGTTTGCAGTGTGGGGCAGGTTTTGTACTGTAAAAACTGAGACCTTTGAAATCATGTCTCGGGGTGGGTGGCGGCATTTACGTTGAAGAAGTCTATGGGCTCCGGTAACCATTTAACACCAGGTGGTGCGTGAGCTCACCCACCCATCTAAGTAACAAAAGAAACAAAGCTATGATATGGTGTATGTGTCTATGTGTTAAAATAAAGTACGAAATGAAATTTATATGGCTTGTCCACATTAGGAGACAGAACGATAGTGTAAATGGTACTCAAAAGCAAGCTACGAAGCTACGAAGCTACGAATGAGGGGCTACGAACCAATGCTGGCATGGCTACGAACCAAGCTACGAATGAGAGCCCAAACACAAATCTTTTAGTGTACCACTGTCGAGTGAAACCTGAAATAGTAAAATATACCTTATTCGTGTCCACCCAGGATAGGCTTTCCGTTGCATAGACGGATGATTAACTCATAGCTCATCTAATATATTTTTTTTATGTTTGAAGGAGTACTGGTGGCCCGGAGGCCTTTCCAGTTTCACCAGGACAGGTGGGTGAGCAAAGGCTCCGCCAGGAGGGGTGGGATTTGCTAACAGCTACCCGAGCGCCTCCAAAGGAGACCTAACAGCTCAAGAGTAGCTGCTTCGTGAATGAATCTACTACCGGATCGGAATCGCGACCCGCTGAGAAGATCCGGCGAGAAACTCAGCGAGCTGATTCATGGGTTAGGTTGCACGGCGAACTCTTTGTCGAGTTCGACGAGTACGGTTACCGGGGTCCCTAAGCCTGCTCCTAGTGTTAGAGCTGAAGGCGTCATCTAATATTAAGTAGTTATTGGAGCCCATAAGCATCGCCTTCAAATTGGAACGCACAAATTCATCAAAGACAGTGCAAAAGCTCAGTACAAATTCTCTTATTGAATTCAGTTTTAAACTAATTCATACGATTTTGATAGCAACGAAAACGAAAAACCGTAACCGCCCTACTATATTATGATAATCGAAAGATCCAACACATTTGTGTGAATAGCCCTCCTCGACTCGATTTCGGCCCACTGAATAAATGATGAGCCCTCAACAGTTACATGTCCCACGTAATTTATATACGGCGAGGAAAACTGATTTTTTTTTGACGAGGTTTTTTTATGCGCTTTTTCCTCTGCGCTTTTTTCACGGCACGGTTTGGTCTAGCTTGGTCTTTGATATCCTGGTCCAAATATACTAAGTTTCAATGATTTTTATAATAACTTTGACCTTGGCAAGCTAAGGAGTTCTGGCGTTATTTAATCTACACAGCCCAATTGATACTCATTGCGAAGTGCTTAACACTGGTTTGGACTCAAATCCAAGATATGAGTTAAGCCACTGCTTCTCGTTCCATTGTCTTTAGGCTTCTTTATATGTATATAGGTTTATGTATCTAGATACAGTGCGTCTCTTCATATGTCACAACTAACAAAGATTATTGGCTCAATTTACATGGCGAGATGCCAAAAAAACCTTAAGGAATGTGGTACTTCCTCAAGTAAAGGCCACTGTTGCACAGAACCCTAGACTAACGGTCGTCAGCACCACGTCAGACCTCGGTCAACGGGTCAAGCTGGTGTCACGTGCAACATCTTTCTTTTCCCTACCTAAGCTGGTAGCTTTGAGAGACTATGCCAGCGTAACCGAATGAGTAGGTGAGCCCCCGGGGCTATAACCTGAGGACGTTGCTAATAGTAGCCCTAGCAAGAGCAGTGCTTCGCAGGATTTACCTCCGGAATGGAATCGCAACCCACTGAGAAGATCTGGCGAGAAACTCGGTGGGCTGTGTCTGTGTCAATTTACTCGCCGAACCCTTCGTTGCAAGCGATGGGTTCAATGAGAAAGATGAATGTAGTGCATCCTCAAAATACCGCGATGAGTCAGACAATCAAGTACTCAATTTTTTCTTTATGGTGCGGTGAAGTCGAAGAGACTTTGAAACAAAAAAATATTGTTGAAAGCTATGTTTCTGAGTTAAAACTAAAGCCTTAAACGTTTATTACTGTTTTTTAAGTGTCCAGAGATCAATTAACTTTGGTTTTGATAGTTTAATTTTGTTTCAGCGTGTGGGCTGCGATCTTCGGGTTGGTTCAACGAGGAGGGTCGATGAATGCGGTGTCTGCGGAGGAGATGGGTCATCCTGCTCTCGACCGAGGTACCACTGGCTGGCTACGCCTGGATCTCTATGCTCTGCAACATGCGGAGGCGGTAAGTTCTGCATCCTCACCAGTGTCTAAGGTCTCGGAAATACATCAAAAGCAAATCAACGACAGTCTCAACTCTGCTCCAGGGTTCTTTGAAGTATGATATACCTTTTTAAACACCTGAAATCCTTTTATCCTGATGATGAATGAAACACCTACGTTTTATTTTAATGGAAAATTACGGACCAACAACACCTTTAGTCTTCCGTGGCCAACCTAAAAGTAAAATATCAGAAACTTCGAAAATAATAACTACAAAACCACAAGATTAAACTGTAACAGTAGTTTTAAATAAGATACCTCATTTATTTTAACCAACAATGGGCAAAATAAAGCACCAAACCACGTGGACACAGCACGATCAAGTATCATTATAGAAGCAATATCATATATAGCATTATATGTATATAGATATGACGGATAGACGCTGGTTCCATGGTGTTTTTAAAATGATGACGCCTTATTCTTCATCATTATCATTGCCTTCCATAGTGACAGTAATTAAGACTCACTTTACCAATGAATTCCATTTATTACATATCAAGTGTACAGTGATATCAACAGAGAGCTCCGCCTCAGTCGGCTGCTCGAGCTGGAATGTTTTGTGTGTTTTTTTCCTACTTATGCTGATAGCCTTGAGAGGCTATTTCGGCTTGGCCCTAACATGTAGGAGAGCTCACGGTGCTCAAACCGGAGTTTTGCTTACACTAGCCCTAGTAAGAGCAGTGCTTCGCAGAATCTACCTCCGGATCGGAAACGCGACCCACTGAGACGATCCGGCGAGAAACTCAGTGGGCTGTGTCTGTGGGTTTATTCGCTCGTCAAGCGCTTCGTCGCAAGCGACAGCTTCGACGAGGACGGTGACCAGGTTTTGTGCGACAATTGTCACGCGTATTTATAGTAGAAATTGGGGGTAGCTCAGTCATGAATTCTTTTGAATACCATCTTAAGCAGTTGTTGACATGCGTAACATTAAGGAAACAGTTAACATTAACTATTTTTTAGTTAACCAAATAGTGACGTCGCGCCGACAGATATATGACAGGGAGATAGCATTATAAATAGATAACATTATATACAGAAGTAATAGCATTATATCGGGGGGTAAAGGGCTATATAGCTTAAGTGACTTTTCGCTTAATATTTTTCCACATTTATCTTTGTAAAAGGGTTCGTTATATTTGGTATTAGCATCAACAATACGATGTTTTTAATCAAACATCAATTATGTTTAGACCATTCAAATAGCAGAAGAACTTTTGTTTTTCGTGATATTATTTTCCAAATTTTAAATTTTTTAGAAATATCGTATAGAAATAACTAAACTAAAAAGTAAATAAATAATTTATTTTCCTCTGTCAGATAATTCATCTCATTCACTTTACCACTCTATCAATATCAAAATAAATATTTAAATATGAGTTATGAATAATTTAAATTACTTACATTACGTTTGTCGAATCTCCACGGAAGGAACCTCATTATAAATGAAGTTTCCAGAAAAGCTGACGGTAAGAAGTCAAATGATAGAGCTCTAAGTACTATCAAGAGTCACTTTAATTAAACACTCCTATGTAAAGGGTACTTTATATCATAAAATAAATATAGTGTGTTTAGATGTTGAACTTTTTTTATTACTTATATTGGTTGACGAGCTCACGGCCCACTTGGGGTTAAGCGGTTACTAGAGCCCATAGACATCAACAACATAAACTTACCTTGGAACATAAGTTCTAAAGTCTAAGGTTACGTGTTCGCGTTCCGCATATGTTCCCTTTATGTTCCTGATATTATTATTACCTTCCATTTATATTCTTTGTCATCGTCTCTTTTCCACTTTCTTCCAAAAAAATTGAAATTTTTCTAGCTGAATGGTTTCGGTTTTATTCCTACCCACATTGGTCGGGGATTTTGTTTTCGTCACATGCTTTTCTTTCTTAACCTACTTTCCCGCGTTACCCATCAGCTGTTGCACGGAGTCAATGACCTCGAGAGACACGTCTGCCTTAGATTAGTTACAATGAATTTATAAAAATATGAATTAACTGTCTTAGGATAATTCACAAATGAAATAATCCGCTACAGCAATTTTGAGCGTCAGAAATCCAAACCGCTTGTGGCCTAATATATTAAAGCAACATTGTTAATTGCAAATGTCGGCCTTTGTAATTTATATCACAGGATCCGCCATTAGTCGAAGCCTGCGATAAATCAGTGCAGAAATTCCTTTTGTCTTGAGTCGAGCAACAGTTTCTTGGCGGGAGCGGTCGACGGGCGATTTTTTTGTTGAAGTTGCGTTGATCGATTTTGTTCCGCTGAATAACGAATAAACAATCGATCTGATGGTTTAGTGCTCGAATGATAAATTGTATAACTGTCACCATACCCTTTTAGCCGTAAGACAGTATTGTGACATGGTTGTGGATTCAAAGTGGGACTACCCATAAATGGTTGGTCGGTTTTTATCATACTTTCACAATAAAGAAAATTAACCTCTCTTATTATGTACCTGTAAGTACAAAAAAATTTACAAACGCTGATCAGCCCAAACAATCTCTAGACTCTAAATGTTTTGGATAATCTAATAATGTAAGCTTAATTATTTGTGAATTTATGTCCGCGCATTATGTTATTAATATTTCAATTCCTTATATTATATTTTCTTACCTTTCATGGGTAGCTTTTAACTTGTATCTGTCCTATATTTTTCGCAAAGCAAACATCACGAGTATATTGAAACTTTTCTAAAATTAGTTTTACGGTTGACTCCTATCAATTCCGTTATAGGTAGAATAAATTTAATATAAAAAAAACTTATGCACTACTTAGGTACAATCTATGTTCATCAAAATTCTGAATCCAAAAATTTTTTTTTTTAAGCACTGTCGACTAAAAAGTTGCCCATTTGCTAAAACAACAACAAAATTTGTGAGGGTCGATTCTAATTAAGAACCCCGAGAAAGATGAATACCAAGATAAGAATTAGCAGCCGTGAATGTGGCTGGAGAGCTATTTGTATTGTTCTGACCTCCGGAAGGCGTGATGGACGGTTTGCCCAAAGAGTTCAACAAATGTTGCCTCCAAAACTGGCTAAGTAAATTTTTTTTTCATGCTCATCATGAATGTGCTTCTTTAAGGGAGTTTAAGTCCTAAATACTTATAATTGTGAATTGTGGGTATCAATAAATAGTAGGCAGCGCATTACCAATAGCTTCCGATATAAGGAAGCAAACTTTAGTTGTTGTGATGAAGTATCTGCATCCTTTCGACAACCTACTTAAACAAACCTTTATTTTCTCTGGGGGTCTACCTAAATTTGCCTAATCCATTCAATCCATAATAAATTCTAAGAGCCTTAAGATATATTTTTAAATTACGCGTATTTTGATATCTTCTTTTCGCAATAATATTATGTATTCTCCAAATCATAACTTCATATTGCTCCGATGTAGTCTCTAACTGGGGCAGGGTCCACAGATATGGTAGCATAGGTGGATAGATGACCCGGTTTTTGTGAAATGACCCTGAAATTAACACCACCAGACAAAAAATCGATTGTTTTGTATCGGTTTTCGCACCTTTGAAGTTCTACATGATATAATATATGGATAAGCCGTACCTGCGTACAAGCCTTTCTGCAATAAGGTAAGCCTGCGCTTTCTCAATACTTCACAATTACAAAAATCTATATTATGTATATGCAGCTGAAAGATAACTATACATTACCTCGGGGTCGTTGAACCTACGAATCAATTTGTGTTACATTGCGTGCTATGCAAATAGCTTTAGAAAGCTACTTTTTTTACCATGATTATTTTGGAATCATTGGCTCCATGTTTATAGCCGCCAATATATAACTACTATTGAACTTCTTTTTTTTTAATGCTTTGATGGGTGGACGAGCTCACAGCCCACCTGGTGTTAAGTGGCTACTGGAGCCCATAGACGTCTACAACGTAAATGCGCCACCCACCTTGAGACATAAGTTCTAAGGTCTCAGGTATAGTTACAACGGCTGCCCCACCCTTCGAACCGAAACGCATTACTGCTTCACGGCAGAAATAAGCAGGGTGGCGGTACCTACCCGCGCGGACTCTCAAGATGTCTTACCACCAGTACTATTGCTATAACTAATGCTTATTATATTTCAAAAGTGTAACAGATATAATGACTTTCTCTGTACACTTCAGATTATCTCTGGGATCGCAGCGGCTCGTAACAGAGCGCTTCAATTGTTAATTAGGTGTCGGTCTCCAAATGATGAATAGAGTAGGCCCTTTTGTGAGAGAGGGTTGAGCGAATCACGCCCTTTGATTCCGTTAAATTGGATTTTTTTATTAAATTGTCGGATGTTTTTGAGGGTCCTTAATTGGAAAGAGGTTTTAATGTAGATTTACTAGTACAGTAAAAGCTTTTTTACGTTGTGACTATTCGCGTATTGAAAAAATGCGACCCGATTCCTATATTCCATTTGGGCTCCCAAATACCAGCTTCTTCCATTTGACTCCATACAGAAGAGGGCCGTTCGGATTGTCGATAATCCCATTCTCACGGATCGTTTCGAACCTCTGGGTCTGCGGAGGGACTTCGGTTCCCTCTGTATTTTGTACCGTATGTTCCATGGGGAGTGCTCTGAGGAATGGTTCGAGATGATATCGTCATCTCATTTTTACTATCGCACCGCCCGTCACCGGAGTAGAGTTCATCCGTACTACCTGGAGCCACTGCGGTCATCCACAGTGCGTTTCCAGAGATCTTTTTTGCCACGTACCATCCGGCTTTGGAATGAGCTCCCCTCCACGGTGTTTCCCGAGCGCTATGACATGTCCTTCTTCAAACGAGGATTGTGGAGAGTATTAAGCGGTAGGCCACGGCTTAGCTCTGCGCCTGGCATTGCTGAAGTCCATGGGCGACGGTAATACTCACCATCAGGTGGGCCGTGCGTTCGTCTGCCTACAAGGGCAATAAAAAAAAAACGTACACATTAATAAAATGAATTCAATATGTAAGTATCCAATCGAGTATCCTTAATCCTTTGTAAGCGCATCGGCGTTTTTTTTTATTGTTTAGATGGATGGACGAGCTCACAGCTCATCTGGTGTTAAGTGGTTACCGGAGCCCATAGACATCTACAACGTAAATGCGCCACCCACCTCGAGATATGAGTTCTAAGATCTCAGTATAGTTACAACGGCTGCCCCACCCTTCGAACCGAAACGTATTACTGCTTCACGGCGGAAATAGGCGGGGTGGTGGTACCTACCCGTGCGGACTCCCAAGAGGTCCTACGATCAGCGTTGATCAATATGATCAAAAACTTCAATTAAATTTATTTTTTTATAAATGTACTTGTTTTTCATTTAGTTACCTTGGAACGCATCTCCTATAATCCCATATACACATGTAAATTACCATTCCGTATTCACGATTTTTGTATTCACAGCATATTCGCGCATAACATCGGCAAATCAAGAACTTTTACTTTAAAATTACGTCGAGCAATGTACCGGCAAACAATTCTCGATTTATATTACAAAACTCACTGGTGGTAGGACCTCTTGTGAGTCCGCACGGGTAGGTACCACCACCCAGCCTATTTCCGCCGTGAAGCAGTAATGCGTTTCGGTTCGAAGGGTCGGGTAGCCGTTGTAACTATACTGAGACCTTAGAGCTTATATCTCGAGGCGGGTGGCGCATTTACGTTGTGGATGTCTATGGGCTCCAGTAACCACTTAACATCAGGTGGGCTGTGAGCTCGTCCACTCTGAGCAATAAAAAAAGAAAAGTTTTTAAATAGTACAAATAACTAAAAAAACACGCTTAAATAGCAATCCGAAATAACAATTAATTTCTTCTTTTGTTTTAATATGCTGATACTCAGTAGTATCAGTGGTAATTAGTATCTGATACGCGTACAAATTTTCAAGTGAACCAAACGTCTTAGGTAATATAACAATGATTTTTTGTTACCCTTAGGTTATAAGATGTCTCTAGCCGTGTAGTAGATATTTAAACTATGTAAAACCTTTCGCTAACCTTTTTAAACTAAAAAACACGTGTGGCACTCGGGGACCGCTGCGATAAAGCTATTGCATAGCATTTTTTTATCAACTTATGCAATTATAAATAGACAATAACAATTTAATATTAAAACAATAATAAAATAAGACCACGCTATATTTATAAACATTAAGTGTTCCCTTCACACTCTTATGCTAGACCGCGCGAGAGAGAGATGGGCAGACTTTTCATGATGCGCATGCAGTGTGACGTAACGCCGCGCGCTTATTCACAAACACTACACAAGCGCAACGTGTGAATGTGTTGAACGCGAGCTACATGGTAGACGGAGTGAGGGGTGTTAGGTTTTATTTTCGTTAAATGAGTCGACTATTATCAAAGCCGGCAATGTGACTTTTGGACAATTATTGGTAAATCAGAAAAACGAATTATTGACTTTGTATTCCATTGGCAGTCACAAGACTCTTCTGAACGACATCTTAGATAAATAACAGGTTAACTATTAACCTTTATTTAATGCAGGTTTTGAACCGTATTCTTTGAAGGAGACGATTATATTCACATCAATCTGTATTGACATATCAATAATTTTTTTTTGTCCAAATGCACAGATTGCCACCTTTGATAATAGACGACTCAAATATGCATGTCTGCTGTAAGGCCACATGACTATTTTTCTCCGGCCACATGGCCAATAACAAACCGAACTAATAATTAATTTCTTTTTTTTTATCATGTTAATATTCATTATACTCAGAGGTCAGTCAGTCAGGTCATCAGTGTTTGATACGTGTAAAAACTTTCAAACGAACCGAAAGTCTTAGGTGCTATTAATGAATTGTTGTTGCCCTTAGGTTACAAGATGTCTTTGGCGGTGTGTCGCGACCGGCTCACGGGATCAGACGCTCCCGAAGAACTCTGTGACGCCTCAAGCAAACCTCAAACTTCGGTCATGAGATGTAACACGCACCCGTGCCCTTTCAAGTATGTAACATTCCACTTATCATGAAGTCTTCACGTTATTTCGGATCCTCCCGATCCACTAACGGTGCTTCTGGGTACCTCAAGCACCGGTCATCGTTCTCGTCGAACCCGTCGCTCGGCGGCCCTCGGGCTCGGCGAGTAAATTAACCCTCAGACACAGCCTACTGAGTTTCTCGCCGGATCTTCACAGTGGGTCGCGTTTCGGATCCGGCGGTTGATTCTGCGAAGCACGCCTCTTGCTAGGGTTTGTGTTAGCAACGTCGTCAGGTTTGAGCCCCGTGAGCTCACCTACTAGTTAAGGTTACGCTGATATAGCCTCTCAAGGCTCTCAGCTTAGGTAGGAAAAAAAAAGATGTCTTATTATGAAGTCGTCGTGGCCTAAAGGATAAGACGTCCGGTGCATTCGTGTTGAGCGATTTTTTAGTTGGATTTTCTATAAAGCCGTTTTTTTTTTTTTAAACTATTATTTGTTTGGATTAATTCATTCCTATATGAAATACGGTCGCCCTTTCATTGGTTCATCGATTTTCGATCGATTCATTTCTATTAAACTTTCCCAGGTGGTATGTAGGAGAATGGTCATCATGCAGCGTGACTTGTGGCGGTGGCGTCCGCACTCGACGCGTGCTATGCGCTAGATCGGCTAACGTCACGACCGCTGACACTTACGACCCAGGTAATTAGGTTTAATTTCGGGTAGCACTGTTATCTTTAGTTTTGTAGTATAGAAGCAACATTATATCGAGGGGTTATAGGCTATTTGGCTTGTGCGACATTTTTGCAACAGAAGAGCTTTGAAGTTTAAAATTTAGAAAAAAAAACATGACAAAAAACTACTTAGCTATTTCTTTGAACTAGTGGTCCCGCAGTAGTCGAAATTCGACTATAATTAATTGGAATTGTAAGTTTGTACACTATTATGATTGTATTTTATACTTCTATAAACACAAATTTCGCCAAGACTACACTATAAAAAATATTAACAAAGACAAACAATATTTAATTTATTCTCAACTAGCGACCCGCCCTCGCTTCGCTTCGGAAACATTAAAACACACATGAAACCAAAAAAAAATTTAAAAAAAAAATTAAAAAAGTAGCCTATGTTCATCAGGGACAATGTCGGCTTCTAATGGAAAAATAATTTTTCAAATCGGTCCAGTAGTTTCGGAGCCTATTCGAAACAAACAAACAAACAAATCTTTCCTCTTTATAATATAATATATATATATATATATATATATATATATATATATATATATATATATATATATATATATATATATATATATATATATATTATATAATATTATACGTATAAGTATAAGTATAGATAATTGTAGAAAATTTCATACTCCTCCGTCCGCGCAATTTTCGTAAAAAGGGATACAAAGTTTTTGCTTCACGTATTAATATATAGAAGATGGGATTTGAATGCTAATTGAATAAATGGAGTTTAATTAAAAATATGGAATTGGTGATGCTAATACCAAATAAAATGGCCAATTAATTACAAAGATAAATGTCGCGTGTTAAGCGAAATGTCGCTTAAACCAAATAGCTTTTCACCTCTCGATATTGTTCATCGAAGCTGTATATCAAATATTTCGTGACGTCACTTCAAGAAAGGATTACGTAATATATTTTAGGGTAAGCTATTTGAATCGCTAGTGTTTTTATTGGACTAAATAATTTATTTATTTTTATACTTATTATACACAAAAAGAAAACACAATAAAAACAGATTTAAAGAATGTCTAAATACTATGCAAACCGTTAGCAAAGAGAAATACAATGTATAATATAATTTAGATATTACTACGTTGATTTATTTGTAATAATTGAACAAAAATTACATTATTTCTATCATTTACAACATGCTTTGAAAGCACGCTGTGAGCTAACTTATCTAGTGATTTCTTCCAGTCACTCTTCGAATATATGGAAATAAAATAAAATTGAAATATTTAGATAAAAGCTTAAATGAAAGCAAAAAAGGGAGAATAAAACATTAAAGTAGAAAAGAGAAATTTAATAAGTCCCCAAAAAAATAGTTTCCAGAAAAACACATTTTTTAAATTTATATGTAATGGTTTTTTTTCAAGGGATTTTATGACCTGGTAACTAAGACCTTTAAGTCATGTCCTATTTTAATATATAAATTATATTCTTATTTTTATGAAAACCGATATTATGGAGTGAAATGAAATAAAATGTAGATGGTTAATTTGAGACATTAATCAAATGGGTAGAAATTAAATGAAATCATAGGAGATAAAATATAATCTTAGTAAAATTGTGGTCATTTACTGAGGTTTTTTTCAGTGGAGTTTTTGGAGGATCCCGAGAAGTTACGTCCAGCGGCTTTGTTTCATTTTCTCACATTTGTGCACTTTCACAGATATTAAACAGTTAATAAACCACCATTATTACACATTGAAGCCTGAAGAAACACTAAATAGACAAAATAAAACAAATTACACAACTTCACTCCTCGCGTTCCCGCCAAAAAGTCCAGTTATATTAATGACAATTCACAAAACAATGAATAATTTTTTTCTATCTTCGAAATAAACAATGCATATACTTTGCTATAGGCACGAGCACAGAGCCCGGATGCCTGACACCGTCTCCGAGGTCCTCACAGGCTTGCAACCAGCACGACTGTCCAACTTGGGTAGCCGGACCGTGGTCCGGGGTAAGTTCGCTAATTACAGACTTATTACACTAGCAGCAAAGAAAAACCAGCCTCCTTGACCTTTAACTCACTGTGAATTTGTACTGGTGGTAGGACGTCTTGTGAGTCCGCACGGGTAGGTACCACCACCCTGCCCGTTTATGCCGTGAAGCAGTAATGCGTTTCGGTTTGAAGGCTAGGGGCAGCCGTTATACTGTTGAAACTGAAACCTTACAACTCGTGTCTCGAGATAGGTGGCGGCATTTAAGTTGTAGGTGTCTATGGGCCAACCTAACACCAGGTGGGCCGTGACCTCGTCCAAACATAAAGCAATAAAAAAAAGGCAGACGAAAGGCAAGAGACCGAAAAGAATGGAGTGCATTTGAGGATACCACACACAGCATTGGATGGACAAAGATTGAAGAAGAGGTCTTATTTGGCAAAAAATATTTTAATTCAACCATGGACAAACGCAATTATTCCTTGAATGCGTTTTTTTTCTAAAAGTATAGATTTGTGTCATTTTAAGCAACTGCTGAGTGGACTGGAATATAGGGCACAAAACACAAAGAGAAGAATTTAAAATAATGGATACGGACACATTAGTTTTTTTCGTATCTGAAAATAATTCATAACACAAACATTCGTCCTGATGATTTCGCCAAAGAAACGTCAACAAACTTATATCGTAGTTAATATCGGCCATAAAATAGAGCATACACTGCACGTGTGCTTAACGTTATCTAAAAGCATCGGAAACTTTACAATGTTGAAAACTTTAAGCTCGCAGTGTTTCTGTTTTACTCGCAATGATATAAAGACGTTACGTGTTCCCGTCTCTCACGTGGAACGAATTGTATCTGTTTGGAACATTAGGGCAACTTTGGGTAGTTCGCGTTTTGAGTAGCCAGTTTTCGAAGTTAACTGTTGCACTTCGGCAACTTTTAACTACGACTCACCTAGTGTTATTTTGCCCTTAGAAACCTTGAATAGTACTACCATTTGAATATGTTAAGCTCTTTTTGACGTGACAACGTCTTATAATTCTATGGAGCCGGCTGCACGCACGAAAAAACATGACTCGTGCGGCGTTACCTCGCTCTGAGGCGTTCCATTTAAGGCTTTAAGTGCAAGCGAGAAGGTGCAACGAGCGACAAAGGGGCACAATCGGCCTCAGCGTTCGGCAGCGTTCGACATCTGTCTCTCTCCTACTTGAGTGAGCGATGCCTCCGCGTAGACAGCTGCTATTCAATAATACATTTACATGTTTTCGTCAAGTATGAAGTTCAGTGAAAAGTGAATGTGGTGTCAATTGTTTATAGCAACGATGATTGCGGCAATTCGAAGAATCAATTCAATAGTGAATTCCATTTACCTCCTTCTCCATATCCATACAAAATATCTATCAAACAAATAAATTAAAAATTTTCTTTTGAAAAATGAAACCATTCCATCAGTATTTTCTTGTGACGTTGTCACGTCCAACTATCGTCAGTAAACCGACTTTACAGACAACCGATTTTTTTTAAAAAAGAAATTTGGCTCCAACGCCTTTGGCATTGCCAATGTCACAGTATTGTTAAGCTTTAATATTTTTGCAAATCAATAAGATTCCACATCCGATTTGCTGCCCACGTACAGATACCGACAATGCCCGAAGCACACCCAAGCCGTACCGTAAAGAACTTGCGTAAAGCTTCAATTAAAATGGGAAATGTCACAGCGCTAAGAAAACATCGTGGGGGAGATCATTTCAGAACTTGATGCTATTGGAATAAAAACATTAAAGCGTATACATAAGATTGTTTTTCAAATGAACAATATTGCAATTCCACCAAAAATACCGCCTACACATTTGTTCATTTAAAATCACGTTACATTTTAAAGATTGGGAGCGGTTATATTAGCCTTCTTCAAACGAGGCTTGCGGAAAGTACTTAATGGTAGGCAGCGGCTTGGCTCTGCCCCTGGCATTGCTGACGTCCATAAGCGACGGTGACCACTTACCATCAGGTGGGCCGTATGCTCGTCTACCTACAAAGGCAATAAAAAATATATATTATATTAATTATTTTGAGTCCATGACAACTTTCAGTTTCTTCATTATCACCAGTAAGGCATAAGATTAATTAGAAAAATCAATTTACTGAGTACAAAAAAAAAAACAATTGACAAAACCCTTCGTTTTTAAAGACCCGTTCTTTCTGAAGTTGTAGAGTATTAAAGTTTTCTAATTAATTCGTCGGAGCCGAGGCAAGACAAACATCCGTTTTCCAATTAGGGAACTTTAGCGTTTTTTTTTTCCTCCTACCCATGAACTGTCATCAACTACTGTGAAGTTTGCAAGTAAGTTGGCTTGTTAACAACTCCTAAGATGTTTGAGTTTCCGTCATGTTTTCTACTGTTCTTATCTCTTTCAAAAGGTGTATTGATGGCAGCTGAGATATTATTATCCGATACATAATTTAAAACCAAACTACAAAAAGACTCCTCAACATTTATCCTATAACAATAGATCAATTATGAAAACAGCTTAGAACACTAATTGTATATTATAGTCCTTCTTTGGATTTTTTATTGTTCCAATTAATGGTTAGACAAGTCTCTTGGGATAATCAATAGAGTGAATAAGAATAAGAGTCAATAAGATGAAAATCAACCAAAGGAATTGCTCATTGTTAATTATAACAGATCGTTACGTAACAATAAAACAAAATAGGAAAAATAGACAGTAGAGTCATCTAATTTTTTTTAAGTAAAGCTATAAACAAAGATGTGTTTTCTCTTTAAAGTTATAAAAGAAGTGCAACTATGTGTCCAATATGTATATCGACGCTTGAAAGGCAAACGTGACTAAGCGACAATGCGTGAATTTTCCAGTAGACTAATTTAAAGTTGAAATACCTGAAAAAAAATCTATTTTAACGAATCTAGCGGTAGGATTGAAATTATTTTAATAGATCTAGAAATATATATTTTTTGTGCATCGAATATGATTATTGCCTATCATTTATGTATAAAGCAGTTATTGTCGCTTAGTCACGTCTGCCTTTCAAGCGTCGATATAAAGAACTTTTAATTTCGCCTCTAGTGTTCGGTATCTTGCGGTGAAGGCGTCCAAGTGAGAGGAGTGGAGTGTACTCCAGCTGGAGGTGGCTGCGACCCTTCAACTAGACCGGAAATCACCAGGCCTTGTTCCACTGGCATCAGCTGTCCCGCTTACAGGGAATCTGATGACCCTGAAGTAAGTGATTCTTCTTCGCCCTGCATTATCCTCGACGCTACCAGTACTACTGGTGGTAGGACCTCTTGTGGGTCCTACCCTGCCTATTTCTGCCGTGAAGCAGTAATTCGTTTCGGTTTTTTAGGGTGGGGCAGCCGTTGTAACTATACTGAGACCTTAGAACTAATATCTCAAGGTGAGTGGCGCATTTACGTTGTAGATGTCTATGGGCTCCAGTAACCACTTAAGACCAGGTGGGCTGTGAGCTTGTTCACCAATCAGGTCAATAAAAAAAGTACAATTACAGTCTTCCAACCAAAAAGGCGTTACAGCTTCATTGCTGTTAGGTATCAACTCACTTTGACGAATTAGGTTAAGCTTTCGAAGAAGTGTTAATTAACGAATTAGTTGAAGGTATTAGGATAAATTACACGGTCGTAGTAAGAGCTGGATAAGGAAAGAAAATTAATGAAATTGATGCCAAAGAAATAATGAAAGTTAATTTCGTATATGTTGGTGTACGTACGGTTGTGTTTGATGCTCAAATTAGTTATTTGCAAAGTGAAAACAGTCCTATATATCTTATCAGTAAAATAAATGAAGAACGAGGAGAGTGGAAAGTTGAAAATTATTTTGTTATGGCACTGGACGTGTGTGAAAAGGCGTTAAATTAGCGGAGTCCAGACATAACAATGTAGGATTACATGTAAATGCGGCCGCTCAAGGTTTGAGATATGCGTTTGAAGTCTCAAATCTATACTAATATTATTAAGAGGAAAGATTTGTTTGTTTGTATTGAAAAGGCTCCGAAACTACTGAACCGATTTGAAAAATTCTTTCACTGTTTGGAAGCTACACTATTCCCGAGTGACATATTTTTTGAAAAAAATTAATGATCCTTACTAAAACTCCAATAATGTAACCCAAGGTGTAAAAAAATACCTAAAAGATTCTTTAGATCGCGTGCTCTGCGAAAACCATTGATGATAGAATAAAATAATGTACCACGACTTTGTAGACCACATTATTATTTACAAAAAGTGTCGCAACAGTATATGTCTAACTATTATAGTTATGCCGCAATAAGTGTTCTTTTATTTAAAAAAATAAGACAACGTTAAATATCATTGAAATTTCCGTTGACCCGAGCGGAGCCGGAGCGAGCTGCTAGTGTATTATATAACGGTTGTTTCACTCTTGTATGACTTATTTACGGCAATAGACAGAATAGCGGTACCGGTTGTTCTTATAATGCGAATCTCCAGAAATTTTATCATAAGCTTTACTACCATAGAGTTGATAGTACAGTGGTCAGACCCCCTGAATGCTAGACACAATATCGTGGATTCCGTTTCCACATCCGTTAAAAGGACAAAAAATCGTATGATGAAAAGTGTGCTTAAAACTTTGTCTAGATTTTATTTATATGAATGTCCACATACACCAATCTCTGGTTCCCATAGCACAGGGACTCCTAGTTTGAGGACAAATGATCTTGTGTAATTTGTGCCGAATTATCTATTTTTTTAATCCCATTATCATAATACAATCATTCGTTAGGATGATATAGACGACCTGCTACCAGGAGTTCTATACCACACGCAGCCTCTCATCCAACAATACCCACCTCCGCAAGCGAAGGCCGAGAGACTTATCGGCGAACCGGATGTTCCACTTGAAGCTACGTAAGTCCTACCAACTAAACTAATTGATAATTGTCATCAATGAACATTATACATTATAAGGTCCAATGGAAGCTATCATTTCTGATATCATCTATCAGTATGTGGGGACATCGAAATGTAAACGGCTAAGATTATTTGCCTTTATGGTCAATATTAAAGAGAAGTTACTCGTAGAGGGTTATTGGTTGCGTTTGATTCCTTATACTTATTTCTGCCGTGAAGCAGTAATGCGTTTCGGTTTGAAGGGTGGGGTAGCCATTGTAACTATACTGAGACCTTAGAACTTATATCTCAAGGTGGGTAGCGCATTTACGTTGTAGATGTCTATGGGCTCCAGTAACCACTTAATACCGGGTGGGCTGTGAGCTCGTTCACCAATCTAAGCATAAAAAAAAAACTCGTAGATAGATTTTCCGGTCACTGCCACTCATAGCTCTTACGTGCCAATTTTTGTTATTTTCAAGCCACAGCCTACGGATTGAAATTTGTTTAAGAAAGATCATGCCCTATCTTGTCTATTTGTGTTGTAAGAAAATATATTATTATTATGCTGAAGAAATTATTATTCACTGAACTACATGTCACTTTAACATGTTCTCAATTGAAATCAGTTCCCAAATAAACGATATTTAAATAATTATCCATAACTTTTTACGATTAATTTTCACATGGTCACTTTATCTTGGGACGAATTATTGACAATTTATCATCAAAGCTGTACAAGCCTCCTTGTCACTATGTAAATAATATTAAATTGATGTGAGTTCGCTATGTTATCTATTGAATATATTAAGTTTGCTTTATACATATAACATTAATAGTAATAAGTATTAATAAAAAAATCCTTGGTCCAAAAATGCTACCAGAACCAACGCTATAAAAAAATAAACTACCACATATCCTACCATATGAGGATAAAATAAATATTAAATTAAATTAGATACTAGCCTAACTTGTCCATATTTGAAGTATGTAGATTAACGCAGGATATTTGTAATGCATATAATGAAAATAATAATAAAATAAATAAATAAATAAATAAAAGAAACTATTCATATATTTCATTTTTCATTATGATTATTTTAATTGTATTTTTTGACTTGTTTTTTCCTTTATTGTAAATATTTTTATTTACAAAATAAATATTTTTATTTACAATTTTATTTACAAAAAAAGGAAATATTTTGAGAAAAAACAAAAAAACAAAAGAAAAGCCCGCTGAGTTTGTTTCGCCGGTTCTTCTCAGGGCTGTGGCTTTTTTTGGAACCGGTGGTAGAGTTAATATTGTTATTTTTATTTTGACATTCAATAAGTGTGTCATACTGACATCTAAGTTGAAATAAATGATTTTGAATTTGAATTTTTTGAATTCTATCCTCTAATCATGTCAATGACCAATTAAAATCTATGATACACATAATTATTTATCTATTATTTTATTTATAATTTACTTGAGGTATTTAATTCGAAAATAAAGAGTACGCACATATGTTTGCTGTAAATATAGACCCGCTGCAAAACATGAATCATATTTACAGTACTTTTATCGATTTTGATTTTTAAAAAAAACCGGTGTTTTAGTTGGCTAACTATTTTAAATTATTAATTATATTGCACATAAAAAAGCCATTTAAAGAACAGATATAAAAGAACATTCATGAGTTTTTTTACAACGTTAGTTTTTAATAAATTAACTACGTTATTTTGTGTATATATCGTTAATTTATTTCAATTTACACATAATTCTAAACAATTTGGGATTCTTTACGGGTAAACTCAAAAAATCCGACGGTAATTTCGGTTACAAAAAATCTCTAATTCATTCACAGTGATTGCTACTTCGTGTTCTATAAATTGTGCAAAGGGCATAATATGTGAGCACATAAAATCCTGTTCACTCACATCACGCATGCACACACCTATGTCAATACTGTCTATAAATGTTGTGTTGTCTATAACGTCTGAAGCTTAGAGTATTTTGTTGTTGTCTCTTTCAGCAATTACAAAATATTCTTTGCCTGTGGCTGGTTGTATGTAAGGTATTGTACCTAATCAGAATAAAAATTTTAACGAATCACTTCCAAAATCAGACTTTCACACATCAATACAAGGAATGATATTAACCTTATCATTTACACGATGGCTGCATAGATTTCGTTATAGCTTCTTGGGTTGTTCAAGAATTCGGATTCAATCCTTGAGCAATTCTTTTAATAGTGATGGTTGATTTAGTTATCTGATCCCTGACGTGTGTTTAGACCTTAGACGTTGAGACCTTTGTGAATACAAAATACACTCCACATCCAATTAAGAAATCAAAATCACTAAACCTTTCTTCCCAGAACAGATTTGACCTAACCATCACACGTTGCTTTCACTCCACTATACTCCGTTTTCGACTATATGCACTGCACATTAAATTTTAAATTTCCTTGCACCGTTCTTGTACACGTTTGGTCTTGCGTCTTTTTTTTCTTTTCCTTTACTATTTCCTATATACTGAACATTTCTGGCACACGGCACACGGTACACGGCTATTTTATTCAAAACATACTGTTACAAAATTTTTGGATAAATTATCAATTTGACATTGGCGGGGGAAAATACACGCACTGGTGCATACTTCTACATATACCAGCCAGAAACAATTAGGTTAATAATGCCTTTGGACCCCAGCACTGAGCATGTCTAATTTTCGACCTTGTGTGGTTTTAATCTAGTACTTTATTAGGTTACAAAAACCTTTAGAGATTCTAGAACTTAAATTGACTTTCAGCTACATCAAAGACGATGAGTGGGGTCCCTGTAGCGTCACATGCGGAGAGGGATGGAGAAAAAAGGAGGTCCATTGCAAGATATTCTTAGAGTTTAGTCGAACGATTGCAAAATTGCCCGATAGTAAATGTATGGGACCCAAACCGACCGAAGAAACTGAAAGATGCGTGATGGAGCCATGCTCTATGGCCTACGGAACTTCGTTTGGGGACTCTAGTGCCCCTTCTTACAGCGGCGCTGATAGGTAAGTTAATGCTAATTTTAATGTAGTAATATAATTTGCTGACAGCTCTCGACTCTCGCGCCCACACCAATTTAAAGTTCAATAGAAATCTACGATCTTTAATTCCTTCAAGCGATTACATTTAGAACACAACCTACATTTCATTTCAAGTTTATGACAATAAAAAAATAAATAATTTGAGAACACTTACTATAAAAACATGGCCTTGGCTCATTTTTCATTCACACTAATCATCCCATCTTAATATAAAATTTTAGAGTATGTGATAAATTTATCGTAGTAAATTAAATATAATATATTAAGTGCGTATCAAGTATTCATGTTAAACTTAAGAAATATATAAACTGTTCACTTAACATATTAAAGAGGGTTAATATCAGACGTTTTTACCATCGCACCGCCCGCCACCGGAGTAGAGTTCATCCATACTACCTGGAGCCACTGCGGTCATCCACAGTGCGTTTCCAGAGATCTTTTTTGCCACGTACCATCCAGCTATGGAATGAGCTCCCCTCCACGGTGTTTCCCGAGCGCTATGACATGTCCTTCTTCAAACAAGGCTTGTGGAGAGTATTAAGCGGTAGGCAGCGGCTTGGCTCTGCCCTTGGCATTGCTGGAGTCCATGGGCGACGGCAACCACTCACCATCAGGTGGACCGTATGCTCGTCTGCCTACAAAGGCAATAAAAAATAAATTAAAAAAAAAGACAGGCGATCGGTAAAACTCATTCCAGATCCTTACGCATGTGGGATAAGGACAAGATTAAGAAGGTCAATAATATCAAATACAAACAAATACAGGTGCTAATGATACCCAAGACGACAAAATAAGTCGTATTATGAGCCTGTAGGTACATACCAATTTCCTACCAAAGTCCGTCATCAAAACAGTAAATAAAATTTAAAACTATTGGCTCAGATGGATCGTAACAAAGCCTGCTAATCTAAAAATTGGGGTTGAAACACCGATTATATAAATAAAAGCAAGGTTATTGCCCTGTTTAATAATATAATCGATATACGCAGAAGGGCAACGTCTTTGGGTGACGCGGAATTGCTTTTTTTCGATTACAATTATGGATTCGTGAATCTTACTAAAAGGATTAGTATTTATGCTGATATTATTGTAAGTAGGTCCTTGTTATAGCGTCGTATCAGATCCAAACAGAGTATCTATGACGGCATTGGCCTTCCGCGGTGTGTTACAAGAGATTTTACCCACTACGAAGCACCTTTTGAATGAATTTCCTTCTTCAATGTATGCCAAGTACTATGACATATCTTCCTTCAATGGAAGTTTCATGTTCTTACTCAGAGACAGTACTTTTACAACAGAGCTACTTATAAATCTATAAGCACTTAAGATCCCTGGACCGTTTTTTTATTGGTTAGATGGTGGACTGGACTGGTGTCAACTGGTTGTTGGAGCCCATAGACATCTACAACGCAAACGCGCACCCACCCTGAAATATAAGTTCTAAGGTCTCAGTATAGTTACAACGGCTGCTCCGCCCTTGAAAACGAAACGCATTACCGCTTCACGATAGAAATAGGTAGGGCGGCGGTACCTACCTGTGCGGACTCACAAGAGTTCCCACCACCAGTAAAAAATATCCAATAACCATCTGCCAGAGATAACCGTAGAAGTCCTTATTTAATATTTCATCTAAAGAACGCTATAGTAAATTGTTAATCTTGTCCGACAACTTCATCAAGGTACCATTCAATATAGCTTCATCCACAACATCATTGACTCTAATTTTAAAATAATCCATTTCACCTGGAACCTCACCAGTATTTGAACCATCAACAATATTTGAACCTTTTAATATTGCTTCGTGTTCAGGGGTCATTATTATAATTCTAAGATCGATCATCGATATCAACAGACCAAATATCAAATGGTCATTTACGTCACTTTTGAATTCTACCTCTGGATATGCAATATCAGCATCTATTTCGTATAGATTTAAGAATGATTTCAGGCTGTCATAGTAGATCTTGAGGAGTCTCTCGAAATTTTCAGATCTAAATTTAGAATCTGTACAGAGGTATATGAAATACATGATGTCTGTCACTGGATTGGCGTAGCGGACTGCTTGGAAATCTATGAAGCAGACTCTTGCCGGCTTGCGTTCCTGTAAATCAAATAAATATTGCAATTAGGGTATTTAGACAAGCAGGCGCAATAGTCGTATAAGTATTTGTATTGGAAGCATACGAAGTCGTCGTGGCCTAAAGGATAACACGTCCGGTACATTCGTATCTAGCGATGCAACGGCGTTCGAATCTCGCCGGCGGGTGCCAATTTTTGTAATGAAATACGAATTTAACAAATGTTCACGATTGATCTCCACGGTGAAGGAATAACATCGTGTAATAAAAACCAAACCCGCAAAATTATATTTGCGTAATTACTGGTGGTAGGACCTCTTGTGAGTCCACACGGGTAGGTACCACCACCCAGCCTATTTCTGCTGTGAGTAATGCGTTTCGGTTTTAAGGGTGTGGCAGCCGTTGTAACTATACTAAAACCTGAAGACTCTTATCTCAAGGTGGGTGGCGGCATTTACGTTGTAGATGTCTATGGGCTCCGGTAACCACTTAACACCAGGTAGGCCGTGAGCTCGTCCACCCATCTAAGCACAAAAAAAAGAAATAAAAAATAAATCACGGCTTTAGATTTAAAAAGTAAAGCGTTTATAATAAGACAGTTGAAACTTGGATTACATATCAGTATGACTAGTAGTTTATAGGTGACCAGACACTAGCAAACAAACGACAAGGGTATGGGATACTAAAATCAAACTAGATCCGCCTGTGATTAGTACTCAGTAATCCTGTCGACATACCCAAACCATACAGCCGAGAGAGAAAAGAATCATGAGTGTGAATTTATTTTTGGTTTTTTTTTTTTATTTCACATTAATTACGAGCTCTCCAAATTCAATATTTAAAAATATATAAAATATGTTCGGTATGCGTCAAAATTATCTGAATATAAAATAATATTTATTAACACATGATGAGTGTACATGTGGAATCTTATTCAATTTAATTACTCCACACCATTGTCGTCTCTTCGTAAGATCCGAAATACAGTTATTATTCGTATACTATTGTTTGTGAAAGTTTACAAATTAATTATAAAATCCAGACCCTAAAATTATTATTAATTTAGCTAATTACCTTAACTAAAGTATTGGAAACGTCTGAAATAGTTTAATAATAATAAAAACGCGAAATTATGCCGTAAAAGTAATGTTAATTATGTCGCCTCTCGCGAAAATCGAAAAAAATACGATGTGTAGTATTTATTATATTTTTTTTATTTATTGCTTAGATGATTGGACGAGCTTACAGCCAGCCCACCTGGTTGTTCAGTGGTTACTGGAGCCCATAGACATCTACAACGTAAATGCGCCACTCACCTTGAGATATAAGTTCTAAGATATCAGTATAGTTACAACGGCTGCCCCGCCCTTCGAACGGAAACGCATTACTGCTTCACGGCAGAAAGAGGCGGTGTGGTGGTACCTACCCGCGCGGACTCACAAGAGGTCCTACCACCAGTAATTACGCAAATTATAATTTTGCGGGTTTGATTTTTATTACCGCTTTTATGTTGCTTATACCAAACAGCGTTTCACCCCTTGAATTATATTTAGTGAATTTTAATGTTACTGGACTAAATCAATGGCTCTTAGATCTCATTACCCAAAACAAATACATCAATTAGCACTTTTTTCTGAACAGCCGTGTGCGCGAAATTCTGCCCTAGAACGCAAGATTAATGAATCAAGAATAAATGAAATAACAGTATCGGATACAAATCGTAGAGGCATTAATCATACCAATGATCTGACAGAGCCTCGGACGATCTATACCGCCCACTTTATTACCAGAAACAAAGACAAATTGTTTAGCCATTGCAAGGCAGTAGGGATTTGAAGGCCAGATATTATAGACAAGTAAATAGCATAAATATAAATAGTAGGTAATGATTTTGTTTGTTTTGTGTGCAAAAGGATATCTGCAAGTAGGACCGATTTTGAAATTTTGATTTTTTTTTATTGCTTATGTGGGTGAACGAGCTCACAGCCCATCTGGTGTTAAGTGGTTACTGGAGCCCTTAAATATCTATAACGTAAATGCGCCACCCACCTTGAGATAAGTTCTAATAAGGTCTCAGTATAGTTACAACGGCTGCCCCACCCTTGAAACCGAAACACATTACTGCTTCACGGCAGAAATAGGTGGGGTGGTGGTACCTACCCGTGCGGACTCACAAAGTCCTACCACCAGTGATTATCATCACGGATCAAATATATAAAATTTACAGCTTATAAAAACTAGCATAACCTACACCTTATTTTAATGTAATTGAAGCTGTGATGTTTTTTATGTCAATTGAATTTCTATTTGACATACCTATTTACGTAGACTTATATCTCATCACTCAATCTCATCACATTATAACAAATATTCTGAACGTATGACTTTGAGTTTTTTTTTATTACTTAGATGGGTGGACGAGCTCACAGCCAACCTGGTGTTAAGTAGTTACTAGAGCCCATAGACATCTAATATGTAAATGCCGCCACCCACCTTGAAATATTAGTTCTAAGATCTCAATATAGTATGGGTGTTAAGTACTATAGTTACAACAGCTGCCCCATCCTTCAAACCGAATCGCATTACTGCTTCACGGCAGTAATAGGCTGGTGGTACCAACCCGTGCGGACTCACACGAGGTCCTAACACCAGTGTAAATAGCTGTTAATTAAGTCACTAACCTCATACTTAAACAGTATATTATTGATCCAGCAATCACCATGACACAAAACATTGGTTTTCCCTGCTTTACTGAAAAACTGAAGAATTTTCAAAATGCTAGGCTTAATCTCCTCCAGAGTCTTGTGAGCCTTTACATCAGTAACAACACTCAAAGACATCTCAAATGACTCTAAGAAATAGTTCTTCAATTTACTTTTATCAAGAAAGTGATCCTGGTAAATAATATCGGAGAAATCACTTTTGACTTTCGAAAAACTTTCTTTTTCCCTCTCGTCACACACGAAGGACAAAGCGTGAAACTTTGCTAGTTCACTTATTACCAGAGAACACTGTTCGAAGTCTAATACTTCATGTTTAGGCTTGGAGTCGAGAACGAATCCATAGAGCAACATATCTTCCAAAATCAGAACTTCATTAGATTTTTCTATCTTCCAATAAACACACCTAGGTAAAATCAATTTGGCATCTTCAGCCAGAGTTTCTTGGATCTCATTAAATTTGGAGATCACTACGCGATAAAACTCAACCTCCTTCTTGTGTAATTCGTGAAATAGTTCTTGTCTCGCTGTATTTACTAACGTTTTTACTATAACACCAACTGTGTTGTTCTCACTGTTCGATTCTTTCACGGACACTCTAAATATATTGGCTATAAAATTGTCACCTTTTCCGCAGATATAGTCAACGTGATAGACGAAATCTTGAATACCTCTCAGTGCAGCTACAACTTTGATACTTTCATGTAGTTCTTCACAGTTAAACTCATCGGGTTCACTAATGTTCACATCTAAAGACATGATATCTGACCTTCATTCAACACTTGTAAATACAAATGAAATTTTACCGTTCCTATCTTAATCGTCAAAGATAAGAAATCGTACTGATAATAATAATAAGATAACAATATCTATTTTAGTTAAACTTTTGCGAATTTTTCATCGGATTACGTGATGATAATTATACTATGATATTTCTATTTAAGATTCATAGACAAATTACTAGCTACTTTTGGAATATAATATGCACTTCGTTCAAGAATATGTTTGAGCTATAAATCGATAGTTAAAATCAGTATTTTTTTTAAACCAAAATCTATAATAATCTGGCCTTCGCGATGGGTAAAAACTTGTTCTGATTGCCCCTAGCAGTGCCTTAATTACTAGTACTATCCGTTTATGATTAAGTGGCAAGTGAAACCGTGACTATTAAGGTTGACAAACAGTCTATGTTGGCTGCTACCGTTTAAGCTTGAAGCTTTTATTGGGTCTCATTGCGACAGAAATCTATATATTAATACGTGAAGCAAAAACTTTGTATCCCTTTTTACGAAAATTGCGCGGACGGAGGAGTATGAAATTTTCCACACTTATAAAGAATATAGAGAAGAAGTGCAAAATGCTAATATTTTTTAATTTTTTTTTTTATTATGCATAAAAGATACATTAAGTCAATAAAGAAAATATTACACACACTACATACCATGTATTTGACGTACACGCGCATGCATACTATTTATTGTCAATCTTTTGTTCTTGACGTCTGTTGTCAAATTGAGAATAGATTAAATATTGTTTGTCTTTTTCAATATTTTTTATAGTGTAGTCTTGGCGAAATTTGTGATTATAGAAGTATAAAATACAATCATAATAGTGTACAAACTTACAATTCCAATTAATTATAGTCGAATTTCGACTACTGCGGGACCTCTAGTAGACTTAAAAATTCAAGATTAGAATGAAAGAGAGTGTGTGTGTGTGTGTGTGTGTGTGTGTGAGAGAGAGAGAGAGAGAGAGAGAGAAAGAGAGATAGAATATACATTATTGCACACCAAAACAAAATTAACATTCAAAAACGGTCAACAGAAATGAATAATAGTACATAACGCTAAAGGCGATCTCATCCAGGAGACCGTTTCATCTACAGAAATTCTGAAAATGATACAGTTGAGGTATACTATGATTAACAATATACAGAACGACAGATAGACAATTCAGAGGCGCTCGGGTAGCTGTTAGCAAATCCCACCCCTCCTGGCTGAGCCTTGGCTCGCCCACCTGTCCTGGTGAAACTGGAAAGGCCTTCGGGCCACCAGTAATCCTTCAATCATAAAAAAAAGATAGGCGAATAGGAGGAATGATGAAATGTAAACCAATTTAATTCCAATTATTCATTATTTTTTCGAACTGGAAGTAACGGTAATCTATTCAGCAGGTCTTTAACTTATGGTACCTCAAGTAACATCAGGGTGGCCCCTGGATCTCCTGGCAAATCATACTCCTGGAAGGAAAAAGGCTATACCAGTTGCAGTGCGTCTTGTCTCAGTGGAGTCCAAGTAAGTTTTGTTACGTTATAATACTGTATAATACGTTATATTACGATATAATACTGTTACAATTGTTACGATATAATACGTAAAAATGAATATTTTAAAAAAAAACTAATAATTAAAAAAAAAAAACTAATATTAAAAAAATATATATATGTTCGCTGAGTTTCTTGCCAGTTCTTCTCAGGACGGAGGCTAGTTTTTATGAATTGGCGGTAGTTCTTTTTGACGTTCAACAAGTATGTATTTTCATTTATCTCTATATATAAAAATGAATTGCTGTTCGTTAGTCTCGCTAAAACTCGAGAGTGGCTGAACCGATTTGGATAATTATGATCTTGAATTATTTGTGGAAGTCCAGAGAAGGTTTAAAAGGTAAATAAATTTGAAAATGCTCGGAATTAAATAAAAATAACAAATTTGTTTTTCCTTTGATGTGTCCCCCGTCGGACGGATTCCTTTTGTTTGTTTTAAGTTTATTTTATACAAAAGTTTAGGTCTTTTATTTATCGATTAAGGCACTACGAAGTCTGCCGGGTCAGCTAGTGATGATTTTTTTTTTATTTGATTTGATTTGAACTATTTCACGTCTTCCCAGGAACTTATAATTCAATGCGTGCGAGATGAAGATGGTAAGAACGCATCACCATACATGTGCGACCCTCACACCAAACCCGAGAACAGAGTTAGGACCTGCAATGATCACCCGTGTCCCCCACGGTTAGTAGAAATTTTTCTAATTTTTTTTTTATTTATTGCTTAAATGGGTGGACAAGTTCACGGCCCATCTGGTGTTAAGTGGTTACGGGAGCCCATAGACATCTACAATATACATGCCGCCACCCACCTTGAGACATGAGTTATAAGGTCTCACTTTTAACAGTACAACGACTGCCCCGCCCTTCAAGCTGAAACGCATTACTGCTTCACGACAGGAATAGGAAGGGTGGTGGTACCTACCTCTGTGGACTCACAAGACGTCCCACCACCAGTAAAATTGAAGCACTTTCTCATTAAATCACATTTGGCTTTAAAATAAAATCGTGTATGCATTTTGATCAGTAATAAAATTTAAGTGATTTATAATAATTCCTCTCCACAGTTGGAACTATACAGAATTCTCACAATGTACAAAATCATGCGGCATCGGTATCCAGACTAGAGAAGTAACTTGCATACATGAGGTATCTATCATGAATCTCTTCTTTTAACATTTATTTACAGTCCAGGAAAGATTTCTAGTTTAATAGATTCAACCTACGATAGTCGGTACGAAGTTTGCCAACATACTAGTGGCAAATACGGTGAAGCCTGACCATGATTTGGTTGCTGTACCTAGTACTGAGATATCAATACGCTTTTATTAGCTTCACACGTATGTATGTTAGTGTGTAACGGAATATTTGAACATGATTTTGACCCCCTTCAAAACGTCGGATTAACTCGAAATTTGGTATGCTTATTAAGGACCGATGACAATTCAATATTTAAATAAATATTGAAAAACATATTGAAAAAATTGAATTTCAACTATGAAATGAAAAATAAATAATAGTTTAAAAAAACTAACAAAATACGCTTTTATAGAAAATTCAACTAAAAAACAGAAATTAAATCACACGAGTCCTAAGTCTCAGTTTTATGGTAGAAAAGTTGCCCCACCCTTCAAACCGAACCGCATTACTGCTTCGCGATAGTAATAGACAAGGTGATGGTATCTACAGCTGAGAAGACCCCTTGTTTCGCGCGACAGTAATAGACAAGGTGACGGTACCTACAAGTACGAGCTGAGAAGACCCCTACCACAAACAAAAAAAAACGATCTAAATCAATTCTTCAAACCTTAACAACGTTTTATCACCTGAAAAGGAATTTCCGTTACGACCAGTGTGTGTAATGCGAGTTTTTAACGTTGTCGATAGCGTAAAAGTCAACTCATATTTGTATGGAGTTGGAATAGCGCCCCTAGCAAACGTTCCAATTCTGTACAAATTTGAGTTGCACACAGACTGCATATTAGTATTTATTTTAATAGCATAAAGCATACCGATAATTTTTATAACAAACTTAAAGGATACTTCTGTGGATAACTTTATCGTTACGTTAGTGAAGGCCCTAAATTAATCATTCAGGTAACACGTGGTGGTACCAACACAGTCGTGGTACCTAACAGCATGTGTCCGCAACCACCACCACCGGACCGGCAGTACTGCAATGTGCTAGACTGTCCAGTCAGATGGCATACAGGGGAGTGGACCAAATGCTCCAAAACCTGTGGCGGGGGCGTTAAGCAGAGAGAGGTGAGTATCTAGTATAATATTTAGTTTAGCCTAGACTGATTTGGTGGTGCCGTAGTCAGCGATTCTGACTTGCGCCGAGGGTCGGGGGTTCGATTCTCGCATCGAACAAACTATCTTTTTTTTTCTCCTACCTATGCTGATAGCCTTGAGAGAGTATTTCAGCATCTCCTTGACGTGTAATTAAACTAACGGGGCTCAAACCGGAGTGTTGCTAACACTGGCCCTAGCAAGAGCAGTGCTTCGCAGAATCTACCACCGGATCGGAAAAGCGACCCACTGAGAAGATCCAGCGAGAAACTCATTTGGCTGTGTCTATGAGTTAATTTACTCGTCGAACCCGTCGCTTGCGACGAGAACGGTAACCGGTAAACTTTCTTGTTTTGAACAGGTTTGTTTGGGTTCTCTTCACCTGGGTGCTTATTATCTATATGTGTATGTAGTTAAACATATATAAGTACCTAAATCAGTATCTGCTACCCATACCACAGGCAATCCTAATTTGAGGCCGAATGACCGTGCGGGATTTGTTCCCAGCTATTTATTATTATTATTTTTCCCCCAGTTCTATATTAATCTCTTCCACTTTATTCCTATATCCTCCATGTTCCAAAAGGTTGAATGCAAGCAAATAATGGCGCAGTCCCACGTAGTAGAACGTCCGGCATCGCTGTGCAGCTCACCTCGTCCGCCATCCACGAAGTCTTGCAACAGTCGACCCTGTTTACTGGATACGTCATCGCCGGAGATATCTCTCGCTAACTCGTCTTATATTCAGCACGACCCTAAGAAGAAGAAGGTGAGATTTGATTTTAAAATGAAAGCAAAAAAAAGGTGTACAAATTATAGGAACTGGAATTGCATGATCTTTTGTGTTTTTGTAACTGTACGGATGAACAATGTTTTAGTTTCTAGATTTTTATTACTAACTAGCTTTTGCCCGCGACTTCGTCCGCGTGGAATAGTTCACAAATAATGCATTATTTTAGAACAAATTTGGTTAGCATAAAAAACGTTATAGTGAGCCAACCTTAACATATAGACATATGCTGTCGCGGACTTTTTTTTAGATCTTTTAAAGGGGAACAATTCTGTCGTACATTATTTTAGCGAAACTTTAACCGTTTCTACAGCGCCCGCAGCGGAAGCTCTCAAAACGGAAAAAACCCGATTTTGAAACATTCTTTATTGGTGCTCCGCTTGTATTGGTCTTAGCGTGATGTTATATAACCTATAGCCTTTCTCAATAAATAGGCTATCTAACACTGAAAGAATTTTTCAAATCGGACCAGTAGTTCCTGAGATTAGTGCGTTCAAACAAACAAACTCTTCAGCTTTATAATATTAGTATAGATTACAATATTTCCTCTGGTCCTTTTAAATATTCCATTTATTTAAAGAAATTAAGCATTCAAACTCAAAGCTTTCCTTAGGTGACAGTAAAAGTGGGAGGTTCGGCGACTATTTTTTTCGGGACCCAAGTGAAAATAAAATGTCCTGTCAAAGGATACAACAGGACAAGGATACAGTGGGCGAAGGACAATCAGATTATAACGAAATCCAAGAAATACAAGATATCTAGGAAAGTAAGTTAAAGTATAAAATAATAGTCAGAAGTAGAATAAATTTGATACTAATTAGGTTTGTAATTAGCATTTTTGTTTGGACCATGGCAAATAGGACGCTATTTCTGCTACATGCCCCTCATTGATTGACATCATGCGTTCATACATCAAGTTACCCTGTGACGATATTGCCACCACTAAGTCTATGACCAAAAACCATAGACTTATATAGTAGGGACGCGACATATTGTTCTATACGTACAATTGCTTATATAAATAGCACCCATTTTGAAGGCACACACATAAACATATATCTATCTCGTTCTTACTTAGCACTGTAACTCGCAGGAAAACAATATAACAATATTTCAGTGCGTACATAAAGTGAAACATGACTATACGTAAATACCTAATGAGGCCGAAAATCCGCCATACTTAGCGCACCAAATGTCATTGTCTGTCAGTTCAGCCGGTTTATATTTTTTTTTTAGGTTTCATTATTCAGTGCCAAAAACAGACACGCGCTCAAGTCTCATTTAGTAAGTTCCCCATATTTTAGCGTTATTGCAAGCGCCATGTTCAAGTTTAGACTAAAGACTGCAAGTTTGTTAGAAGCAAACAAATATATCTACCTTCAGTCTAGTTTGTTATTTAATGCCACCATTAGAACCCGCTATTGAAATAAAAACCGGTATCGAGCTTCTTCAAGAAGCTGTGTTCCCAAACTAAAACTTGTAGCAAGAACCCGATAAATAATAGTGTTTATACTATACTGATAATGGAGATTTATTTTTTCTGTGTCTATGCATACTGGTTATAGAACCCATGTCTACCTACCGTTGGCATCAATTATAATTAATTTGGTTATAGAACCCATATCTCTATACCTACCGTTGGTATCAATTATAATTAATTTGGTTATAGAACCCATGTCTCTATACCTACCGTTGGTATCAATACCGTTGGTATACCGGTAGGTATAGAGACATGGGTTCTATAACCAGTTTCGACCGATACTTTTTTTTACAGAAACCCTAAACAAATATTGCAATAATCACTGGCTACGTTATTTTTTCTTTCTTGAAAGGGCGCTCTACGAATCACGACCCTGTCGTTCAGAGACCACGGTGTATACACCTGCGTCGCTGGAAGATCTAACGCGAATTTGACGTTACTTGTGAAGCCAAGACCTGGAGAGTTCCCTTCTAGCGAAGAAATCGAGCGGCATAAGGCTTTAGATGAACCGTCATCACCTTTATCCGACAGGTTTGTCTAACCGGTTTTGGTAGTTCATAAGAATTCCATAAAGTTTATAGAAATTTGGAAACGTGCTTAGAAAGGGAAGTTGGAGAATATCGCCAATGACGAGAAAATTGTTGTGGTAAGTTATTGTGGTATGAGAATGTAGGGTGAAGAGAAGGTCATGGTGCTGTCAAAAAGACCCAAGGTTTGAAAGTAGATGATAATTTAAAGAGGGTCCTAAAAAGCTTTGAATGGACTGTATGAATGATATTATAGGAGATACATATGGGTAGGACATACTGTGCCTTAAATTTATAGAATGACCAGATATACCAGGTATGAAATGGTTGCTTATAGCAAAAAGTATAGGATCGTCATTACAAATGCTTCCATTGAATCATATCACTTATGAGCTAGTGATATAAAAAATCGCGCTTCTAGCGATGTCTCTTAATATAAAATATTTTGCGTTTATTATTCATTCATTGTCTGTATTATGCGATTGCATGCAGCAGAGATGCGAATGTTGCGATGGAGTAACGAGAATGGATAGAATACGGAATGAATATGTTAGAGGAAGTCTGAAAGTGGCACCTGTGATAGAGAAGCTGAGAAGTGCGTGTTTGGGATGGATATGTGACGAGATAAAATGAAAATGATGTTGGTAAGAGAATGTTAACTATGAATGTGGAAGGATATAGAGGAAGAGGTAGACCTAAAAAGAAATGGATGGATTGCGTGAAAGACGATATGGGTAAGAGGGGAGTGAACGAAGAAATGGTATATGATAGAAGAGTATGGAAGGAGAAAACATGTTGCGCCGACCCCAGGTGACTGGGAGAAGGGCAGGGTAATGATGATGATATTTATTTATTGTCTGTTATGTATTTTGAAGAGTGTTATCTAAGGCTTATTCAACACGTATGTCTTATATACTCAACACTTTTCCAATATACTAACAGCAGAGCGGATGGCAGATACAGAGCCATGACCGGTGGAGCTTCAGATGATCAGTCTCACGAACAACGACCTGGAGACCAAAGAAAAAATTACAAGAACCGCCAGAAAAGTGAGTAATAGTTAGCACGAAGGGACATTTCAATTTTGTACGGGTTTTTCAATGGCTCTGTATATAAGTAAAGTAAAAGAATTTTTTTTATTGCTTAGATGAGTGAACGAGCTCACAGCCCACCTGCTGTTAAGTGGTTAATGGAGTCCATAGACAACTACAACGTAAGTGCGCTACTCACCTTCAGATATAAGTCCTAAGGTCTCGATATAGTTTCAACGGCGGCCCACTCTTCAAACCGAAACGCATTACTGCTTCGCTGTAAAAAAATGGTGGTATCTACCCGTGCGGACTCACAAGAGGTCCTACCATCAGTAATTACGCAGATTATAATTTTGCGGGTTTGATTTTGATTACACGATGTTATTCCTTTACTGTGGAAGTTAATCGTGAACATTTATTAAGTACGTATTTCATTAGGAAAATTGGTACCCGCCTGCGGGATTCGAACACCGCTGCATCGCTAGATACGAATGCACCGGACGTCTTATCCTTTTAGGCCACGACGACTTATTGACGACGACGATTTAAAATGAAATAGTATGTTTTTTATTACTTAGACAAGTAGACGGCCCGCCTGGTGTTAAGTGGTTGCCGGAACCCATAGAACGTAAACACCGTCACCCACCTCAAGCCATTGACTATCTCAATGACATTACATAACCACTGCCCACCCTTCAAGATGGAACGCATGACTGACTGAATTAGGCACGATGGTGTTACATACCACGGGCTTACAATATATCTTACTTAATCCATAAAAAAATTATAAATACGATAGTAGCTCTGTACATTTTCATAACCAAATCCGAGAACCAATTTTGACGAAATTCTGTACGGAAATAGATTGGGGCCTGCGAAATAATATAGGCTACCTTTCAGCCCACTATTGAACACGGGTATCCGCCCACGTGATGTAAAGTATAGCCCAATCGAGCGAAGCTACGGGCAGAAAGCTTTATATTATGATGTACAATATCGTATTTTTCAAATCATAAATACTTCTTTGTACCTATTTAAGTACAAAGATTTAAACGGTGGTCTATTATGTTTAAAAATAATAGGACGTGCCTTACTGCAGCGAACACTTCATTCTCAAGGCATTGAATTTATAAAATGCAAATTTTCATATTTAATACACTAATGGTTCTTCGAAGTTTTTATTTATTTATTGCTTAGATGAGTGGACGAGCTTACAGCCCACCTGGTGTTAAGTGGTTACTGGAGCCCATAGACATATACAACGTAAATGCGCCACCCACCTTGATATATAAGTTATAAGATCTCAGTATAGTTACAACGGCTGCCCCACCCTTCAAACCGAAACGCATTGCTGCTTCACGGCAGAAATAGGAAGGGTGGTGGTACCTACCCGCGCGGACTGACAAGAGGTCCTACCACCAGTAATTACGCAAATTATAATTTTGCGGGTTTTTTTTTACTTAAGTCCACGAGTATATTTCAGCTACATAAAAAAATATAGATAGATGAATTCTGTCGGGACGTAAACAAATCTTGTGTTACATTTAATTTTAAATTTAAATATTGTCTAGCAGGTAAAACAGATAAAGTAAGAGAAACATTATACAGTCAAACGGCTACTACAAAAGCAACGCCCAGCTTCAATCCCCAAGCCAGAGATATTTACGACGAAAATGAGGTGAGTGAAACAAGTGATTACAATTTAAAATTTAATGTTTTTGGTGTATATAAATCAGCGTTTTATGAGGAAATGTATGAAGTAATGAAAGCACTAAATAATTATATAAACAATAAAAAGTCTAAGTTAAAAAATAGATCGTAGTAAGTAAATAGTATTCTTTCTTAGAGCAATATGTTTCAAACGAAAGATCGAAAGGACGGTGTTTTGTTTTGTATTTAGTTATATATTTTTACATTAAAACGGTTAAATTTTATAGTTCAGTGATACATTTGATTGAGTTGTAAATTTAGACAATTTTTATTCGTACTTCAATGAATCGAATCTACTGAAATAAATAGGAAGTTTCTGTTTTTGTTAGAGATCCGATATTGTGACCTCTACTCAAGTCAGCTTTTTATAATTTGCGTAATTTCTGGTGGTAGAACATCTTGTGAAATAACACGTAGATAGGTAGGTACCACCACCCAGCCTATTTCTGCCGTGAAGCAGTAATGCGTTTCGGTTTCAAGGGTGAGGCAGCGTTTGTACTGTAAAAACGGAGATTTTAGAACTCTTGACTCAAGGTGGATGGCGATATTTAGGTTGATGATGTCTATGGGCTCCGGTAGCCATTTAACACTAGGCGCACCGTGTGAGCTCATCCATCCACCTTAGCAAAAACAAAAAAAAATAGATGTAGAATTTAATTTAGACGAGATGGTTCGACTTTACAATAATCATGCTTCCTCTATTTAACACCAGATCTACCTATTCTAAAACGCATTTAGCGTTTTATAAATCAACATTTGATAAATCAACTGGCTATTCAAAGTTAAATTAATTGGGTCATAATTTATGATTGAAAACAAACTTGTTCCTAATTACAGTTCTCATAAATTCTATCTAAAACAATAAAACAGAAATAACAACCCATTACCATACCTCTATGAACTCCCCTATAACTACACTATTTATTAACGAAATATTTATGTGCAATACAAAATTTTCAATCAATCAATCAGTGTTTGGGCACGAAGGAACATAATGATAAGATAAACGAAATAAATATTAAGTAGCTACCAATGATGATGATCTTGACTTAGGAAACTTTATATAGTTTTCGAAATTAGCTGTTTTATAATATTATTCATTGCTTTGATTCAGTTAGAGGAAGTCTGAAAGTGGCACCTGTGACAGAGAAGCTGAGGAGTGCACGTTTGGGATGGTATGGACATGTGATGAGACGAAATGAAAATGAGGTTGTTAAGAGAGTGTTAACTACGAATGTGGAAGGATTTAGAGGAAGAGGTAGACCTAAGAAGAAATGGATGGATTATGTGAAAGACGATATGGATAGGAGGGGAGTGAGCGAAGAAATGGTATATGATAGAAGAGTATGGAAGGAGAAAACATGTTGCGCCGACCCCAGGTGACTGGGAGAAGGGCAGGATAATGATGATTGCTTTGATTCAGTATATCCAGCAGTACAGACACTGGAGAACGTCGCTGAAATAAATAATACACTCCCCCTACTACAAAGCTTACGTTTCTCTATACAAGCAATAACAAACTTTATGAATGACATAAAATGGATTGTAAATTTAATGCGCGTTCGTACAATTGTGTAGACTTTTAATGGAAACATAAAATTCTGTGATGAATTCGAATGTAGGAATTGTGTTAACTAAATCTGTATTAATTTCAAACTTTTCGTTGATGCTTAAAATAAATTGGCTGAGTAATTAACAGAGTTAGTCGCTGTAAGACCTAAAGAACACTACCAACTTCGTGTTTAATTGTTCATCTCCGAACATGATTGTCCAGAACTCTAAGAGATAAAGACACAAGTTGTATAAGTTTTTAACTATAATTTTTAAAGTGTCGTGTTTGATCTATTTATGGCCTAATCTCTTAAAGAATCGAATATCGTATTAACTATTTGATATGGTTATGGTCATTGGATATGGTGTCTTGGGACGCCCGATAGAAGTGATAACTAAAACTAATCTAAATTGAACTATTTAATATTGAGACTGTTTAACATGTGAAAAGCTTAGGTTATTACTTAACATTTATGTATATTAATGTAAGGATAGTTGTAACAGAACTTGAAAAGAATATATATAAACAGTTAGGAGTTAAACACGCTCTTAATGCCGCTGACGTATGCGTGAGAGAAAGGGAAGACAGACATACTGGCGCCGTAACGCGTTACGTAACGAAGCTTTTTTTTCCTACCTAAGCTGAAAGCCTTGGGAAGCTATTTCTGCGTAACCTTAACTAGTAGGTGAGCTCACGGGGCTCAAACCTGACGACGCTGCTAACACGAACCCTAGCAAGGGCCGTGCTTCGCAGAATCTACCACCGGATCGGAAACGCGACCCACTGAGAAGATCCGGCGAGAAACTCGGTGGGCTGTGTCTGTGGGTTAATATACTCGTCGAGCTCTTCGTCGCAAGCGACGGGTTCGACGAGAACGATGACCGGTGCTTGGGGTACCTAAAAGCACCGTTAGGGGATCGGGAGGATTCGAAATGACGTGAACGAAGCGCCATACTATCTCATAAGAAGTTATCACTTCAATATACAAAATACAGAAACACCGTCCTTATTAAAGTATGTTACAAATTACTGAATCCTCTATAATATTCATCGCAATACATCGATAGTTCAAAGATTTTTATGCACCAAAAATTTAACTATTTACTTAATGAGTTATTAAAAATCGCACGCTGCTTTCGGACATTACAAATTGAAGGAAAGTGCTGTGTCTTCACGGATGCTACCGCCCAAACGTAGCAGTGCCGGCAGGCTTCTGCCATGCCTCCATTACATAGTCATGCAGCTTCAGGTGAGGAGTTACCGAAATAGAGGTTTTGGAGTGCCTTGTTTGCCTTACGTTTTGGCGTTCGATGGTTTTGTCACTGGTTTTTATAAAGCTAAATGCGCTCACGGTTATTATGAGTACGCTTTAATCAAATTAGCTGAAAAAAACGATCTGGATTATCACAGTTGATAGCGTAACAATAGTATTTCTCGAAGTTTTGGATTTCGAAGATATCGTTTCCTAGCTTGTCTCGCGTGCAGTAATAATATTATATCTAGAACACAAAAGGATAGTTTTTTTTTGTTGAGTGCTAAAATACGGATAATTTCGGTATCACCAAACATAAATTACGTACTTACATACATATAATATATTACGTAAAATATAGGCAATATTTAATTTAGAAAAAAAAAACGCAGTGTCACATATAGACAGGATTCTTGACAACCAACGGAGAGTCACAGAAGAAGAAGTACAAAGAGCGTTTGTAATAGATCTCTCTTTTTCTCCACCTAATGCCACTAGGTTGGGTCAGCACAGCGAATTTTTCTATTCCATTCTCTTCAATCAGCCGTCATCTCAACACTCACTCCTCTCCCTCTGATATCGTCATTCACACACTCCATCCATGTCTTCTTCGGTCGTTTGTAATAGATAGTAGTAGTAATGACTAGTGGCCAACCTATGGTGATGGTTGTACTGTGCTTCGCGAGTGCCAACCATGAGTGAGTTACTCTGCGGCCTACCAACTGAATAGCATAATGCTGTACATACCACAATTATGATTTACTAACGAATAAAAACCTGGCACAAAATTAAATATCAATGCAGTGACAAAACAACTAAAACTTAAGGCAAAAACGAGGCCCTAATTAATTGGTATCGGTGTGCATCTTGGCATGACAAGTTCTTCTCATCATTAACGGTAACTTATGCTGTTGAGATTAGCTCGTTTCGGTGTTTTTTAAGCAGTTGCTTAAAGGTGTTGTATTAATCAGTATGTGAATGCTATTTCATCTATCTATCTGTCTATCTCTTAGGTTTATGGCGTTTCCTTTTAGATCTCGCCAATGTCAAGTGTATTTAATACTCTGCTTTCTATAGCGGGCTTCGTGAACGAGCAAGGTCACAGATATTCACTAAGAATTAAGTGAGTTTTCATCATAAACTCAAAAATTTGAATAAAGCATTAAGATAAAGAGTGAATATGTCATAGTGGCAGTATTTAGAATGACAAGAGGCGTCACTACAGACAAATTAAGCTGAATATTCATTTCTCAGACCATTATTTTACTTGGTAACTTGTGTGGTTGAAAGAATTTGTATCATTTTGCAAGGTATCTCGACATTAGAGGTATTGGGTTGCTAGAAAAAAACATAATACAGTGCAACCTTAATATAACGAACCTCAATACAACGACGTCCTCAATGTAACAAATTCTTCGTTATCCCTTAGTTTCTTTTTTTTTTATTGTCCATAAGAGTCAATGTAAAAATACCTTTACGTTGCGAAGATGTCTTGCGAACAACCTCTTTATAACGAATTTTCAACTATAAAAAAAAAGTGTAAATACCTCTAATTAACGAATTTTGTCAACCCAAAACCTTTATATTACGTTCACCAATGACCCTTAATTCCATAGCATGCGAATCAGACTCGACAGGTTTGAGAAAAATTGTTGCCTACCTAACTGTTTTTAAATAGAACATTCATACAGTAGTTTGATAAAAATGTGTTATCGTTTATTAGTAGAAGTTGTCCGCTATAACAAGACGCAAAGTTGAAGTGAATAAAACTATTTTTTTTAATCCTTATAACAAATGGCAGACCAAACTATCCTTAATATAACAAACCTCAGTTTACCGAATTACTTGATATAACGAATATTTACTAGTTCCCTTCCGATTTGTTATATCGAAGTTGCACTGTATATCCTTCATGAGCCCGGACCCCAAGCAAAAGAAACTACACACCAATCCATAGGTGTAGAAGACGGAAACCTTATACCTGTCATCTCAAGCACCACTCTGTGGTTTATTATTATATTATTCTATTGATATTCGATGAAATAGCATATTAGCAATCTTTTTTTCACCAATTAATCACGTTACCATATTAACCTTCACAGCATTTTGTGGAGAATAACTTTTATTTACCATAACACGTTTTTTTATTGTTAGATACTTCATTATTTCATTTTCTATCATCAACCGAATTCATTATTTCAGTTACCTAATAACGAATGGATAATTTTTAGAGGATTCCTTATCATATTCTTTTAATGATTTGACTTCATTATTTCATTTTCTTTTACTATCATTATCAACCGAATTCATTATTTCAGTTACCTAATAACGTATGGATAATTAAGTTTAGAGAATTCGCTCCGGTTTCGGATATCATATTGTATGATTTTTTTCGAGAACATCTATAATTGATATTTGCAGATGTTTTGGAATTTTCAGACCGTAGGCAACTCGCGAGGGCAACGGACCGTCGATCCGATACTGATGTACCAGAACTACGGTTCGCAAACGAATCGAATTTTAAATTACGAGGACAAACAGATCGTATTCCCCGAAGATGACGATTCTGATATCATAATCGTGAACGAAGATTACGCTAAGCAGACGTATAAAGAAAACGATTTGAATTTAAAAGAAAATCTTCTTGAAGTTGAACCTACTACTGAAACGAGGTAACAATAGAAACAATCCTTGTAAGAAGTTTTTTGTCGATTGCTTACATAAATGAACACATCCAGCTGATGTAAGCAAATATAGTTACGGGATGCCTTGGACATCTGAAAGTAAATCCCACAGGGCTTAATACTACTTCTTCTTTGTCTCCGCCTTATCCCACGAGGTGGGGTCGGCACAGCTAATTTTTCTATTCCATTCTCCTCTATCAGCCGTCATCTCAACACTCACTCCTCTCTGTCTCATATCGTCATTCACACGCTCCATCCATGTCTTCGTCGGTCGACCTCTTCCCCCTCTGCCTTGCACTACCATTTCCATATATGTCCTAGTCACATGAATCTCCTTTCAATGCATGACATGTCCATACCACGCTCTTCCGTCTCTTTCACCAATCGTTCTTTAATATATCAATCACTATGTGTATTGTGGGCTCACGCCAATTGAATCATGTCTGTCAAAAAATTTGCAAAATTTTGCGTATCGTGTTAACGCTTACATTTAAAATCAAGCTCACACCACAATGGTGGCGTGCTGCCGTAATCAAACACCAGATGGACTATGTATTCTGATCTCTATGAACAATAACTTCTAGTAGTAACAATCATTTAATTAAGCTGAAGTAACTGTCGTTTGAATTATTGCTATTAAATATTGCTATTGCTATTGTTGCTATTAAATATTTTGAATACTTATCAATATTCTTTGACAGAATTACCACAGCTTCGGACATAATGGAATACGCTTGGAAGACAACGGACTGGTCTCCTTGCAATGCTGTATGTGGGCAAATCGGTCACCAAGTTAGAGGAGCCATGTGCCAGGTATCAAAATATTAATATCTCGGGTTAATATGGTGGTATTAACCCAAGATTTTGATGATTTCATAATATGTCTAGGGATAATAGGTTATTTAGCTTAAGCGACATTTATCTATGTAATTAAAGGTCCGCTTTATTAAAATTTGGTGTTAGTATCAACAGTACGGTGATAGTTGAACTTCAATTAAGCTTACCGCATTCAAATAGCTGAAGATGTTTTTTGTTATGCAATTTTTTCCAAACTTTAAACCTTCCATGGCTCTGTCTGCAAAATTGCAAAAATGTCCTTTAACCCAAATAGGCTTTCACTCGTCGCTATTATTTCAAATATTAGCTTAATTAGCTCCCAAATCTACCAATTTCACCCTTCCATTCCACCTAACAGCATAAAACAGTGAATCAAACGACAACGGTCGAAACAGAAGAATGCCTATCCAGAGGTTTGATCCCTCCGAAGGTGGTGCTCGAGTGTGGCGGAGACAATTGTGCCAATTGGAAAACTTCGCGGTGGTCATCACGTAGATGCCTCAGGAGTGGAACTGGTAATCATTGAGTAACTTTTATGTATTTTATTTTATTTCATGTATTTTTCCCCCCCGGGATGAAAAGTTCGCTTTTAGTCCCTGGCACGCGGGACAAAAGTACCCGATTCTCTCCCGGTGAAACTGCAAATATGCGCATACGCGTACCTTTCTTTATTTCCCGGTAACCTAAAAACTGCATGTTTATATCTTTATGTTAATGGAAGCTTGATCAAGAATTGGTTTTTTTTTTTCGTAACATACAATTATAATAAAAAATGGATTCAAATAACTCGAGTGATAGTGATTTAGACGGAGAAGATATTATAAAAAAATTAGAACTAGAAGGAATTACTAATAAACTACATACTTCCAGCAAAATCCAGACAATTGTACGAGAAGCGATACAGTCAATTCAAAAATACTGCTAAATCTATCTTTAATAAATGCTAATATTTGTGCCAGTTATAGTCTAATAATTATTTCCCTTTTTTTTATTGTTTAGATGGGTGGACGAGCTCACAGCCCACCTGGTGTTAAGTGGTTACTGGAGCCCATAGCCATCTACAAAGTAAATGCGTCACCCACCTTGAAATATAAGTTCTGAGGTCTTAGTATAGTTACAACGGCTGCCCCACCCTTCAAACCGAAACGCATTACTGCTTCACGGCAGAAATAGGCAGGGCGGTGGTACCTAGCCGCGCGGACTCACAAGAGTCCTATCACCAATAATTACGCAAATTATAATTTTGCGGGTTTCACTTTTATTACACGATGTTATTCCTTCACCGTGGAAGTCAATCGTGAACATTTTTTGAGTACGTATTTCATAAGAAAAATTGGTACCCGCCTGCGGGATTCGAACACCGGTGCATCACTTCAACACGAATGCACCGAACGTCTTATCGTTTAGGCCACGACGACTTTTTCCCTTCCCCTTCTTTGTATAAAAGAGTACATATTATAAGAACTTTTCATCCCGGTTGAAAAGAAATTGTATAAGCACCTAGGCAGAAAAGTAGGACATCCCCACCCGCGATTGTCACCCTCGCCCTCGATGCGTAATAGACTATTATGTATTATTTTATGTATTTAAGTATCTATTTTCTTTAATAATGTGTTGTTAATAGTACAAAGCCACATACCTGCTGTATCTTTATCTGTCCAGAATTTCGGGTAATCAAAAGTTTATCTGGAAGAGATCGCTTTTAGCGATAAGACCGCCTATTGTACAAACGTATCTGGTTGTTGACTGTTTTCTGATGTTAATTGTGTTTTGGTGTGCAATAAAGTATGTTCTCTCTTCTCTCTCTCTTTATCTCTCTCTAACTTCTGTGACTTGCTGAAAAGCCTTGATAAGCCCAAAACCCGTTTATATTAGAGTACAATGTTTTAGCTATAATTCGGCGTCGAGTTGATTGCACTGCTGACAATGGAAGCGTCTTGCCGCAATCCTCATGTGACTTCACAACGAAACCCGAGAAGATTAGAAAGGACGGAAAGCCATGCACGGCGACTTGGGACGTGGGTCCTTGGACTAAGGTACAAATCATTTCTTCATTTAAAGGTAGGTAGGTAGGTACCACCACCCCGCCTATATCTGCCGTGAAGCAGTAATGCGTTTCGGTTTGAAGGGTGGGGCAGCCGTTGTAACTATACTTGAGACCATAGAATTTAATTTGAAGTCGTCGTGGCCTAACGGATAAGACGTCCGATGTATTCGTGTTGAGCGACGCACCGGTGTTAGAATCTCAGGCGGGTACCAATTTTTCTAATGAAATACGTACTCAACAAATGTTTACGATTGATTTCCACGGTGAAGGAATAACATCGTGTAATAATAATGAAACCTGCAAAATTATAATTTGCGTAATTACTGGTGGTAGGACCTCTTGTGAGTCCGCGCGGATGGGTACCACCACCCTGCCTATTTCTGTCGTGAAGCAGTAATGCGTTTCGGTTTGAAGAGTGGGGCAGCCGTTGTAATTATACTTGAGACCTGAGAACCTATATCTCAAGGTGGGTGGCGCATTTGCGTTGTAGATGTCTATGGGCTTCGGTAACCACTTAACACCAGGTGGGCTGTGAGATCGTCCTTCGATCGCAACCTTCTGATAACACAGGGAATCCTAAACTGGGGCCTTTATTATTATTTCATTTGTCAAAGAAAACTACTTTATTACGTCTGCTGTCACAGTGTAAGGGTGAATGCGGTAGTCGTGGCAGACAACACCGCACCCTGCGCTGTGTGTGGCGTACGGGGGGCGGGATGGGCGCGCGGGGGGCACCAGGAGATAGAGGGGCGCGGGGCGCTGGCGTCGCTTGCCGTGACCTACGCCGACCGGCAGTGTTGAGAGACTGTCCTCTACAGCACTGTGTAAGCAATGGTCAGTTTCGAATTTTGAATATAAATCTACTCACCAAGTGTGTACTTATTTTCTTCTCCAAAGGAAAATTATGTCCACCAATTTTAGTGATTTTACTAAAATATCTTCAGTCTACTTAAAGGTAAGCGGAATTTAGTGTTAGTAAATATGTGAAGTCTGTATATAGTTAATAGACTTTTAAAATGAGAACGAAAATAAATCGTTTGGTTAACAAAATATTCGTTTGAATTATTCTTAAGAATTCAGTGATTCTCAAACTTTCATTCCAATACACTTTGAACGATTTAAAAAAATTTATTTTTATTTTTTATTGCTTAGATGGATGGACGAGCTCACAGCCCACCTGGTGTTAAGTGGTTACTGGAGCCCATAGACATCTACAACGTAAATGCGCCACCCACCTCGAGATATAAGTTCTAAGGTCTCAGTATAGTTACAACGGCTACCCCACCCTTCGAAACGAAACGCATTACTGCTTCACGGCGGAAATAGGCGGAGTGGTGGTACCTACCCGTGCGGACTCACAAGAGGTCCTACCACCAGTGAAACGGCAAATTAACGGCACTCAAAGAAAAAGATATACCTAAGAGCTGTTAATGTAAAACCTTATAATACACTACTTAAAATAGAATATTTAGAATTTGAATTGTAAAATTTGGCAACACACTTCAGAAATTTGACGAAACACAAAATTGCCGCATCAAAAGTTTTCCTAATCACTAAACTCTAAATAAAAGTGACGCGAACATGCGCGTGCACTCATTGTCCGACCTGTGTGCTTAGTGCGAGTTTTTTAACGTTCTCGATAGCGTAAAAGTTAGCTCATATTTGGATGGAAAGGAATCGTTTGCGTACGTTCACCGCTAGGGGCGCTGTTCTAACTGCATACAAAATCGGCTTAACTTTTACGCTATCGAGAACGTTAAGAAACTCGCACTAAGCACAATGAACGATAAAACAGCTTACACGATAAAATTTAAACTTCAACCTCATATCTCAAGGAGGTGACTAACATTCACGTCGTAAACTCATCTGTTTAAATAAAACAATATTCCAGTTTATACCAAAAATGCAGACCGACTTTGAACTTCACATTTCACTTTGAATCCATCTAGGTAGCTGCCGTAGTGGGTCGTGTTTCCGATCCGACGGTAGATTCTGCGAAGCACGCCTCTTTCCAGGGTTCGTGTTAGCAACATCGCCAGGCTTGAGGCCCGTGAGCTCACCTACTAGTTAAGGTTACGCTGATAAGGTCTCTCGAGACCATCAGATTAGGATTAAAAAAAAATTGATTTGATAATGACTTAATTTATAATCTCGACCACTAGATGGCGTGTGCAGGGACACGTCGCGATTCTGCGAGAACGTCAGGGCAATGAACATGTGCGCCTTGAAGAGATATAAGGAGCAATGCTGCAAGACTTGTTCCGACTGAATCCTTCCCCGACGGTTCCGTGAATTAAAAAAAAAATAGTGACATTAGAAGTGACGTTTGTGTAACGAATGAAAATGGCGGTAGTTTTATTTAGTTGGTTAATTTTTGATTGGTGATGTTTTGTGGCATTTTGAAAAGCAATGGAGAGATTTTGCAGTAAATAATCGAAACAGTTTGGCGGTCTCGTTGTAATTAATTTAGTATTTTTCGTGTGCCATATCGCGCCGCAAAGCATTGCAATTTAGATCTGATTTTTTTGTTTTTGTGATAAATGCGTCGTAATTTTTTCTGGGATTTTTAATAATCATATTGATTATTTTTATTTGTTTTGGTAGTCGCAATTATTTAATTATTATTAAATAAATTTTATATATAACTGAATATTAATATGATAAAAGCTAACCAGTTAAATCGGCGTAAACACGTGCGACCTCTTCAGAAGTCGAGGTTCAAATGTCCGATTTTCATTCCAATCCTACTAATGTTGCATAGCGGTAACCTACCGACCCTAATGATAGCACCTAATAATTTTGTAAGTAAATAATACATTTTTCTTACCATCAAACTAATAGGAAAATGATAAGGTTAAGTAAATCTATCACTACTGATGCGTTCAAATAAAATGCACAAATAATTAACATCGCGTTAGTGAACTCGATCTTTTTACATGATTTATTACATGACTCAAAAATTTGCGTTTACGAACCGTATGACGCCTGAGCTAGAGAAAAAAATAAAGTCCAAATTCTGAAAAAAAAATCAGTAAAACTGACATTACAAATGGACGAAAAGAAAAGCGCTAAGAGAAAATTTGATAAGGGTTCCTTTGAAAAGGTTGATAGCGCTTCAAGATTATTTTCCCTTTTTTTATATAAATGAACAAGGGTAGACACGAGATCTAATAGTTAATAAAGCATTTCTTTTTAATTCATCAGATTTCATTCGCTTGAACACAGAACATGTTTGATAAGAAAGAAAATTTAAGTCATTTGTCATTTAAGTCGTAACTTCAAGTTGAATCGCGTTTGCTTATTAACAGCTTACTAGCAACTTATGGACAGTATTAATGATACCAGCGTGGGCTATTAAAAATCGATCGACATTGCATAGTCCTAGTAGGATTTAAACACTTTTGTTTCAATCCCGGTCCTACTTTTAATTAAATACTTTTGAACGCATCAAACTACACTAAAGTATAATGTTTAAATTAAAAAAAAAAATAGGAAAATTTTGTTCTTATTTAAATTAAGCACAATTGTTTATAGTCTCTAGTCGTAAATTGCACTGATCGAGGACTATAATGGTTATTGCAACGTGTAATTGAATTAAAATTACACAATACATTGCCAAACGAACGGTTCTAACAATTATAATAGATATTTCAATATTCGAATTGTGAAATTTTATAAAAGTCATCAAACAATAACAAAACAATTTCAGTAATTCCGCATTAACAGTGAATTGAAGTAGGTAATTCAAGATTTTAGCTACTTTAAAAAATAGTTTTATCTATTGTTGACAGAGTATAATGAAAACCAAGCCAGATAATTACTACAAAAACTATCAGTTATAATGTAGATGTTTTTTTCTTTGAAAACTCCGAGTCCTCGAAATGATTACATATAGAAATAAATTTTGTACTATTATATAGTATTTGAAATAAATGTAAATAAATATATTTATATTAATAAAACTTTGGCACTGTGCTACGCTTAGCTCATTATATTAAAATAAATGTAATGCACAAAGACATTGAAATCAGAGCCAAAATACACAGCAAAAACTACATAATGTTACTCTAGACAAATCAACTAACGATTGGAGTGCCAATGGGCGTTTATTACGTAACAGTAGTATTTATAATTAGGAAGGAAGGATTACTGGTCCTTACAGTTTCACCAGGACAGGTGGGATTTGCTAACAGCTGCCCGAGCGCCCCGGAGAAGACCTAACAACTCAAGAGCAACTGCTTCGCGAATCAATCTATAATAACATATATATGCACTGATAGTGAATCCGAAGGAATCAAAATAAGCAACTCACAATAATTGTTTTAACACCTCTTAATAGATATCCGACTGTTAGTATTTCGTGCGAAAGGGACAACGCTCTACAAAGCCGAAATTAGCCGAACGTCTCTTTCTAGAGGTCGATTTGCATTATTTCTTGCATTGTTCACTGCACTGCACTCTATAAGCATCCAGTGAGACAACAGACAACCTACTTCTCTACACCAAAAACATTGTGTATATCCGTGTATTTAGCTCTGATTTCTTTAATAATAAAAATATTGTATAGAAATTAAAAAAATATATATATTATGGTAGTTGAAATTGCCAAAAGCGTTAGTCGTGTACAAAGACACTGTCAATTTTTTTTTCTGTTCAGTTTTAATCACGACTGTTAAACATAGTTTATAGTATATGTATATTTGGAATGTAATTAGATATAAAAATATATTATAATTGAAATATAGGATAATTCCTGAGAGCAATACGATTCGCTTAATTTGTAAATACAATGATGCATATAAATACATACATATAATTGTTATTATTATAATTGAATCATGTAAATCACAGTATATAATATTATATACTATTTTAATTATAATCTAGAGCAATAAAACATTGCAGTATTATAATTAGACAAAAATGTTTAAAGAAGCAGTTTTTTTTTTACTTCTAAAAATTTTTCCCTTTGGTTTAAAAACACTTTTACGACTACATCACAGTTTTCAAAACTTCTCGTCTTAAAATCGTAAAAATGCTTTTAATCGTCACACGTAACTGATTTAAATTGTCTAAAATAAAAGCGTATGTTTCTAGAATCAATTGAGGCTGTCAGTGCAAAAGTGGCCCCTAATCTTGTCATAGTATGGAGATAATGAAGTTCGAATTTACTTTTACGTAGGCAAAAAAACAATACGCGCAAAATAATAATCCCAATGCCATCTGTTATCTAGGGGTCAAAATATGGATAGGTTTTATTTTAAAAATTTATAAGGATTTAAATAAATTACAATATATATAAGCACGAATATGAAAAATTGTGGGTTAGGTCACTTTTGCACAGACCGCCACAATTATTAGATGATATTGTCAATTATTGCCCGCTATCGCTAAAGTAATGCGACCGATACAGTTTTTAATATAGCAAAAAATCATTAACAAAACACATTAATATATTTCTTGTTGTTTTTCGCGAAGCCGCATTGTAACACAAAGACTGTTAATGGACGTTGACCCCGCGTCTCAGCTTATTCTAATAGCATTGTATTACATTGCTGCTTACTGCGAAACCTCATCTATCTCTATCTATCTAACGCGTTAGACAGGATCAGCGCTATCATAGGTATATTCATATTCGGAAAGATTACACTAACACGACACGAAGTTATAATTCGAACGAACATTTTTAAAAATGATGATGATTTCTACAAATACCCTCACGATATAAATCTCTGAATGTCTCTTGGAAATCATTGTGAATCAGACCTACTGGCTTGACGATAAAACAAGCCCTATGTTAAGTTCATAATTGACTTAGTAAATGAAATTTTAGTATTACGTGTTAATTAACTGTCAATTGTTGTTACTGTTACAAAAATAATATCCAAAGTAAGCGGCATTACTATGATTTACGTTGTTTTAGTTAAGGGGAACCGCAACTGCGGTGTAATATACATTTTAAACGATTTTTAACTTTATTCCGAAAGGGCATCACGGTAAAATTTTGCTTTTATTTTATTTTGTACAGTTGAGTAATTGAAGACACGAAATCCTTAGTATCAACGTTGCTAAAGCTACCCATGAAATACGACATCAAAATCTTTATACCTAGTATACCAGTAGTTCAATCCTTAAAACAGCTCAATCTTACAATTGAATCTGGAATTAACTAAACGCATTGAAATTGCTAAGAGCTGTTATTCTTGTCTCTTTCTAATGGTCGTGTTAGAGACAGACAAAAGAGCTTTTCGGACGGTTACTCATCTAATGCAAGCCAAATACCCATACATCTAATGCTTTTGACTGAGATGTAGATAGCACCTAATCAGCAGTCATATTTACCAGTTCCGCTCTGTGCTATTGCCTCTGCGTATCCCAATAAAAAAAATTTTTTCCTACCTAACCGTTGCCTAAGGCCTCATTCGCACGGGAGTTTTTTTAACGCGCGTTAAAAAAGCGTTCAAATAGAACAGATGCATTTCCTATATATTATATTATGTTCATACGTCAGCGCTTTTAAAACGCGACGCTTTTTATTGCGCAGTGTTGCATATTGAACGCTAAGCGTTGGGCGTTACCGATTACGTCACACCGAGAACGTTATAAAAACGCCAACGCCAGTTTTAACGCAACGTTTTTAGAACGCTCGTGCGAATGAGGGCTAAGAGGCTATTTCATCTTCGCGCGGACCGGTAGGTGAACTCACTTGCTCGACTTAAGGCTTCGTCAAACAGAACGCGTACTTCGCGCGCGTCAGAGCTAAACTAACGCCGCGCTATGACGCTGAGATGTGTTGTACTACTACGGTATCATACCGTCAAACAGAGCGCCAGCGCTATGAGTGCTATGAGCGCTGACGCTCTGTTTGACGGTATGTTACCGGACGAAGGCTTAAGAGAGTTTCTGACACTCGCCCTAGCAAGAGCAGTGCTTCGCTGAATCTACCACCGGATCGACATCGCGACCCACCGAGAAGATCCTACGAGAAACTCGGTGGGCTGTCTCTATCTACTAGGTCCCAAGTCGAACTAATAGTTCTAAGAAAACGGTGACCGGTGCTTGAAGACCCTAAACGCACCGTAAGCGGATCTGAAGGATCCGACAAGACTATTTTTGGGCAACGGTGGTTTTATTGTGTAATTAGCGGTGGCCACGATCATAGGGTGGAACTAAATAATGCCTTAAAAGTCTAGCGCAATTTTAAATTATATTTACATCTTGTATCATATGGAGCTCTGAGTAGTTGAAGAAAGCACTGAAGTACAGCCCTATTTGTTGTCGCCAATCTTCTCCAATCTTAGCCTTGGTAATAACTCGTGTTCTAAATGTCCCACCCAAAGATGTTACCGTCAAAATACTTTAAAAACAGATGTAATAATACTATGATACTTCGCAGATTACGTGACTTTCTTTTGTTGACACTAAAGTACAAAAACAAAATCCTGTATTTTTTTTTTAAATAAAACATTTAGTTTTAATTAGGAGCTGTTGTATCTTGATTGTTATCGCCGGTGTCCGTGTATATTTTTAATGAATTAATGTTTCTGGAAAATATGAAAATACAATTATATCGATAAGTTACAGAAATATTCGTGTTTCATTTATCAATAACCTAATTAGATAGTAGGTATATCCTTAGCGAGCTAATTTACGGGCGTGGTTGGATATTTCACAGCCCCCTCGACGTTCATGACCCGGAAACCCACTGACACATGAGGTTAAAGTCTCAAGTAATCATCATCATTATCCTGCCCTTCTCCCAGTCACCTGGGGTCGTCGCAACATGATTTCTCCTCCCATACTCTATCATATACCATTTCTTCGCTCACTCCCTTCTTACACATATCGTCTTTCACGCAATCCATCCGTTTTTTCTTAGGTCTACCTCTTCCTCTAAAGCCTTCCGGATTCATAGTTAAAACTCTCTTAATAACCTCGAAGTCTCGCTAATTTAAATATTGATTTGCGGAAACCGCTCAGTGGATCTGACTGATGTGCCCTCAAAATGCCAATTGCCACCAGTAATTAAATACTAGGAGGTAGATTAAATACACCTCCTGTGAGTCCGCAAGGGTAGGTACCACCACCTCGCCTATTTCTGCCGTGAAGCAGTAAGGCGTTTCGGTTTGAAGGGTGGGGCAGCCGTTGTAACTATACGTGCGACCTTAGAACTTATATCTCAGGGTGGCGCATTTATGTCGTAGATGTCTATGGGCTCCAGTAAAGACTTAACACCAGGTGGGCTCTGAGATCGTCCGCCCACCTAAGCTATAAAAAAAAACATTCGTTTCCTAATTGTATGGATTGCAAAATGTAAAATAAAATAAACACTTAATGCCGAGAATGCAGTGAGCTCATCTGGGTACTTACAACAATAAAACTGAAGTTAAAATCGCACGAGAACTCTTATTTTCTTCTCACAGTTTTGTGTCAAAAACAATCGAAAGCGGAAATGAACTAGATTTGAAACGTCTCTAACATTTTTGACATCAACTAATTGTATTTTCTGTTCGAATCGTGGTTACAATAAGCTCCTCTGATTGGCGAACGTTGTGCTGCGCTTCCCCTGATTGGATTAGCAAACAATTGGCCTGATTGCGTCACAGATTGTATTAGTACGGAAATTCAAATGTATTTAATAGTGAAACGACAAACTTGGCAATAAAATATCACTGTATCCTTAATATGTTTTATATCAATTATTTTATACCATAAAGTTTTATTATTAGAGCACCAAAATCGGTACTATTAAGTTTAAGTATGAGATCGTTTTTAGGTAAAACCCATAATAATATATACTGTTACGCGCTGGGGTTCGGGATAAACTAGTGAAAATTCGTTACTGGTAGGACCTCTTGTGAGTCCACATGGGTAGGTACACAACCCCCTCTGCCGTGAAGCAGTAATGCGTTTCGGTTTGAAGGGTGGGGCAGCCGTTGTAACTATACTGAGACCTTAGAACTTATGTTTCAAGATGGGTGGCGCATATTCGCTGTAGATGTCTATGGGCTCCAGTAACCACTTAACACCAGGTGGGCTGTGAGCTCTTCCACCCATCTAAGCTATAAAAAAATAAAAAAAAATCGTCCGAAGTGCAATTTAAAAGTTTGCTTAACTTAAAACACTTAACGAGCACTAAAATTCTCAATTCACTTCTTCCACTTCGCTTCAGGTGATCCGTTCACTGTTTCGCTTCGAGTAGATCCGATTACTAACTGGCTTCGTGACATCCCTGCAACGCTTTTATAGTCGATACGACATTCCTAGAATTATCGAGAACATTCCTCACAAGTCGAGTAGGTATCTTCGATATGGGTTTCCGCCATTTGACAATAGATGGCGTTGTACTTCTCGAGCATTCTCAACTTTACTGGTTCTTTTGATATTCGTTTCGTCGGCCAATGAAACGACTCGCCTTTGCTGCATAACAACGTAGCTACCTAAAACTTTTTAGTTCATCATCTAACTCTTTATTTTTTTAATAAGGTATGAAGGAGGGTAATGAGGGTGTTGGTGTTTCGTTTTCGTAATTATATTTTTGGATATTCAGATCAGAAGTACGCTGACAAATTTGACGTCTCTTTACAATAATCTTCTTCTTTGTTTCCACCTTATTCCACTAGGTGGGATCGGCACAGCTATTTTTTCTCTTCATTCACTTCTATCAGCCGTCATCTCAACACTCACTCCTCTCTCTCTCATATCGTCATTCGCACACTCCGTCCATGTCTTCTTCGGTCGACCTCTTCCCACTCTACCTTGCACTACCATTTCCATACATCTCCTAGTCACATGCATCTTCTCTCTACGCATAACATGTCTCTTTACAATAATTAGAATAATAGTTAGAAACAAATCATTCACGGTCACCCGGCCCCAATTTAGAATTCTCTATGTTATGTATATACATTTAAATCATTATCACGCAATGTTTGCCCGATGTTGGAATGAAACCCAAGCCCCTCAGCGCAACAGTCAGAAGAACTAACTATTGCACCACAGTCTATAAGTACATATGTACGCACTGTCGATATTTTGGGATATTTGGGTCAGAAATACTCAACGGATCTTAGGCACAATTAAAATTGTACCATGTATATGATCCTAGATGGTTCTAGAACATTTGTTAGGTGCTCAACCTTCGTGCTCTCGGTGGAATTGTTCACATCGCGTAATGTGCTTCCGACACACAATAGACGAGAGAATCTTTGCATTGAGAGGTTTAATTGAGAAGTTTGCGATAAGTCCTTCACTCGTTTCGAAAAAGCGGCACGACACAAGAACCTTCTCATCGTGGAAGCCGATAACTACATTCCCGATCCTGCGGACCGAATGGTAAACAGGTGACGTCACCCAAAACACGTCATTTCGGATCCTCCCGATCCACTAACGGTGCTTTTAGGTACCACATGCACTGGTCGTCGTTCTCGTCGAACCCGTCGCTTGCGACAAAGGGCTCCGCGAGTAAATTAACCCATAGATACAGCCCACTGAGTTTCTCGTCGGATCTACTCAGTGGGTCGGGTTTCCGATCCAGTGGTAGATTCTGCGAAGCACTGCTCTTGCTAGGGTTAGTGTTGGCAACGATGTCAGCTTTGAGCCCAGTAAGCTCACCTACTAATTCGGTGAATCTAATATATCCCCTCGAGGTTAATAGAATAGGTAAGAAAAAAAATAGAGTCGTTCCGAATAGAAAAGTAAAAGTGCCTTATATATACGTACTGGCTTGCTGTTAAGTCAATAAATTAGCTACTTGTTCGGTGAATCTAGAATAACTGTTGAGGTTACTAGAATAGCGAGGGAAAAAACAAAAAAAGTTGTACACTTCTGCTAACAACTAAACACTGGCTCTTATGCAAATGAAAATAAACTACAGAATAAAACCGAAACATATTATCGATAACGATAAATCAAAACATTAATCGAACGTTATATTACGTTCAATATAAATACGAAATAAAGCACTCGAGTATGAAACAAATATTGTAATACTCTTTGTATATAACGTTGTATGCGATTTTATCAACGAGATCAGCAAAAGATTGAAGGAAAATGCGATGCAGCTCGAAACAGCTGAATTTGTTCTGAAGAGATTTATGATAGAGATGGGACCGTGTGAATAAATTTATCGATGCACGGAAATAGTTCAGTACGTGATGCCGGATTCAAATCACTTGATTAATATCATTGACTATTTTTAAAGCAGATTTATATACAATTATTGTAGATCTTACCTGGTGGTAGGACCTCTTGTGGGTCCGCCCGGGTATGTCCCACCACTCTGCCTATTTCCGCCATGAAGCAGTAATGCGTTTTGGTTTGAAGGGTGGGACAGCCGTTGTAACTATACTGAGACCTTACAACTTATATCTCAAGGTGGGTGGCGCACTTACGTTGTAGATGTGTATGGGCTCTAGTAAATACTTAACAACCAGGTGGGCTGTGAGCTCGTTCAGCCATCTAAGCAATAAAAAATAAAAAACTTGGACTTTCTTATTTGATCTAAATGCATAGAGCGCAAACAAACAATGACAACCAACATTTAATCGGAAAATATTTATTAAACATCATAATGATAATGAGTAGTCTACATGTAGTAGATATGACGAATGTATCATCGGAACGGAGGAGACATTTGAATCATCTATGAACTCTGATCACATCATAATACCGGAGCCAAATTAACCTTGCTGTAGCAGAAATAGTCTAGCATGAATCATGAGATCAAATCTCTGATTTAGTTCATGATTCCATAATATCTAACGGGTACAACACTAAACAAATCTAAATGCACGAAGAAATACGTTTGCTGTCTCGATACGCGAACAGAAAGCTTGAATTTGTATTATATAATCAAATTTTATGTGTCTTTATATGGTGGGAGCTCGGTATTGCCACAAGCCTGTTCACTGTTTTACTGGTGGTAGGACCTCTTGTGAGTCCGTACGGGTATACTAACCCATACCCTGGGCCAGGAAGGTCAAGTACCTGTGCGTTACCCTGGATGCATCGATGACATTCCGCCCGCATATAAAATCAGTCCGTGACCGTGCCGCGTTTATTCTCGGTAGACTCTACCCCATGATCTGTAAGCGGAGTAAAATGTCCCTTCGGAACAAGGTGACACTTTACAAAACTTCCATAAGGCCCGTCATGACTTACGCAAGTGTGGTGTTCGCTCACGCGGCCCGCACACACATAGACACCCTCCAATCCCTACAATCCCGCTTTTGCAGGTTAGCCGTCGGAGCTCCGTGGTTCGTGAGAAACGTTGACCTACACGACGACCTGGGCCTCGAATCTATCCAGAAATACATGAAGTCAGCGTCGGAACGGTACTTCGATAAGGCTATGCGTCATGATAATCGCCTTATCGTTGCCGCCGCTGACTACTCCCCGAATCCTGATCACGCAGGAGCCAGTCACCGTCGACGCCCTAGACACGTCCTTACGGATCCATCAGATCCAATAACCTTTGCATTAGACGCCTTCAGCTCTAACACTAGGAGCAGGCTTAGGGGCCTCGGTAACCGTACTCGTCGAACTCGACAAAGAGTTCGCCGTGCAACCTAACCCATGAATCAGCTCGCTGAGTTTCTCGCCGGATCTTCTCAGCGGGTCGCGATTCCGATCGGGTAGTAGATTCATTCGCGACGCAATTGCTCTTGAGTTGTTAGGTCTCCTTCGGAGGCGCTCGGGTAGCTGTTTGCAAATCCCACCCCTCCTGGCTGAGCCTTTGCTCGCCCACCTGTCCTGGTGAAACTGGAAAGGCCTCCGGGCCACCAGTAATCCTTCAATCATTAAAAAAAAAAAACGTGTATACTACCGCACCATCGCCTATTTCTGCCGTGAAGCAGTAATGCGTTTCGGTTTGAAGGGTGGGGCAGCCGTCGTAACTGTACTTGAGACCTTAGAACCTATATCTCAATACTATTGCGACATCGACCTCAAGTCTCAAGACCAGTAACGTAAAGCTCGTTGTGATATTTATGACCTACGAAAACGAGGCATTTTCCACGACGCTTAGCATAAAGCGCCATAAATACTCCAAAAATCACTTAGGTCTTATGAAAACCTGTCCAATGAAGACACGTTTAATACGTCTAAAGCATTGTTAACGTAAGTATACAGGTATATTATGCTGTACCGTATATAGGTCGCCAAAGACAGAGACAGGAACTAATGGGGCGATGCACTGAGCACAATGAACTAACAGGATTTATATAGAGATGTCCCACAGGCACAGCCCACTGAGTTTCCCGGATATAGCAAAGGATAGATAAACGGGATATAGCAAAGGATATATACGTGCTCACGACTTAACCTTGTTTAATTGCTACTGAATACGTTCATTCACCATAAGACTTTTTACTGGTGGTAGGACCTCTTGTGAGTCCAGGCGGATGGGTACCACCACCCTGCCTATTTCTGCCGTGATGCAGTAATACGTTTCGGTTTGAAGGGTGGGGCAGCCGTTGTAATTATACTTGAGACCTTAGAACTTATATCTCTAGGTGGGTGGCGCATTTACGTTGTGGATGTCTATGGGCTCCAGTAACCACTTAACACCAGGTGGGCTGTGAGCTCGTCCACCCATCTAAGCAATAAAAAAAAGAGAATAAAGTCAATCAATGCACACCCGATCTTGTGGACCGAATGGTAAATAGTCGACGTCGCCCTAAACACGTCATTACGGATCCTCCCGATCCACTAATGGTGCTCTTAGGCACCTCAAGCACTGATCACTATCCTCGCCGAACCTGTCGCTCGACGAGTAATTTAACCCATAGACAAAGCGAACTGAGTTTCTCGCTGCATCTTCTCAGTGGGTAGCGTTTCCGATTCGGTGGTAGATTTTGCGAAGCACTGCTCTTGCTAGGGTTAGTGTTAGCAACGGCGTCAGCATTGAGCCCAGTAAGCTCACCTACTAATTCGGTGAATCTAATATATCCCCTCGAGGTTACTAGAATAGGTAAGAAAAAAAAAATAGATTCGTAGAAAAGTAAAAGTGCCTTATATATACGTACTGACTTGCTGTTAAGTCAATAAATGAACCCAAAAAACCATCAAAATTAGAAATTTGAGTTTGAATTCATTATTAAAGTTTTAAAGTTTTGTAGAAGCGTATTGTGAGACCACACTTGTAAGTTCCTCCACCCTGTCATGAAGTAATAATGCGTTTCAGTTTGAAAGGTGGGACAGCCATTGTACTGTAAAAAGTGAGACCTTAGAACTTATATCTCGAGGTAGATGGCGGCATTTACGTTGTAGATGTCTATGGGCTCCAGTAACCACCTAACATCATGTGGACTATGATCTCGTCCACCAATGTAAGCAATAAAATAAAAAAAATATACCTACATAAATACCATACGTATTTACAATGGTTTCATCATCTCTATATGAGATGTGCCAAAAATTCTATTTGGCTGCAGCGAAGAATATGTCTGCCGCTCCCGGCTCCTAGACTAGCGCATTATGTAAAATAGGTCAGGAGTCCCCGCAAATTGCATATTCATAAATTATGATCATGCCATAAAATTTCACTTAGCTCATATTGTTTCGATTGATAAACATTTATTGTCAAATTTGCCGGGGGAGCCTAAAGAATGCTATTAGGAGAATGTCCTGAAATAATGATTGACAAAAAGAAACAAAAATGCAGAACGAATTCACTAGAACATTCGCTAAATTAAGGCTACCCTTGCATTTGAAGCATTGTTACTGCTACACGCTGGGGTTCGGAATAAAAAAAAAATCTACCAAAGTACAACTAAAAAACTGTATTCAACACTTAGACCACTTAAAACACTTCACAAGGACTTTAAAATTCTCACTTCGCTTCTTCCGCTTCCGATTACTAGCTGACTGCGTGCCATCTCTGCACGCTTCTATATTCGATACCACATCCCTAGAATTATCGAGAGTATTCCACACATTTCTAGTATTGTGTTTCCGCTATCTGACAATAGATGGCGTTGTACTTCTCGAGCGTTCTAGGTGCTACTAGATCCGTTCGATATTCGTTCGGCTATTCGGCGACAGATCGCGTTACTCTTACCAGTGTAACATTAAATTAATCGAATGATATTTTTCAAAATTCCGTATCAAAAGGCCAGAAATAATCAACAGATCTTAAAGAAACTAAAACGCGAGCATCTTTGACTGAAATACAAGCGTCGAAATGACAATGAGGTTGTTAAGAGAATTTTAACTATGAATGTGAAAGGCTTTAAAGAAGTAGACAAAACAAAAAATGGATAGATTGCGTGAAAGACGATATGGGTAAAGAGGAGTGAGCGAAGAAATGGTATATGATAGAGGAGTATGGAAGGAGAAAACATATTGCGCCAACTCCAGGTGACTGGGAGAAGGGCAGAAGAATGATGACGATGACGAGCGGTCGAAAGGAGACTCAATGAAACAGATTTAATTATGGCAGAGAGACAAACAGAAAAAAAAAACATAACGACCAAATTGAGAACCTCCTTTTGTTGAAGTCATTGAAAAAGTGACGCCAATCAAACGATTCTGCTCTTCTTATCAAAATGTACTTTTTGCATTGCGACAAGTAAGCTGGTTTAGGTATCCAAGTACATACCCATAATTTTCAAAGCGAAAACCTAATTAGCTAATGTAACGTTCATCAGATATACCCAGCTTTTTAACACATATATAGAAGAGTCTCCGGCTAATGTTATGTGGTTACTGGATTCCCGAGACAATTTGAAACCTGAATTTTAAGTCTTAACTGTATTCTTATAAGGACTATTTCATCCTTCAAGTTTGAAGGCATGATTTCTTCGCACCAGAAATAGGTAAGGATTATTTTGAACTTTCTCGTCGATCTTTTTATACTTATGGGGATCTTAGCACAGAGGATTTTTACAATTAACGCGTTTCCCTTATTTCAGCGTTGTTGCAAGCTTAAAGTTTTTCATACCCGTCATCCACATTGACATATATGAATTGTGACGGTACCCGTATTGCATCAATACGTCCTATCACAAGTATTTACGGGATTATGTACGTTATGTTCATTATGTAAAGGTGGATTTTCTGCTCATCACTACATAGTATAAAACAAAGTCGCTTTCTCTGTCCATACATCGGCTTAAATCTTTAAAATTACGCAACGGATTTTAATGCGGTTTTTTTTAATCGATAGTGATTGAAGAGGAAGGTCTATATGTATAATAAAATCGATTAAATGGTGGAGAAATCAATAATAAATTGCAGTTTCCGAAGCGAAGCGAGGGCCGGTCGCTAGTCTTTAATATATACGGAATATCATCGGTCAGGCATGTCGATTAATGGTATAGTTATCCGCTAGGGCTTGTCTTCGCCAGCCCCATTGTCAGTTCGTCGGTGTTGCTAGGTTTTGAACAAAAAAAATCCTATCTCATTTATAAACTAAAAACAGTTTCGGAAATAAATCAGTTATTGTAAAATAATCACGACAATAATAAATGAACAGAAAAATTTCAAAGTTCAAATTTGAACTTATTCTTATTATTATAGTGTATTAAACACTGCCACGCCTGGGAAGACGGCAGGACACACTCCGGCGAGGTGGGCAACAATCGGCCGGAGCGTTAGGGACTATTGGGAGAGAAACCGGCGAACTATACGGGCATTGTCGAGCAAGACTGCTTTTTGCATTTGGGCCACCACCGACTTTTTATTGAGACCAAGCCTCTCGAGATGTTTTGAGAGGCTTTTAGGGACCAAACCATTCACCGACACAACTACCGGGATTATTTCTGTAGATACCACCCTCCACATGTCGGTCACCTCGTGCGCCAGGTCCAAATATTTGGTCTTTTTATCTGCCTCGGCCAGCACGAGGTTCTTATTATTATTATTATTATTAATTTTCCTAATTGCGTTATTGGCAATATCGGAAATCATAAAAGTATTTTAAATTATTTTACACATGAATACAGGCGAGAGTGCATTGTATTCAGAAACTTTCGTTTTTCTTCTGAAACCGACTTCTGTATATTTCTGAAGTCTGACAACCCCAAAACGTTACCAGACCAAGTTTAACCATTAATCACAGTATTGGACATTAGATTGAACCGACCGACCTGTGTTACCAACACATAACATGGACACAACCTCTACAACGCTACAAGTATTTGTGGCTAGATACATATATATCACTACCGTGTATTGGGTATGACAGTAATTACAATTTAAAATCTAATATATGACAAAGGAAAACCTTTTTTATGTAATTTTTATGAGTTTTTCATAAAAATTACATAAAAAAGGTTTTCCTTTGTCCTGAAATGAAAAACCTTTGAAATTGTTTAGCTTCAAAAAAAATGTATTTTCTTAAACAGATAGACTGAACTGTCTGTCATTGAGAAAAAAGAGGAGTTCAGTTTTACTTAATTCATTAATAAATAAATAAATAAGCCATTTATTTCTTGCTTTTACAAAGTTTTTGAAAAAGTAATAAATTTAAATGTATCTATTAATATTTAGGATGCAAAATAAAAAGTGTTTTTTATTGAATAAGTTGTTGTAAGATTCAGTTAGCAAGAACCTCGGATTGGGTAAAGGCCTCCTCCAAATAATTCAATAATACCTGTGTAAAATAATAATTAAAAAGGAAAATAAATGTTTTAAGTGTTGTTTTCTTAATATTGTACAGAAAACGCAATGAAGCCTTTTATTATTGTTCAACCATTTTAGAATATTCCATATCATTATATAACTATATATATTAAATATTTCTTATATAGCTGTGTAAATAGCCTAGTAGTAACTGTAAGTGGTCATCAAATTGTTAGTACGACACGATTGCTTGAGACACAGTCCACGGCTGAAATCCTAAACTGTATGAGATTAAGTTAGACTAATTAATGCAATTATTTCGTAGTACTGCTCACTTAGTACACGACCTTGCATGTATTTGATTGTTTGTTTGTCCGTATTTGGAAGAAGATTAAATAATCATCGCTCATAGATTTTTTAATAGCAGGGTCATTAGCCAAACCGGCGTCTACCGAAAATTATTCTTTGAACTTCAATCATTCTATATCTGGCAACATACGATCTTGACTACTACTCTTGACTCTACTCTTTTTTTTTGTTAAAGAGGTCCTAAATGCCATTTCATTAATATAAGTAGGTAACCTCTAGATGATTTACGACATACATCTTAAAAGAGATTATAATAAGTTATACAAGTGACATAAATTGTATTTTGAATATTGAAACATAAGAAGAAGAAACATTAGAAATATTAAAACATTTTTTTTAATATTGAAATTTAAGAAACATAAGAACTGGTGAAGCAATAGCTTTAAATGTTGTTTCTTTTTTTAGAGCAACTCAGTTTGTGCTATAGTTTTTTTAATGGGCCAAACTTTCTTTTATGGTGAATAAAATAATGTATATATGTATATAAAAATGAATTGCTGTTCGTTAGTCTCGCTAAAGCTCGAGAACGGCCGGACCGATTTGGCTAATCGTGGTTAGCTTTAAAAGGTAATAGATAAATATGAAAATGCTCCGAATCAAATAAAAATAACAATTTTGTTTTTCCTTTGACGTGTCCCCCGTTGGACGGATCTTTTGTTTGTTTTAAGTTTATTTTATACAAAAATTTCGGTCTTTTATTTATCTATTGAGGCACTACGAAGTCTGCCGGGTCAGCTAGTACATTATAAGTATTTAAACAGAATGCGGACGGTAAGCGATGGAGAGATATATTATTAAACCTTCAAACATTAAGAGTTCTCAACCAATTTGCGTAGGGTTTTTCCGTAAAGCGCCCGAGGCGTGAAGTCCTCTGTAAATCTTTGGTGTGAAAGCAAAATCTGATCTAAGGAAGCCGACGGTCGCTCAGACTGAAACTCGCATTAATTTGCACAGAGTAGAACGAAATAGATACATTTAAAAATCGTCTATGTATAAAATGAGCCGAGTCAACGGCGACAAATCTTTTTGGGTTATATGGACAGATTTCTGGTAGGCAGGACGCCTTTTAATACGCTTTTATTAGCTTCAGACGTATGTTAGTATGTAACGGAATCTTTGAATATGATTTTGACCCCCTTCGAAACGTCTGATTAACTCGAAATTTGGCGTACTTATTAAGGACCGATGACAATACAATATTTAAAACAAAAATTGAAAAAAATTAAATTCAACAAAAAAAAATATAAAATGAAACTTTAATAAATTTGAATTAAAAATAGTGTAAGAAAAATGATTTTATCTTAAAAAAGCGTAGGGTGCTTTTCAGGATATTACCAAAATAACCCTTCTACTCATATCTGTTCATAAAATATTTATAGCTACTGAAACCATGCACCCCACGCTTTATTTAAAATAAAATCGTACTTACTTATACTATTTTTAATTCAAATTTATTAATATTTATTAGCTTTACAAGGATCAATGGGCGAGCACAGACTCTGTCAGGAAGGCTGGTAGATTCTAGCAAAGGCCTCAGGCGCTTCTTGTGTACCGGACTGAAGTCGCGACCAGCTGAATACTTGAACTATACGATACTCATTCACCATTGTTTTTTTTTACTTAGATGGGTGGATGAGCTCACAGTCCACCTGGTGTTAACTGGTTACTGGAGCCCATAGACATCTACAACGTAAATGCACCACCCACCTTGAAATATAAGTTCTAAGATCTCAAGAATAGCGGCGGCTACCTCACCCTTCAAACCGAAACGCATTACTGCTTCACGGCAGAAATAGGCGAGTGGTGGTACCTACTCATGCGGACTCACAGGAGGACCTACCACCAGTAATTAAATTCTCCTTTTTGTTTTAGTATTATTTAGTATCTCTGTATCCAGTGTGATCTGTACAGGCTTTCACATTTTAAAGTGAAAAGGCGGCAGCTCCTTTGTGCTATACAACGGGGTTTCCTTTCCAATAAACCCACGGCGTGATGCCTTTATATTTATTATAAGTTGACTACTGCTGTTTCGTCACCCCCTCCCGTAAACGTCCCACTCGAAGATAATAGTTGGAATTAGTTCAGAAATAAACGTCAGCTTGTATTTTATGTTATTGTAAACATACTTGTTGATGTATGTGAGGATTGTCACGGAATCTATACTCTATACTAATATTATAAAGAGGAAAGATTTCTTTGTTTGTTTCGAATAGGCTCCGAAACTACTGGACCGATTTGAAAAATTATTTTTCCATTAGAAGCCGACATTATCCCTGATGAACATAGGCTAGTTTTTTTAATTTTTTTTTAATTTTTTTTTTTTGTTTCATGTGTGTTTTAATGTTTTCGAAGCGAAGCGAGGGCGGGTCGCTAGTAATTAATAAAAACAAACACTGAGACTTTTTGGCGGGAACGCGAGGAGTGAAGTTGTGTGATTTGTTTTATTTTGTCTATTTGGTGTTTCTTCAGGTTTTAATGTGTAATAATGGTGATTTATTAACTGTTTAATATCTGCGAAAGTGCACAAATGTGGGAAAATGAAACAAAGCCGCTCGACGTCACTTCTCGGGATCCTCCAAAAAGTCCAACGAAAAAGTCTCAGTAAATGACCACCATTTTACTGAGATTACATTTCATCCCATATCATCTCATCTCATTTCATTTGATTTCATCCCAGTTGATTAATGTCTCAAATTAATCATCTTCATTTCATTTCATCATTTTCATAAAAATAAGAGTATAAATTAAAATAAGACATGACTTAAAGGTCTTAGTTACCAGGTCATAAAATACCTATAAAAAAATAAAACAAACACCCGGTATTGGTGATCGTTAGACTGCGTCAGACAAAATTGTTTTTTCGTTTGTTATAAATGAAGTCGTCGTGGCCTAAAGGATAAGACGTCCGGTGCATTCGTATCTAGCGATGCAACGGTGTTCGAATCCCGCAGGCGGGTACCAATTTTTCTAATGAAATACGTACTTAACAAATGTTCACGATTGACTTCCACGGTGAAGGAATAACCTTTTTTTTTTTTTGCTTATTTCTTCCGTCAAGAAGTAAATGCGTTTCGGTTTGAAGGGTGGGACAGCAATTGTAACTATACTGAGACCTTAAAACTCATATCTCAATGTGGGTGGTGGCGTGTACGTTGTAGATGTCCATGGGCTCCGGTAACCACTTAACACCAGGTCGGCCGTGAGCTCCTACACCCAACTAAACAATAAAAAAAAGCTACTTCTTGAAAAGCTTTATAGTGTTAAAATATATATATAGTGTATATATATATTTGTATATACCTAGTTAGGTCATAAATTCTGTCACATGTTTAATGTAAAATAATTGAAACAAGTTTATTCATTATGTAACCATTCATATACCAAAATGAACTTAACAAAACATAGATTCTTATGACACTAAAGTTTATTCAAAATGACCTCCGTGATTTTGAATACAGGCCTTCAATCTGCGCGGCCAGTCGTCTATCGCAGCACGAACGAGGTCCATGTCAATATCGGCGGCTGCCTTAATCAAGGATGTCTTGAGTGACTCCAAATTGGGATGAAGCTTTGAGCACGCCTTTTCCTCCAAGTGTTGCCATATCTTGTAATCTAACGGATTCAAATCTGGACTGGAGGAGGGCCAGTTTTCGTGCCGGATGAAGTCGATTTCACGCGCCGCCAGCCAGTCTTGTGTGCTCTTCGCTCTATGAGCTGGCGCCGAATCTTGTTGGAATACCCAGTGCCTGTTATTGAACATGGTATGAGAAACAGGTTCCACAAGGTTCGTCAGGACTGTATTTGATACATAACTGCATTCGTTTTTACACCTTTCTCACAAAAATGTACCTCTGTTAAGCCCCAATAAGAAACTCCCAACCATACCATGAGCGAGGATGGAAAATGACCTCGTTGGACACGCGGAATACGGTTGCTCGCTTCTTCACTACTGTGTGCGTACACCTTATCATTTTGTTTGTTGTAGCTCTCTTCTACGGTAAAAAATTTTTCATCCGAAAAAAGAATTTCCCGATATTTTTTCCCGCGTACCGCTTCAACAAAGCGCGGCATCTCTTCAGTCTCAGGTCCATTAGACGAGCATTCAAACGATGTCCTGTTTTTCTTTGATATGCCCGAAGCCCTAAGTCTTCATTTAACACCCTTTTCACCGTGGTTCTGCTTAACCCCATCTGAAGGGCCAACAGTTTCTACTTACGTTTGGGATTTCTTTGAATTCGCGCCTTCACAGCTTTTATCACTGCTGGAGTCCTAACAGACCGAGGGCGACCACTTCTTGACCTGTCATCTACACTAGAGTCTTCATTGTATCGTTTGATGGTACGATAAACGAATCTTTTGGTTATATTCAAATTTTTCAGTATGTTAAAAATTTGAATTGGCGCGTAACCGCAACGATGCAACGCAATAACTGCAACACGGTCTTCCACGGTCTCCATATTTAAAAATGAGTAAAATTCTAAAAGTATACATTTTTATTTTGATGAACAATTCGAAATTCGAATTCAATAAACTTTTTTGTGGCCAGCATTCTAAAAGAAAAGTTTTTACTGTGTGACAATACTTATGACCTGACTAGTTATATAGTGTTAAAGTATTTTCTAATTCACAAATCTTCAATAAAACGAGGGCGACATAGAAGGAAAATTTATAACATAAAACGAATCTAAGCCTTGAGGCATCAGCGATTACGGTCGGATTTCGATCATCGAACGCACACACTAGATTAAAGAATAACGAAAAGTGCTTATAATTTCACACACAAACAAACAAAAACATTTTCGTCTGCTATATCTATACAAAAACGTAATCTCTTAACAGTATTGACAAAGATCGTTATCTGAAAACCGAGGCAAAGGGCCGCCCTTTCACTGAAATATGAATTATCTGCGGCGTCCATTAGCGAGATTAACGTTTTCTAGTTTAGAAACTAAAGCTAAAAGTTACACGTAAATCTTACGGGTTTTTGTTAGTAAATGTTCACTCTTCATGCGTGTTTCTATCGCATTGATAGAAAACTTAGTGATCGTTTTCATGGATTAGACACGATTGACTTTTTTCCCTACTTATACTGATAGCCTTGAGAGGCTATTTCAGCTTTACCCTAGCATGTAGGTGAGCTCTCGGGGCTCAAACCGGAGGCGTTGCTAACACTGACCCTAGCAAGAGCAGTGCTTTGCAGAATCTACCACCGGATCGGAAACGCGACCCCCTGAGAAGATCCGGCGAGAAACTCAGTGGGCTGTGTCTATGGGTTCATTTACTAATCGAGCCCTTCGTCACAAGCAACGGGTTCAGCGAGAAAAGTGACCAGTGCTTGTAGTACCTAAAAGCACCGTTAGTGGATCGAGAGGATCCGTAATGACGTGCTTAGGGCGACGTCGACTGTTTACCATTCGGTCCACAAGATCGGGTATCCATTGATTGACTTTAATCTCTTTTAGGGTGATTGGACGTATTCAGTAGCAATTAAACAAGTGTAAGTCGTGAGCACGTTCATCTATCCTTTAATATACAAAAAAAAACACGTGTAGAACTCGAGGACTGCCGCAGTAAAGCTATTGCATAGCATTTTTTTATCAACTTATGCAATTATAATTAGACAATAATAATTTAATATTAAAACAATAATAACATAAGACCACGTTATATTTATAAACATTAACAAAAGCAAAACATTAACCGTCCCCTTCACACTCATAACCTAGACCGCGCGAGAGAGAGAGATGGGCAGACTTTTCATAATGCGCATGCAGAGCGACGTCACGCTGCGCGCTTATTCACAAACACTACACAAGCGCTCATTCCGATAGAGGCACCCGTCACGTGCGGACGTGCCCATCGACCACTCGATCGCCCGGCCTTTGTTAGCCCGGCCATTGTTCGCGCGGCCTGTGTTCGTGGTACATCTGCCGACCAAGTGTTTTTTCTGGAAGTTTTTATTTGTTTTGTTTCTTTTTGTTATTTCTGTGTTCGTGGTACATCTGCCGACAAACCGTTTTCCAGGAAGTGTTTATTTGTTTTGTTTCTTTTTGTTATTCCTGTTTTGTTGTGTTTTTTTCTTTGTCCTGTAGTAATCACGCCGCATCGCCACCTGTGTTCAATAGAACCGCTCAGTTCCGAGAAGTTGGGGCCTCGCCGCAAGGCGAGTGTATTCAAAGTCCCGGGGCAGCCCCACCTGGGCACGTATCCATAATGGACGCTGTATTCGCGGAATTTCTCCGGCTTCGCTACCCAAAGCTCACTTCCGAGTTTCTGGCCTTCAAGGCCGACCACACAGCAAGCCCTCTCGTGGACTCTGCCGACCTCGCTGCTCCTGCGTCGCCTGTACCTGCGTGCAAAGCTTCTGCATCGAGCACCGCAGCCTCCGTCGTGCCTGCCGTTCCCGCGTCGCCTATACTGGCGAGTAAAACTGCTGCGTCGTCCGCCGTGGCCACCGTTCCAGCTGTGCGTTCATCCGCGGCCTCTGTCGCGCCCTCCAAAACACCTGCTCGTAGGTCACCTGCGCCCGCCTCCTCGTCCTCCGACTCTGACTCGGAGATGGAGGTCGACCTCGCCCCCGCCTCATCGACGGATGGATTTACCCTAGTACAAAAGGGTAAGAAGCGTGCCGCGGAGTCTCGAGCTCCCGCGGCCGCTAAAATTAGCAAAGCCGCGAACGCGTCGCGCCCCCGCCCCCAGACTCCCGTTGCGCCTCCAGCCCGTGCCACTCCGTCGCCGCGTCCGGTGGCACAAAATAAAACCCAGTCCCCTCCTCCGGTAATACTTCAAGAGAAGGCAGCTTGGGATCGAGTTTCCCTGGCCCTTCAGGCCAAAAATATCAATTTCACGAATGCCCGTAACCTCGCGAACGGCATCCAAATAAAGGTGCATTCATCTGATGACCATAGGGCCCTCACCTCTTACCTCCGTAAGGAGCGTATAAGCTTCCACACTTATACGCTTCAGGAAGAGCGCGAACTCCGCGTTGTAATACGCGGAATCCCTAAAGAGTTAGATGTAGAGCTCGTAAAAGTCGACCTGTTAGAACAAGGCCTACCAGTGAATTCTGTGCACCGTATGCACACCGGTCGCGGTAGGGAGCCATATAATATGGTTCTAGTCGCTCTCCAGCCTACCCCCGAGGGTAAGAAAATCTTTAACACACAGACCGTCTGTAGGCTCTCTGGTATTGCTGTCGAAGCCCCCCATAAAAAAGGCACTCCTAGCCAGTGCCATAACTGTCAATTGTACGGGCACTCTTCCCGTAACTGTCACGCGCGCCCCCGATGCGTCAAATGTTTAGGCGATCACGCCACGGCCCTATGCACTCGCGATCAAAAAACCGCGACGGAACCGCCTAGCTGCGTCCTGTGTCATACACAGGGTCACCCTGCAAATTACCGCGGATGCCCCCGAGCCCCGAAAATAAATCGCCGCGTCGCCCGCCAAAACCGCCTCCGAGCTTCCGGCCCAGACATCAAAGCCTCGGCACCCTCTGCGTCGCAGGCTAAGCCAGCGTTCGTTCCGGCGGCGGTGCCCAGTGTCTCGGCCTGGGCGAAACCGCTGCCGTACACGAACACGGCTACAACTCCCTCCTCCGCGATTCGTCCCGCCCCCGCGACTCGTCCCTCTCCCGCGACTCGTCCCTCTCCCGCGACTTGCCCTCCGACCGCGTCCGAAAATCTCGCTTTAGCGATCGACTTCCTTCAGTCGATCAACTTTGAGCGCGTTAACGCTTTGGGCGACGCCATTCGCGCTGCCTCCACCGCACAACACTTTATCGCCGTTGTGCAGGAATACGCCGACGTATACGCGTCATTAAATACGTACGTCCTCCCCTCACTCCGCCGGTAATCAATGGCGTATATAAGTAGAATAAAGCCCCTATCCGTAACGATAGGATTTTTTAACGCTTACGGTCTCGCAAATCAACGTGATCAGGTTTCTGACTTTTTGCGTGACCATCAAATTGATATCTTTTTAGTGCAGGAGACCCTACTTAAGCCCGCGCGCCGTGACCCTAAAATCGCGAACTATAACATGGTCAGGAACGACAGGCTCTCTTCCCGTGGTGGTGGTACCGTCATTTACTATAGAAGAGCCCTGCATTGCGTCCCACTCGATCCTCCCGCGCTCGCTAATATCGAAGCATCAGTATGCCGAATCTCACTGACGGGACACGCGCCGATCGTTATCGCGTCCGTTTATCTTCCACCGGATAAGATCGTTCTAAGCAGTGATATCGAGGCGCTGCTCGGTATGGGGAGCTCTGTCATTCTGGCGGACGACCTAAATTGTAAACATATCAGGTGGAACTCACACACCACAACCCCGAATGGCAGGCGGCTTGACGCGTTAGTCGATGATCTCGCCTTCGATATCGTCGCTCCGCTAACCCCGACTCACTACCCGCTAAATATCGCGCATCGCCCGGATATACTCGACATAGCGTTATTAAAAAACGTAACTCTGCGCTTACACTCGATCGAAGTAGTTTCAGAGTTAGATTCAGACCACCGTCCCGTCGTTATGAAGCTCGGTCGCGCTCCCGATTCCGTTCCCGTCACGAGGACTGTGGTGGATTGGCACACGCTGGGCATCAGCCTGGCTGAATCTGATCCACCATCGCTCCCGTTTAACCCGGACTCTATCCCGTCTCCTCAGGATACCGCTGAAGCCATAGACATCTTAACGTCACACATCACCTCGACATTAGATAGGTCATCGAAACAAGTTGTAGCGGAGGACTTCCTTCACCGCTTCAAATTGTCCGACGATATTAGGGAACTCCTTAGAGCTAAGAACGCCTCGATACGCGCCTACGACAGGTATCCTACCGCGGAAAATCGTATTCGAATGCGTGCCCTACAACGCGACGTAAAGTCTCGCATCGCCGAAGTCCGAGATGCCAGATGGTCTGATTTCTTAGAAGGACTCGCGCCCTCCCAAAGGTCTTACTACCGCTTAGCTCGTACTCTCAAATCGGATACGGTAGTAACTATGCCCCCCCTCGTAGGCCCCTCAGGCCGACTCGCGGCGTTCGATGATGACGAAAAAGCAGAGCTGCTGGCCGATACATTGCAAACCCAGTGCACGCCCAGCACTCAATCCGTGGACCCTGTTCATGTAGAATTAGTAGACAGTGAGGTAGAACGCAGAGCCTCCTTGCCACCCTCGGATGCGTTACCACCCGTCACCTCGATAGAAGTTAAAGACTTGATCAAAGACCTACGTCCTCGCAAGGCTCCCGGTTCCGACGGTATATCTAACCGCGTTATTAAACTTCTACCCGTCCAACTCATCGTGATGTTGGCATCTATTTTCAATGCCGCTATGGCGAACTGTATCTTTCCCGCGGTGTGGAAAGAAGCGGACGTTATCGGCATACATAAACCCGGTAAACCAAAAAATCATCCGACGAGCTACCGCCCGATTAGCCTCCTCATGTCTCTAGGCAAACTGTATGAGCGTCTGCTCTACAAACGCCTCAGAGACTTCGTCTCATCCAAGGGCATTCTCATCGATGAACAATTCGGATTCCGTACAAATCACTCATGCGTTCAACAGGTGCACCGCCTCACGGAGCACATTCTTGTGGGGCTTAATCGACCAAAACCGTTATACACGGGAGCTCTCTTCTTCGACGTCGCAAAAGCGTTCGACAAAGTCTGGCACAATGGTTTGATTTTCAAACTATTCAACATGGGCGTGCCGGATAGTCTCGTGCTCATCATACGGGACTTCTTGTCGAACCGCTCTTTTCGATATCGAGTCGAGGGAACCCGCTCCTCCCCACGACCTCTCACAGCTGGAGTCCCGCAAGGCTCTGTCCTCTCACCCCTCCTATTTAGCTTATTCGTCAACGATATTCCCCGTTCGCCGCCGACCCATTTAGCTTTATTTGCCGACGACACGACTGTTTACTATTCTAGTAGAAATAAGTCCCTAATCGCGACGAAGCTTCAGAGCGCAGCCCTAGCCCTAGGACAGTGGTTCCGAAAATGGCGCATAGACATCAACCCAGCGAAAAGTACTGCGGTGCTATTTCAGAGGGGAAGCTCCACACGGATTTCCTCCCGGATTAGGAGGAGGAATCTCACACCCCCGATTACTCTCTTTAGACAACCCATACCCTGGGCCAGGAAGGTCAAGTACCTGGGCGTTACCCTGGATGCATCGATGACATTCCGCCCGCATATAAAATCAGTCCGTGACCGTGCCGCGTTTATTCTCGGTAGACTCTACCCCATGATCTGTAAGCGGAGTAAAATGTCCCTTCGGAACAAGGTGACACTTTACAAAACTTGCATAAGGCCCGTCATGACTTACGCGAGTGTGGTGTTCGCTCACGCGGCCCGCACACACATAGACACCCTCCAATCCCTACAATCCCGCTTTTGCAGGTTAGCTGTCGGGGCTCCGTGGTTCGTGAGGAACGTTGACCTACACGACGACCTGGGCCTCGATTCAATTCGGAAATACATGAAGTCAGCGTCGGAACGATACTTCGATAAGGCTATGCGTCGTGATAATCGCCTTATCGTTGCCGCCGCTGACTACTCCCCGAATCCTGATCATGCAGGAGCCAGTCACCGTCGACGCCCTAGACACGTCCTTACGGATCCATCAGATCCAATAACCTTTGCATTAGATGCCTTCAGCTCTAATACTAGGGGCAGGCTTAGGGACCCCGGTAACCGTACTCGTCGAACTCGACAAAGAGGTCGACGTGCAACCTAACCCATGCATCAGCCCGCTGAGTTTCTCGCCGGATCTTGTCAGCGGGTCGCGATTCCGATCCGGTAGTAGATTCATTCGCGAAACAATTGCTCTTGAGTTGTTAGGTCTCCTTCGGAGGCGCTCGGGCTGTTGTTAGCAAATCCCACCCCTCTTGGCTGAGCCTTTGCTCGCCCACCTGTCCTGGTGAAACTGGAAAGGCCTTTGGGCCACCAGTAAACTTTCAATCATAAAAAAAAAAAAAAAAAAAAAAACACAAGCGCAACGTGTGAATATGTTGAACGCGAGTTACATCGTTACGGAATTTCTTGATTCCCTCGCCGCGCTCAAAGCCCGCCAATAAAAGCTATGCAAAAGCTTAAAAAACGCAAACTAAAAATTAAACATAAAACAAGTCGATTAAATCGAAATATCAATAACTGGTTATGGTAATGATGGATTTTATGACTAAATAAAAGCTATTGTTGAATTTTGCAAGATACGCAGTTTTGATTGCACGAGCATATTCCCATCGCGAATACGTGTTAAATGATAATGTTTCTTAGCAAGATAGTACTTAGTTTGTACATATCTCAGCAAATTTGAATGCGAATTCTTCTCAAAATTCACACGTGAACGATCACGAGTTGTCATAATAACAGATTCTCGAAGACTTATTGCCACTGTTTCTCAAAGTTTAAATGATTAAAAGAATAGTAATATGTCCGAGTGAGGCGCGTTACGGAGGCTCAATAAATCCAAGCACATTAAACTTAATATTTCACGGAACAGAAACACTCAAATTGTAAATTATAAGCTAGTGAGGCGAACGATTTGTCGATGAAACGCTGCTATGTTTTTGCGTTTTTTTTTTATTGCCCTGTAGGCAGACGAACACACGGCCCACCTGATGGTGAGTATTACCGTCGCCCATGGACTTCAGCAATGCCAGGGGCAGAGCCAAGCCGTGACCTACCGTAAACCTTAGCGATCCCTAAGGACATTCTTCTTGTACATGAAATTTGACAGTTCAGGAAGGCTAGATAAAATGCATTATATGTACTAGCCTTAAAATCCTTGCAGAAAAGCACACAAATGTATGGAATTGACGTAGTCTAACGGAAGGTCACGTGGTCTAGCCAGTACTGGGTAGCAGCGAGCAGAAATCTGACTAATATTTTGTGACCCACCAAAAATCATCCGAAATGTCTGGTATTTTTAATCATCTAACGCATTGCAGTCAAAATAAGCAAGACTCAACAAAATCTCCATTGGTCTTCGTTAGTATTCAATTTGAAATTATTAAGAGATTGAAAACATAGAAATGCTGTTGTTTGTGTGAGCAGGAACGTCGACTGTGTCCCGGCCTTTTCCATTCAATAACCGTAAAATTCCAAGTGTCCTCCATGAATAACTGAAGTGAGGGTATTTCAGAATTATGACGTCATCGCTCGACGGACCAACGGCCGCTGGTCGTGGCAAAGAGTATGAACACAATTTAGAAGTTTTAAAACTTCGGATTTTTGCTGGAGACAGCCCGTCCATATTTTTTTTATTGCTTAGATGGGTGGACGAGGTGGTTACTGGAGCCCATAGACATCTATGACGTAAATGTGTGACTTACCTTGAGATATCAGTTCTAAGGTCTCAGTATAGTCACAACGGCTACCCCACCCTTCAAACCGAAACGCATTACTGCTTCACAATAGAAATAGGCAGAGTGATGGTACCTACCCGTGCGAACTCACAAGACGTCCTACCAGGCAGTATAGGCTCCAGTAACCACTGAACATCGGGTAGACCAAGAGCTTATCTGCTCGTGTGCAGGAATAAATAAATGTATGTCGCGTCTATGTCTATTGTTAATCTGTGACGCCTAGGTATTTGCGCTTGGTTTGCACTCTGAAAGGGGCCAGCCGGAAAATCCTTTGATACGCCGCGTGTTCTTGTCGGAAAACCATGATTGGTTATCGGATTCAATATTTATTTAACCTTTACATATTATATATTTATTTATTAAAGTTATTATTCTAAACATTTATTCAGACGCAAAAAGGATATTTGAGTCGTCTATTATCAAAGGTGGCAATCTGTGCATTTGGACAAAAAAAAATTATTGGTATGTCAATACAGATTGATTTGAATATAATCGTGTCCTTCAAAGAATACGGTTCAAAACCTGCATTAAATAAAGGTTAATAGTTAACCTGTTATTTATCTAAGATGTCGTTCCGAAGAGTTTTGTGACTGCCGATGGAATACAAAGTCAATAATTCGTTTTTCTGATTTACCAATCATTGTCCAAAAGTCAGATTGCCGCCTTTGATAATAGTCGACTCATTTACAAATATAAACTTAAGCTACGACTGTACCGAGTCAATGACATTGACAACTTTATCTGTTTGCTCAACTTCAGCAAGGGCCCCCTCCATTCCTTTCCACCCCACTCGGCTTAGAGCTTGCCTTGTCCATAGTTTTCCTGCTATCGTCTTTATCTCATCTTCCCACCTTTGAATCTGTCTCCCTCGATTCCATTTTCTATCTCTAGGGTACCAAAACACTATGTTTTTGTTCAATTTTTCGATATCTCTTATTTTATGTCCTATCTATTGTGCCAGTTTAGTTTCCGTATTTGAACCTTGAAACATTTTGTATCTTACTGGTGATAGGACCTCTTGTGAGTCCGCGCGGGTAGGTATCACCACCTCATCTATTTCTTACGTGAAGCAGTAATGCATTTCGGTTTGAAGGGTGGGGCAGCCGTTGTAACTATACTGAGACCGTAGAACTTATATCTCAAAGTGGGTGGCGCATTTACGTTGTAGATGTCTATGGGCTCCAGTAACCACTCAACATCAGGTGGGCTGTGAGCTCGTCCACCCACCTAAGCAATAAAAAAGAAGAAGATCTTTAATGACTAACATTTATTAACAACTAACAAATTCCCGGCCAAACTTTCTTGTTGTCAGTCGCTGTAGGTATTTGTTGAACTAAGCCAATTGATGATACTAAGCCAAAAAGCTCTGTGTATTGCCAACAAGAACTGGTATTTGCTCTAAAAGGACATATTACAGACGTTATTACAGTGAAGATTATCTTGGCTACTGCGGTAGGATGACGCGATTCATGCCCACATGTCGCCATGGCTTAAAGGATAAGTCTCCCGGAATACTCTGATCATACGATGTGATTATACCAGTATCTAATTCAAAGGACAGGTGACAAATTTTCCCAAGAAATAATTAAATCATTGCTTAGATGCGTGGCCGATCTTACGGCCCATCCGGCGTTAAGCGATTACCGGAGCCCATGGACATATACAATGTAAGTGCCGCCATCTACCTTGAGATATAAGTGTAAGGTCTAAATATAGTTACAACGGCTGCCCCGCCCTTCAAACCGAAACGCATTACTGCTTCACGGCAGAAATATGTAGATCGGTGGTACCTACCCGTGCAGACTCACAAGAGATCCTACCACCAGTAGTAATATAATAATAAGCATTTGACCCATCAATTAACGTAGAAAACCACATTACCTCGAACAGAAATCCGCAAAAACAAGATTATCAGAAGCTCGACATCAGTGGGCCCGTCAATCGCAACGCACTAATTGCCGAACGATGAAAAACATCTTCTGAACCGTTGACCAATAAATCGTTGAATTAAGAAAGCATTTTACACCTCACGACACGAGCAGTTACAGACATAGATTTACTGGTGGTGGGACCTCTTATAAGTAGGTGGTAGGCATGCCGCAGAGATACAAATGTTGAGATGGATGTGTGGAGTGACAATAATAGACAAAGAATGAGTTTATCAGAGGAATTGTGTAAGGAGCCCAAATTAAAGAGCGGACGGAGAAGATACATGTGACTAGGAGATGTATGGAAATGGTAATGCAAGGTAGAACGGGAAGAGGTCGACCGAAGAAGACATGGATGGAGTGTGTGAATGACGATATGAGAAAGAAAGGAGTGAATGTTGAGATGACGGCTGATAGAAGAGAATGGAAGAGAAAAATTTACTGTGCCGACCCCACTTAGTGGGATAAGGTGGAGAAAAAAAAGAAGAGGACCTCTTGTGAGTCCGCAGACCTTAGAACTGTGAGACCTTAGAACTTATGCCTCAATGTGGGTGGCGCATTTACGTTGTAGACGTCTATGGGCTCCAGCTACCACTTAACACCAGGTGGGCTGTGAGCTCGTCCACCCAGCTAAGCAATAAAAAAAACATAGGTCCGATTTACATCTGATACGCTATGACCCTGGCATTGGTGAAGTCCAGGATGGACGGTCACCGCTGACTATCAGATGGACCGTATACTCACTCCAAGTACCACGTACACACCTGCGCCTTCCAAAAAAACTCAGCTTTTAGATTTATACTGTTACACCGGTAAGAGTATCGTTATCTGCCGTCGAATAGTCGAACAAATATCGAATGATCTAGTAGCACATAGAACGCTCGAGAAGTACAACGCCATCTATTGTCAGATAGCAGAAACAATACTAGAGATGTGTGGAATATTCTCGACAGTTCTAGGGATGAGGTATCGGCTATAAAAGCGTTGTAGGAACGGAACGCAATCAGTCAGTAATCGGAACTACTCAAAGCGAAACAGCGAACAGATCATCTGAAGCGAAGCGGAAGAAGCGAATTAAGAATTTTAAAGTGAAGTGTTTAAGTGTTTTAAGTGTTGAATACAGTTTTAAGTTGTACTTTGGTGAAATTTTATTTATCCCGAACCACATCGCGTACAATACTACTATGTATATATAGGTATATACTATTTTACACAGCCCTATGAAGTTTTATACTGGATACAATCATAGACGCAGCTTTGAGTTATATTTATCCGAGATTACAACACTATTACAGACACAGTTCTTTACTGGTCTCAAACTCTTCTCACACAGCCATAGACATTAAAATATCTCACTCATATCTCGCATACAAAATATTCTGCAGCTCTTTTTAATTCCGAACTTTTCTCATAGCGCCACAGACCGCGTTCCTATCTGCGACTAATCGTCAGATCTAAATTCCGCCGAGTATAGGAATCGTCTGGTTTAAACAGGACCACATAATCTCCCAGCGATTGCCTATTAGATGGAAACGGAAGAATTAACGATGGAATCCGGAGCCATCGTCAAAATCGTAACTTGCAGGAAAACGTAAATAACGAAGGGAATCCTATGCGACGGAGTTTATCGCCGAACTAATGTTATAAAGATTGCCAAGTTAATAACAGCGACGTTATTTCCTGTGTGTGGACTATGATTGATAGTATTGTTATTTAGACTTGCCGAAGCCGTTTCGCATCGACTTGTAGAATTAAAATTACTAGTGGTCGCCCGGTAGTCGAAGTTCGGCTATCTATATATTAATAGGTGAAGCAAAAACTTTTATATCCCTTTTTACGAAAATTGCGCGGACGGAGGAGTATGAAATTTTCCACACTTATAGAGAATATAGAGAAGAAGTGCACAATGCTAATATTTTTTTATAATAATGCATAAAAGATACATTAAATCTATAAAGAAAACATTACACACACTACATACCATGTATTTGACGCACACACGCATGCATACTATTTATTGTCAAACTTTTGTTCTTGACGTCTGTGTCAAATTGAGAATAGATTAAATATTGTTTGTCTTTGTTAATATTTTTTATAAAATAGATTGTATAAAATACAATCATAATAGTGTACAAACTTACAATTCCAATTAATTATAGTCGAATTTCGACTACTGCGGGACTTCTAGTAATTAATTTAAATTATAAAGCTTGAATATTGTTAAGGTTAAGGGTCTATTGTCAAAGACTATCATCATAGACTTCTATAATAACAAATTTCGCCAAAGCTACACTATAGATAAATAATATTGAAGCCACTACAACAGAAACAATATTAATCTATTCTCAATTTGAGCACGTACTTTAACAATAAACAAAAGAGTATATTGTATGCGTTTGTGTGTCAAATACACGGTAGTGTGTGTAATGTTTTTTTATTGATTTAAAGTATTTTTATGCACAATTTAAAAAAAACATTACTATTCTGCACTCCTTCTCTATATAAGCTATAAGTGTGGAAAATTTCATACTCCCCCGTCCGCGCAATTTTCGTAAAAAGGGGTACAAAGTTTTTGCTTCACGTATTAATATATAGATGTTTTGGGTCAATTTTGTAACTGCCATCGAAACCGAATAATTGCATACACAATCAAGCTATTTTCCCAGTAATATTTCAGGACAATTGTATCTTTAGTATTTGTAGAAATTCGGAGCACAATTAGCTGCTTATTGCAGTATTTTCAACCAAGAAAGGTAAAAGTCTTAGAATCTTCAGTGAAATCATTAGGTACAAAAAGTTTTATCTAAGATTATTTATTTAACATAAAGATTATAATTACCTTAATAGCAAAATACTCTCCAAAAAAATCGGTTGTCTGTAAAGTCGATTTACTGACGATAGTCGAACGTGACAACGTCATAAGAAAATACTGATGGAATGGGTTCATTTTTTAATTATCGCAATTATCGTTGCTCTAAACAATTGACACCACATTCACTTTTCACTGAACTTCATACTTGACGAAAACATGTAAATGTATTATTGTATAGCAGCTGTCCACGCGGATGCATCGCTCACTCAAGTAGGAGAGAGACAGATGTCGAACGCTGCCGAACGCGGAGGCCGATTGTGCCTCTTTGTCGATCGTTGTGCGCTCTCGCTTGCCCTTCAAGCCTTAAATGGAACGCCTCAGAGCAAGGTAACGCCGAAAGAGTCATGTTTTTGCGTGCGTGCAGCCGGCTCAATCGAATTACAAGACGTTGTCATGTCAAAAATTAAATTGAAATTAATATATAGAAAAAAGAGATACTCATTTTAGTCTACGCAAATTTACAGAATATATTATTATTAAAAATACACATATATTATATACAACTATTGAAACTAATAAATGCATATCAGATTAAAATCAAAGATCAATATGGACGACAAGTAACATCTAAAATAATTCCATTGTACTTCGAACCAATACTAATGACCGCCATAAAACCTACTTTAATTATCGAACAATACATGGGAATAGCATCCTTGTTTCTGAGCGAACACAGCACAGATTCGTGTGCGGTCGAACCACGAGCAGACATTGATATAGAATCCAATCAGTTGCGAGTTAGAATTGAACTATTAACTTGTTTGAAATTGTACAGGCAATTGTTTGGTTTGAAGTCTATATTATCTGGATTTGTATCTGTGTGAGCATTCGGAGACTATAAACATTTATGACAATATTTGGTTCGATTTTATTACCAAGTATATTAAAGGTTTCAATGGAGAGTTACTGAATGTGTTGATAATATTTTCAGAAGTTTACAAGCACACAAAACGTCTTCTCGCATTAAAACTGTATAATCTCAAAACTTATAAATTTTACAGAAGAGTGTTTTAAAGGTTCAACTGGTGGTAGGACCTCTTGTGAGTCCGCACGGGTAAGTACCACCGCCTAGCCTATTTCTGCTGTGAAGCAGTAATGCGTTTCGGTTTGAAGGGTGGGGCAAACGTTGTAACTATACTGAGATCTCAGAACTTATATCTCAAGGTGTGTGGCGCATTTACGTTGTAGATGTCCATGGGCTCCAGTAACCACTTAACACCAGGTGGGCTGTGTGCTAGTCCACCCAACTAAGCAATAAAAAAAAATTAAAACTGTATAATCTCAAAACTTACAAATTTTACAGGAGAGTGTTTTAAAGGTTTAACATATAATATTTTTAATATTGTATCATCTTTGCAATATTTATTTTTTATTTTTTACCAGTTACATTATCTGTCTTTTAAATTAAGATAAAAAAAGTATGTATTAATTTTGTTAATAGTAGTCAAAACATAGGTGAACTGAAAAAAAAACTAAAACTAAACTACGGTCTTTTGACAGTATTCATGAGAAAAATACTGGTGATACCAAATGTTTCCGCATATTAACTCAATTTCAAATATTTTTGGAAAATTGTACACTTTTAATGCGAAAAGGCGAATATATTATGTTAGTATCACAATATTTGTACTTGGGAAATAATGAAACGCTAGCTATTTTATATGCGAGGAGTATATTAAAAAAAAAGGATAAAAATTATTTTTCATTAATATTATTTTACTCATTTTTTCTTTTCTCCGCCTATTCGCTGGTAGAATCTACCACCGGATCGGAAACGCGACCCACTGAGAAGATCCGGCGAGAAACTCAGTGGGCTGTGGCCATGCCATGCAAAAACTATTTCCAATGCATTTTCTTTGTTAATAACTAAAGCTCGTTACTAACTAATCAATAAATAAAATCACAACTGACAGATAAAATTTTACTTTTCTGGTTTTTTTTTCTATCTCTATAGAGATTGTAGGCAGCGACTCGGCTGTGCCTCTGGCATTGCTACCGTCCGTGAGCGACTATAACCACTCAACATCAGATGGGTCGTATGCTCGTCTGCTTACAGAGCCAATAAAATAACATAAAATAAAAGTAGCCTTCATATTTAATTCACTGTGTTTACTTATCATTCGTCTCGTCTAAAAATCTAGGTTAAAATTGTTTTTTTTTTTGTTTATTGAATTACTAAAAACGCTACAAATGGATTCCAAGAAAAACCTATTTTTGCAGAATTAGCTTTGACTTTGCCCTTTGTAAATATAATTTGCGTAATTACTGATAGTAGGACCTCTTGTGAGTCCGCGCGGGTAGGTACCACCGCCCTGTCTATTTCTGCCGTGAAGCGGTAATGCGTTTCGGTTTGAAGGGTGGGGCAGCCGTTGTAACTATACTGAGACCTTAGAACTTATATCTCAAGGTGGGCGGCGGCATTTACGGCCCCGGTAACCACTTAACACCAGGTGGGCTGTGAGTAGGTCTACCCACCCAAGCAATAAAAAAAAAAAAAACGGTGCTTTTAGATACCTCAAGCACGGTTCACCGTTCTCGTCGAACCCGTCGCTTGCGACGAAGGGCTCGACGAGCAAATTAACCCACAGGCACAGCATACTGAGTTTCTCGTCAGAGCTTCTTAGTGGGTCGCGTTTCCGATCCGGTGGTAGATTCTGCGAAGCACTGCCCTTGCTAGGGCTAGTGTTAGCAACGTCGTCAGGTTTGAGAACCGTGAGCTCACCTACTTGTTAGGTTACGCTAACATACCCTCCCAAGGCTATGAAGTTAGGCAGGAAAAAATATCAAAATCAACATTTTTTTATTCAACATAAATGAAAGTACATACTTGTTGAACGTCAAAAGAACTACCGCCAATTCACAAGAACTAGCCTCCGTCCTGAGAAGAATTGGCAAGAAACTCAGCGGGCATGTCTTTTTTTTAATTAATTTTTTTCTTTTTTTCAATATTAGATTTTTTTATAAATATTCATTTTTACAATGAGTAAAAAAGTGAGTAAAAAAGTGCCTCTAAAAAATAAAACCTGTATATTAATCTGAAATGTATCGTTTACATCTAGGATTCTGTATGTATGTGTGTTGCTTCTTCCGTAGTCCCGGCGGAGATTCCACGCCGACATGACAGGTGAAAGTTTACACCTGCTATCGACATAGACCTCCGTGGATCTGGACTTAAGCTAGTTCTGCGAAAGTGTTGAAATTCGATTATCTTTTTTCGAAAAAGAACTCCATAATGTTTTGTTCGCGTTCCTGACCGCGGCTACTGTGAAATATTTAAACGAATTTAATTAGTGGGAGATTAAATAGTGCTTTTTTTTAATTCGGTCCTCTAGAGCTTCTTTTATTTGATATATAGCGTGAAGTGTTTAGGACTGCTAAAAGGTACAAAAATTAAAACAACCTGTTTTTTTAATTAAACGAAATCCAACAAAAAACGCAGAGCTTGCTCTTTACAAATGTATGTGTCTTCATTGCGATACCGAAAATACCACAAATACATACTGCCTTACTAAATTACCGGCGTAATGTTCCACAAATACATTACGCCGGTAAGAGTAACGCCATCTATCGCCGAATAGTCGAACGAATATCGAAGGATCTAGTAGCATCTAGAATGCTCGAGAAGCACAACGCCATCTATTGTCAGAAAGCGGAAATGCAGAATACTAGACTTTTGTGGAATATTCTCGACAATTCTAGGGATGGGGTATCGGCTATAAAAGCGTTGTAGAAACGGCACGCAATCAGTCAGTAATCGGAACTACTCGAAGCGAAACAGCGAACGGATCACCTGAAGCGAAGCGGAGGAAGCGAATTGAGAATTTTAATGTGTTTGTGAAGTTTGTGAAGTGCTAATACAGTTTTAATTTATACTTCGGTGGAATTCTATTTATCCCGAACCTCAGCGCGCGTATTGTTACGCCCTGAGGTTCGGGATATATTATTAAACCCCTAGCCAAGTCATATCTACAACAAGCCGCCCGCTCCGGCTCAGCTCGGGTCTTTAGCAAAAAATTCAACGATATTTGACGTTGTTTTATTTTTTTTAAATAAAAGAATACTTATTGCGGCATAAGTATAATAGTTAGACATATGCTGTTGCGACACTTTTTGTAAATAATAATGTGTTCTACAAAGTCGTAATACATTATTTTATTGTATCATCAATAGTTTTCGCAGGGCACGCGATATAAAGGATATTTTAGATAGTTTTTTACACCTTGGATTACGTAATTGGAGTTTTAATAAGGACCCCTAATTTTTTTCAAAAAGGATTATAGCCGATGTCACTCGGGAATAGTGTAGCTTCCAAACAGTGAAAAAAATTTTCAAATCGGTTTTGTACTTTCAGAGCCTATTCAATACAAACAAACAAACAAACAAATCTTTCCTCTTTATAATATTAGTAAGATGAATACTTTAAATGACACGATAAATATGCTCTTATAAACGAAGATGCGTTTCAATCAGAAGATTAACCAAAAGACAGAAGACGGCAGTCATTATGAAACTAAAACTAAACTTTCACCTCCTATCTCAAGATTGGAGGCGACGTTCAAATCGAGATCTCGAACGCTCCAGCAAACACTTAACATCAGTTAGACCACGAGCTGGTTCATCATTTAATACAAAAAAACAAAACTGTTCACTGGTGGTAGGACCTCTTGTGAGTCCGCGCGGGTGGGTACCACCACCCTGCCTATTTCTGCCGTAAAGCAGTAATGCGTTTCGGTTTGAAGGGTGGGGCAGCCGTTGTAACTATACTGAGAATTAGAACTTATATCTCAAGGTGGGTGGCGCATTTACGTTGTGGATGTGTATGGGCTCCAGTAACCACTTAACACCAGGTGGGCTGCGAGCTCGTCCACCCATCTAAACAAAAACAAAAATTCAAATTGTTAACTTTCCTGCAATTCTCTTTATAGTAACAGAGAAATAGTTAGACATTTTCCTAAAAAAATATTTCTCGCAATTTCAATCCGCCCAAGTCTCAATATTAAGCAGTCCGTACACACTCAGTCTCCTGTCGAATACTGAATTTCAGGCGGTATCCTATCGGGCGCTCCGCGGGGAACAGAATTGCCACCTTTATTATTCATACACCATACAACTTTGAAGATATCCGAAACGCAGATGCTCACGATTCAGAGTACTGTGCCTATTGTTTTATTGAATATTGTCCAGGGGTTAAGCTATTACTTTTATATTTCTTTTTTTTTTTTGGCCTTGTAGACAGACGAGCGTACGGTCCACCTGATGATGAGTGGTTACCGTCGCTCATGGAGGTCAGCAACACCAGGGGCAGAGCCATGCCGCTGCCTACTGTTAAGTACTCTAGATCTAATTGAATATGCAATGTCGAAAAGGGCACATGTCGCATATTTTGTCAAATACGTTTTTTCATAATCATGTAGTTTTGAGGCTTACCTTCACCCATTTTAGAATAATTCCAGTAATTTTCAATTGTTAATTAACAGTAAAATATATCTCAAAAGTTAATATTTTAAATTTTACACTGCTTTAGAAAATAATCAGTTTTTTTTTTTTTCATTTCCTGAACATTTTACGTTTTCAGAGATGTGCCCTTTTCGAAATTGCATATTCAATTATACTTGAGACCTTAGAACTTTTATGTCAAGGTGGGTGGCGCATTAACGTTGTAGATGTATATGGGCTCCAGTAACCACTTAACACCAGGTTGGCTCGTCCATCCATCTAAGGAATAAATAAAAAACTATCTATCTTCTTCAACCTACGATGAGTGCAGGTCTCTTCATATGCACTCCATTCTTTTCGGTCTTATGTCTTTCGCATCTAGTTCTTACCAGCTATTTTAACCAAGTCGTCAATTCACTTTATTGGTTGTCTACCCACATCACGACGTCTAATATGATGTTTCCACTCCAGTACCTTTGTGCCTCATCGATTGGCAGTGCGACAGCATATATGCCCATCCCACTTCCACTCTCTTTCTCCAAGCAATCACTTTGGCTATATCAGTCAAACCAGTTCTTCTGCGGATTTCGGTATTACCTACCCTATTCCGTAAAGAAATGCCTAACATAGCCTGTTCCATGGCTCTTTGCGTGACTTACGTAATGGTCATAATTTGCTTTGAAAGTTTTATTGCTTAGATGGGTGGACGAGCTCACAGCCCACCCGGTGTTAAATGGTTACTGGAGCTCATAGACAACTACGACATAAATGCGCCACCCACCTCGAGATATAAGTTCTAAGGTCTCAGTATAGTTACAACGGCTGTCCCACCCTTCAAACCGAAACGCATTACTGCTTCACGGCAGGAATAGGCGGGGCGGTGGAACCTACCCGCGCGGACTCCTACCACCAGTAAGTTTGCTTTGTAAGTATCATAATAACTATATGAATGTAGTCTGAGTATAATTTTACTATAACTTATCGCTCAAAAATACCAGTCGTATATCAAACACACAAAAACCCAAGCCGCTTACGCCCACTAAAGGATATTTTCAAGCCTTACCTATAGGCCTCATATAACTAGTGAAGCTCAAGGACCATGTATAATTTTACCTACTTGGTAGTAGGGTATTTTGAGAACCCAAATGGACTACCACCACACCTCTATTCCACCGCAAGGCAGTAATACGTTCCGGTTTGACGGAGAGGGTTGCTGCTCTACTAGAGACAGAGAGCCAGACATCATGTCTCAAGGTGGGTGATGGCATTTACTTTGATGCTTACGGAGTCCGGTAACCATTTAACACCAGACGTACAAAAGTCTAAACAATAAACAGAATATGGCCCTTGATGTCTTTTTGACCGTTTATCTGAATGTCTACATGAAAAAAAGCTGTTACCGGAGCCGATAGATATAAGAATATGCCATCACCCACCAGGAGATATCATCTCCAAGCTCTTCATTTCCGTAACAAATTCTATTCGATCCAAAACGTGGCAAATTGGGAAAGAAAGTGCTACTCATCCATCCAAACTCGCAATACACCCTACCGCGATACCATTAACCTTCAGCAGCACCCAAAAAGCTGCACGCGCTTAAAATCTTGCTCCATTGTATACCCAAGAGCGAAGATAAACATAAACCAAACTATTCACAACAAAAACATTAAAATAAGTATAAAAATAAGTATAAGTAAACATTAAATTAACGGCCATCTGGTGTAGTGGTAAGTAACATGGTCACTACACAAGGGGGTCGCGGGTTCGAATCCCGCCAAGGGGAGATATTAATTGTATGATAAATATAAAATATCTTTTCCAGGATTATGGATGTACATTAAAAATATGTATGTGTATAACAAAAATCTTACATTTATTTCCGTTATATGTTACCTGTAACACAAGTTCATTACAGAACTAGGCACGGGACCAGTTAACGTGGCGTGATTGTTAGTAAATATTGATTGAAGTGAAACTTCTTTAGGCGCATGAGGGTAAAATTTTTACAGATGTAACGTCACGCAGGTATGCAACGGAAGTGTCGAAAATTTTTAATACAGCGCCACCTATGAGATTTTTTAATACTAACGTGCGTATGAAACCTCCTGTAGTGAATTTCAATTTAGGATTATACGTGACGTTAAAATATCGATTCACAGACGGCACTACCTCATACTATAAAAGATGATTTACAATTATTTACTAATGACAAAATTTTACATATACATTTAGGATAATTGTATTTTAATTTTTGAAGGTTTCACTTCTAACACGTGTGAATTGCACACATGTTTCTTTTTTTTATTATTTATTTATTATATAACACAACAAAATTGATTAAACTGATTCCCTCTTCATAGTGCGAGCTAGATACATCAATCGCTTAACATAGTCAGAACTGTCGGCCAAACTGCACAACAAAACTTCGGCATGAAGATGGCTTCAATTCAGTGTCTCGTAGCGATTTTAGATCACCTTAAAGCCAAATTGCGATAACGATTGCCATTATTAATATGGACACATCGAAGACTTTTCATTACTGGTGGTAGGACCTCTTGTGTGTCTGCACGGTTAGGTTTTTTTTTGTTTATTGCTTATCTGGGTGGACGAACTCACAGCCTACCTGATGTTAAGTGGTTACTAGACCCCATAGACATCTGCGACGGAAATGCGCCACCCCCCTTAAGGTCTCAAGTATAGTTACAACGGCTGTCCCATTCTTCAAACCGAAACGCAGTGTTGCTTCACGGCAGAAATAGTCAGGGTAGTGGTACCTACTAGCGCGCACTCACAAGAGGTCCTACCACCAGTAATTACGCAAGTTATAATTTTTCGGGTTTGATTTTTCTATACTAATATTATAAAGAGGAAAGATTTGTTTGTTTGTTTGTTTCGAATAGGCTCCGAAACTACTGGACCGATTTGAAAAATTCTTTATCCATTAGAAGCCGACATTGTCCCTGATGAACATAGGCTACTTTTAAAAAAATATATATTTTATTTTTTTGGTTTCATGTGTGTTTTAATGTTTCCGAAGCGAAGCGAGGGCGGGTCGCTATATTACATAATGCTATTCCATGTTATACTACACTATATGTTATACTACTACCCTGCCTATTTCTGCCGTGAAGCAGTAATGCGTCTCAGTTTGAAGGGTGGGGCAGCCGTTGTAACTGTACTGAGACCTTAGAAGTCATATCTCAAGGTGGGTGGTGCCATTTGTAAACGTCTATGGGCTCCGGTAACCACTTAACACCAGGTGGGCTATGAGCTCGTCCAACCATCTATGCAACAAACAAAAAAAGGCAATCAAGCTGTCGGTGATCAGCAAGTCCTTTGAGTAATTGTTTGAGATCCCGTCATCTCGTTTTTACTATCGTGGCTACTATACAACACACACTATAGCAAGGCTTAAACACACTACTTAGAACCACTGCGTTCTGCTATAATATTATCTGGTACATTAATTAATTTACCTAAGACCAAAAAGTGCCTCTATCAGCACTTTCCGGCCTAATATATACTGGAGTCCCTTTGGCTCGCAGTCAGTCGCTCTGCGTCGTTACTATGAGCCACACTCTTTCTAAGTAGAATCTTTTGTATCTTCAAAGTCGATAAAATCTCTTTTAAATAGAGTTTTTCAAAGTCCCGTATAACAGTTCACTCACAGTGCGTATTCAGAGACCTTTTCTGGCACGTACCATCCGTCTTTGGAATGAACTTCCCACAACGTTGTTTCCTGAGCGCTATGACATTTCTCTAAACGAGGTTGGTGGAGATTAATGCGCCTTAAGCGGCATTTTGGCTGTGCTCTTGGCATTGCTGACATTCATGAGAGACGATAACCACACACCCGTGGGCCATATGCTATCAAAAAAATCAAATCTCCCGGCTCAATTAAAACCTCTGGAAGAGGTGTGAAAAAGTGCTTTGACTAAGAAAGTGCTTTGGTTTTGTATTGTATACCCAATGACGAATCCCCATGCGCTGGACTGATCAGGTGAAAGACCTTACTGAAACCCCCCCTTAACGAGTGTGTGCGCCGGGCCTCGGTTCGCAAAATGTGGAAAACACCTGTCAAGGATTTAATAAGCAAGAATTCCACATAACCACGACTGCTCTGCCAAAAGCAACCCATTATGATGATGATGAAGTACTTTAGATGATCTCATCACGTCCCCTCCTTTCAAACTTACACAGCTCACCACGGAACTGGCCTCATCCCCACAAACTGGAACCAATGCGTTCATTCGCAACGTGATTCTGGTAATCGCTTTTTCCTCATACTATCCGTTCTGGGTTTAAACTCCACAATATTCCATAACCAATGTAACATGGTCTTCTTCAAATACGGCTGTTGGGAGTTTGACATAACGGTAAATTAATATCACGTTGTCAATTGATTCGCATCACATTAACTTGATTTAAAACATTTCTAATTCATTTTTAAATGTACAAATTCTTAATAGTCTTGGTATTGTGTGATTATGAATAACGTAGTTCTTTTCTTAAACGAAAAATACGGTTAAGGTTCACGTTTGTGAATGAAAGCGGTTATTTTAGCAATAGTCCGAGAATTTTGTGAAGGCCACAGACCACGGAATACGTCCGAAGCACCCGACCACTGTAGTAAGTTAATAAAGATAGAACTTCGAACGTCAAAGCAATCAAAACCACCCTTATTTCGCCAATAGCAATGCTAATTCCCATCAATTTAATTACATAATACCCGCCCTTCAAAACTTTACCGCCAAATTGTCGGAGTCACTTTGCGGGCCCGTCAAATGTCTTTCCAGCTCAACTGACAAGGGTTAATTAAAGAGAGGGATGCAACTATGAATTAGCTTGAAGTTTGACAGAGCCGGCTATAGTTTTGAATTTCAATTCCCAACTTGATGGGAATACTGTTTACATGTTATTGAAGGCTCGAATGTCTGCGTGTCCTGTTGTAAAAACAACATTGACAACTAAAGGTCCTAAAAATTCTAATGTTTTTGAAAAATTCTGTGGTCGCCGTCTACAACAATCTTCTTACCGTACCGCATTTGTTTATAAACTTCGGTATTTGTAATATATAAGTTCCGTATAAAATTTAACTGAAGATTTTGATGTTCAAGACGGCTTTCATCTAGACCGAAACGTAAAAGTATCTTAAAGAAACTTCAGAACGCTACTTCGATAAAGCGGCGCGACACGATAACCCTCTTTTTTTTATTGCCCTTGTAGGCAGACGAGCATACGGCCCACCTGATGGTGAGTAGTTACCGTCGCCCATGGACTTCAGCAATGCCAGGGGCAGAGCCAAGCCGCTGCCTAAAAATCGTGGCTGCCGCTAATTACATATCCGAATCAAACGACGGGGTAATGCAAAACTGCCATCGTTCTAAGACCTTCTTATCCGATCCTCCCGATCCACTCTCGGGACTTTTAGGCTCGCACTCTTCAAGCAGAAGTGACCATACTTGTCGAACTCGTCAATTACGATGAAGAGTTCATCGTGCGACCTAGCCCATAGGCAAACAAAAGAGTTTCTCACCGGATCTTCTCAGTGGGCCGTATTTCCGATCCGGTGGTTGAACCTACCATTCAGCGAAGCACTACTCTTGCTAGGGCCAGTCTTAGCCAGTTCTCTCAGAGCTTAGACCCCGTGAGCTCACCTAACCGTCCGTACATAGTAAGAATAACCCCTTAGGCTACTAAAGACTGGGCAGGGAAAAAAACAGAACTACTTTTAAAATCTAACATCTAAGCAATACAAAAAAAATTTGCTATTTAATATTACCTTTTCTTTATTGCATTTGTAAGCAGACGAACATCCGGCCCACCTGATGGTGAGCGGTTACCATTGCCCATGGACGTCAGCAATGCCAGGAGCAGAACCAAACCGCTGCCTACAATTAAGTACTCTTCGCAAGTCTCGTTTGAAGAAGGATATATCATGCCTAGTAGATATTTAGCCATGTAGTTAATTCCTTAGTTTATATTGAAAGTAAAACAACAATGAATACAGAGTCCTGATTTTTATTTATTTTTATTGCTTAGATGTGTGGACGAGCTCACAGCCCAATTGGTGTTAAGTGGTTACTGGAGCCCATAGACATCTACAACGTAAATGCCCCACACACCTTGAGATATAAGTTCTAAGTTCTCAGTATAGTTACATATTTCGGAAATCACCCTCTATTTTGTTGGGACGTCAAGTCGTGAATACATTGCAGAGGGTGGCGGCACGGGAAGACGGCGAGACTAGAATAATGCGCCATTGGACAAGCAAACAAGTTTACATTCGTGTTTGTCCATTGTTGACGACATTTACAAAATAAATACGAAATTTTACTTTTTTTTTTGAACGAAGTTCCTTATGGGACGATGCGGAGGGGTACCCTAACCGGGAAAAAACGTCCGTAACGTAAGATTTTTATTATTTATGTATGGTCTTAGTATGATGGCTATACAGTTTCTAATGTATAGTCTACGTGATGACGGTTATTATTATTATATATTTTTTATAAATCATTGTGAATAAAATAAAGTTGATAACTTTGTAAAGTAGTTTTTTTTTATCAAAAACAAAAATCATAATAAAAAATGTATACCCGAATAATAATTATCTTTATAACTCGAATAGAACTTAAAATTAATATTTCTATAACAAGGAACTTTGTTCCTGTCTGGTGTCCCACGACACCGCACATCTTTTTTTTTACTTTTTTTACTTCTATAGATTAGTAGACACGTTTTATATGTATCAAGTATTGAACAGTTACAGGTGTCCGTGAATACATGATACATGTGACTAGGAGATGTTTGGGAATGGTAGTGCAAGGTAGAGGGGGAAGAGGTCAACCGAAGAAGACATGAATGGAGTGTTTTTTTTCTTTTTTATTGCTAAATGTGTGGACGAGCTCACAGCCCACCTGGTGTTAAGTGGTTACTACTGGAGCCCATAGACATCTACAACGTAAATGCGCCACCCACCTTGAGATATAAGCTCGAAGGTCTCAAGTATAGTTACAGCGGCTGCCCACCCTTCAAACCAAAACACATTACTGCTTCACTGCAGAAATAGGCAGAGCGGTGGTACCTACCCGTGCGGACTCACAAGGGGTCCTAACACTAATAATTACGCAAACTATAATAAATGCTATTCCTTCACCGTGAAAGTCAATCGTGAACATTTGTTGAGTACGTATTTCATTAGAAAAATTGTTTAATGGTAAATCATAAAATAAAAATATTCATAAACTTTCTCTAAATAGTTATAATTGATAAAATTATTTCCTTAAACGCGACCACTTAAAATCGAATTAATATTATTTATTTATTTATTTATTTATAGCTTCTTATACTATAAAGTATAAAGGCGGACTTAATGCCATAGGCATTCTCTAACAGTCTACCTTAGGGGAGTGCAGAGATGAAGCTTGGTAGGTGTAGTGTGAAGGTGATATTACTGAAACATAATAATATGTGTATATATAACATACATAATATTTATAGATATCAATACTCGTACTTAAATAAATACATATACATAAATATATAGATATACATAAATATATACATATAAAAACATATATAAACAAATATTATCAATTAGATGACTCTGCTAACTATCGACCTAACTCTTCTACGTGGAAAACGCAAAGTAGATGTCGTCGTCTCTAGTGAACATTAAAAAAGAAGCTAACGACAGCCATATCCGTTTTCTAAAATCCTGTTTAACGTTTGAACTGGTACAATATACGCTTTTCACAATAAACTAGACGTTAATACGCTATTCTTGGATTCAATTTATGAATTTTTCTGGTGGTAGGACCTCTTGTGAGTCCGCGCAGGTAGGTACCACCGCCCTGCTTGTTTCTGCCGTGAAGCAGTAATGCGTTTCGGTTTGAACGGTGGAGACCCTAGAACTTATATCTCAAGGTGGGTGGCGCATTTACGTTGTAGATGTCTATGGGCTCCAGTAACCACTTAACACCAGGTGGGCTGTGAGCTCGGCCACCCATCTAAGCAATAAAAAATAATAAAAAAAAAAAATAGAAAGACATTCGAATCGATATTATCCGTGTGACATAATTTTATAATTTGATTGAAATGCAATACGAACTGTGTGACATCGGGAGAATAAGTACAAAAAAAAAATAGTTTAAAAAAACTAACAAAATACGCTTTTATAGAAAATCCAACTAAAAAACTAGATAATAAATTTTAATAAATTAGAATTAAAAATAGTGTAAGAAAAAAATATTTTATTGTAAAAAAGCGTGGGGTGCATGGTATCAGTAGTTTTATATTATACAATTTTCTCATATATTTTTTTAATATTGAATCATCATCGGTCCTTAATAAGTATACCAAATTTCGAGTTAATCCGACGTTTTGAAGGGGGTCAAAATCATGTTCAAATATACCGTTACTAACATACATACGTCTGAAGCTAATAAAAACGTATTAAAAAGGCAGACAGCAGGTTGGCTCTGCCCGTGGCATTGCTGACGTCCACGGGCGACGGTACCCACTCACCATCACGTGGGCCGTATGGTAATTTGCCTACAAGGAAAATAAAAAAAAACAACCAAAATTCCCCAAATCGGACCGTATAAATTATTTGAGTATCGCTATTTGAGTGACTTATTGACGAACCACTTAGCGCCCCTGACTGCGACAAACTGTTTTTTTTGTTTATCTGAGCGTTTAATATTCATTTAACTAAACATATAATTGTGGTAAGACGTCTTATGAGTCTGCACGGGTAGGTACCACCTGCCTATTTCTGCCGTGAAGCAATAATGCGTTCCGTTTGAAGGCCGGGGCAGCTGTTGTAACTATACTGAGACCTTCGAACTCGTATCTCAAGGTGGGTGGCGGCATTTACGCTGTAGATGTCTATGGGCTCCAGTAACCACTTAACACGTAACATCGTACCACGTAACATCTGAGCAATAAAAAAAATATATATAAATATGTCTATCAAACTCTGATTCCTTTCATACCGGAAATCCTACTGTGGGGACAAATGATCGGCTCCGATTTTTCCTTTTCGACTTTAAAACAAGAAAATCACGATACTAAAATCAAAAGCATGGCTACAACGTTTTTATTTCGAAAGACTGACGGTCTGAATCAACGACTGCGACTCTGAAAGCTTATTGGCTGTTGGCGCCGGAAAACACATCGACTGAGGGCAATTCACACTGCGACGTCACGACCGCCGATACGACTTACGATACGATACATAAATAACGCACATTAAGTTAGATAAACGTATATACAATCTAACATTTTCCACAGTTTTCCCGAGACGTAGACTTTATTAAGTTATATTGTTACGCACTGTAAATTTTCCACAAAGGTACAACTTAAAACTGTATTTATCACTTAGAACACTCACAGAACACCCTAAAATTCTTAATTCACTTCGTCCGCTTCGCTTTAGGTGATCCGTTCGCTGTTTCGCTTCGAGTAGTTCCGATTACTGACTGACTGTGTGCCATCTCTACAACGCGTTTATAGCCAACACCTCATCCCTAGAATTATCGAGAATATTCCACACATCTCTAGTAGTAGTTTCCGCTATCTGACAATAGATGGCGTTGTACTTCTCGAGCGTTCTAGGTGCTACTAGGTCCTTCGATATTCGTTCGTATATTCGGCGATAGATGGCGTTACTCTTACCGGCCTAACAATACAATTTAATATTGTTTTGGTTTTCCCGACACGTAACCGCTGTTATGTGATGTTCTCTTTTTTTTCTACTTTTTCAGTGGTAGCCTAAGAGGCTATTCCAGCAACGCTTTACAACAGCAAGAGCAGTGCTTAGCATTATCTACCACTGGATCGGAATCGCAACCCACTGAGTAGATCCGGCGAGCAACTCAATGGGCTCTGTCTATGGATTAGTTCGCTCGTCGAACACATCGTCTTAAACATCCCCGATCCTGCGAACAGAATGGAAAGCAGTCGACGTCACCCAAAACACATCATTTCGGATCCTCCCGATCCACTAACGTTGCTTTTAGGTACCTTAAGCACCGGTCATCGTCCTCGTCGAACCCGTCCCTTGCGACGATGGGCTCGACGAGTAAATTAACCCACAGACACAGCCCACTGAGTTTCTCGCCGGATCTTCTCAGTGGGTCGCGATTCCGATCCGGTGGTAGATTCTGCGAATCACGGCTCTTGCTAAGGTTCATGTTAGCAACGTCGTCAGGTTTGAGCCCTGTGAGCTCACCTACTAGTTAAGGTAGCGCTGAAATAGCCTCTCAAGGCTATCAGCATAGGTCGGACAAAAAAAAAACGTATAATTGGTGGGTGAACAAACTCTTAGCAGCAGCAGTCGCTCGCATGAATAAAATATTAATTTAATAATAACTCCTTGTATTCGCCAAAGTAATTCGGAATGCGGCTGGAAAAAATCTATACAAAAATTACAGTATCACGCGGTGTGAACGGTCACCGTCCCCCCCTCTATAAAATGCGTCCGGAGCCTCGCGGAGTTCGAAAGCGCGACCGTTGCGCCGCAAAATAGAGCAAATGAAACGATTCAATATTTATTTGATAAATATTCCAGACGTAGGCAATCAGCTCGGGAGACGCTGTCACAGAAGAAATGCGAAACATTCGGATGTGGCAACGGACGCTACAGATACGTGAAACATTCGGATATGGCAATCCGGAGAGTTTGCTTAATGTACAAGAATGTATATTTTCCAGTAAATTTATAATGTAAACACATTATTTCAGTCTTTGAATAAAGTGCAGCTTGTATCGCACAAGACCAACTCCCGTGATACGTTGAACTAAACATGAATAATAAACTAAAAACAATATATATATGTATTACTAGCTGACCCGGCAAACGTTGTGTTGCCTTAAATAAGATTTCTAGGGAAATTCTAGTGTACAAAAAAAAACCTCATTCAACCACATAATATAACCAAAAAAAATGTATCCAAAAAATAAAATTAAAAAATTAATGTTTGGGGTGGACAACCCTTATCACTTAGGGGTATGAAAAATAGATAGTAGCCGATTCTCAGACCTACTGAACATACTATTGATACACAAATAAAACCAAAAAAACATGGCTGAAAAATGTATAGTGAGTAAGACAGGAGACCGGCTTCGTCTTCATCCCTACTACGTGATGTTTGCTGGATGAGTGGTGACACCTGGCGGGGATAACTGATCGATTGATAGTTGATCAGTAGTCGACCGGCGAGGGCGGGAGATCAAATTAAATTTAAAAAAAAAACCTAATTAAAGGAACTTGAAATTATAAACTCTGAATAAGAATTTATCGTACTAAAATTATAATATTTGATTGCCATCTTGCAACCTTATTGTGGATCTGTGCAAAGAATTAAAAAAAAAATCGGGATGGAAAAATAGGGGTTGACCGTATAAGAGTAAAAATTGAGAGTGATATGATTATTTTTATTTTAAGTCATGACAAAATAAAAAAAAATCTTGCCAAAAAAATTCAAGTTTATAATTAACAAACAAAAAATAGGGGTTGATCATAGAGGGATGAAAAATTGAGAGTAACATCAGATTTTTTATTTTAATTCATGACAAAATAAAGATGTAAAATCTTGCCAAAAAAATTAAAGCTTATAATTAACAAATAAAAAATAAGGGTTGATCATAGAGGGGTGAAAATTTAGGGCTGTATGTATTTTTGTATGCTGTATCATAAAAAAATAAAAACAAAATTTTTTGTCTAAAAAATAAAAAATAAAATTTAGGGGTGGACCACCCTTAACATTTAAGGGGATGAAAAATCCGCTTCTCCACCCTGGCCGATATGCACGTTAAGATTCACCAAAATCGGTCGAGCCGTTTCGGAGGAATTCAATTACGCACACCGTGACACGAGAATTTTATATATTAGATTATACATTAAAGTAATCCTACAAAATTATATCTGCCATATTTGTGTGTGTGTGCAGAAATAAAAAACTTTAAGTTCCAAGAAGCCGTATTGTGAGCTTGCGTGCGCAATTTTTCCTAGCCCAAATGAGCGAGAGAATTGAGGGGGTAATGTTTGCCAAAAAATTAGGATACTAAATTTCTTTAATAAAGTACTGTCAGTCTTAGTAAGCACTAAGACCATTGTCTATACTAATGTATACTAATATTATAAAGAGGAAAGATTTGTTTGTTTGTATTGAATATGCTCCGAAACTACTGAACGGATTTGAAAAATTCTTTAACTGTTTGGAAGCTACACTATTCCCGAGTGACATAGGCTATAATATTTTTGGAAAAAAAATTAGGGATCCTTACTAAAACTCCAATAATGTAACCCAAGGTGTAAAAAAATTACCTAAAATATTCTTTACATCGCGTGCCCTTCGAAAACTATTGATGATAGAATAAAATAATGTACTACGACTTTGTACAACACATTATTATTTACAAAAAGTGTCGTGACAGCATACATAGTTATGCTGCAATAAATGTTCTTTTATTTAAAAAAATAAAACAACTCCAAATATCGTTGAGATTTTTGTTAAAGAACCGAGCGGAGCCGAAGCGGGCCGCTAGTTAAATATAAGGCGACTTCGCGTTTACCTGCGTAACTAGAAAATAAATTAATATTTTTTTTAATATTAATAAAGCCACATCCAAAAGGATTTTGTATTCCGTGTCTCCGAGGCAGAAGAGTCAATGAAATTAAGGTTATGCAAGACGGCATCAAATCTACTTTGGCCTCTTGCTCGCTGCTCGCTCGATGGAATGTCGCAAATTTAAAAAAGGTATACGTAATGACAATTGCTTTTTCCAAAAAACTTAACATAGTATAATAAACTACACTAGAGGTCCCGCAGTAGTCGAAATTCGACTATAATTAATTGGAATTGTAAGTTTGTACACTCTTATGATTGTATTTTATACTTCTATAATCACAAATTTCGCGAAGACTACACTATAAAACACATTAACAAAGACAAACAATATTTAATCTATTCTCAATTTGACAACAGACGCCAAGAACAAAAGTTTGACAATGAATAGTATGCATGCGTGTGTGCGTCAAATACATGGTATGTAGTGTGTGTAATGTTTTCTTTATTGATTTAATGTATCTTTTATGCATTATTTTAAGAAAATATTAGCATTGTGCACTTCTTCTCTATATTCTCTATAAGTGTGGAAAATTTCATACACCTCCGTCCGCGCAATTTTCGTAAAAAGGGATACAAAGTTTTTGCTTCACGTATTAATATATAGATATTTGTTTCATTGTTTACAACGCTAACCAGACTTTAATTTTGCATAAATACCGAGCAATCTATAGTTTTTAAAAAACTGTTAGACTGTCAAATTAATCGTTAATCTGTAATAAAAAATTTTTTTTTCTTCTATTGGTTAGATGGGTGAACGAGCACACAGTCCACCTTTTTTTTTTTTTTTTAACGCTGGGGAATCCATTTACGGATACCCGGTCGAGAGGGGTAATAGACCGGGTTATGTCGGACTCCGGCGCCTCCAGAGAAGAAGAGGGAGAAGAGGAAGACCAAAGTCCTCCTCTTCTTCCAATTCCTACCGGGAGACTACGCCTTGAGAAAGGCGCGCGAGGCGCTGCGCGGCGTCTACCACGCAGGACCCGCCCCGCAAAACCGACTACCGACTAAACCCCATCGAGCTCCACCACTCCGACTCCACGAAACCTACGGTACCGCACAATGCGCGCCGCAGGCTCGCCGTCGCCGGTACCCATCCTGACAATAGGACGGGATCCAATCCCCGGGAAGATCCCGCAGGACGTCGTCTCAGGAGACACCGTGAGTGGCGCATAGGAGCCACCTTGCGCCGCCTCACCACGGAACCGACAGCAGAGCACTGGGCGCCCCCGCACCCAGTACCCAACAGTCCCTACGGGAGATTAACGGGAGCATCGTGCCCGCGTCGCCCACCCCGCCTTCTTCGCTGAGGAGCCGAAGAGGGATTCCACTCCCTTTCGCGCTCCTCAGCCTCGCGGAACGCCATGACCAGGTCGCAAAATCTGGCCATGGCCTCCCACGAACTCTCGTCCTCTAGCATGCGGGCAATGATAGCCCGCAAGGAGAGGTCCCTCCCCAGCACCGCGATGAGATCTCGCCGCGGGTGCTCCCAACGCGGGCACGCTTCGAGTGCGTGCTGAGCGTCATCATCCGGATGCCCGCACTGGTGACAACCCGGATGTGGCTCTCTCCTGCAAACCCTCCACAGGTACCTCCCGAAGCAGCCATGCCCCGAGAGGACCTGCGTAAGGCGGAAGGAGAGCATGCCGTGTCGCCGATCTGACCATGTCTCCAGCACGGGCACCAGGGCCTCGAGAGTGCGCCGGCGGGTGGCTGAGGTTTGATGAAGTTCCTCCAGCAACCGCTCCCTCCATTTAGCGTACGCCAGATGACGCGCAGCACGCCTCCACCGACTGACAGCCGACAGGCCGGGTGTCCGTCCCCGACCCAGGGACTGTGCCCTGCGCCGGTATACCGTAGCCAATACCTCGGCCTCGAGATCCCAAGGAAGGGAACCAGCGAGGGCGCAGGCGACCTCTCGGGAGATCGTACGGTACCCCCTGATGACCCTCACCGCGAGCGCCCGCTGAGCTCGGAGCAGCAGCGCCGCATTGCGTGCGGAGAGTGTGGGCGACCACACGGGAGCGCCATGCAAGGCCATACTGCGCACGACCCCCAGGTACAGGCGTCGGACACCGACGCTGCAACCACCAACGTTGGGCAGAAGACGGACTAACGCACCTGCCATGCCCAGTAGCCTCGGAATCAACTCACCAAAATGGTGGTCGAAGCGCCATCGACTGTCCAGCACGATGCCCAAATATTTGAGCTTCGGCTGGACAGCGATCGATACTCCACCGACTATGAGCGTCGCGCCCGGAGGGGGTCCTCTCCGAACCGGGTGAAAGCATACGGCCTCAGACTTGTGGAGGGCCACCTCAAGACCTAGTCTCCGAATGCGGCTAACGACGGTGGAGACCGCCGCCGTTGCAAGGATCGCTGCGGTCCTGTAGTCAGCTCCGCGAGCCGTCACCAACGTGTCGTCGGCATAGCACACCACGTCGACGCCACGCAGGCCAGCACCGCGGAGGACCCAGTCGAAACCGATGTCCCACAGGAGTGGTCCCAATACCGACCCCTGTGGGACCCCGCACGACACCGTTTTTCGTCCCCATCCTCTTCTCTCGGGGAAAATCACGCTCCGCCCTGAGAGGTAGTCCTCTATCAGGGTGCGGAGACTATTGGGGATGCGGTGAAACCGAAGTGATTCCACGATCGTGCTCCAGGGGATCGTGTTGAAGGCGTTGGCGATGTCAATCGACACAGCCAACAACACGCCCCCCTCGGAGCACGCACAATCGGAGAGATGGCGGACACGCAAGACCGCGTCCACGGTCGAGCGACCCCTCCGGAAACCGTATTGGTTAGGAGCCAAATCAGGCCCAACGTTTTCCAGGTGCTGGACAAGGCGATTAGCGATGACGCGCTCGAAGAGCTTACCGGCCTCGTCCAGCACGACGATTGGGCGGTACCCGTTCGGTTCGTCACGTGGCCGACCCTCCTTAGGAATAAGGACGAGCCGACCAGTCCTCCATGGCTCTGGGAACCTGCCCTCACGGAGGCACCGGCTGAACAGCCTTCGGAGGGCAGGCCCCAAACCATCGCCCGTCAAGGCGAGCGCCCACGCTCGGGACGAGATCCCATCGGGACCGGGAGCCGTGCGCTTCGCCCGCATCCTCTGCACAGCCGATTCAAACTCCGCCTGCGAAACGTCCGCAGGCTCCCCGCCATCAGCAACCCGCATCGTCGTCATCACAGGGGGGAAGAAGGCCGTCCCGGTAAAATCCGGAAACAGACCCCCGACTACCCGCTGCAATGTCTCCGGCGGCAGGGTGCTGGTTGCGGGGGGGGCCCAAGGGCGGAGCACATTGCGCGCCAGCCTGTAGGGCCGCCCCCACGGATCACAGTCGAGCGAAGCTAGTAGGTCGTTCCAAGCAGCCTCCTTCGCCTCCCCGATAGCCACGCGCAGGGCCCTTATGGCCATCCTGTACACCTCGTACAGTCGGTCCTCCTCATCGGGGTCCCGGTGCGTTCTTCGGCGTCGATACCGTTGGTATGCGCGACGACTGACGTCGCACAACCGGCGCTGGCTAGCGATCTCCTCAGTCCACCAGTGGACTCTGCGTTTAGGAGCGAGAGCTCTAATGCGAGGCATAGCGGCGTCGCACACCCGCGACATCGCCTCGCGCAGATGCTCCACCCCCTCGCACACGTCTGCTGGCTCACCAAGCGAGTCAAGACGCCATGCCTGGACTACAGCCGCCTCACACAACCTCTCGACGTTGAGGCGCTTCTGGGCCCAACGAGGACCCCCCGCGCCGCCACCGCAGAGCAAGGAAGAGCCCTGGATAGACTCCGCCGGAGGCACTGCGACACCGAAACGAATGTAGCGGTGGTCGGAGAGCGTCTCCTCGCCGACCATCACGGCCCAACCGCGTACGCGATTCGCCACGTCGGGCGTGGCAAATGTAACGTCAACCACGGACCCGCCCAAACGTCGCACGCACGTGAGTTCTGCGCCACGATTGAGGACGAGAAGACCGCTTCCGACCAGCCACTCCTCCACCGCCCTACCTCTGGGGCACGTCCTCGAGGATCCCCAAGCCAATGACTTGGCGTTGAGGTCCCCGAGAACGAGTATCCGTTGGGAGTGCGACCTCCCAACGACGCGGCTGAGCTCGCTGAGAAAAACCTCAAACTCGGCGAGCGTCCTGTTTGGGGAGAAGTACACTCCCAATATGAATACCTCGGCCCAGAGGACAGCAACAAAGCCGCAACCTCTCTCGACAACGTCGAACCTGGGCGGAGCACCTACACAACAACGTCGGATGATAGCCACTCGGCCCTCCAAATCGGCTGCCCAATCGGGGCTCGAAGGAACCCGATACGGCTCGGCGACCACCGCAAGATGGGTCAACCCCTCTGCCATGCTCTGGAACAAAAGGTCCTGAGCTCTGGCAGAGTGATTGAGATTCCCCTGCAGGAATCGAAGGACACCTGTCATAACAGGGCGTCATTCGATGTCTCCATAGCCGTACCGGGCTGCCTCCGCGCATTCTCAAGCGCAGCGGAAGCTCCTCTTCTAGGTCTCGGTCTCGGGGACTTGGCACAAGCCTTGCTCCCGGAGACGTGATCCGCCGGTCTGCCGGCAGAGGCACATACAGCACAGTGTGGCGCCAGAGAGCAGCCGGACGCTACGTGGCCGGTCTGGCCGCACCGGTAACAATCACGGCTGCGGTCGACCGACGACGGACATCGAGCGCTCACGTGCCCTAGCTCATGGCATCGGAAGCACTGTAGCTTCTTAGCCTCTAGCAGATGAGCGCGGAGCACGCTCCAACCGACCCTCAATTTCGGTACGGCGAGGATCTTCGTCGCGGCAGCGACGGGCAACCGAACCAACACCTGACCCATCCCACTTGGGCCAGACTTGATCTCTCCGATCTTCACCGCTTCAGTGCATTCGCCAATCCGGGCGAGCTCAGCGGCTACTTCCTCCGGCGTCAAGGAGTCATCCAGCCCGCTGATGCGGATGGCTGCAGTCGTCACTGGCCGGGTCACGATGACCCCCTCCGCGGACAGAACCTCACGAAGCTTTTGGGCCAGGAGATCAGCCTTGGCGCTCTGATCAGCACCTTCCACTACCAACACCTTGGCCCCAGTCACTGCAGACCGGATGCGCTGGATGGGGATTCCGAGTGCCCCGGGGTCCACCTTGGCTCTCGCTTCGGCGAGTACGCTGCGGTATGTGAGTCCTCTTTCTACAGCCTCCGGCTGCAGCTTGAGCACAACAGCTTCAGAGCGCGGAGGACGCAGCTTCTTCTCTTTCCTCTTTGCAGAGGACGGGTTTTTCTTTCCCGCTTCAGCGGGTGCTACCACTGGAACTGTCCTCACTGCTCCCTCCCTCGGCCGAGTGCCCCTACGGGTGACCGTTGACCAGCTCTCGATCAAGGAAGCTGGAGCCGGGAGGAGGGTGGGCGTTCCAGGTGGAGCCACTTGCGCAGTGGCTTTTCTTCTGGGGCCTCGTATCCTCTTTTTCGCCGATGTTGTAGGTGGCACTGGTTTCAATAATGGTGCCGAATTCAGTGTAGCGTCTACGACCATAGGAGGGTCCGGTGATTTTTCGCGGCTCTTCCGCCTGTCCGCCGCTAGCGGTGGTCGCATTCGCGGCTCCGGTAGAAGCCGTCCCTCTAGCCCCGCAAAGCGAGCGTCGAGCATCGTGCCGACAGCTCGCATAATGCGCTGGAGGCGCAACTCCTCCTCTTCTTCTTCGGTGTTTGGGGCCGGGGCTGCGGCTGGTGCATTCCCTAGCACCTGCGAGACCGTAGCCAGCTCCCTCCTAATTTCATCAAGCTCCTTGCGAAGCTGTAGGATCTCCTGCTCCTGCTTGGCGTTGATCGCACGCAATCTTTCAGCCTCTTCAGTTGCGGTGCGGCCCACAAGGTCCTCCGTGGCCTCCTTGACGGTGGCCGCCAACTCCTTCAATGCACGCACATACGTGCCCTTCGGGCTACTAGATTTGGCGGCCACCGTCAGAGCCACCTCAGCACTCTGATGGAGCCTACGCTCGGCATCAGGCTTAGGGACAGATCCCTCAGCCGCTCTCTTCTTCTGGCGCGTGGTGCGCGCGCTCTCTGTGAACTCCCTCTCCTCTCTTTGGGCCCTAAGGCACGCCTTCCTGGCAGCAGCCATGCCAACGCACTGCCTCGTGGTCGGAGGGCGTCCCCTTCCACGCTTTGATGGCGTCACGGCTCTGGGCTTCGCAACTGACGGGCCCTGAGCCTCCGAACCGGAGCTGCTGCTCAACCCGTCTGAGCTTATATTAAGGACCCTTTTCCGCTGTCGTCGTGTCGGCGACGAGCGGGTCGACGATTGGGCCGAACCGACTGTGGCCATGTCATCGTCTGACACGACATTGGCTCTTAAGGAGCTTACTTCAAGGTCCTTCTCGGACATCTTCGTCTGAACTCCGTCCTTCCCGGACCTGACGTCTAGGCAGTTTTTGCCCCCCCCAGAGTACGTGGGGCAGCGTGCGTCCGACGAGTCGGCCGCACGGAGGGATTCTCCCCCCGCGGAGCGGGAGGTACCCTCCTGGGGTAGTATCTTTTTAAAACTAGCCATTACATTTATTTCTTTTTTATATATTTTTTAACCCAGGGTTCGGTTCCCTGGGACACCCTAGCGACTGGTCGCCCACCAGCCATTCATTCTCTCGCCGGGTGTCAGAGCTTAGAATTGGGTATAAAAGGAAAGAAGATAAAAATAAAACCAAATAAAATCAAAATAAAACCACAGGAGAAGAAGAATAGAAAAGCGTGTAAAATAAAACAATGAACGGAAGGAAACAAAAGAAGAGAAAGAGACAGATTGAAACTTAAATTAAATTAATAAATAAATAAAAATAACCAAAGGACAGTGTGAACAAAACAATAAAACAACAAGGAAAAGAGGGAAAAAGTGGAGGCCCTCGCATCTCCAGGAGAACCACCCTTCAGCAAGTGAAGGGGGAGGAGAGCGTGTAACCCCCGATGCTGGTTTTGGTCCGCGTCGCTCAATCTCTCCCGCCGTAACACAACGAGAGAGAAGGAGCGATGCCCCTGTGACTATTGCCCAGAGGCCCGTGATCCGCCACCTACGGACGCGCCCGGTCGAAGTCCAGCAACTCCCCCGCAGACGAGACCCACAGCACGCAGAGTGCGCGCTGCAAGCTCGTCCACGACCGGGAGCACACAGTCCACCTGCCGTTGTAACTATACTGAAACCTTAGAACTTATCTCAAGGTGGGTGGCGCATTCACGTTGTGGATGTCTATGGGCTTCAGTAACCACTTAACACCAGGTGGGCTGTGACCTCGTCCACCCATATAAGCAATAAAAAAAAAGTGGTTACTGGAGCCCATAAAATCGATGACGTAAATACACCACCCACCTTGAGATATAAGTTCTAAGGTCTCAGTATAATTACAACGGCTGCCCCACCCTTCAAACCGAAACGCATGTCGTCAAATGACTTGAAATTAAATAGATATTTATTTATTATAACTATATAATCTAACAATCCTAATAAGTGTATTAAAAATCTAAATTCGACCATAATGACCCTAACATCTGAAGATTTACATTCATTTTATCTATTACACTTTCTCTTTTGTTTTACTATTGATATTTAAAAAAAAACAACCCAGTTCCATCTATTTTCTGTTAATAACATTAAAAACGATCTATATTTATACAAATTTAAAAATAAATTCGGTTCACAAACAGAGGACAACATGGTAGATAGCCGGCGTCATTTTTTTTTTTTTTGTTGTCTTAACCTATTTCGATACGGATTTGATAGAACGGAACAGTTAAATGAAAGTGAAATATTAGATAATTTTCAATGGACACAGTTACTTGACACATGCCAATAATACAGTTATTATAAAAACCTTTCAATGTTTTCTATTGAGGGCATAAATTATCTTGAATACTAGATATATTTTTTATTGCCTAGATGGGTAGACGAGCTCACAGCCCACCTGGTGTTAAGTGGTTACTGGAGCCCATAGACATCTACAACGTGAATGCGCCACCCACCTCGAGATATAAGTTCTAAGGTCTTACAACGGCTACCCCACCCTTCGAACCGAAACGCATTACTGCTTCGCGGCGGAAATAGGCGGGGTGGTGGTACCTACCCTTGCGAACTCCCAAGAAGTCCTACCACCAGTGATAAGACTAGACAACCAAAGAGACAATACAAAATCTCATATAACAATATTTGCAACGTTTGAGAAACCAGCCATATTCACAAAGCGACGACGTTTAAGAAAACGACAAACATTCATACATCAAAACAAACATACAAATTGTTAGCAAACTTACAGATGAAAGGAGCATGTGTGAAAATTTCCAGCAATTTGTAACTCGCAAAGAAAGCTTCGAGGGAATAGACTGGGAGGTAGCACATTTTTATATAACTCTTTTATTGTTTATTAGCTGACCCGGCAGAATTGGTAGTGCCTCAATCGATAAATAAAAGACCTAAACTTTTGTATAAAATAAACTTAAAACAAACAAAAAGAATCTATCCGACGGGGGACACATCAAAGGAAAAACAAAATTGCTATTTTTATTTATTTCCGAGTATTTTCATATTTATTTATTTTTATACCTTCTCTGGACTTCCACAAATAATTCAAGACTAAAATTAGCCAAATCGGTCCAGCCGTTCTCGAGTTTTAGGGAGACTAACGAACAGCGATTTGACAGTCGTCGTGGCCTAATGAATAAGACGTTCGGTGCATTCGTGTTGAGCGCGATGCACCGGTGTTCGAATCTCAGGCGGGTACCATTTTTTCTAATGAAATACGTACTAAACAAATGTTCACGATTGACTTCCACGGTGAAGGAATAACATCGTGTAATAAAAATGAAACCCGCAAAATTATAATTTACGTAATTACTGGTGGTAGGACCTATTGTGAGACCGCGCAGGTGGGTACCACCCCCCTGCCTATTTCTACCGTGAAGCAGTAATGCGTTTCGGTTTGAAGGGTGGGGCAGCCGTTGTAACTAAACTTGAGACCTTAGAACTTATATATCAAGGTGGGTGGCGCATTTACGTTGTGGAAGTCTATGGGCTCCAGTAACCACTTAACATCAGGTGGGCTGTGAGCTCGTCTACCAATCTAAGGAATAAAAAAAACAGCGATTCATCTTTATATACATATATAGAAAAGGGGGTACGAGCTCACATCTGAAGTCAAGTAGTTACCGGAGCCCATAGACATCGACAACGTAAACATCACCACCCACCTTGAGACGCGCTCTAAGTCTCAGTTTTATAGTCCAAGGGCTAAAGTTGCCCGTGCGGGCTCATAATTATAATAAAATTTAAGCAAAGTATCTTTATTCCATAAACAGTTAAAGAGAAAAGAGTTAAAGCCTTTTTCTCCTCTGTCTACCAAATGATTTTCTATTTAGACAAACTTTATTTATTTATCAGTCTATACTTATTTACAAACTGTCTATACTAAATACCAAAACAATGGAGGAAAGTGTAACATGTAAAATAAATTTAAATCGTATAATGTTCTTATTATGTTTGAATATCTGGATAAACAATACATTAATAATTAAAATTGCTATGCCGGTGTTTGTAGTACTATAAGCAAAATTATTAGAACACATTTCAGATTCAGTAATATCTTTAAAAACGCGTGGATGCCCAATGGGCCGACCAAGCCAAGAGTAGGAGGTCCCTTAAAAGAATGCAGCAGAATGGCCTCGATCAAATAGAAATGGCAGGATATCATTAAACGCGTAAAATTTTTCCCTTTCGAGACCACATAACGACCCCGACTAAGAGTGAAACGATTAAGAAGATTAATTAGCTTAGCTTGCTCACAGCCTTCACTAGCAATAAATTATTCTGATACTAAGGTTCTGTTCGAATTATATATCTAAGATAGGACCTGGCGGTAAAACCTCTTGTGAGTCCGCACTGATAGATACCACCGCCTTGCCTATTTCAGCCGTGAAGCCGTAATGCGTTTCGGTTTGAAAGGTGAGGCAGCCGTTGTAACTATACTAAGACCTTAGAACTCATATCTCAAGATGGGTGGCGGCATTTACGTTATAGATGTCTATAGGCTCCGGTAACAACTTAGCACTAGGTGGGCTGTGAGCTCGCACACCCATCTATGCAATAAAAAAGATAACGTAAATGTAAACATTTTGAGCTCCCGCACATCGTAAAGCCGATGTCCCCGCGAGGAGGCTCGTCGCACTCCACAGAGGCGCCGTTGATAAATGTAACTTTATGTTAGACTACACGTTTTTCATTTTCAGATCACTTCGTAAATAGCGGACGAATGGCAAAAAAAATAGGACACAAAATTGAATACGAAGGTAGTGTAGGGTGTGGATTTCTAAGTACTTTTACGGTGTAATTAAGCTTCTAATCTTTTTGCCTAGCACAAACTCATGGCTACCGGAGCCCGTAGAAATGACAACGCGAATGGAGGTCGCGTCACATTGAGGAACATAAAGTAAAAATGTGCCACCATTGTTCTAAAACTTCAAACCCGTTTCTACTACTTTTTCCGTTTACTATGCATCAATAGTGTAATGTAGTTTTTCTTTGAGAAAGTTTACAAATACACTCCAATAATTTTGCGATGCAATTCAAAACGAAAGCAGACTATCTATACTAATATTATAAAGCTGAAGAGTTAGTTTGTTTGAATTCTGAAATTTGAATGTGAAAATTCATTCAGTGTTAGATAGTCCATTTATTGAGGAAGGCTATAGGCTATATAACATCACGCTAAGACCAATACAAGCGGAGCACCAATAAAGAATGTTTCAAAATCGGGGTTTCTTTCCCTTTTGAGAGCTTCCGCTACGTGCGCTGCAGAGACGGTTAAAGTTTCGCTAAAATAATGTATGACAGAATTGTTCCCCTTTAAAAGATTTAAAAAAAAGTTTGGACAGTATATGTCTATATGTTAAGGTTGGCTCACTATAACGTTTTTTATGCTAACCAAATTTGTTTTATAATAAAGCATTATTTGTGAACTATTCCACGCGAAGTCGCGGGCAAAAGTTAGTCGAAAAGATAATTATGTATTAGCATAAAACGTCATTCGCACGAATATAATACACGAGAGCATTTAATCAGACCATTCAAGGTAGTGCACATCGCAGAACTAACACAAAACGCCCGTGCAAATTTCGCTTTGTAAAAAAAACAAAAGCACATTGCTCAAACGTGAACTGAGACTGCGAGCAAATTTCACATTTCAATTAATACGCACAAAGGATTCTCACACAGAGATTTAAAAACGTTTCGCGATGAATATTATGCTACTGAGCACGGCCGTCTGGTGTAGTGGTAAGCGACATGATCAGTACACAAGGGGGTCGCGGGTTCGAATCCCGCCAAGGGAAAATATTTGTATGATAAATATAAAATGTCTTTCCAGGGTTATGGGTGTATATTAAATATATGTATGCGTATAATAAAAATCTTACATTTATTTCCGTTATCTGGTACCTGTAACACAAGCTCTTTACGAACTTAGGACGGGAGCAGTTAACGTGGGGTATAAAAAAAATGCACGTGAAAAATCGTATAAAAATACGGATAAGTTTTCTAGAAGGAAATGCTATCATCATCATTCTGCTGCCCCTCTCCCAATCACCTATGGTCGGCGCTACATGTTTTCTCCTCCTTCCACACTCCTCTATCATATACCATTTCTTCACTCACTCCCCTCTTACATACATCGTCTTTCACGCAATCCATCAATTTCTTCTTAGGTCTACCTCTTCCTCTATATCCTTCCACATTCATAGTTAACACTCTCTTACCAGGAAATGCTATAACTTGTGTAATATTTCATGCCTTTAGAGTAACTTTAGGTAGTGTTTTTTGATTTCTTCTTGTTTTTCAGTGTGTTCACATATGAACGATCCCAGGGCTCACCTGATGCTTAGGACGATCGACCGAGCCCATAGGTATCACAACGTAAATTCCGTTATCCAGCATAAGACAGATCCCGGAATCTACAGCATTAGATAACTTTCTTATCATCTTCTTGCTCTACAGCAACCACAATTACATGGTACACTTGAACAATATGTCCTACCACATCATCATCATCAAGCGATAGTTTCATATAGTCATTCGGCTCTCTTTTTCTATTTCTTGCCAGCCCCTTTCGCAAGTCATCGCCCCCACCTGACCGGGGGCATCCCAAATTACCTTTACTAAAGAACCTGTCTGCTTCAGCAACCGCTGGTTCTACGACATATAAGTCCGGTCCACAGCCAATGTAGCTTATGCCTTCGCGCCCAATACGCAAGGTAAGAATGGAATAAATTACAGGAAGGACACTATAGCCGCAAAGTCAAAGTGAGTCCTTCAGATCAAAATGCAGACAGAGGTTTTGATATCAAAATCCCGAAGCACTTTCCTGGTTTTAAACTCGTTTGAAGCACCAGCAAAATAAGAGTAAAATTTCCTATCATACAACACGTAGAGCGTTGTAAACAATTAAAGCGGTGAGCCTGTATATCACAACGGCAGTTAGGACTGTGCCACTATCGGGCTTCGGTTAAAATTCGCCACCCGAACGGAGGAAATCTGCCCAATTTAACGATGGATTCTAAGGACCGATTTTAAAATGAAAACCGAAAAGATATAGGCTATATTAAAGAACAAGATCTGAATGCTGATTTAAAGTCGATCATTCGTTATTCAATTGGCTAGGTGACCCTTACTGCACTATCGGATCCAGGTTCAATTCCCGATCGGAGTTGTGATTTTTTGGAGTTAGGTTTTATTGTCCTTGTCATAGATCTTTCATTTTTCAAGCCCCATTGATTAACAGACAATTCTATGGGTCTGTTGAAAATCTATTAATATGCGCACTAATAAATACCGTAGGTTAATCTTACCATATTATATCTTATATTCATTTCTGATTTCTAAGCTTTTCTGGGATGGAATAATCTATGTAGGATGAGAATACCTCGGAGGAAAAAGAGACAGTAGTAACGTTGTTCGTAACATCTCATCAGACGAGATGATTTTCTTAGAATCTTTAATCGCCCAATGAGAACTTGTGTACTATATGCGAGGTTTCTTCTTGTAAACGTTGTTGTCCAGTTTCAGGATTTGCGAAATGAACCTCACGCTTCTTCAACGCCACAGCTTCTCTGTTCATCAAAGTCTTTTTTTCATACCTATTCGCTGGTAATCTAAGGGGTTATTTCAGCTACGCAAAGAGGTAGGCGAGAGCTCACGAGCTCAACCTGAAAGAATTTGCTAGCACAAACCCTAGCAAGAGTAGTGCTTCGCAGAATCTACTACCGGATAGGAATCGCAATCTACTGAGAAGATCCGGCGAAAACAGCAAAAGAGTAATGTACTGTCCACTGCCATAACGATGAACCGACCTAGAACTACAGTGGAAGGTACCCTAGATGATTGTAGCAGGATGGCCTCGAGCAGGGAGAGATGACGGTGCATTGTGAGACGCATCAAGTCTGCCCTCTCCAACACTACATGATGATGCCGACCACTCTATCAAGAGTACACAATGTTCAAATTGGACCTGAAAATTTCTCGTCACCTAAACAGAAATTTCGACAAAATCGGTAAATATCGTTCTAATATCGTCCCTCAAAATACAAACGCTATCATCAATATTCCGGCAGCAAAATATGCAAAATACGGGCATAGTTAGACTGTCCGGCGTACCGGTCATACCTTAACGTGACCAGGAATACAACCGTTATTTCACGGATAAAAATACACCACCGCAGATATTCGCAATTATAGTCTTATGTTTCGAAAACATTTTCACTCGCCACTTTGCCACGTACCATCCGGCTTTGGAATGAGTTCCTCTCTACCGTGTTTTCCGAGCGCTTTTACATCTCCTTCTTTAAAGAAGGCTTGTGGAAACCCTGGCATTGCTGACGCTCATAAGTGACGATAAGCACAATCAGGTTAGGCCGCATTATAGTCTGTCTACGAGGGTACTAAAAAAAATTTACAGCTGATGGTATCAAGCGTGATATCCCAGGTTTTAAATAAACTGCAGGTATCGCAATGGGAGAGTAGGGCCGTAAAAACATCCTTGAGCCTGCGGTCTGCTCTCAACATCTGCAGACCGACAAGTCCAACATACCCCGCGTACCTCCAAGGGGCAGACGCCTTGTAGGAGGTTCGACCCGCTCCCTGAAAGGAAAAAAGGTACCACGCTCGTTTACAATAAAATATTTTTTTCTTAAACTATTTTTAATTCAAAATTATTAAAATTTATTTTCAATTTTTTAGTAGGATTTTCTATAAAAGCGTATTTTGTTAGTTTTTTTAAATTTATTCATTTTTATTTTTTATTGCTTAGATGGGTGGAGGAGCTCACGCCCACCTAGTGTTAAGTGGTTACTGGAGCCCAGAGACATCTACGATATAAATGCGCCACCCACCTTGAGATATAAGTTCTAAGGTCTCAGGTATAGTTACAACGGCTGCCCCGCCCTTCAAACCAAAACGCATCGCTGCTTCACGGCAGAAATAGGCGGGGTGGTGGTACCTACCCGTGCGGACTCACAAGAGGTCCTGCCACCAGTAATTCCGTGATATAATATAGTCATATAGCGATTTTATATTATATTTAACTGTATATATATACATATATTGTAGGTATATATTTTCTTTAATTATGTATTGATAATAAATGGTACACCGCAACATACCTGCTGTATCTTTATCTCATCCAGAATTTCTGTAAATTAAACGAATTTCTGGATCTATTTTAACGATAGGAAAGCCTATGAATGTATTAACTTGTTGGCTGTTTTTTCTTAATGTTGTGTTTTTGTGTGCAGTAAAGTATATATGAGGCCTATAAAATCAAAGGCAGCTAAACGCCATAATGTCGTAAAATGTATTAACAATGGCTCTATCTTGTTTAGTTAGTTGAACATGCTTTAGTGTTTTCATGTTATAACAAATGCAGCTAAATCTCTAACAAATTCAGTTCAAAAAAGTTAAGTTTACTCCGTATTAAGTACTAATAAACGAAGTTTTATCATTTAAAATTCAGATTATTAGTAATATTCTCATTCTTTATAAATCTGTTTTAAAATAAAGAATATCTTAGCTATACGAACAAAGTTATTTCAGATTCTCAAACCGGGAGTGTTGCTAACACTGGCCCTAGCAAGAGCAGTACTTCGATGGATCGGGAGGATCCGTAATCACGTGTTTAGGGTTGATTTTGGTAGTTTACCTAAATATTTGACAGACTTGGATATAGCTGCCCTTGATTTTATAGACCTCATATGTCTCTCTCTCTTCTAAGTTAATTTTCTATCACAACGACCATCCAAAATTTGAAATGTTTTATTAAATCAAAATACAGAAACGTAATGATATATGGTTACGTCGGAGCGTCGTATTCACAGCTTTAATCATTCCCGAACTAGCTGCAGCGCTTGCAATACTACACCTGGATGTTGCCAAGTTTAAATTAAAAATCGGAGATAAGGCATTTTTTTCTCGATTGAATTACGACAATTTTATATCATTACCGAACATCATATGCGTATACATTTGACGCGATTTAAACAAACTGCCTAGTAGTTTGAAGTCTGCAAAACCGAATCATAATTCGCTGTGAGAATCTATACTAATACATATTATAAAGCTGAAAAGTTTGTTTGTTTGAACGCGCTAATCTCAGGAACTACTGGTCCGATTTGAAAAATTCTTTCAGTGTTAGATAGCCCATTTATTGAGAAAGGCCATAACATCACGGTAAGGCCAATACAAGTGGAGCACCAATAAAGAATGTTTCAAAATTGGCGTTTAAATAGCTCCTTAATTCAAAATTATTTTCACTTTCTAGGTGACACTAACTGAAGTGAGGGGTAAAATTTAACGTTATGCCAAAGTAATTATTCCACGCGGACGCAGATAAAATAAAAATTCAATTAACAATAATATGAGTAATCCTTGGATACGCTTTGTTTTAATATTCCACGGAATACTGCCTCGGCCGGGATATGAACGTGAAGATAATAATAATAACAATAATAATAACTGGAAACACAACAGGCACGGTCATCCGGCTCCTGTATAGGATTCCCTGTGTTATGGGTGCTAGAGACGGATATTCATATTTATATACGTTTAAATATATACATAATAATATGTAAAGAAAGTCTTGTTCCTTTCTTAAATTGAATTATGTCACGCATGCGCTGTCGACGTGTGCCGGAACGTCCGCGCATGTGTTGTAAAGTCGAAAAGGCAGCCTTGACAGAGAAACAATATGACATTTCGTAAAATTTTAATAAAATTAATTCCTATTTAGATAACTACAGGATTATAAAGTAAACTTTAAATATCGTTTCTTTGTTGTTATAGTGTGATCGTGTAATATGGTACGTAAGATAACTTGATTAAAACTAATAAAATAAATATTTTTTTCTTTCAGAGAAACACATTGAAGTTTTTTTATTTTAACAATACAACATAATATATAAATAACTAAATAATATAACTATATAAGAAGCTTATTAATCTTATACATATATAGATAATAGACAACGAGGTAAAGAACAAGCAAAACTTTTAATGAAACAATGTGTTCCCGATGTGGGAATCGAACCCACGACCCTCAACACAACATTGAGGGCCGCTAACTACACCAACACCGAGTCAATCAGAAGATGGTAAATGAACTTTGAAAACAAATTATTATTATTTTTTTGGAATACTAGCTGTATCCGTCCGCTTTGCTGGGCATTTAAAATTAACATTATTATTTCTCACCCCCACAAAGGTTCTCATAATTAATGCCCTCGCAACTGGTGTAGGGAGTCCGACACTCATATAAATATTAGCCTATCCATTGAGTACATGTATTTCCTACATGGATACCAAGTTTCAAGTCCATTGGATGCACGGTAGTTATAACGGAACATTCATAAAAACCACTGTAGATTTATATATTACTAGCTGACCCGGCAGACTTCGTAGTGCCTCAACACACATCAAAGGAAAAACAAAATTGTTAGTTTTATTTAATTCCGAGCACTTTCATATTTATTTAACTTTTAAACCTTCTCTGGACTTCTACAAATAATTCAAGACCAAAATTAGCCAAATCGGTCCAGCCGTTCTCGAGTTTTAGCGAGACTAACGAACAGCAATTCATTTTTATATATATAGATTTATAGATTATGCTAATTTTTTTTTTATTGCTTAGATGGGTGGACGAGCTCACAGCCCACCTGGTGCTAAGTGGTTACTGGAGCCCATAGACATCTACAACGTAAATGCGTCACCCATCTTGAGATATAAGTTCTAAGGTCTGAAGTTAGTTACAACGGTTGCCCCACCCTTCAAACTGAAACGCATTACTGCTTCACGGCAGAAATAGGAAGGGTGGTGGTACCCACCCGCGCGGACTCACAAGAGGTCCTACCACCAGTAGATTAGATTATTAGAGTAGATTAAATTTCCGCAATCTAACATTTTGAATCTAGCAACATTCGAACCTGAACTAAACTGATGGCACACTCAAAGTCCGTCAACTGACTCTCCTATAGTTTCACTAATCTGCACGTTTGGACAGTTTGAGTCCTCAATCAGTTTGAGCGAGCGCTTCCTACAGAGTACCTTAACTTGGACGGTCTTTGAAACAGTTATGGGATTATGTCGGCGCAGCGTCACTGTTTAGTTAACTAAAAATAGTAGAAGTTAACTGATTAATTTTATATTTATTTATTAGGCTCACAATACACATCACAAGCTAAAAGATACATAAAAAAGATGTGTGGTGTCGTGGGACACCGGATAGGAACAAAGTCCCATATAAAAAATAAAAAATAAAAGAATTACGAGAAAAAAATCGCGCGGTGAAATATCGCTGTGCGGAACACAAGGCCTTATTCCACGGACTTTTTCTTACGGTTTTTACTATCACATTTTTTTCAGTTCGGTCGCTCAGCAAAAATCGCGCGGTGAAATATCGCTGTGCGGAAAACAAGGCCTTATTCCACGGACTTTTTCTTACGGTTTTTACTATCACATTTTTTCCAGTTCGGTCGCGCAGCAAAATCTCTATCTCCTCCAAGCCTGCCGTAAGGAACTTCGTTCCAAAAACACAAGTAAAAAGAAACAAAATCTGGCTTGCAACATAAGTTATGTGCGCACGACAAAACAAGACATATAGTGCTGAATTTGTACAACAACGTTCCTTACAATTACGACAAAACAACACGATAACAAAAACTAATCTAACTTATAATGTAAGGAAAAAAAATATATTCACAATATAATACATTAAACAATTACATTAACCTACCTATTACTAACGTGGAGGATGCCACATTTTTCTTAACGTAACTAACCTACAAGAAAAAATATCCAACTCAGTTCCAATTCATGTTACGCATGTCAATGGCTGCTTAAGACGGTATCTATATATTAATACGTGAAGCAAAAACTTTGTATCCCTTTTTACGAAAATTGCGGGGACGGAGGAGTATGAAATTTTCCACACTTATAGAGAATACAGCGAAGAAGTGCACTATGCTAATAATATTTTTTTAAATAATGCATAAAAGATACATTAAATCAATAAAGAAAACATTACACACACTACATAACATGTATTTGACGCACACACGCATGCATACTATTTATTGTCAAACTTTTGTTCTTGACGTCTGTTGTCAAATTGAGAATAGATTAAATATTGTTTGTCTTTGTTAATATTTTTTATAGTGTAGTCTTGGCGAAATTTGTGATTATAGAAGTATAAAATACAATCATAATAGTGTACAAACTTACAATTCCCATTAATTATAGTCGAATTTCGACAACTGCGGGACCTCTACTCTTAATAAGTTCATGACGATGATATATATTATCGTTTCATTCTAGCACGCTTAATTAACGTACCTATTGACATTTTTCCCAGAGCGTATTCCGTGAACCAAAAACGTTTAGAGCAAACCCCAACCCGGACCCCCGCGGCGTTCACACCGAACAATTTACTTTTCCATTAAACAAGAAACGGCTTTCCATGTGTTATATTTAGCATGAACTTTATAATGGAAAAGGCATGGTTCATTTTACCCTTTTCATAAATCGGTTGACGTTTACGTAGTGTTATTTAGCTTTCATGTTTATATCCGCATTTTCTTTGAACAGCACAAGGGCTAATAATTGTGACAAGTTTTTCAATGATATCGATATCGTCAGATTTTTTTTTATTGCTTGTACTGGTGTTCGAGCTCACAGCCCACCTGGTGTTAAGTGGTTACTGGAGCCCATAGACATCTACAACGTAAATGCCCCACCCTATATTAGCACTTAGAAGTCGTCGTGGCCTAAAGGATAAGACGTCCGGTGCATTCGTATGTAGCGATGCACTGGTGTTCGAATCCCGCAGGCGGGTACCAATTTTTCTAATGAAATACATACTTAACAAATGTTCACGATTGACTTCCACGGTGAAGGAGTAACATCGTGTAATAAAAGTGAAACCCGCAAAATTATAAATTGCGTAATTACTGGTGGTAACACCTCTTGTGAGTCCGCACGGTTTGGTACCACCTCCCTGCCTATTTCAGCCGTGAAGCAGTAATGCGTTTCGGTTTGAAAGGTGGGGCAGCCGTTGTAACTGTACTGAGACCTTAGAACTTATATCTCAAGGTGCGTGGCGCATTTACGTTGTAGATGTCTATGGGCTCCAGTTACCACTTAACACCAGGTGGGCTGTGAGCTCGTCCACTCATCTAAGCAATAAAAAAAAAACTTAGAATACTTAAAACACTCAACAAACACTTAAAAACTCTCAATTCGCTTCTTCCGCTTCGCTTCAGGTGATCCGTTCGCTGTTTCGCTTCGAGCAGTTCCGATTACTGACTGACAATAGATGGCGTTGTACTTCTCGAGCGTTCTAGGTGCTACTAGATCCTTCGATATTCGATCGACTATTCGGCGATAGATAGATACTCATAGACGACGTAAGAATAAAAGCTATCCATGAAAATCTGCGTCTTTATTATAAGAAACCCAGATGATCACTCCAACACGGTAGCAGAGCGTGGTTGCGCTATGCCTCCGTTTTCTGTGCCCGCTCTGTGACAATATTGTGTCATCAGAAACATCAGAACTCACAGTGGGTAGCTCCAACTCATCAGGACCATCTGTATTTAAACTCATGTCAACAAACACGTGTTGGTCTGAATTTTCATCATGTGACACACTTTTCTTGTCATAGAATTTTGTTTCAACAAAAAACTATGTCACGAGCAAAAACACAATTAGTGGGATCATGTGGGTCTATGAGTCTATAGCCTTTTGACTCCTCACTTATAGCCCATGAATATGTATGTTACTTTTTGATTATAATTTCTTTCTATTCTTTATCATTGCATAGGCAATGCATCCAAAAATTCTTAAATGGTGCAGATTTACTCTTTTCCTCTTGCGTCGTCTATGAGTATGGACACAAAAAAGTGTATCGCCGATAGAATAAAAACTATCCTTTTTTTTCTTTATTGCTTAGATGTGTGGACGAGCTCACAGCCCACCTGGTGTTAAGTGGCTACTGGAGCCCATAGACATCTACAACGTAAATGCGCCACCCACCTTGAGATATAAGTTCTAAGGTCTCAGATAGTTACAACGGCTACCCCACCCTTCAAACCGAAACGCATTACTGCTTCACGGCAGAAACAGGAGGGGCGGTGGTACCTACCCGTGCGGACTCACAAGAGGTCCTACCACCAGTAATTACGCAAATTATAATTTTGCGGGTTTGATTTTTATTACACGATGTTATTCCTTCACCGTGGAAGTCAATCGTGAACAATATCCATGAAAATCTGCGTCTTTATTATAAGAAACCCAGACGATCACTCCAACAATGGCGTTACTCATACCGACGTAACAATACTAACTAACGGCTTAATCTCGTGTTCTGATTGTCTTCATATTATTTCCGGCTTTTCAAATACTTTACATGTTTTCATTTTTGCAGACGGCGAAGGCGGTTCTCGTCGACATTCGAACATCGTGGTTAATTCGCCAAAGAAAATAGTTATACAAATTTAGTTTAAAAATTACCGGAAAATAAATAAAGGCGAAGTCATTATGCCGCGTCATTCGCGTACCGGGGAACTGGGTTAAGGACCAGCGTCTGTCGAACTACGTCTTAATATTTATACGTATGGACGTTTTAAACAAGAGTTTTAGCGATGTCATACCATACCACCTTTTTTTTCTTACCTATGCTGATAGCCTTGAGAGGCTATTTCACCTTCACCCTAACATATAGGTGAGCTCACGGAGCTCAAACCGGGAGTGTTGCTAACACTGGCCTTAGCAAGAGCAGTGCTTCGCAGAATCTACCACCGGATCGGAAACGCGACCCACTGAGGAGATCCGGCGAGAAACTCAGTGGGCTGTGTCTATGGGTTAATTTACTCGTCGAGCCCTTCGTCGCAAACGACGGGTTCGACGAGGACGGTGATCGGTGCTTGTGGTACCTAAAAGCACCGTTAATTGATCGGCAGGATCCGTAATAACGTGTTTTGGGCGACGTCGACTGTTTACCATTCGGTCTACAGGATCGAGTATGTAATTCTCGGCGGCCACGACAAGAGGTTTTTCATGTCGTGCCGCCTTTTCGAAGTGAATACCACCGATAATTTCACTATAGAAGTGAAACTTGAATCCTTTTAGTGCTGAGTTTGTCTTCACATATCTAACAGAAATTGCTAAAGGATTTAAAAAAAAAAAAAACTTAAAAAAGACTTTAAATTAAAAAAAAAACAATCTTAAATTAACACAGCAAAATAACTATAAATGATTATTTATAAATGTTATTAACTTATTAAGAACGTTATAAATGCGCGCGCTTAGACAAGTCTGTACAGGTCAATACTTATTAACTATAAACAAACTGTGCAATAATCGCTATTCCGACGCTCCACACTTTATACGCATTAATGGAGAGTCGATCTATCGACGGTTCGCGCTCAAAGGATTAAGAAGTAGAGCATCACATTATCAAATTAGAAATTTGTCGGTTTTTCGTTTTAATAAATTACAAAATCGCCAATAAGGTTTTCATAACAAATACATGTAGGTACACAGGTCTTTCTGTGCACAGCGATATTCAATTTCATAAATCTTGTTTCACACGACTCCGACGCCCTGAAATATGAGGTTGTACCGTCATCAGAATAGGAATGAAATTAAGAAACCAAGTCGTATTGGCTTTTTGGTTAGATACCCATTGCACTTTACTTAAGACTTATGCATTCTGGTAATCAAACGCCGAAGCTTTTTTTTTATTGCTTATATGTGTGGACGAGCTCACAGCCCACCTGGTGTTACATGATGCATGTGACTAGGAGATGTATGGGAATGGTAGTGCAAGGTAGAGGAGGAAGAGGTCAACCGAAAAAGACATGGATGGAGTGTTTTTTTTTTCTTTTTTATTGCTTATCTCTCTTGTGGGTCCGCACGGGTAAGTACAACCACCCCACCTATTTCTGCCGTGAAGCAGTAATGCGTTTGGTTTGAAGGGTGGGGTAGCAGTTGTAACTATACTGAGAACTTAGAACTCATATCTCAAGGTGGGTGACGGCATTTACGTCGTAGATGTCTATGGGCTTCGGTAGCCACTTAACACCAGATGGGCTGTGATCTCATCCAACCATTTATGCAATAAAAAAATAATAAAAAAACAGCTTAAGACGAGTTGGGCCGTGTGCCCATTCAACCGTCCAGTACAATTAAAGACCTATACTTATTGACTATGCCAACGCTACGACTGGATTTCGTTACATTTTCGGATATGAGCAATAATGCTACCGGAATTCCTAATCAGGGTTCTAGATTTCGTTACAGGTATGCGAGGAATTTCTATTACATATATATATATATATAGATGAGTATAATTCACACTCCGATCACATGCCTTAGCGGGTATGGCGTAACATTATGTTTTTTTTTTGAAGTGAAAACTTCTTTATAATCGTTGTGATTTCAAACCGGATGCAACGGAAAAAACGACAGGTAAGAGACACAAATACAAAAATGTGTAGGATGAAGCCAGCAAAGAATGAGACAGAAATATACATACTATTTAATACAGCGCCATCTGTGAGATTTTTTAATACTAACGCGTGTATGAAAGCTCTTGTAGTGAATTTTAATTTAGGATTATACGTGAAATTAAAATATAAATTCACAGAGGGCGCTACCTTACAATTATTTACTAATGACAAAATTTTACATATACTTAAGACGTTTAGCATAATTGTATTTTAATTTTGGAAGGTTTCACTTCTACCACGTGTGAATTGCACACGTTTTTTTTTTTTATTGCCTTCGTAGGCAGACGAGCATACGGCCCACCTGATGGTGAGTGGTTACCGTCGCACATGGACTTCAGCAATGCCAAGGGCAGAGCCAAGCCGCTGCCTACCGCTTAATACTCTCCACAAGCCTCGTTTGAAGAATGTTGTACTATAACGAATTATTAAAATAATCCCAGTTTAAGGTGTATTTTATAATTAAGTTTAACGATGTAAAATATATTTCATTGGTGCTATATCGACTGACAGCTTTCTGAAAAAACTATCTGGTTGCCCGGCGACGTCTCTGCCGCTCCGCCCGCATGCATTCCCCTTCAAGACCGACTAGTAGAGTAAATAGGGATGTGTGATGTGTGCGTTATAGTACTTCATTTATCGGTTGACTAAAAAAGCTTTTATTATCCATACGAAAATGCTGCCACTCACCTTGGGACATGAGGTCGAGGTTTCAAAAATGGAAAAACAAGGCTGGTAGTCCCCACAGAACGCTCCTGTAGCAGTTTTTTTTTAAGTTATTTTATGACCTGGTAACTAAGACCTTTAAGTCATGTCTTATTTTAATTTATATTCTTACTTATACGAAAAATGAGAATATGAAGTGAAATGAAATAAAGATGGTTAATTTAAGACATTAATCAACTGAGATGAAATGAGATAAGATGATATGGGATGACATAATATAATCTCAGTAATGGTGGTCATTTACTGAGACTTTTTCAGTGGACTTTTTGGAGGATCACCAGAAGCTACGTTCAGCGGCTTTGTTTCATTTTCCCACATTTGTGCACTTTCACAGATATTAAACAGTTAATAAACCATCGTTATTACACATTTAAGCCTGAAGAAACTCTTAAATAGACAAAATAAAACAATGCACACAACTTCACTCCTCGCGTTCCCGCCAAAAAGTCTCACTAGCAGTAATTACGATATTTTATCCATTACCGTCAACTAAACAATAATTTATCGAATTCAAAATCGGAAAAAATCTCTTTGGAAAAATCTTGTCCCAAAATGTGTGGTTTGTTTTTTTATTTATTGTTATACACCTCCACACCGCCCACCTGATGATAAGTAGTTACTGTCGCAAGGGCCAAACCGCAGCCTATTCAAGCGAAGTCTTATAATCATCAATCTCATTTGGTGATGCTACAAATCCCACTCAGGTAATACCGTGGAAGGATCTCATTGAAATACCATCACTTTCCTGCCCTTCTCCCAGTCACCTAGGGTCGGCGCAACAGGTTTTCTCCTTCCATACTCCTCCATCATATACCTTTTTTTTTTATTGCTTCGATGGGTGGACGAGCTCACAGCCCACCTGGTGTTAAGTGGTTACTGGAGCCCATAGACATCTACAACGTAAATGCGCCACCCACCTTGAGATATAAGTTGTAAGGTCTCAGTATAGTTACAACGGCTGCCCCACCCTTCAAACCGAAACGCATTACTGCTTCACGGCAGAAATAGGCAGGGCGGTGGTACCTACCCGCGCGGACTCACAACAGGTCCTACCACCAGTAATTACGCAAATTATAATTTTACGGGTTTGATTTTTATTACACGATGTTATTCCTTCACCGTGGAAGTCAATCGTGAACATTTGTTGAGTACGTATTTCATTAGAAAAATTGGTACCCGCCTGCGGGATTCGAACACCGGTGCATCGCTTCAACACGAATGCACCGGACGTCTTATCCGTTAGGCCACGACGACTTCACTCACCCCCCTTTTAAACATATCGTCTTTCACGCAATCCATCCATTTTTTCTTAAGTCTACCTCTTTCTCTCCTTTCTTCTTCTTCTATCTCATTGAAATACCGTATGGTATTATTTCATTAAATCAATAAAGAAAACATTACACACACTACATACCATGTATTTGACGCACACACGCATGCATACTATTTATTGTCAAACTTTTGTTCTTGACGTCTGTTGTCAAATTGAGAATAGATTAAATATCGTTTGCCTTTGTTAATATTTTTTATAGTGTAGCCCAAAATTTGTGATTATAGAAGTATAAAATAAAATCATAATAGTATACAAACTTACAATTCCAATTACATAATTATAGTCGAATTTCGACTACCGCGGGACCTCTAGTTAACATTATTACATTAGGACAAATCGAAATATCAAATTTGTTACATATCGATTTTACGTATCCAATTCGTAATTAACAAATACGTTGTTTCCAATCAACGATTTGTGTTTCCAACAAATGGATTACGTTTGTTTGTAAGCTTAGTATACATTAGATTGGCCAATTAAACGGAGTTTCTAATTAATCAACCAAAACCGAATCACATAATTATCAGTCTCTATCGCATTACTACGAACTGGCGTGTAAAAATAAATATTAATAGCTTTTTCCCGCGACGCTGTCCGCGTAGAATAATTACTTTGGTATAACGTTAAAATTTAACCCCCCACTTCTTTTACGTAGAAAGTTTTGGGAGGCTTAAACGACAATGGGAAGATCTTCCACCGAGCGGGTGATATTGCTCGGTAGACCGACGGTCCGAATGTTGTTGTTCGGAACTTGTATATGTGCGAGCTTGTCTTGAAAATTTCGTAAGCGAGATTCAGACATCTGTCAAATATCTTGCGTTGTATGATGGCTACCCGCCACAAGTGAAAATATTTTTGAATTATACAATGTTAAGGAGCTATTTAAACCCCTATTTTGAAACATTCTTTATTGGTGCTCCACTAGTATTGGTCTTGCCGTGATATTATATAGCCTATAGCCTTCCTCAATCGATGGGCTATCTAACACTGAAATAATTCAAATCGAACCAGTAGTTCCTGATATTAGCGCGTTGAAACAAACAAACAAACTCTTCAACTTTATAATATTAAGTATAAATTATATTTTGATTGTGGTAATATATCGATGGATTGAGCCCCTAACTCGCATTAAAGAAAAGGTGCATATACAAAAATTACAATTGATCTGATCTTTTTTTCCTGTTAACACTGGTCAGGATGTAAGATCGTAGTGTTTATTATATAGAAAATAAATAGTAAATTTATTAAATAAATTTGTCCACGACGCGTGTGCATTTTTCTAGTCTTGAAGTCGATAAAAATTACATTCAAAGATTTTATTATATACAAATAAACATACCAAGCTAATAACATCACGTTAATAGATGTGGTCTGTTGATCACAGTCACTTTGTTACGAAAAATGATTTGATTGGCTTCTTCGGTGAAGCGACGGGTCAACGCCCAGCCGACGTCGCCCTAAACACGTCATGTGGGATCCTCTCGGTGCTTTTAGGCACTTCAGTCACCATTGGACCAAGACTTCCCAGAATTCGTCGTGCAACCTAACCGACAGACACTATCCACTGAGTTTCTCGACGGATCTTCTCAGTGGATAACGATTCTGCTATGGTGGTAGCGAAATTTTTTGGTAGTGTTAGCCAATTCTCTCAGGCTGAGCCCCATGAGCTCACCCTACCAAATCGTGCGTAGCTGAAATAGCCCCTCGACGCTACCGGCGATTAGGTAGGGTAAAAAGAAAGGTTTGATTTGTTTTCTATGAGCCATGACCGAGGACGGAGATCGGACATCGGCTGAGAGAGTGCCAGGAATTTTCTATAAGTGAATATAGATCTGAACAAAGACAATGACAACCGCCGGTGTAGACAATTAGAGACATCTGATGTATTTCGGTAATCAGGCTGGTGGCAGAGCATTTTAGAAACTGCACAGATGTAAGCCAACCCTAGCGATTCTGCCACGAACGATTCTCTCAGCTGAACAGGTAAGCCCCCTTTAATTATTTATGAAGCTTCGACTTTAAGTTGACTGTGAACGTTTTTGACTGTCTGTCTAATAGAAAAAGACGAGTCTAGAAGTCTAGAGCGTTGTACCTATTTGTGAAAAATTTCAAATGCTACATTGTCAGCATTTTTGTAACCTCACTTAAGGCGCTTGTTCATTTGCCGGTTGTCCTGCTCAGCTGATTATCTTTTTTTTTCCCGTAAGCGTAACTAACGTGTAGATGTAGGTGAGCTCACGGGGCTCAAACCTGGTGACGTTGCTAACACTAGCCCTAGCAAGAGCAGTGCTTCGCAGAGTCTACCACCGGATCGAAATCATGACCCACTGAGAGGATCCGCCGAGAAACCTAGTGGGCTGTGTCTATGGGTTAATTTACTGAAAATAGTGACCGGCGCTTAAAGTACCTAAAAGCACCGTTAGTGGATCGGGAGGATCCAAAATGACTTATTTTGGGCGACGTCGACTGTTTACCATTTGATCCACAGGATCGGGTATGTAATTTCCGGCGGCACGACAAGGGGGTTTTCTTGTCGTACCGCCTTCTCAAAGTGGCGCACTGATGCCGACTGAACATACTTACTCATGGAGTCAAGCTCCAGGTCATCATGGAGATCCACGTTCCTCATGAACCACGGTGCTCTGATGGCTATCCTGCAAAAATGGGATTGAGTAACTTGAAGGGGTTTCAAATTAAATGACCGCATGACCGGGTGTATGCAAGTTTTGTAGAGTATCACCTTACTACAAAGCTCAGCTGCTATTGACCGGTTGCCGACCCCAAAACTCATCGCAACACGAAAGCCGTCGTTCAGCCTCAGACGTTAAGTCGAAATTTCAATGACTACTTTAATCAACGAACATCAAAGATTCATTGACTAAAATGTTGTAGAAACTTGACAGTGTGTGAACGTGCCGACCCGACAAAGAAAAAGTGCACTCGACGCGGCCTCTTTGTTCGCGATACCGCCGTGCGACCGACGGGGTCAACGACCTGATCAGCGTTGATTGGAAAATCGATAGTCCTCATCCATAGCTAATTTTATTGAGATCTATTCTACTTCAGTAGTTTTAAATTACAAAGGGCATAAAAATTTAATATAAGTGTGTTTTAAAACATCTATCTAGATTCTAAATAGATCTAGATTCCACATTGGTCAGTTCAAGTTAAAGCATAAAGAGATCTTATTCAGATCCGGCGAGCGCGAGATGACAATTTCAACTTAGTACAGTCGGAAAAACAAAAACGGAACTTTTTCACTAATACAATCAAAAAGTTTGCGATAAAATAAAAGATAGAAGGAAACAATTTGCGAGAACTTTACGGTATAGTGGAGTATGCTAAATGATAATTTATAATCGTGTGTTAGAGATATCAAGCAGGAGAAAACTGTATTTAATCACTATTGCATTTGATATCACAATTTTCACATGTCCGAGTGAAACTGGAAAGGCCTACGAGCCACCAGTAATCCTTCAATCATAAAAAAAGATATCACAACACACGGCTTATCTTTATTAATACAATTCATAGTGTTACGGTAAGAGTGACGCCATCTATCGCCGAATATTCGAACGAATATCGGGGAACTAGTAGCACCTAAAACGCTCGAGAAGTAAAACGCCATCTATTGTCAGATAGCGGAAACACAATACTCGAAATGTGTCGAAAATTCTCGATAATTCTAGGAATGTGGTATCGGCTATAAAAGCGTTGCAGAGATGGCACGCAGTCAGTTAGTAATCGGAACTACTCGAAGCGAAACAGCGAACGGATCACCTGAAGCGAAGCGGAAGAAGCGAATTAAGAATTTTAAAGTGGTTGTGAAGTGCTTTAAGTGTTGAATATAGTTTTTAATTTGTACTGCGGTAGAATTTTATTTATCCCGAACCCCAGCGCGTAACAATAGCAACCTTAACGGGGTCCGAACTATATAAAGATTATGTTCCGTAAATTCTTCTAGCATTAGAATTTGTTACATCATTATGAGCTAGTTTCACATGAAAATAGTAAAAGCAAACTTAAAACGCACAGGTGTGCTATTTCGTTATTTCTGTTGTCTGTACCGAACTAACAAGATCTCATATAACAGAGATAGCGCTTCTCCCGATGTGAGCATTCAAGTGAAACCATAATACGAGTCCAACTTGAAAACGGTCGTCAAGGCAAAAGCGAGAGCGAGTTTCAATTTATTATTTAATTAAAAACAATAAAAAAAAGACGTGTGGCACTCGGGGACTGCCGCGGTAAAGCTATTGCAAAGCATTTTTTATCAACTTATGCAATTACAAATAGACAATAATAATTTAATGTTAAAACAATAATAAAAATAAGACCACGCTATATTTATAAACATTAACAAAAGCAAAACATTAACTGTCCCCTTCACACTCATAAGCTAGACCGCGTGAGAGAGAGATGGGCAGACTTTTTATGATGCTCATGCAGTGCGACGTCACGCCGCGCGCTTATTCACAAACACTACACCAGCGCAACGTGTGAATGTGTGGAACGCGAGCTACATAGTAGGCGTAGTGGGGGTGTCAGGTTATTTTCGTTACGGAATTTCTTGATTCAGTCGCCGCGCTCAAGGCCCGCGATAGAAGCTATGCAATAGCTTAAAAATAGAGAAAAAGTTTTACGCGATTAAAACACAATACGAAAGGGTGAAAACGTAGTCAAGTTGCGGGCCACGCGGAGGACGTTTTAACAAAATAGAAATAGTATTTTATGAACGTTTATTCTGCACCAAATCTTACTTAAGACTAACTTATTACTAATCTTAATCTAACGGAATGGGCATCGGACCACCGGTCCAGCAGATGGAGTCGTCTGCGAATTCCACAATTCAGCAGTTGAGTTCGCCGAAGATCTGCCCTTGCATACTTGTGTCAGCAGAGGTGCCCGACGTAACTACGTTGACCAATATTTATAATCAAACAGATGACGTTATCCAAAAAAAATATTTTATTAATACTAAGTACATTCAATTCCCGTGAAACTCCTCTCTTGACTTAACTCATCTTGTTTAAGTACTAGTAAATTTGGCTTCTTACCTTTCTACTACTCAACATATAAGTTTTTATTTATTTATTGCTTAGGTAGGTAGACGAACTCACAGCTCACCTGGTGTTAAGTGGTTAGTGGAGTCCATAGACATTAGACATCCACAACGTAAATGCGCCACCTACCTTGAAATATGAATTCTAAGGTCTCAGTATAGTTACAACTACATACAAAGCGTATGGCTATCTTTGTCTAATAATGTTTCATCGGCAGTTAGCACATGCTTATTTTGACCCCAAATGACGTCATACGCAATTCAGCCAAGTTTAGCCGACATAAATATTGAACGCGGACTTTTGTAAAAGATATGAGTTCTAAGGTCTCAGTATAGTTACAACGACTGTCCCGCCCTTCAAGCCGAAACACATTACTGCTTCACGGCAGAAATAGGCAGGTGTAACCTACCCGTGCGGACTCACTAGAGTTCTTACCACCTAATATAATCAGTATTGTCCGCTTCGCTTATGACTTGGATGGCGATTAAAATATGAGCGGTTCGCGATCCGATGTATGCCCACTCGAAAGATATGCTCGTTTTTAGTAGTGGGACTATGCATTTAACGTGAAATAAACCTGGGACTCTGGAAAACAGCATTCTAATGTAGTCCAAGGTAAAAATCTAGAACTATAACGAATTAAAACTATCTAAGTCGAAGGTATAGCTTAATGATGTATGAACAACCAACAATGAACCTAAAAGATAAGTAATTGAGTAGTAAGTTGAGAGTAAGTAAAGACAATTAAGCAGTCATGACTTACGCGAGTGTGGTGTTCGCTCACGCGGCCCGCACGCACATAGACACCCTCCAATCTTTACAATCCCGCTTTTGCAGGTCAGCCGTCGGAGCTCCGTGGTTCGCGAGGAACGTTGACCTACACGACGACCTGGGCCTCGAATCGATCCGCAAACACATGAAGTCAGCGTCGGAACGATACTTCGATAAGGCTATGCATCATGATAATCGCCTTATCGTTGGCGCCGCTGACTACTCCCTGAATCCTGATCACGCAGGAGCCAGTCACCGTCGTCGCCCTAGACACATCCTTACGGACCCATCAGATCCGATAACTTTTGCATTAGACGCCTTCCGCTCTAACACTAGGAGTAGAGACCCCAGTTAGCGTACTCGTCGAACTCGGCAAAGAGTTCGACGTGCAACCTAACCCATGCATCAGCCGGTTGAATTTCTCGCCGGACCTTCTCAGCGGGTCCCTATTCCGATCCGGTAGTAGATTCAGCTGTTAGGGTCCCAGATTGAGAAACTTGCTCACAATACGAGTCTATAATGCTTAAATATCTATATAAGAAAAGTTAATTCCACCAAATTTTTATTTCAAATTAAGCAGAAAGCGTAGAGCTAATCTTTGTGTAATAATGTTTCATCGGTGATTAGCACAGCCCTTAGTTTGGCCCCAAATGACGTCATACGCAATGAAATTCAGCCAAATTTGGAAAAAAAATATGGTAATGAGATTATCGCAATAAATAGCAAACATAAATATTGGAGCTGACTTTTGTGTACTATCTATACATCTATACATATAAATAAAATTGGAGTGTCTGTTTGTAATATTGAAATAACCGCTTTTTACTACATGCATATGAATATACCTAGTCAGGTCATAAGTATTGTCACACAGTAAAAACTTTTCTTTTAGAATGCTGGCCACAAAAAAGTTTATTGAATTCGAATTTCGAATTGTTCATGAAAATTAAAATGTATACTTTTAGAATTTTACTCATTTTTAAATATGGAGTGGACGCTTAAAGAAGACCGTGTTGCAGTTATTGCGTTGCATCGCTGCGGTTACGCGCCAATTCAAATTCTTAACATACTGAAAAATTTTAATATAACCAAAATATTCGTTTATCGTACCATCAAACGATACAATGAAGACTCTAGTGTAGATGACAGGTCAAGAAGTGGTCGCCCTCGGTCTGTTAGGACTCCAGCAGTGATAAAAGCTGTGAAGGCGCGAATTCAAAGAAATCCCAAACGTAAGCAGAAACTGTTGGCCCTTCAGATGGGGTTAAGCAGAACCACGGTGAAAAGGGTGTTAAATGAAGACTTGGGCTTCGGGCATATCGATGCATGACTTACATTTAAGTATGTACATTGCTAACTCCAGCACCCACCCGTTCAGAGCCTAAGGACACTTCCAACAATTACAAAAAAAGCCTTTAAGCATTTCTAAGAATTCAGAATAAAACAATGAACTCTCAAAGACTTGTGCTTTTCAAGGAACTGTCTTCGTAATCTTTTTCTCTCGCTCTCGTTGCTATCGAGAGCAGCTCTAACAATACTATCTATTAAAACTGTTTCCACTAATCTGCGGTAATCTTTACTGCATTGTGAAACACCTCTTTATCTATATATTAATACGTGAAGCAAAAACTTTGTATCCCTTTTTACGAAAATTGCGCGGACGGAGGAGTATGAAATTTTCCACACTTATAGAGAATATAGAGAAGAAGTGCACAATGCTAATATTTTTTTTTAAAACAATGCATAAAAGATACATTAAATCAATAAAGAAAACATTACACACACTACATGCCATGTATTTGACGCACACACGCATGCATACTATTTATTGTCAAACTTTTGTTCTTGACGTTTCCCTCCCACCAAGCATACTGGCGACTAGCTAGGACTCTCAAATCCGAAACTACCGCTACTATGCCTCCCCTCGTACGCCCTTCAGGCCAACCACCGGCATTCGATGACGATGACAAGGCTGAGCTGCTGGCCGATGCACTGCAAGAGCAGTGCACCACCAGCACTCAACACGCGGACCCCGAACACACCGAGTTAGTCGACAGGGAGGTCGATCGCAGAGCTTCCCTGCCGCCCTCGGACACGTTACCCCCCATTACCACTGACGAAGTTAGAGACGCGATCCACAACCTACAACCTAGGAAGGCACCCGGCTCCGACGGCATCCACAACCGCGCGCTAAAACTCTTGCCAGTCCAACTGATAGCAATGTTGGCTACAATTTTAAATGCCGCTATGACGCACTGCATCTTTCCCGCGGTGTGGAAAGAAGCGGACGTTATCGGTATACATAAGCCGGGCAAACCGACAAACGAAACTTCCAGTTACCGTCCGATTAGTCTCCTCTCGACGATAGGAAAAATTTACGAACGGCTCCTTAGGAAACGCCTCTGGGATTTTGTTACCGCGAACAAAATTCTCATAGACGAACAGTTCGGATTCCGCTCTAAACACTCGTGCGTACAACAAGTGCACCGCCTCACGGAGCACATTCTGATAGGACTAAATAGGCGTAAACAAATCCCGACCGGCGCCCTCTTCTTCGACATCGCGAAGGCGTTCGACAAAGTCTGGCACAACGGTTTAATTTATAAACTGTACAACATGCCAGACAGACTCGTGCTCATCATACGAGACTTCTTGTCGAACCGTTCGTTTCGATATCGAGTAGAGGGAACTCGTTCTCGTCCCCGTCAACTGACCGCCGGAGTCCCGCAAGGCTCCGCGCTCTCCCCGTTATTATTTAGTTTGTATATCAATGATATACCCCGGTCTCCGGAGACCCATCTAGCGCTCTTCGCCGATGACACGGCTATCTACTACTCGTGTAGGAAGATGTCGCTGCTTCATCGGCGACTCCAGATCGCAGTAGCCACCATGGGACAGTGGTTCCGGAAGTGGCGAATAGACATTAACCCCACGAAAAGCGCAGCGGTGCTCTTCAAAAGGGGTCGCCCTCCGAACATCACTTCGAGCATCCCACTCCGTAGTAGGCGCGCAAACACCTCCGCCGTTAGTCCCATCACTCTCTTTGGCCAGCCCATTCCGTGGGTCTCGAAGGTCAAATATCTAGGCGTCACCCTCGACAGAGGGATGACATTCCGTCCCCATATAAAAACGGTACGCGACCGCGCCGCGTTTATTCTAGGACGACTCTATCCAATGCTTTGTAGTCGAAGCAAACTGTCCCTCCGTAATAAGGTAACTCTCTACAAAACTTGTATACGCCCCGTCATGACGTATGCAAGCGTAGTGTTCGCTCACGCAGCCCGCACCAACTTGAAATCCCTTCAGGTTATTCAATCACGATTCTGCAGGATAGCCGTCGGAGCGCCTTGGTTCCTTAGGAATGTGGATCTCCACGACGACCTGGAGCTCGACTCTTTTAGTAAGTATCTACAGTCGGCATCGCTGCGCCATTTTGAGAAGGCGGCACGACATGAGAACCCTCTCATCGTAGCCGCTGGAAATTACATACCCGACCCAGTAGACCGAATGGTAAACCGTCGACGTCGCCCAAAGCACGTCATTACGGATCCTCCTGATCCATTAACGGTGCTTTTAGGCACCACAAGCACCGGTCACCGTCCTCGTCGAACCCGTCGCTTGCGACGAAGGGCTCGACGAGCGAACTAACCCATAGACACAGCCCACTGAGTTTCTCGCCGGATCTTCTCAGTGGGTCGCGTTTCCGATCCGGTGGTAGATTCAGCGAAGCACTGCTCTTGCTAGGGTCAGTGTTAGCAACTCTCCGGTTGAGCCCCGCGAGCTCACCTACTAACGTTAGGGTGAAGCTGAAATAGCCTCTCAAGGCTATCAGCATAGGTAGGAAAAAAAAAAAAAAAACTTGACGTTTGTGGTCAAATTGAGAATAGATTAAATATTGTTTGTCTTTATTAATATTTTTTATAGTGTAGCCGAAAATTTGTGATTATAGAAGTATAAAATAAAATCATAATAGTGTACAAACTTATTATACAATTCCAATTAATTATAGTCGAATTTCGACTACTGCGGGACCTCTAGTTCTTAGGAGAATTGTCAACTAACGCATTTGCATAATTTCATATCTCTTGTCACAGAACTGGAGTAGTCACAAAGACGGACAGAAACGGCTTTTATTTTCTATATAAAAATTACTATGTTTTTTTTAAAAAAAAAACCGTAAATCTTATACGCAAAGAATGTTATAAAAGTTTGTGAATTTTGAATAAATATTTTTACATATTTCAAACATATTTGTTTTAAAATATAAATTTATAGCTTTATAGTATGGCTCCGTAGAAATTCTTGTGTGTGTACATCTTTTTTTTTATTGCTTAGATGGTTGGACGAGCTCACAGCCCACCTGGGGTTAAATGGTTACTGGAGCCCATAGACATCTACAACGTCAATGCACCACCCACCTTCAGATGTAACTTTTAAGATCTCAGTATAGTTATAACGGCTGCCCCACCCTTCAAGCCGAAACGCATTACTGCTTCACGGCAGAAATAGGCGAGGTGGTGGTACCTACCCGTGCGGACTCACAAGAGGTCCTACCACCAGTAATCCTATCCACCAGTAAGCCTGTTGTTTTTTGGCTTCCAATAACGTCACAGATACTGAATATAAGTTCAGTGGAATCTTGTATAATTTGCCAGATATTTTACATATTATATATTTATATATATTTTATATATATTTTTTTATATATTTTTATGTATTTTTTTTTTATTTTTGTTGTTAATGCACTGTCGATTGCACCTATAATTGAGGTGACATATGCCATGAACTTTTGTCAATTGTTCAATGTTTTGTATCGATGATCACTTTGTTGGTGTAACTTAATAAATAAATAAATATATAAAAGTAATGCCCGATCTTCTATTTTGAATTTCGCTTTTATTTCCATTACGTGCTCACACAATCATGAACGAAGCAACCTCCTATGACGAGCAGATTCATAGTTCACTCACCCTGTAGTTCAATCATTTCAATGCTAATTTGTTTGAACAACTTTTGATATTCATGTCGCTTTCAGTTTTCCCAGACGTATAAGAAAATCTAATGCTGTTAATAAGAAGCGCTCGTTCGTTTTGAAGCTAAACCGAAAAGCTTGGTTATAAACGAAATAAAATCCACAGAAATTAATTAATATGCGTGCCAATTGAAGTCGCAGATAATTCAATCTACTAGAGCAGTGATTCTCAACCACTGTTCCGCGGCACTTTTGTGTGCCGCCCAATTTCAAAAGTGTGCCGCCAAATTTTGCGAATATATAATAATGTTAATATTATTAAATTATATAATTTTAAAAGAAAAATATTTTAAACATGAATATATATTTAAACACAAAAAAAATTTAAAGTATATTTTAGTTTATTTCGTATATTAAAATTTTTTGATAAACTATTTATGCAGTGTGTTGTAGTAAGTAAATAATTTTTATCTTTTTTTTTATGTGCCGCCAAATTTTGAAATCGTTAAATATGTGCCGCAACAAAAAAAAGGTTGAGAATCACTGTACTAGAAACAAATAAACAATATTAACCTATTCTCAATTTGACCACAGACTAACAGAGCACCAAAAGCTTGACAATAAACATAGAGTATTCATAAGTGTGTGTGTCAAATAGATGATAGTGTGTGTAACGTTTTTTTATTGATTTAATGTATTATTAATGCATAATTTAAAAAAAAAATACCATTCTCCACTCCTTCGCCATATCTTATATCTTTAAACGAGCAATTCTTGCATATTAATACATATATATAATCTGAATCTCGGAAACGGCTCCAACGATTTTCATAAAATTTAGTATACAGGGGATTTCGGGGGCGATAAATCGATCTAGCTTCGATTTATTTTGAGAAAATGTTCTTTTATTCGTGTTTTCAATAATCAACTCTTCCCGAGATCTATTGGCGAATAATAATACTATTTTTCTTAATTGAGGGCAACTAACCAAGATGGCGTTATCATCATCATCTAGTTCTTTTTAAATGTGGGAAATTTCATACTCCTCCGTCCGCGCAATTTTCGTAAAAAGGGGTATAAAGTTTTTGCTTCACGTATTAATATATAGATACTTAAGATAACATATCGAGGGGTGAAAAGTTATTTGGTTTAAGCGACATTTCGTTTAACACGCGACATTTATCTTTGTATTTTTTTATTATTTTTTTATTTCTTAGATGGATGGACGAGCTCACAGCCCACCTGGTGTTAAGTGGTTACTGAAGCCCATAGACATCTACAACGTAAATGCGCCAGATACAAGTTCTAAGATCTTAGTATAGTTACAACGGCTTACCCACCCTTCGAACCGAAACGCATTACTGCTTCACGGCGGAAATAGGCGGGGTGGCGGTACCTACCCTTAGAGACCTTAGAACTTATACCTTAAGGTGGGTTGCGCATTTACGTCGTAGATGTCTATGGGTTCCAGTAACCACTTAACACCAGGTGGGCTGTGAGCTCGTCCACCCATATAAGCAATAAAAACAAAACTCACAAATCTATAAGCAAATACTTACATGAATCTCCAGCACATACGCTAAACATAAAGACGTATATCGCACACGTATTGGTAAGTTTGAAAGGAACATTTTAAATCTATGAAGGTCCAAAGCCGATGTACAATGGAAGTATTTCCTCGGATTGAACGTACGGAACAAGTTCAAGTTTTAAGCTGTCCTGCGTATACTTACAAAGTTCGACGGACTTCATTTCCACCGTCACACATAATATAATAATATATCGACGCTTGAAAGGCAAACGTGACTAAGCGACACTACTTGCTTTGTACTTAAATGATAGGCAATAACTATATTCGATGCGCAAAAAACATATATTTCTAGGTCTATTAAAATCATTTCAATCCTACAGCTAGATTCGTTAAAATAGAATTTTTTTCAGGTATTTCAACTTTAGTCTACTGTAAAGTTCACGCATTGTCACTTAGTCACGTTTGCCTTTCAAGCGTCGATATATATAATTTTCCTACCTATGCTGATAGCCTTGAGAGGCTATTTCAGCTTCGTCCTAACATGTAGGTGAGCTCGCGGGGCTCCAGGCGGAAGTGTTGCTAGCACTGGCCCTAGCAAGAGCAGTGCTTCGCAGAATGCTAAAAATGTTCACAATTTAAAAGAGTATTGATTTTTTATTGTGATTTTCCTCGCCCGGTATTCTAAGGTGGCCCTTGTCATTCTAAAGAGCTGTGCTAGGCTTTTGTTGTAAAACTAACAGCCGAACTATCTTTTTTTTTTCATTGCTTAGATGGGTGGACGAGCTCACAGCCCACCTGGTGTTAAGTGGTTACTGAAGCCCATAGACATCTACGCCGTAAATACGCCACCCACCTTGAGATATAAGTTTTAAGATCTCAAGTACAGTTACAACGGCTGCCCCATCCTTCAAACCGAAACGCATTACTGCTTCACGGCAGAAATAGGCAGGCTGGTGGTACCTAACCGTGCGGACTCACAAGAGGTCTTACCACCAGTAATTACACAAATTATAATTTTGCGGGTTTCATTTTTATTACACGATGTTATTCCTTCACCGTGGAAGTCAATCGTGAACATTTGTTAAGTACGTATTTCATTCGAAAATTTGGTACCCGCCTGCGGGATTCGAACACCGGTGCATCGCTCAACACGAGTGCTCTGAGGAATTGTTCGAGATGATACCGGCATCTCGTTTTTACCATCGCACCGCCTGCCACCGGAGTAGAGTTCATCCCTACTACCTGGAGCCACTGTGGTCATCCACAGTGCGTTTCCAGAGGTATTTTTTGCCAAGTACCATCCGACTATGGAATGGCTCCCCTCCACGGTGTTTCCCGAGCGCTATGACATGTCCTTCTTCAAACGAGGCTTGTGGAAAGTATTAAGCGGTAGGCAGCGGCTTTGCTCTGCCCCTGGCATTGCTGAAGTCCATGGGCGACGGTAACCACTCACCATCAGGTGGGCCGTATGCTCGTCTGACTACAAGGGCAATAAAAAAAAAGTCTTATCCTTTAGGCCACGACGACTATCTCCCTATTTAAATCTTAACAGTCTGGATGCAAACGCGTGCGGGCAAAGTTGTCGGTCACCAAATAAAAATCCATTTCGTCTATCTACCAACTGACTATACTGGTGGTAGGACCTCTTGTGAGTCCGCGCGGATAGGTACCACCGCCCTGCCTATTTCTGCCGTGAAGCAGTAATGCGTTTCGGTTTGAAGGGTGGGGCAGCCGTTGTAACTATACTGAGATCTTAGAACTTATATCTCAAGGTGGGTGGCGCATTTACGTTGTAGATGTCCATGGGCTCCAGTAACCACTTAACACCAGGTGGGCTGTGAGCTCGTTCACCTATCTAAGCAATAAAAAAAAAAAAACTGAATCTAATTGTCGCGCTTACACTACGGTGTAAGCGCATGTCCTACACATCTGAATATAAGTTGTACGCCGTCTTCTGAACAAGTAGGATCGGAGCTTCGTAGAATCACGTAACTGCTTGTTTTTCAATTCAACGCTACTGAACGTTTTCTCAAGGTTTGTTTACGTAATATATATTGACGTTTGCAAAATTACCGTTGCTTTAGATGCGAACACGAATTAAACTGTGTTCAATATTGCCAGCGTTTCTACCATGGAGCAGTCACACATCGTTGTGTTAAAATAGATAAAATGTTGATCTTTATTTCGGTGAAATGTGTGTAAAGTCATCAAATACTTCAGACAATGAAACAACTGCCTTTTCCGTGATATAAATACGAATTTATTGACAATATAAAAAATAAAACTAGTTATAATAAATTCATCTAACAAAAATATCCACTGATCTGTAATATATGTAAATACGATAAAAAAACATTTAAAGCCCTTAAATATCCCTGTTTAAATTAATATTTCAAACAATGCTATTGTATTTAAGTAGTAAGTTTGAATTATTTCTCTTCATTGAATGACAGACGAGTGAACTTGTCTAAGAAAGATCTTTTTAACGGCCGTCTGGTGTAGTGGTAAGTGACATGGTCATTACACAAGTGGGTCGCGGGCTCGAATCCCGCCAAGGGAAGATATTTGTATGATAAATATAAATGTATTTTCCAGGGCTATGGATGTATATTAAATATATGTATGTGTATAATAAAAATCTTACATTTATTTCCGTTATCTGGTACCTGTAACACAAGCTCTTTTCGAACTTAGCACGGGACCAGTTAACGTGGCGTGATTGTTAGTAAATATATATTTATTTATTTTAAAATCAAAGAGGTTAAAGACCTTTCACATAAGATCTCTTTATTGAAACAATGCTTGTCTATGTAAGTACATATGTAGTGTACCGTATTTATTATATTTTTTAACTCAACCAGTCTTTATAAATACATGTAATTTTTCTTCATCCTTATTTTTTGACAATGTCATCTGTCATTCTTCTTTTCTTTTTCGACTTCTTGCAAATAGGTTGAAGTATTTCTACCTAGATGTGGTAGTGATCTTTTTAGTCGCCACAAGGTTTACATGTGTATAATGTAAATATAAGAACCATAATTTAAACTAAATTTACAATATAAAACTATACAACGCATCGTACTGATATTCACTTTTCTTCTTCTTTGTCTCCACCTTATCCCGCTAGGTGGGACCGGTACAGCGATTTTTTCTATTCCATTCTCCTCTATCAGCCGTCATCTCAACACTAGCTCCTCTCTCTCTCATGTCGTCATTCACACACTCCATCCATGTCTTCTTACCCCTCTACCTTGCACTACCATTCCCATACATCTCCTAGTCACATGCATCTCCTCTCTACGCATCACATATCCATACCATGTTTTACTGGTGGTAGAACCTCTTGTGAGTCCGCACGGATACCACCACCCTGCCTATTTCTGCCGTGAAGTAGTAATGCGTTTCGGTTTGAAGGGTAGGACAGCCGTAACTATACTGAGACTTAAGAACTCATATCTCAAGGTGGGTGGCGGCATTTATGTTATAGATATGTATGGGCTCCGGTAACCACTTAACGCCAGGTAGGCTGTGAGCTCGTCCACCCCTCTATGCGATAAAAAAAAACACATGATAAGCCTTCACAGCGATGATATTTACTAAACGAATAAATTGAAATCTAAGACGGAATTGTTTGCAGTCATAATTTATATTGTGGTGCAATGCGTGCGAACTCTTTGAAAGGTATCTAGATAATGACAAAGAACGAAGTTAGTCTTAGAGGGTATTGAAGAATCAGAACGACACAAGTCGTTACAGTAAAGTTGCGGACGACAAGAAGAGCGTCCCGTCATCTCTCTACCGTGCTTAAACTAAGCCAACTAAACGTAGGGTTGACAAGAATGGGTTTTAACAAATGGCCGTCACGTCAGAAAAGCCCTACCACAAATACTTCTGTCGATGCCTTAATAAGAAACTAAGGTATTCACCAGAGCATTGGCAACAGCATACGCCAATTTTGAAGTGAAAACTTCTTTAGAATCGTTGTGATTTCAAACCGGATGCAACGGAAAAAACGACAGGTAAGAGTCACAAATACAAAAATGTGTAGGATGAAGCCAGCAAAGAATGAGACAGAAATATACATACTATTTATTTAATACAGCGCCATCTGTGATATTTTTTAATACTAGCGTGTGTATGAAAGCTCTTGTAGTGAATTTTAATTTAGGATTATACGTGAAATTAAAATATCAATTCACAGAGGGCGCTACCTTACAATTATTTACTAATGACAAAATTTTACATATACTTAAGACGTTTAGGATAATTGTATTTTAATTTTGGAAGGTTTCACTTCTACCACGTGTGAATTGCACACATGTTTTTTTTTATTTTTTCTGGCAGTGACCGAACCTCATATGAGTTTTCCGCGTCTAGGAGGCACGCGCGGTATGTGACACTTAACGGTCTGCAGATGTTGGAAGCAGACCGCGGGCACAAGGATGTGTTTAGGACCCAATCCACTAAACGACCCCCTTGCACTCTCTCACTCAACGTCCGATCTCCGCTCAAGCCCAGAACCCGGACAGAGTAGGAAACCGGTCATCGTTCTAGCTAGTCGAACCCGTCGCTTGCGACGAAGGGCTGGGCGAGTAAATTGACCCACAGCCACAGCCCACTGAGTTTCTCGCCGGATCTTCTCAGTGGGTCGCGTTTCCGATCCGATGGTAGATTCTGCGAAGCACATCTCTTGCTAGGGCTCGTGTTAGCAACGTCGTCAGGTTTGAGCCCCGTGAGCTCACCTACTAGCCCGGCGACGCTGACATGGTATCTCTAGATCGTCAGCCAGCGACCAGCTTTAGTAGGAAAAAAACAAAAGAGTAGGGGGATTCCTGCGGTGAACACTAAAACCAGACTAGCGGCGCCACCCAATTATTAAAAAACGATACTGGCTGTAGGCCGTAATGTAAGCCCACACAGGTATCACATATCCTGTCTATCTATCTATTAATACGTGAAGCAAAAACTTTGTACCCCTTTTTACAAAAATTGCGCGGACGGAGGAGAATAGAATTTCCCCCATACATATAAAGAGAATATAGAGAAGGAGTGCAGAATGCTAATATTTTTTTTATTATGCATAAAAAATACATTAAATCAATAAAAAAAACACTACACACACTACCATGTATTTAACACATATACGCATATATACTCTTTTGTTTATTTTATTGTTAAAGTCTGTGGTCAAATTGAGAATAGATTAATATTGTTTGACTTTAATATTATTTGTTTATAGTGTAGTTTTGGCGTAATCTGTGATTATAGAATTATAATATTCAAACTTACAATTTTAATTAATTATAGTCGAATTTCGTCTATAGATGTACAATCATGCGTTCCGATTTCAAGAGTGGGACCGCCGTACACAATTCAATTGAGACTTCAACCTCATGCCTCAAAGAGGGCAGCGGCATTCACGTTGTGATATCTATGGAGTCTGACAACCACTTGACACCAGTGTGCTTAGTGCGAGTGTTTTAACGTTCTCTATACCGTAAAAGATAGCTCATGTTTGTATGGAATGGAATCGTTTGCATAGATTTGCCGCTAAGGGCGCTGTTCCAACTGCATACAAAATTGGCTTAACTTTTACGCTATCGAGAACGTTCAGAAACTCGCACTAAGCACATAGAGCGGTGAATTCATTCACTGATATCATCAGTGATTGTTGTTATTGTTTTTTTTTTATTTTATGTAAAATTTTATGTTATTTTTAATGAATGTCATATGGATATAATATCAGAAATAAATGAATATAAATAACAATACATGAATTAGGTAATTTCAAAAATAATGGAATATTGATTTAAAAAAGTCATAGAGTTAGCTATAGCTATTTCTCAAGCGTTTAGTTCTTAATCGATTTTGCAACGAATTTATTTATTTATTTATTTTGTTTTTGTCAACCCTACGATGGAATCATTAGCGAGTTCGAAGTGCTGCCGATAGTTTCGCTTTTAACGATGTCACTCGCGTTGTTTCGTGACTTTTCGTACATTTAATATTCCATTGTTCATTATATTAATAATTTGTGCTTGTTACTTCTGGAATCTTGACATGGCACATCAATGGCTTTTAGTTTTCCTTATTACTGGTGGTAGGACCTCTTGTGAGTCCACACGGGTAGGTACCACCGCCCTGCCTACTTCTGCCGTGAAGCACTAATGCCTTTCGGTTTGAAGAGCGGGGCAGCCTTTGTAACTATACTTGTGACCTTAGAACTTATATCTCAAGGTGGGTGGCGCATTTACGTTGTAGATGTCTATGGGCCCCAATAACCACTTAACACCAGGTGGGCTGTGAGCTCGTCCACCCTTCAAAGCAATAAAAAAAAAACAAAAAAATCCATATGTTCTATTCCATTTTCCAATCAGAAAAAAAAATTGCCATTTAGGCGAAAGGCGAAAGAAAATTATCGTTTCATGTTTCAAAATTTTGACAAACGTCGACCGTCATAGACGATAAGACAGCGGTGTTCAAATATTTGCTTATTTTTATAGACATTTTTAAATTACTTACACGGATGGACGAGCTCACAGCCCCCCTTACTTAACCCTACTTAACGGTGGGCAGCGGTTTGGCTCTGTCCCTGGCGTTGCTGACGTCCATGGGCGATGGTAACCACTCACCATCAGATGGGCCGTATGCTCGTCTGCCTACAAGAGCAATACAAAAAAACCTGGTGCCAAGTGGTTACCGGAACTTGTAGACATCGGCAACGTAAATAAAGACACCCACCTGGAGAAATGATATCTAAGTCTCAGTTTTATTGTACAGCGGCTGACCCAGCCTTTAAATGCCGCATTACTGCTTCACGGGAGCAATAGCCTTCAGCAATGTAACAATGTCGTCATTTAAAAAAACGACTTTGCCTATACATATAGGTGAATACCACCATCCTGATTATAGCTATCGCAAAGCAGTCTTGTATTCCGATTTTAAGGGAAAAACTGCAATTTCACTTATTTTATTGAGGGTCAAATCTTATGTCCCGAAGTGTACAGCGGCATCCGCATTGTGATTCATGTCTGGAGTACACAGCTTGACATCAATTGAACGTCAACCCGTACTTTTTCTTATTTTTGTGTTTTATTTGTCTCTTCCATCTATATATTAATAAGTGAAGCAAAAACTTTGTATCCCTTTTTACGAAAATTGCGCGGACGGAAGAGTATGAAATTTTCCACACTTATAGAGAATATAGAGAAGAAGTGAACAATGCTAATATTTTTTTAATGCATAAAAGATACATTAAATCAATAAAGAAAACATTACACACACTACATACCATGTATTTGACGCACACACGCATGCATACTATTTATTGTCAAACTTTTGTTCTTGACGTCTGTTGTCAAATTGAGAATAGATTAAATATTGTTTGTCTTTTTTAATATTTTTTAAGTGTAGTCCTGGCGAAATTTGTGATTAAAGAAGTATAAACTACAATCATAACAGTGTACCAACTTACAATTCCAATTAATTATAGTCGAATTTCGACTACTGCGGGACCTCTAGTTAAAAATAAACACAACTGCTCATTTATTCAAGTTTATTGCTACACTTTATAATTACTTTAAAAATATAATTACGGTTCTGTTTGATTCTCGTACAAGCTAAATAAATCCTTATTCAAATGAGGCTTACATCGAGTGTTCTTTAAAAATCTTTAAGAGAACGCGTATGATTTTTTAAAAGCAAACCGAGTTTTGCGATTTTCAACCTTATTCCTTCTCCGTTTAGTTTTCATCTTAGCCACCAAAAGTAATGTATTAAATTCATTTTTAAAAGACCTTAACGTAGCATTTATAAAGAACGTTTTGATAATTTTTTTTCGTGGCGTTACTTAAGTCTTTCCGCGTCGGAAGAACTCGTTAATTGAGTGGTTACAGTTTGCGAAGTTTTTCCTCTCTGTTAACTTTTAAACGCTTTTAGTTTTTGTTGCGTACCCGTTGAGACTTTGCGGTGAAGCTTAAATAAGTTGAGTTTCGCAAAAAAAAAAACTTCATCTCCCTTAATAACTTCCGAGAGTTTGTTCAGAGTTAAAAAGTGCAATCAATGCTTGTGCTTTTCTTTTGGTATGTGGTATTACCAGCCTGCCTATTTCAGTGGGACAGACATCATCCACTAAAGACTTCGACTTCAATCTTCAAGGATTCCATCACACACTCTGTGATGTCTATGAGCTGTGCTAACCACATAACTAATGCGCAATTGGTATAGGGTGTATCAGAGAAGTACAGAGTGTCTCAAAAGAAAGTTCACATTTGTTTTGGTTATTGCGTGAACGCAACTATTCCGAGGGGCGCGGGGAGAGTGTCAATCGGTAGCCTGGCTCTTGGGAATTTTGTTGCTATGGAGCGTTTCTCGGGAGCGGACCGTGCGTTGTGCATACGCGACTTTTATAAAAACGGTAATTCGGCGAATGTAGCGCGTAGAAAATTCTGCAGCATTCGACATATTCGTCACTTGAATGCTCCAACCACTCGACTCATTGCTAGATGTGCCGAAAAGCTTAAAGAGACCGGTTCAACATTGGAAAACCCAAATTCCGGGCGTCCAAGATCTTCGAGAACGGTCGAAAACGTAGACAGTGTCGCCCAGTCTATTCGGGACGATCCGAACCTTTCAATTCGGAAGCGTGCTGTGGCCTTAAGCGTGCACAGATTGTCGTTATGCCGCATTTTGCATAAAGATTCAAAACTGCACCCGTACAAGATTCAGTTGGTGCAAGAATTAAAGCCTCAGGTCAGAGGTCAAAATTTTCCTGGTAAATTGATTTCCAGGAGAGGTGACATAAGTTGGCCTCCACGCAGTCCCGATTTGATACCTATGGATTTTTTCCTGTGGGGTTATGTCAAATCCAAAGTTTACGCCAACAAACCGACTTCCCTGGCACATTTAAAGAAAATATCCTTCACGAAATCGCAGCCATCACGGAGAACACCTGCCGAGCCGTCATAGGCAATATTAGTGCTCGATCTATAGAAGGTAAGTGCTCCAATAAAAGTAGCTATAACTCGAGGAGTATCTGTTATATAACAACTAGATACTGGTGGTAGAATCTCTTGTGAGTCCACACGGGTAGGTACCACCACCCTGCCTATTTCAGCCGTGAAGCAGTAATGCGTTTCGGTTTGAATGGTGGGGCAGCCTTTGTAACTATACTGACACTTTAGAACTCATATATCAAGGTAACACTAGGTGGTCTGTAAGCTCGCCCACCCAACTAAGCAATAAAAAAAACGCATAGTCAAGGAGCAGTTAAAGGTTGTGTCGTCGGCGAATAAGGCTAACTGGGTCAGCGGCGGCCGGGGAATGTCGTTGATGAATAAACTAAATAGGAGCGGCGAGAGGACGGAGCCCTGCGGCACTCCATCCGTGAGTGGTCGCGGTGAGGAGCGGGCTCCCTCGACTCGATATTGAAAAGAGCGTTTCGACAAGAAGTCCCGCATGATGAGGACGAGACTATCCGGCACGCCCATGTTGAAAAGTTTGAAAATCAAACCGTTGTGCCAGACTTTGTCGAACACTTTAGCGACGTCGAAGAAGAGAGCTCCCGTGTATAACGGTTTTGGTCGGTTAAGCCCAACGAGAATGTGCTCCGTGAGGCGGTGCACCTGTTGTACGCATGAGTGATTTGCACGCAATCCTAATTGTTCATCGATGAGAATGCCCTTGGATGAGACGAAGTTTCTGAGACGTTTGCAGAACAGACGCTCATACAGCTTGCCTAGAGACATGAGGAGGCTAATCGGGCTGTAAATATTGACCCATAATCAGCGCCAAAATATCGCGTTATGAACCCGTCAATTAATAGTGCTTATAACGTAGATTATAAAATCTCCAATTTGCAATATAACATTGCAAGAAAGGATCACGGCAGCTTGGAGAAGCTAATGGTGACTGGCAAGGTGAACGGAAGAAGACCACGAGGTAGAGGCCCGACACGTTGGACTGACCAAATCCGCACTACCCTCGACACCACAGTTCACGATGCTCTACACTCGGCAGCAAATAGAGGCAAATGGCGTGGAATGGTCCGTAATAAGCTCTTGTTGCGAGGAGGTGGTCACAACCCTCAGTATTGAGGAAACCGAAGCAAGAAGAATAACGTAGATAGGCGAGAAAGTTTAAATCAATTCAACTGTCACATCTATCGAATGTACAGAGAGAGCACTACAGACAGTTTTTATCCGATGTCTGGTATTACTATCTGATGAAGTCGCGCGGCGGAGGCACGTCCGCGATCAGAGATAGCTTTGGTAAGCATTAGAAATACCCGCTATAAAGATATAAGTATTTAACTAGCTATCTCAGAGATTATTGTGTTGTAATAAATGAAATTGTCACATACGTTAAAACATAATTTAGCCAAAGTCAATGTAATAAACATTTATCATACATTATTAATTATTTTTCACGTGTATATATGAAAATATTTTAGTTATTAGCTTCTTAGTGATTAAAATACTAGTACTTAAGATAAGCTTTAAACGTGTCTTAAAATAAATCGAATTTGTATACTTTTGGAATTAAATAAATCAGACATAAGACAGAATAAGACTTCACCATTCACATTTGTGACTTCGAACGTGTACTCAAGATATTATGTTTTTGTTGACAGCTTAACACTAATAACCGTAAGCTCTGAAGTTCTCAGACAAAAGGAAAACAAAAAATTATCGCGTTGCTGTTTATTCTTGTGCCAGCAATGTAAGACAAAAACTGAATGACAGACATTATGAATATGTATACTTTACTACGACATATTATAATATATCAAAGTCATAATCATAAAGCAACAAATGAATTGTGGAAGTTACTGGAAAATTGTCCGTATTTGCTGAACAATAAAAGCAGACATTCGCGTGACTTGCTATTTTTTCTTTCTAAAACTAAACTTAACAGTCTGAAAAGCATCTGTAGACACTGCTTCCACATCAGTAATATTGTCACCTTAATTATCTACCTAACTTTCTATACTATATACTGTGTATACTATACACTAACTCGGAGGATAAAGGGCTCGGAGAGTCAATTAACCCACAGACACAGCCCACTGAGTTTCTCGCCAGATCTTCAGTGGGTCGCGTTTTCGATCCGGTGATGCTCTTGCTAGGGCCAGTATTAACAACTCTCCCGGTTAGAGCCCCGTGAGCTTACCTACACGTCAAGGAGAAGCTGAAATAGCCCCTCAAGGCTATCAGCATAAGTTGAAAAAAAAAACAGAAAAAAACGCCATAACCTATGTTTTTATTTATTTATATGATCATTTTTAACTTTCTTAATCTGCTTTGCAATTTGATGTTTGATGACTTGTTTGAAAGTTTGGATGAAATACAAACTGTCTCTTATGTAGGTATCTATATATTAATACGTGAAGCAAAAACTTTGTATCTCTTTTTGCGAAAATTGCGCGGACGGAGGAGTATGAAATTTTCCACACTTATAGAGAATATAAAGAAGAAGTGCACAATGCTAATATTTTTTTTAAATAATGCATAAAAGATACATTAAATCGATAAAGAAAACATTACACACACTACATACCATGTATTTGACGCACACACGCATGCATACTATTTATTTATTGTCAAATTTGTTCTTGACGTCTGTGGTCAAATTGAGAATAGATTAAATATTGTTTGTCTTTAATAATATTTTTCTATAGAGTAGTCTTGGCGAAATTTGTGATTATAGAAATATAAAATACAATCATAATAGTGTACAAACTTACAATTCCAATTAATTATAGTTGAATTTCGACTACTGCGGGACCTCTAGTATCAAGTTAATTCACAATAATAATAATAAATCCAACGAAGTTTGTACACACATTTTGTATGAAGCTAACTAATTACTATAATTTGAATCACTGAGCGTAAAGTCATCGAAAATTAACTCTATATGTTTGACAACGTTAAGTAATAGCGTATAGCTATCATAGAACAGAAAATATATGATAGATACCTGAATCGCGCTAACGACATAATTTTCAAGATCCTCCTCCTTGCGTCGGTTTCCTCATTACTGAGGGTCGTGGTCATGGCCTTGAAACAAATTAAATGTTTCTCTGTCCATGACTCTCTTGGGATGTAATTGTGGTGGGTTCCCACGTCCTTCCACATCAGTATTTCGAAGGGATTTAGTCCTTCACGGCAAACTGGTCCCGTTCCGGGTCTCTGGTTGTATCCGGGGGCTGGGCTATTTCCCGCCGCCCAGTGCTCGGCGTTGACGTTTTACGGTAGGAATGTCCAGCTCTACTCAACCCTCCTCTTTTCTCATCCGGGCTTGGGACCGAATATATATAAATAAGTTCCGAACAATAGCATTTGGATCCCTCCATCTGATCCACTGACTCTATTATTAGACGTGTACAGCTCTAGCATATTTAGGTATAATGAATGGAAAGAGTACAACTGTGCAACAAACTATGAAATGATTTAAAAGAAGACGACAACTTAAGCATATTTAAAAGGAAACTAAAAGGTTTCTTGAGTACAACACTCTGGACATAAGAGTTTTTCGATTTGAATATAATTTTATTCCGTCTTATTTTAAGTGAACTGTACGAATAATCTTTAAATAGACAAATATAATAATACGGGAGGGATGTCGTCATATCCGAATCCTGATCCCGCAGGAGCCAGTCAACTTCGTCGCCATAGACACGTCCTTACCATCCATCAGATCCAATAACTCTTGCATTAGACGCCTTCAGCTCTAACACTAGGAGCAGGCTTAGGGACCCCGGTTACCGTACTCGTCGAACTTATCAAATTCAAATTCAAATTCAAAATCATTTATTTCAACTTAGATGTCAGTATAACACGGGCTTAGCTTAGTTAGCCGCAATAGCTTAGTTTTTAAATTAGATACTGGCGGTAGGACGTCTTGTGAGTCCGCACGGGAACCACCACCCTGCCTGGAAGCAATAATGCGTTTCGGTTTGAAGGGTGGGGCAGCCGTTGTGCTATTAAAACTGAGGCTTGGGACTCGTGTCTCAAGGTGAATTTACGTTGTTGATGCCTATGGGCTCTGATAAACACTTAACACCAAGTCGGCTGTGAGCTCATCCACCCATCTAAGATATAAAAAATAAAAACAACATGTTTTTAGTGGTTCCATTATCAAGAATGAGCTAAGTATCGATAGCGGATCACGGGACAATCAATATACGGTATTCGATAATATTTGTTTGCAATTCTCAAACATGGATATGCGCAATTAAATATTTACAAAAAACATTCATTACATTATTTATTTTGTTAGGAGCCACACATATCAATATTGGATTGAACATGTTTTGATTGTAGCCTTATATGTTTATGATTTTATAACGTGCGAAGCATTTATTTCAGAACATCCTGAAATTTTAATGTATTCAAAGATACAATTCGAACAATAACACAATCAGTGTTCGCTGCGAAACTTAAGTTTACAATTAACTGTTATCGATTGAAACTGAATTCAGTTTTACACGCTGATGAGTTCGGAACTAACAATGGAAAATATGAACACAAAACTTATATGTGGGTAGCACATAATATGTACAAAGTGACGCTTGACACGACCAATGTGTAGGGAGAATCTAACTATCAATTTTATTAGTCTTCTATATTATAATATTAGCCTGTGTAAACATATCATTCCATTTAATTTAAACTAATTAAAAATTAAAATTAAGATAAAAAATTTTTTTTTTAATTAATTCATAATAAAAAAATAAATAATAAAAACATAAATTTAAAAATAAAAAATGTAATTAATAAAAAAATATGATTAATATAAAAAAATCAATTAAAAATTAAAATAAAAAAAATATGAATTAAGAATAAAAAATTCTATGTGATTCAACAACGCCCAAAGCCAAAAATCATGAAGACACATTTGATTGTAACAAACATTCTTAACTGCATTTTTGGTGAGTTTTGATTTTTATTTATTTTCTTAAATAATGCGTATATAGCTAGACGATAGCGATAATCTTATCGTGATGTTGAAATTCCAAGTCAAACAAAGTGCCAGACCGCGTGATGATATTAGTTTGTTCTGTGTAGAAAGGAATTTAATGTAATGTAATGGAATTTTTTAATTGAATTTTTTTACGATTGTTACCGCGATATTCAGATGTTGTTTATGGCGACGAAAACATCAGTACGAGCACAGCAAGAAAAGGCATGAGGTTGAAGTCTCAATTGAACTATATCGACGGTCCCACTCTTGAAATCGGAACGCGTGACTGTACATCTATAGAAACGAATGGCCCCGCAGTAGTCGAAATTCGACTATAATTAATTGAAATTATAAGTTTAAACATTATAATGGTTCTATTGTCAACACTATTATAATTCGATAATATAATCAAAGTATTCACCAAAACTGCACTATACATAAATAATAATAAAGACAAACACTATTCAGCTATTTTCAATTTGACCACAGACTTTAAACACTAACAAAGGTTTGACAATTGGCAATAAACAAAGAGTATATTTATATGTATATGTGTTATGTCAAATACATGGTAGTGTGTGTAATGTTTTCTTTATTGATTTAATGTATCTTTTATGCATTATTTAAAAAAAATATTAGCTTTGTTCACTTCTTATCTATATCTATACTAATATTATAAAGAGGAAAGATTTGTTTGTTTGTTTGTATTGAATAGGCTCCGAAACTACTGAACCGATTTGAAAAATTCTTTCACTGTTTGGAAGCTACACTATTCCCGAGTGACATAGGCTATAATCTTTTTTGAAAAAAATTAGGGATCCTTACTAAAACTTCAATATTATAACTCAAGGTGTAAAAAAATTTCCTAAAATATTCTTTACATCGCGTGCCCTGCGAAAACTATTGATAACAGAATAAAATAATGTACTACGGCTTTATAGAACAAATTATTATTTGCAAAAAGTGTCGCGACAGCATATGTCTAACTATTATAGTTATGCCGTAATATGTGTTCTTTTGTTTAAAAAATAAAACAACGTTAAATATCATTGATTTTTGTTAAAGACCCGAGCGGAGCCGGAGCGGGCAGCTTGTTCTCTATAAGTGTGGAAAATTTCATAGGTACTCCTCCGCCGCGCAATTTTCGTAAAAAGGGATACAAAGTTTTTGCTTCACGTATTAATATATAGATAGCTGGACATGCCCTTTCTATTAGATATGTATACTTAGCGGTAGCTATCATTTAACACAAGATATTTGACAGATGCCTCCTGAATGTCGCTCACAAGTTTAGATATACATATACAAATTCCGACCAACAAAATAGGGACTGTCGGTCTATCGAGCAATTAAATCCGCTCGGTGGAAGATCTTCCCCTTGTTTGAAAAACAACATGACAACTTTCCGTTTGTGTATACAATAATATGATTTTAGGAAACTGAGGAATATGTTTGGATATTCCAGACTCAAAATACGTTTGGAGCCTCTGGATCTGTGGAGAGACTTCGCTTCTCTCTGTATTTTGTACCGTATGTTCCATTGAGAGTGCTCTGAGGAATTGCTGGAGATTATTGCATCATCTCGTTTTTACCATCGCACCGCCCGCCACCGGAATAGAGTTCATCCATACCACCTGGAGCCACTGCGTTCATACACAGTGCGTTTCCAGAGATCTTTTTGCCACGTACCATCCGGCTTTGGAATAAGCTCCCCTCCACGATGTTTCCTGAGCGCTATGAAATGTCCTTCTTCAAACGAGGCTTATGAAGAGTACTTAACGGTGGGCAGCGGCTTGGCTCTGCTCCTAGCATTGCTGAAGTCCATGGACGCTTAAAGAAGACCGTGTTGCAGTTATTGCGTTGCATCGTTGCGGTTACGCGCCAATTCAAATTTTTAACATACTGAAAAATTTGAATATAACCAAAAGATTCGTTTATCGTACCATCAAACGATACAATGAAGACTCTAGTGTAGATGACAGGTCAAGAAGTGGTCGCCCTCGGTCTGTTAGGACTCCAGCAGTGATAAAAGCTGTGAAGGCGCGAATTCAAAGAAATCCCAAACGTAAGCAGAAACTGTTGGCCGTTCAGATGGGGTTAAGCAGAACCACGGTGAAAAGGGTGTTAAATGAAGACTTAGGGCTTCGGGCATATCGAAGAAAAACAGGACATCGTTTGAATGCTCGTCTAATGGACCTGAGACTGAAGAGATGTCGCGCTTTGTTGAAGCGGTACGCGAGAAAAAAATATGTATTGGGAAATTCTTTTTTCGGATGAAAAAAATTATACCGTAGAAGAGAGCTACAACAAACAAAATGATAAGGTGTACGCACACAGTAGTGAAGAAGCGAGCAACCGTATTCCGCGTGTCCAACGAGGTCATTTTCCATCCTCGCTCATGGTATGGTTGGGAGTTTTTTATTGGGGCTTAACAGAGGTACATTTTTGTGAGAAAGGTGTAAAAACGAATGCAGTTGTGTATCAAAATACAGTCCTGACGAACCTTGTGGAACCTGTTTCTGATACCATGTTCAATAACAGGCACTGGATATTCCAACAAGATTTGGCGCCAGCTCATAGAGTGAAGAGCACACAAGACTGGCTGGCGGCACGTGAAATCGACTTCATCCGGCACGAAGACTGGCCCTCTTCCAGTCCAGATTTGAATCCGTTAGATTACAAGATATGGCAACACTTGGAGGAAAAGGTGTGTTCAAAGCCTCATCCCAATTTGGAGTCACTCAAGACATCCTTGATTAAGGCAGCTGCCGATATTGACATGGACCTCGTTCGTGCTGTGATAGACGACTGGCCGCGCAGATTGAAGGCCTGTATTTAAAATCACGGAGGTCATTTTGAATAAACTTTAGTGTCATAAGAATCTATGTTTTGTTAAGTTCATTTTGGTATATGAATGGTTACATAATGAATAAACTTGTTTCAATTATTTTACATTAAACAAGTGACAGAATTTATGACCTGACTAGGTATATACTGGAAAGCTAATGAACAAACAAATATTTGATTAACAAGAGCTTTTTGCTCTCTCTATTGGAGTACCTTAAGCAATCGTTGTACAATTCTGTTGAACTCGCTCACGTGTACGTCTGAGTGACCACCGCGAGCGTAAATATCAAACTCGCAAAATGGCGTCAAATTTTTTTTTCGGAAGTCACGCGGCCCTGTCTATTTCATTACGTGCCAGATGAATTTGCTTGCATAAATGGTTCGTTTATAGATGTTGGTTTTCACGATTTAATCTCAATGATTGATCTTGATGTTAATAACTTTTTTTTTGTTTTTGTTTTGTACAAAATTTATTTATATTTCCATAGCGAAAGCCATTATCCCGAGCACGGAATCGTGCGGCGTGGACAATTCACCGATAAATATTGTTTACGAGGGCAGAGCTCGCATCGAGACCTATCCCTGGCTGGGAATACTGTACTATCCATTATGTGAGTACTAAAAACCGTTCGTACATACGTTTTTCATTAGTTCGCATCAAGCTATTTAAAAAATGAACATCATAAAAATTGCATATGCATTTAAATTTATTTTTGTTTTCCTTCATTGTATAATAAATTTTCCATTTTCAAACTGGCTCTGACGTTTGATCTTTTTTTTTAAACTCCCTTGACTGCATTGTGCCCTTCGTTTATACATCGCATGTAGATATTTTTCGGATTTCATTTGTACAATTAAAAAAAAGTATGTGTTAAAATCAGACGCGGTACAAGTAAATAATTCAGAAACATGTTATCTCCTTTTTTTCCTAGCTATTCTAGTAACCTCGAAGGATTATTCTAGATTCACCGAACTAGTAGGTGAACTCACGGGGCTCACAGAGTGTTGCCAACACTGGCCCTAGCAAGAGCAGTGATTCGCAAAATCTACCACCGGATCAGAAACGCGACCCACTGAGAAGATCCGGCGAGAAACTCAGTGGGCTGCGTCTATGGGTTACTTTACTCGTCGAGCCCTTCGTCGCAAGCAACGGGTTCGGCGAAGACGGTGACCGATGCTTGAGATACCTAAAAGGACGACGTGCTTAGGGCGACGTCGACTGTTTACCATTCGGTCCACAGGATCGGGTATGAGCCTCCTCCAGGATGAACGATGACCTATTGAGGTTCGCGGGAATTCGCTGGATGCAGACAGCGCAGAACCCGTCGTTCTGGTGAGGCTTGGGGAGGCCTAAGTCCAGCAGTGGAGGTTTGTGAGCTAAAAGAAAAAAGATAGAAGATGTCGCAGCACGTCATATCAATTGATTCCGTTTGCCTCTTTTTAATGTCGATTTTTCGTTTCACCGAATACCAAATTACAGCATATCTAAAGTTTTTTTTTTACTCTAATGAATTTAGTTGTCAACAAAACAACCTAATTATAAAAGAAATGAAAAAATGCGATATTAAAATCACATGTCACAATTTTTTTTGTCATCTTTAATAAGCACAGAATTTATACAAAACGCGACTTTTTATTAAGCTGCCCATGCCGCGGCGAGATGTATGAATGATTGTCACTTCCGTGTTTATTTTTACGCTTTTTGGGCGTCACACATTGCTAATTTAAGAAATAAGTAACAGAATGTAATGCTTCGTTTAACCTATCTATATATTAATACGTGAAGCAAAAACTTTGTATCCCTTTTTACGAAATTTTTTCGGACGGAGGTGTATGAAATTTTCCACAATTATAAAGAATATAGAGAAGAAGTGCACAATGCTAATATTTTTTTAAAATAATGCATAAAAGATACATTAAATCAATAAAGAAAACATTACACACACTACATACCATGTATTTGACGCACACACGCATGAATACTATTTATTGTCAAACTTTTGTTCTTGACGTCTGTTGTCAAATTGAGAATAGATTAAATATTGTTTGTCTTTGTTAATATTTTTTATAGTGTAGCCTTGGCGAAATTTGTGATTATAGAAGTATAAAATACAATCATAATAGTGTACAAACTTACAATTCCAATTAATTATAGTCGAATTTCGACTACTGCGGGATCACTAGTGTAATATAAGTTCGCGTATTTTCTGGGTTTGATAAATCAATAGTGTCGAACGGATACACAGGACAATTGGGTAGTTATATTTAAATAAGAATAATCAGAATACTCCCTGCTTATACATTTCTTCTCAGTCGTACACTCGCGACTGGTCGCGGTTATAGATATGTAACCTCTATACGATTTATCTTAAAAGAGGTTGATATGTTTTCACTGGTGGTAGGACCTCTTGTGAGTCCGCACGGGTAGGTACCACCGCCCTGCCTATTTCTGCCGTGAAGCAGTAATGCGTTTCGGTTTGAAGGGTGGGGTAGCCGTTGTAACTATCTGAGACCTTAGAACTTATATCTCAAGGTGGATGGTGCATTTACGTTGTAGATGTCTATGGGCTCCAGTAACCACTTAACACCAGGTGGGCTGTGAGCTCGTCCACCCTTGTAAGCAATAAAAAAAAAATTATAAACATGACAAAAATGGAAATTTGAATATTAAAACATCAGAAGAAGGAACATTAGAAACATAAAAGCAATTTGGGATTTTGAAATATAAAGAACCTTTTTGTATGTGGTGAAGCAATAGGTTTAAATGTTGTTTCTCTTTATAGAGCTACTCAATTTGTGCTATAGTTTTATTAAGCTAAACTGTATTTTGATATATGTATATATAAAATAATACATTATAGATATAATAATAATAATAAATAAATATTTACTAACAATCACGCCACGTTAACTGGTCCCGTGATAAGTTCGTAAAGAACTTGTGTTACAGGTACCAGATAGCGGAAATAAATGTTAGATTTTTATTATACACATACATATATTTAATATACATCCATAACCGTGGAAAAGACATTTATATTTATCATACAAATATCTTCCCTTGGCGGGATTCGAACCCGCGACCCCCTTATGTAGTGACCATGTCACTTACCACTACACCAGACGGCCGTTAAATATATTGTCTTATTGCTTGGTTGCGGCTTTTGTAACGCTTCTCCATCTTTCTCTGTTTGAAGCGGTACCTTTACATTAATATCCAGATCCAATGGCTTGTTCATACCCAATTTTCTAACACGCTTTTTGAAGTGAAAACTTTCTTTAGCATCGTTGTGATTCGAAAGTCGATGAAACGAAAAAGCGACAGTAAAAAGAGACAGACACATAAATTCATAAGATTTAACATGGGAGAAAATGAGATAGGAAGAACTATACAGTGTTTCTTATATTCGTGGTTCTCTTTGTGCTCTGCTTCGTACCTAATATTCGTACTTAATACATTCTAAATAAATCTATGTAATGTATACGAATAAAATGTAAAATAATGATCAACTTTTGTATCACTGTGATCATTACTAAAACCTACAATTATCTTCTTCCCGAAATTTTACATTATCTTGAAGCCAACGTTTTTGAAAGTTTCACTTCTACCACGTGTAAATTGCACACTTTTTTTTGTATATATAATCGAATAGCACCTTACCTACATTTTTTGCCATTCACAATTTGTTTTCATTACACATATGAACAATCTCACATCAAAATGACATCACATCCATCATGTTTTTTTTTTTCCTACCTATGCTGATAGCCTTGAGAGGCTATTTCAGCTTCGCCCTAACGTTTGTAGGTGAGCTCACGGGGCTCAACCGGAGAGTTGCTAACACTGACCCTAGCAAGAGCAGTGCTTCGCAGAATCTACCACCGGATCGGAAACGCGACCCACTGAGAAGATCCGGCGAGAAACTCAGTGGGCCGGCCATCATGAAACATTAGATTTGAGTCTTAATTATGTAGTACTAGCGACCCGCCCTCGCTTCGCTTCGGAAACTGTAATTTATTATTGATTTCGCCACTATTTAATGGATGTTATTATACATATAAACCTTTCTCTTCAATCACTCTATCTATTAAAAAAAACCGCATCAATATCCGTTGCGTAGTTTTAAAGATTTAAGCATACATAGGGACAGATATAGGGACAGAGAAAGCAACTATGTTTTATACTATGTAGTGATAAATGACCTCAGAACATACTTTTTCTGTTATCACAGATCAGAAACGTTTAACAACAGCCGTAGTTCTGATAACGAGGCAAATGGTTCTTGCTTCCGCAGCAGAAATAGAGAAGATGCCAAAGAACAACTTCAGGTATTTCTTCGGTCTTCTCTTTACCGCTATTATGCAAATTGCCTCTTGTGAGTCCGCACGGGTAGGTAGCATCCCACTTCCTATTTCTGCCGTGAAGCAGTAATGCGTTTCGGTTTGAAGGGTGGGGCGGCCGTTGTAACTATACTGAGACCTTAGAACTTATATCTCAAGGTAGGTAGCGCATTTTCGTTGTAGATGTCTATGGGCTCCAGTAACCACTTAACATCAGGTGGGCTGTGAGCTCGTCCACCCATCAAAGCAATAAAAAAAAGATAATTAGTTAGACCTAATCTCTTGTATTAATGTAAGTAAAACTTAAAGTGAAAAACGCGAATCAAGGAAGCGCGAATAAGCAGCTTTTACTGTATATCGCAAGACCAATCTCATGTTTAATATTTTTATATTATTCATCAATTATATTTGTTTTTTTTTATTGCTTAGATGTATGGACGAGCTCTCAGCCCACCTGGTCTAAAGTGGTTACTGGAGCCCATAGACATCCACAACGTAAATGCGCCACCCAACTTGAGATATAAGTTCTAAGGGCTCAAGTATAGTTTGATTGTAAGAGCTTAGTCTTAGCGTGTCAGGAAACCCATCAATCTTCTGTTTAACGCAATAAGGTAAGTGTATTCTCAACTTAATAATTCCAAATCAAATTGGTTTGCATTACAGAATGCTTTCCAAAGTCGTACTGGGTTGCAACTGTAGTGGTCCTACTATTGGAGTGAGGGACTACATCAACCACCCCGATTATGGCAGGCATAGTTATAATGCTCTGACAATGGTGCAATTGGAGACCGATGATTTAACAATAGGTATTTTAACACGCTTTAATTAGCTTGGTATGTATGCACGTTTGTTTGTGTGTAACAACCCTCAGGCACAGCCCACTGAGTTTCTCGTCGGATCATCTCAGTGGGTCGCGTTTCCGATCCGGTGGTAGATTCTGAGAAGCACGGCTCTTGCTAGGGTTCGTGTTAGCAACGTCCTCAGATTTGAGCCCCGTGAGCTCGCCTACTAGTTAAGGTTCCGCTGAAGTAGCCTCTCAAGGCTATCAGCTTAGGTAGGAAAAAAAATGTGTGTAACGGAATCTTTGAACCACGTTTTCACTGACTTCAAACCGTTTGATTAAATTGAAAATTAGCACACGCATTAACAACCGATTAATCCACAAGCTTTTTATTTTTATTGCTTAGGTAGGTGGACGAGCTCACAGCCCACCTGATGTTAAATGGTTACTGGAGCCCATAGACATCTACAACGTAAATGCGCCACCCACCTTGAGATATAAGTTGTACCACCAGTAATTACGCAAATTATAATTTTGCGGGTTTGATTTTTATTACACGATGTTATTCCTTCACCGTGGAAGTCAATCGTGAACATTTGTTGAGTACGTATTTCATTAGAATAATTGGTACCGCGTGGGATTCGAAAATCAGTGCATCGCAATCCCCTATAGCAGGGGTGGCCAACTTGATTAGAACCAAGATCTACTGTCTACTGACGAAACACTCTGCGATCTACCAATGACCTTTCTTGAAATTTAATGAAACTATGTAGTTCAGTATACAAATAAGTAGCATATTATTTTCTTTTATTAAAATAAAACTGAAATTATATAGTAAAAGAGAACTATTGGGTGGAAGAGAGGATAAATAATATGACGTAATGGTCATTGACAAATGATACAAGATGAAGATGATGCGTGCAGCAATTGGTGATTACGTTGCGCAGTCTGTTCTATATATGTATCTTATACCTCTAAACGAGCAATTCTTGTATATTAATATATATATATAATCTGAATCTCGGAAACGGCTCCAACGATTTTCATAAAATTTAGTATACAGGGGATTTCGGGGGCGATAAATCGATCTAGCTACGATTTATTTTCAGAAAATGTTGTTTTATTCGTGTTTTCAATGATCAACTCTTCCCGACATCTATTGGCGAATAATAATACTATTTTTCTTAATTGAGGGCAACTAACCAAGATGGCGTTATGATCATTATCTAGTTCTTTTTAAATGTGGGAAATTTCATACTCCTCCGTCCGCGCAATTTTCGTAAAGAGGGGTATAAAGTTTTTGCTTCACGTATTAATATATAGATACTTAAGATAACAATATCGGGGGGTGAACAGCTATTTGAGGGAGCTATTTGAGATTTCTTAATTGAGGGCAACTAACCGCTTTAAAGACACAAACAGATGGCGTTTCAAAAAAAAACCGGTCATCGTCTAGTTTATATTTATTTGTCTTGCCACGATCGATTGAACTAATAGCCATGATTGACCGGTCGATCGCGATCTAACGGTTTGCTACCCCTGCTCTATAGGTACCTCGCGCATCTAATCCTTAGTATACAACTAGCTAGCTTTAATTATAATTTTTACGTTTCCAGAATTGCGTCCAATATGTCAGCCACCCTCGCATTTTATGAACCCTAGAATATATGCAATGGCGCTCTCTAATGGTGGGTACAGAATTACTTTCTTTTTGTTATTGCATAGATGGGTGGAAGAGCTCACAGCCCACCTGGTGTTAAGTGGTTACCAGAGCCCATAGACATCTATAAAGTAAATGCCGCCACCCACCTCCATTACTTTATCCATTTAATTCGTTAATTTTACTCGACAGTACTTATGCAGTATAGTAGTATGCAATGCTATTTTTAACCGACTTCAAAAAAGGAAGAGGTTCTCAATTAGACTGTATGGTTTTTTTTATGCTTGTTACCTCATAACTTTTGACTATTTTGATGATTCTTTTTTTATTAGAAATCTGACGCTTCCCGTGTGGTCCCATTTCAATTAGTCCAGTTCTGTTAATGGTATCCATGAGAGAACCATATTTAAGACTTTTAAATTTGCATTAAGTACGTGCGCGACAAATAGATGAATAACTCAATAACTCAATATCACGCCAACCGATTTCGATGATTATTGTTTTTAGTGTATATTAATTTGTTTTGGAATATCTTTTTTTTTCTATTTGAAGTCGGTTTTTGTTAAAGCTGTCTATTTATCAAAATATCTAGTGGTCGAGTGAAGAGAAATTAATTAATTACCCATATTTGGCCTTAGCGTAATCTATCACAGAATCTGGAAATAATGTGACCCGTTCGAATGACAAATCTGAAATGAGGACTTACCTAACTGATTATACGAACTGAAGTCGCAGTATAAGATTAAAATTGCTGCATTATGTAATAAATTGCTAATAAACCACTGTGACTATAAGAACATATTTGCAGAACATAAATCTGAGACTTTAAATATATATAATACGTTAATTACTTTCAGACTGTACAAAGCCTATTGTAAATGTTTACAAAATGAAATATGTCGGCGATGAAGAGTGTGGACAGTACTACAGAAGGGCAGAGGTGAGGGAAATATAGGGAAAAGATCACGCAAGGCTCGTTATTGTACTAGTGATGGTAGGACGTCTTGTGACGGCATCATGCCGCCAACACGATACAAGGTCTGTGTGAGTTTTTTTTTAATATTGCTTAGATGGGTGGACGAGCTCACGGCTCATCTGGTGTTAAGTGGTTAACGGAGCCCATAGATAACGGAGATATGAGTTCTAAGGTCTCAGTATAGTTCAAACGGCTGCTCCACACTTCAAACCGAAACGTATTACTGCTTCATGGCAGAAATAGGCAGGGCGGTGGTACCTACCCGTGCGGACTCACAATACATCCTACCACCAGTAATTACGCAAATTATAATTTTGCGGGTTTCATTTTTATTACACGATGTTATTCCTTCACCGTGGAAGTCAATCGTGAACTTTTTTTTTTTATTGCCTTTGTAGGCAGACGAGCGTACGGCCCACCTGATGGTAAGTGGTTACCATCGCCCATGGACTTCAGCAACGCCAGGAGCAGAGCCAAGCCGCTGCCTACTGCTTAATACTCTCCACAAGCCTCGTTTGAAGAAGGACCTGTCATAGCATTCGGGAAACACCTTGGAGGGGAGCTCATTCCATAGCCGGATGGTACGTGGCAAAAAAGACCTCTGGAAACGCACTGTGGATGACCGCAGTGGCTCCAGGTAGTATGGATGAACTCTACTCCGGTGGCGGGCGGTGCGATGGTAAAAACGAGACGTTGGTATCGTCTCGAACAATTCCTCAGAGCACTCCCCATGGAACATGCGGTACAAAATACAGAGGGAACCGAAGTCCCTCCGCAGACCCAGAAGCTCCAGACGATCCGTGAGAATGGGATTATCGACAATCCGAACGGCTCTCTTCTGTATGGAGTCAAATGGAAGAAGCTGGTATTTGGGAGCCCCGGCCCAGAGATGGGAGCAGTACTCCACGCGAGGCCGGACTTGTGCTTTATAGAGCAGAAGTCTTTGTCCAGGTGTGAAGTACCGCTTGGCTCTGTTGAGGACTCCCAGCATTTTGGACGCCAACTTGGCTTTGCCTTGCACTCCCCATGGAACATGCGGTACAAAATACAGAGGGACCCGAAGTCCCTCCGCAGGCCCAGAGGCTCCCAGAGGCTTTTGTTGAGTACGTCTTCTTCGGTCGACCTCCTCCTATTCTACGTCGGAAATAATATAATACCATAAGAAAACCACGAAAAAGCGTAAAACTAAAGCGTAAAACTACTTTAAACCGAAGCTTAAGAATACTTTAGTGCTGTTTTCATTTCAGCTGGACATGGGCAGCTTATGGCCGAAATACGCTACGTGTGCACAAGCCATTATGGGCAGAGAATGTGTTTGGAGAAGTGGCACCGCTTTAGTTACGAAAACTAATGGAAGATGGAGACTGGTATTTAGGATTATTTTTTTAATAAGCAGTCCCGTCATATCCATGATATTTTTTTATTACCTATATAGGTGGACGAGCTCACAGCCCACCTGGTGTTAAGTGGTTACTGGGGCCCATAGACATCTACGACTTTAATGCGCCACCCACCTTGAGATATAAGTTCTAAGGTCTCAGTATAGTTACAACGACTGCCCCACCCTTCAAACCGAAGCGCATTACTGCTTCACGGCAGAAATAGGCAGGGTGGTGGTACCTACCCGAGCGGACTCACAAGAGGTCCTACCACCAGTAAATGCCCTCATGCCCAATGCCACAAATGCCCTCATTTGTGGCTCATCCTAACTCCTCTAATCCTCTGATTATATTGTGTCCAATTTATAACAAACAGTGTTCATTTTATTGCACTTATTTGTACTATACCTAACTAGTTTATTTTTTATTATGTGTCACACAGAGATTTATCTCGAAAGAAATCGGCTTTCACAAAAAAATTATGCGAAAAAAAAACGTGCCTTTAAAATAAATCAAGAAATGTGGTAAAGAGGAATAGTTAAAGCTTAATTAAATCTACTTTTACGGTTTAATATCCCATTTATTAAACTCATTATAACTGTTTCTGTTATTTGGAAAACTATATAGTTTTCATGACGGACGGTTATGGTGCTATTTGAATATGCTAGCACTGTCATCTGTATATTAATACGTGAAGCAAAAACTTTGTATCCCTTTTTACGAAAATTGCGCGGACGGAAGAGTATGAAATTTTCCACACTTATAGAGTATATAGAGAAGAAGTGCACAATGCTAATATATTTTTTAAATAGTGCATAAAATATACTTTTAATCAATAAAGAAAACATTACACACACTACAGACCATGTATTTGACGCACACACGCATGCATACTATTTATTGTCAAACTTTTGTTCTTGACGTCTGTTGTCAAATTGAGAATAGATTATATATTGTTTGTCTTTATTAATATTTTTTATAGTGTAGCCTTGGCGAAATTTGTGATTATAGAAGTATAAAATACAATCGTAACAGTGTACAAACTTACAATTCCAATTATAGTCGAATTTCGACTACTGCGGGACCTCTAGTTTAATTTTAATTTACAATACACAATTAACAAAACGATATTTATATGTAAAAGTAGCTTTAATTGTGTCGCGAAAATCGAAGAAAATAATAAAGGTATAGCAATCAAATAGACTATATAATCTAGATTTAGAATCGTGGACAGAACACCAGTCGGATGGTCAGATCTAGTAAAGGAAGGGGTTAGTGGTAGTCTATACCGTGCGATCCATGCCACCCATGATCGAATGCTGTGAAGGAAAGTTACATGTGGTCGCGATCCTCAGCAGTGAGGGAACTATGAAGAAGAAAGAAAAAAAGAAAGAAATCATTTATTCGCTAAGCATAGTGAATATGAGATAAGTTAAAAGCAGCGTGTATGCTTTGTCATTACTTGACATGCGAATTTTAGTGCAGAGCAAAATATTATGATATTATATAATTTACCATTCATTCATCCATAATTCAACTAATAATTAAAAAATCCATTTATTTTCAATATCGTCCCTAAGAAAATCATTTATGTGATAATAATTTTCACTAATAAGATTATCATTTAGTTTTTTCTTAAAATGAAAATCGTCTAGGCCTCTTAATTACTTTGGTAGTTTATTAAATATCCTAACGCTCATACCTAGTATACTATTCTGGAAGAAAATCAAATAGCTGTCTGGATTTTCCATATGCCAATTGACAATTAACCACATTGTATACGCAAAAGTCCGTAAACTACATCTAGAAATTCAGAACTTGATAAAGAAATAAAACCACTCTTCTCCGATCAGATTGGTTTTGGTATCTACGGACCTGGTTGCGGTGCCCCGGCGAGGTTCTTGGACTACGGCATGTACGAACGCTGGGTGAGCCGCAGTGTTGCCAGGATCGGAAGACCGGCAATCTCACAAATGGATACCGATTACATCATATTACGACGCAGTAAGTGAAACAATAACCAGTGTCTTGGATACGGAGAAAATACGCTTTTGATACCCAATAAATGGGTATAGGGCCACTGAAGGGGTTATTATAGAGTTACATCAGGTTTCATGTAATAAATTTAATGAAAAAATAAGAAAATAGTTTGAACCAATTCAAAAGCTTTGTATATTTGTATGTCGACAGGAATGCAACCTTTTTGCAGGCGTTTTAACCTCAAAGCCGGTGCCCTGACTGCTTTAAAGTTAAAATAGACAGGACCCATTCCCGATCCTGCGGACCGAATGGTAAACAGTCGACGTCGCCCAAAAGACGTCATTTCGGATCCGCTCGATCCATTAACGGTGCTTTTAGGTACCCCAAGCACCGGTCACCGTTCTGGTCGAACCCGTCGCTTGCAAGTATATTAACTTAACCGGCCAGTAAATTAACCCACAGACACAGCCAACTGAGTTTCTCGCCGGATCTTCTCAGTGGGTCGCTTTTCCGATCCGGTGCTAGATTCTGGGAAGCACTGCTCTTGCTAGGGCTAGTGTTAGCAACTTCCTAAGGTTAGAGCCCCGTGAGCTCACCTACTCGTTCAGTGAACCTAGTATGACCTCTCGAGGTCACTAGAATTCTTCTTCTTCTGAGTTGGTCTCTTCATTTCTGAAGGTCGTGTCTAGTTTGAAATGTTGAAGACTTGATGCATTAATATTCCCCACGTCTTCCTGTCCTCGGCGGATTTATAGCCTGGTTTATTGGCAGGCCGGTGAGCGTCTTTACCAGATCAGACCAGCGGGTAGATAGTAGTAGTAATAGTAGAGCGTCCGCGTGATCTTCTCCCGTCAACCTGACCAACTACCATCAGCTTCTCTAAGCTATCGGGGCCACTAGGATAGGCAGGGAAAAAAATCAATTTAACGCGAACGATGCTATAAAATTTCAGCGTTTTCAAACGTCCAAAGATACGGCCCGTGTGATCCAGAGGAAACCAAAACGGAGATATTCACTGATACAACTCAGATCATGAGAGAAGGACACAATTTTAATGTTCGCTACAATGTGAGTTTTATTTATTTATTGCTTATGTTACGGTTACCTGCAACTGATTCCGAACAGAATGGAAATGGATTGTCCATTCTTCTTAGCATGGAAAGGCCTACATGTGGCGGTATAATATTATTATGTATTTCCGAATTGTACTTTTATATATTATGAGCTAAAATATGGTCTGAAATAAATTTTTACTATTATTATTATTATTATTATGTGGGTGGACGAACTCACGGCCCTGATGTTAAGTGGTTACTGGAGACATCTACAACGCAAATGCCGCCACCCGCCTTGGTACATAATATAGGGTCTCAGTAGTTACAACAGCTGCCCCATCCTTCAAACCGAAACGCATTACTGCTTCAGAAATAGGCAGGGTGGTGGTACCTACCCGTGCGGACTCACAAGAGATATACCACCAGTAAAGGTTACCAGGTTAGGTAGGTTCAGCTTTTATTCTAGATTATTACATCCGTTACATTAAAGTAGTGATTTATTACAACTTCATTTGTTATGTAATTAAAAAATAACCTAATGAGGTTACATACCTCATTTATATAAATGTAGCCTAAATTCGACTCTAACAACTAACATTTTAAACTTAGATTTATTTTTTGCTCTTTTGTATCGTTATTGATAATTTTCTTAGGGAGTCAAAACGAAATTATTTCCAAAAGTTTTTCTCGATATTACTAAAACTCGCTAACAATGTACTGTAGTAGTCAGAAAAAAAAGATAATAGGTTGACATTCACGAAAAAAAAACTATGAACTGTTTTGTCACTGAAGTATGAAACTTAAGTCTATTTGTTTGTTTATTTATACAACATTTATTATACGATCAATAAAAACTAAACAAAATACTTTCATTTTATTTCAGCTATCTCTGTATGCGTCAGTTGAGTACTCCTGTATAGTTTTCCGTGCAAAAAATGTCAGACAAATCCAAGATGGCGGGCCGTATGTAAATTCCTTTCGCAAACCAAAAATCAGCTTAAGACGTTGGTGTTCGGGCCCCGCAGCGCTTTGCCACGACTTTCAATACATCGAAATACATTTTTACGTTGAAATTAACTTCGAAAGCGATATTTTATTCAAAGTCAGCGCCTACGGGAAGGAGGCAAAGGTTATCGACCCTTTGAAAGCGACATTATTCGCCAACCAAAGATATTCGCAACCTCACATTCAAAATTATCGAAGACTGAAACATGAATTGAAAGTAAAAAAGCTAGGAAGAAACAATTTTTGGTTTTATAAGGAAGATTTAAAGTGAATTAGTTTATAATCCATCAGTTTTCTGTAATCTAATTATATAATTTTGTTTCCATCGATTATAGGGTTTTCTATCAAATGACTGACACCTTGTTTTGTATGTTCTTTGTCTGGGTGTTAGATATTTAAACGTGTTATATTTAATTTAGTATGTACCTAAGTATATAAGTATGGTTCCCATAGTACAGACTATCTTAATTCGGGGCCATTGGAACATGTCTATAATCTATTGCTATTATTATTAAATAAATATGTAATTAAAACAAAAACTGTAATAACACAAACAAACAGTTTTTAACTGCTTACCGGAATACGAAATATGCGAAAAAACCAGCATAAAAGCAAACTAGGAATCTTCATTTATTTCATAATTTGTTTGCGCCATACCACACCCATAAAAAAGAGGAAAAAATGTCAATCCATGACCTACAAATCCCAAGGAAGTTGATGTGAAGAAGGTGACCGATAGATGAACTACCAACTTAATTGAAAGTAAAATCATTTACTCCTGAATTTAAAATAATCCTAAGTACTTTTGGCCTCTTTATAAGATACTTTGTCATAATCGTTTTCTAGTTCAAATGGAAGACTTGGTACTGACGTGGTCTGTCCACACGGTAGATAACAGTCCGAACGAAAAAAAATTTTAATCCCTAACATAGAATACTTCTTCTTCTTGAAATTTTTGTTAGCGCGATTTGATTTCCTGTCGGATTCGTCAATAAATTATTGTTACAAACGGTATATTTACCAGGATTTTCACATTTGTTGATGATAATTCGACGTGTTGCAAGTGCCATGCCCAGTGGACTCGGAAACAGCGCCTAAATATCACGAACTCCCCATAAAATGTGGTAAAACCCATTAAATAAAGCATGTATAATGCAGATAGCTGTGAAAGCTTAAAACAACCAATCCAAATATTAACCAGCCAATCGCTGCACCCCAAATAATAGATCTATTGAGATAACCCTAAAGTATTAAATATCTTTGGCAAGCCCAAATTCGACACGATCTATACTGTCTTCGTAGGACTTTTCCAACCAATTCAAAATTGAACAAATTAGATTTTTCAAATTAATATCTCTACCTCCTCGGGTCAATGTGATCTCAAAGCATTGAGTATATGCATAAAACACTCGTACACTTGCTATTTTAATAGAGGGTTTTAGTGCCTCTCCATGCACCCGTTATTTCGTTGCGCCTTTTTTTCCTACCTAAGCTGATAGCCTTGAAAGGCTATTTCAGCGTAACCTTAACTAGTAGGTGAGCTCACGGGGCTCAAACCTGACGACGTTGCTAACACGAACCCTAGCAAGAGCAGTGCTTCACAGAATCTACCACCGGATCGGAAACGCGACCCACTGAAAATATCCGGCGAGAAACTCAGTGGGCTGTATCTGTGGGTTAATTAACTCGTCGAGCCTTTCGTCGCAAGCGACGGGTTCGACGAAAACGATGACCGGTGCTCGAGGTACCTAAAAGCACCGTTAGTGGATCGGGAGGATCCGAAATGACGTGTATCGTTGCGCCCTAGACCACTGTATTCCGATATCCAACAAAGGATCAACAAATCACTAAAACTTTCCATATTCCCGCAAGTAGAACAAACCTCCTTAGATATTCCCCTTTATCAAAGATTTGTAGTTAATATAACCAAATATGTGCATTAATTGACGGCATCGACATTTTTAACAAAACGTGTCCTGTCTCAAAAACAAACTAGTATCCAAGTTCCTTTGTTTATAATTGATGAGAGAATGTTAAGTAGCTAACTCTTGTTTTCATGTTATTTTCAATTATTATTTTTTTGTCGTACTGTTAACATTTAAATTTAGCCTATTTTTCCGCTGTTTGTAAAATTTCTGTAACATGTCATAGTGTGTCATAAGAGATTGCTGTACATGCCTGTAACTGGCTTACATACCAGTATTTAATTATATACATGATAATTTTAACCTTGAATGTTTTGTGTGTGTTGCTGTTGGTGTGTCTAAATAAATAAATATTATTGCCGCCGGACTTGTTTAAAGTTTCGCCAATCGCTATTACGTTCAGCTACACCAACAATTTCTAGATCTATTGTATAAATAGAATACGTTCCGCTGAATTCGCGTGAAGGGAATCGTTATTGAAACGAACTAATCTAGTGGAAGCGTCGTCCGGCACCGTTCACGGTTGCACTGCAGGTATTTTTCCGCACTAGACCTCTTGGATGTTGCGTTTTTAATTGGTAGAAGTGGTTCCGCAGTAGTCGAAATTCCACTGTAATTTATTGAAATTAAATGTTTGTACACTATTTTGATTCTATTGTCAAAGACTATAATCACCAAAATGATTTCGCCAAGACTACACTATAAAAAATATTAACAAATACAAACAATATTTAATCTATTCTCAATTTGACAACAGACGTCAAGAACAAAAGTTTAACAATAAATAGTATGCATACGTGTGTGCGTTAAATACATGATATGTTGTGTGTGTAATGTTTTCTTTATTGATTTAAGGTATCTTTTACGCATTATTTAAAAAAAAAATTAGCATTGTGCACTTTTTCTCTATATTCTCTATAAGTGTGGAAAATTTCATACTCCTCCATCCGCGCAATTTTCGTAAAAAGGGATACAAAGTTTTTGCTTCACTTATTAACATATAGATAATTTATGACCATTGAGTGTTTTGTGAATCCTCTCAGGTGAGTGTCAAGTATTCTTATCTGTCATGCGTTGTGTTTTAAACACGCTTTAAATAACATAATAAGCGTCATTTCATTTAACAGTAACTTTGACGGCGAGTTTCAAGGTGGGTGGGTAGCATTAACATTATATTATGTCTATAGGCTTCAGTAACCACTAGAACTACAATCTTTGATCTAGGCATCTAGTGCAAAAGTAAATCGGAAAAGATTAACGTAAAAAAGGAGTTTATTTATCCAACGATGGAAATTATATACGTTATGACCAGCGCCTTAAATCTCGGTACTCTTCGGTACACTCCTCGGCCGGTACTCTTATTCAGATCGCTAAAAAACACTAGAAAACGAAAATGATGTAGAAAACATGCTTTCTGTGAGTGGCGCCCCAGGGCATAATGCCCCTTTCCCCCTCGCTACGCCACTGCAAGAAAGACGCCATTATTAACTATAACTAACTACGGAAATCGGTAAAGCTAACACTGATACAATATCGGGATTTGAGTTCGTCCACAAAAAAAAAAGCTAAAGAAACCACACACGTTATTATAACTCCAGTGCGAATCTCATGTAGTATTCCAGGTTCGACTCGGTACAATGTTGGCTTTCAGCTTCAGTTCGCGTTGAAAGAGCTCAAAATGTTTTAACGTAATTGAAAGCTCTTCGTTTAACCTTTTTTTATTGAGTTATAAAATCTAAATTTATCAAATTAGTACTTAGTGACAATTTTTTTTTATAAGTTAATTAATTACTAGGGCAACTGCGGATATTTTTTTGCCAGAAGTCATCGTGGCCTAACGGATAAGACGTCCGGTACATTCGTGTTGAGCGATGCACCGGTGTTCGAATCTCAGGCGGGTACCAATTTTTCTAATGAAATACGTACGCAACAAATGTTCACGATTGACTTCCACGGTGAAGGAATAACATCGTGTAATAAAAATGAAACCCGCAAAATTATAACGTGCGTAATTACTGCTGGTAGGACCGCTATGAGTCCGCACGGGTAGGTACCACCACCCCGCCTATTTCTGCCGTGAAGCAGTAATTCGTTTCGGCTTGAAGGGTGGGGCAGCCGTTGTAACTATACTGAGACTTAGACCTTATATCTCAACGTGGGTGGCGCATTTGTGTTGTAAATGTCTATGGGCTCCAGTAACCACTTAACACCAGGTGGGCTGTGAGGTCGTCCACCCATCTAAGCAATAAAAAAAAAACTCCTAAACGAGACCCACAACGACTAATAAATCTTTAAAAACTACAAAGCAACACAATGTTCGTGCTTTAAAAGCCTTCGCTCGCGGACGAGCTTCGAGTTAAGCTCTCGTACCGGCGCCGTCAACAATGCAAGCGAATACAAAGTTTCTAAACTTCGCGAGTGTGCATCCAACAGATAATTTAATATAAAACTAAACGAGCTTTGCAGTTGTTAAATTTTAGTGGTGGACAGCGGTTTGACTCTGCCCTGGCAATGCTGATCTGGCTTGCTCATCATGGGGGGGAGGGGGTACCTGAGCTCGTGAACCCGTCCAGCAATTTTTTTAAGTGAAAACTTTTTTAGCGTCGTTGTGATTTGAAAGTCGATGAAACGTAAAAGCGACAGTAAAAAGAGACAGACACATAAATCCATAAGATTTAACGTAGGAAAAAATGAGATAGGAAGCATAATGCAGTGTTCCTTGTATTCGTGGTTCTCTTTGTGCTCTCCATGTTTCTCTTTATGCTTCCGGGTCGTACCTAATATTCGTACTCAATAATCGAATCAATCTATGTATAATATATACGAATAAAATGTAAAATAATTATCAAACTTTGTATCATTACGATCATTACTAAAACCTACAATTAACCTCTTCCCGAAATTTTACATTTGTCTCATTATCTTGAAGCCAACGTTTTTGAAGGTTTCACTTCTACCAATTTTGAATTGCACACGTTTTTTTTTAATCTATACTAATATTATAAAGGTGAAGAGTTTGTTTGTTTGAACGAGCTAATCTCAGGAACTACTGGTCCGATTTGAAAAATTATTTCAGTGTCAGATAGCCCATTTATTGAGGAAGGCTATTATAGGCTATTTAACATCACGCAAATACCAATACGAGCGGAGCACTAATAACCTTCTCTTTTGAAGTCGGCTAAAAAGCATGATTTTGGTACCTTAAATAGCTCCTTAACATTCTATTATTCAAAAATATACTTACTTCTACGTAAATGAAGTCGTGGGTAAAATTTAGCGTTCTACCAAAGTAACTATTCCACGCGGACGAAGTCGTGGGCAAAAGCTAGTTAGTTTATAAGTACTAACCATCATTTTCTTTATCAGACCTGGACTAAATGTCTGTTGGATTAAAAAAAACGGTCTGTATCTTCCTTAACTCTCAACTTGAATAACAAAGTGTATAAAGTACCTACTTTCGAAACAGTATTAAAGGTGGAGGCAACATCTTAAGATCGTTAATGAGAATTGTGAAAATAAACTTTTTCATGGCGCTTGAAGAGATTGATTTTTTTTTTCATTTTCGACTGGCACATGCTTCACTGCGCGCTCTTACATTGTTTTTTTTGCATCCCTCGCATATTATTATATTTTTAAGGGATTTTATGACCTGTTAACTAAGACCTTTAAGTCATGTCTTATTTTAATTTACTAGAAGTCCCCCAGTAGTCGAAATTCGGCTATAATTAATTGGAATTGTAAGTTTGTACACTATTATGATTGTGTTTTCAACGCCAAGACTACACTATAGAAAATATTAATAAGGACAAACAATATTTAATCTATTCTCAATTTGACAACAGACGTCAAGAACAAAAGTTTGACAATAAATAAATAGTATGCATGCGTGTGTTGTGTCAAATACGTGGTAGTGTGTGTAATGTTTTCTTTATTGATTTAATGTATCTTTTTTGCATTATTTTAAAAAAATATTAGCATTGTGCACTTCTTCTCTATATTCTCTATAAGTGTGGAAAATTTCATAGTCCTCCGTCCGCGCAATTTTCGTAAAAAGGGATACAAAGTTTTTGCTTCGCGTATTAATTTTAATTTATATTCATATTTTTATGAAAAATTATATTATCGAGTGAAATGAAATGAAGATGATTAATTTGAGACATTAATCAACTGGGATGAAATTATATGAAATGAGATGAGATGATATGGGGTGAAATATAGGTAATCTCAGTAAAATGGTGGTCATTTACTAAGATTTTTTCAGTGGACTTTTTGAAGGATCCCGAAAAGTTACATCCAGCGGCTTTGTTTAATTTTCCCACATTCGTGCACTTTCACAGATATTAAACAGTTAATACACCACCATTATTACACATTTAAACCTGAAGAAACACTAAATGGACAATATAAAACAAATCACACAACTTCACTCTTCGCGTTCCCGCCGAAAAGTCTCGCATATTATTATATCTGTCTATGTTTTGAAAGATTATTCGTAACTTAAAATGAGACGCAATAAAATTATATTCAAAACGCAAAACTCTTACGTCGAGAGTGTTGTACTCAAGAAACCTTTTAGTTTCCTTTTAGTTTAGTGTTTAAATTGTCGTCTTCTTTTAAATCATTTCATAGTTTGTTGCACAGCTGTGCTCTTTCCATTCATTATACCTATCTATATTCCATAGCTTGTCGTGACTTTAATTATTTCGGTTTTATGGGCCGTTTTCCAATTACAGCACAAGAGCGCATTATGCGGCATAATGCTCAACTAAGCTTCAGCATAATTCGGCATTGTGCGTCACTCGTCTCGTCTCGAATATATTAAGTGTATAATCTATGGTTGAGCATTATGCCGCATAATGCGCTCTTGTGCTGTAATTGGAAAACTACCATTTTTTTCTTAGATTGTGCTTTTTTAACTATTATGCCTATCCGCAACATTCCTAAGTTTTTTATTAAAAAAAAAAACTTCATCGTAACATTAAGACCGGCGTTATAAACCGAATAAATCAAATACGTTAATAACATTTAACATTAGCACAAAAAGCGATGTCAAGAGAAGCCATAAAAATATTTTATTGATTCCGATCTCCGTGCGTTAGACACGGGTCTCCTACAATAGGCCCCGGACAAATACTTAACCAAACAAAGGCGTCCTATCTTGTAATTGAATACATCCAGGATGCCTAGCTCTGAAACAAAGCGCCTTCGAACAATACACGTTTAGCTTTGTCTTGATTTGGCAGGATAATGTCTCGTTAGATGTTTTTATTATAAATTAGCATTGAAAATAAAATAATTAATTCCGAATAATTGTTATAATATACTAGCTGACCCGGCAGACTTCATAGTGCCTCAATCGATTAAAAAAAAGACCTAAACTTTTGTATAAAATACACCTAAAACAAACAAAAGGAATCCGTCCGACGGGGGACACATCAAAGGAAAAACAAAATTATTATTTTTATTTAATTCCGAGAATTTACATATTTATCTACCTTTTAAACCTTCTCTGGACTTCCACGAATAATTCAAGACCAAAATTAGCCAAATCGGTCCAGCCGTTCTCGAGTTTTAGCGAGACTAACGAACAGCAATTCATATAGATTTACACCTGTGCTGACCGAAACATTAACTCTTCTCGTACAAAATGCAGTTCAATTGTCTATTTTAATATAACCTCAAACACTTATTGAATTATTGATAGATTTAAGTAGAGGGCGATTCATTTCATTTTCAAAGTCCAATCATTCTTTTGCTATTCAATCAAATAAGGACAATTAAAATAAAATACTCAAGTCCACTTATATTCTCTTGACATTAATTTTATTCGTAATTCGCATGGCCAGTATCTGATTGAGCTAAAATCTATCGGTCTGCGTATAATGCTTCTAAATTGTAAATGACCTATTCGACTTTGAGCGAACTTCGAATTTCGACTGTTTTAAATTATTCATGTTAAATTGGCAACATCGCCACGCGCCGTGCGGTTTACCCTTTTGAATTTTTTATCGTTCAGAGATGAGCTACGTTTGGGTCCCTTTACGTGTACGGGTGTTTAAAAATAACGAGTATTTGCCCTTCAATTTGGACCTTCGTCGAATTTAGGTACAAGCAAACGACGATATGAAATCCATTAGATAGAAATTACGTAAGCGTGCGTTTTTTTTTCTTTTACCTCTCGATAGTATAATTTTTAATCGAGTAGGCAGTGGCTTCCCGTGTAGTCGTCGTCAAAGATAACAAAAACATGAAACATAATCTTAATATTTTTCAACATGGCGTAGGTATGTATATCATAATGAATGGTATTCGTGTTGAAATTATATATCAGTAACATTTCAATAAACCTTTACACATTTTCCTCTGCTCGCATACGAATAAAAAAGCTAAAGGAAATAGAAAAATCCTCATACGAAACGACTTAAAGAAAACATCTACAATAAAAAAAAAAAAAAAAAAAAAAAAAAACTTTTTGGAAAACGAAGTAATATTAGCGAATTTTCATAAAGGACATATTTTTTTTGTATCGTGAATAATTTAAGGGAGTGACTGTGACGGATCCCGTAGAGGCTAACATTTTAAATATCAACGCCCGCAAATATCTGCAATAATACATTTGATTCCAAAATTAAGCCTGAAAAGGAAAAAAGTAAAGACGACTAGGATAACTTTATTGTCAGCTCGTATGTGTCCGATGTCTCCGATGCTTAAGACCATTTTTCTCGCCAATTACCACAAAATACTAAGGTCTATGTTGAAAAAAGGTCATACAAATATCAAACTCGAGTCGAGTCCAGTCGTCATGACCCAAAGGATAAGACGTCCGGTGCATTCGTGTTGAGCGTTGCACCGGTGTTAGAATCCCGTTGACGGGTACCAATTTTTCTAATGAAATACGTACTCAACAAATGTTCGCGATTGACTTCCACAGTGAAGGAATAACATCGTGTAATATAAATCAAACCGGCAAAATTATAATTTGCGTAATTACTGGTGGCAGGACCTCTTATGAGTCCGCACGGGTAAGTGCCACCAGCCTTCCTATTTTTGCCGTGAAGCAGTAATGCGTTTCGGTTTGAAGTGCGTGGCAGACTTTGTAACTATACTTGAGACCTTAGAACTCGTATCTCAAAGTAGGTGGCGAGATTTACGGTGTAGATGTCTATGGGCTCCGGTAACCTCTTAACACCAGGTGTGCTGTGAGCTCCCATCTATACAATAAAAATAAAAAAACTTGTCGGTCGTTACCTATTGATCTGTAACCGGGAAATTCGAACGAAAATCGAAACAAGGTCTTATTAAGGAAAACCCTGAAAGTAACTTTTTTGTGTCTCTGGTAGATTAAAAAGTTATATTTTGTGAATTACGTTTGCAAATATCGACACGCACGTAGTAAACTTATAAAAGACTAGCGGTCCGCTCCGGCTCCGCTCGGGTCTTTAACAAAAATTTCAACGATATTTGACGTTGTTTTATTTGAGTTGTCTATTATCAAAGGTGGCAATCTGTGCATTTGGACAAAAAAAAATTATTGATATGTCAATACAGATTTATTTGAATATAATCGTCTCCTTCAAAGAATACGGTTCAAAACCTGCATTAAATAAAGGTTAATAGTTAACCTGTTATTTATCTAAGATGTCGTTCCGAAGAGTTTTGTGACTGGAGTTTTGTGACTGCCAATGGAATACAAAGTCAATAATTCGTTTTTCTGATTTACCAATCATTGTCCAAAAGTCAGATTGCCGCCTTTGATAATAGTCGACTCATTTGTTAAAATAAAAGAACACTTATTGCGGCACAACTATAATAGTTAGACATATGCTGTCACGAAACTTTTTGTAAATAATAATGTGTTCTACAAAGTTGTAGTACATTATTTTATTCTATCAAGAATAATTTTCGCAGGGCACGCGTCTCCCGATACGACGTCCTTCGGGATATTCCCGGAGATGAAATCCCGTCTTATCATCAGGACGGGTACTGGCGAAGGCGGACCTTCGACGCGGTACCGTAGGTCTGGTGTAGCCGGTGTGGTGGAGCTCGATGGGGCTCAGTCGGTAGTTAGTTTTGCGGGGCGAGCGCCTCGTGCGCCTTTTTCGAGGCGTAGTCTCCTGTGACGAATTCGGGGAGGTGGAGAACCTTGGCCCTCCTCGTCCCCCTCTTCCTCTCAGGAGGCGCCGGAGTCCGACATAACCCGGGTCGTTACCCCCCGGACCGGGTATCCAAAAAGGGATGCCCCAGCGTTAAAAAAAAAAGGGCACGCGATGTAAAGAAGATTTTAAGCAATTTTTTACACGTTGGGTTCTATTATTGGAGTGTTAGTAAGGATCCCTAATTTTTTTCAATAAAGATTACAGCCTATGTCACTCGGGAATAGTGTAGCTTCAAAACAGTGAAAGAATTTTTCAATTCAATACAAACAAACAAATTTTTCCTCTTTATAATATTATTACTATAGATTGGTTTTATTCGACCACAAAGTTAAGTTTTCCTTTCGAAAGCACCAATATAGAGTACCAAAATCGATTATAAGTGACGTTACTGTTAATGTTTTTCAATTAAAACGAATTTAATGAAAACAAAAGTAAAATCGTAATTTCCTCCTCTGTTAATAAGAACGAATGGCCCGCAGTAGTCGAATTTCGACTATAATTAATTGAAATTATAAGTTTGAATATTATTATGGTTCTATTGTCAAAGACAGCGTCACGTAATAATTTAAAGATTAAAACGTTACGTGTCAAGTAAGTAGGAAACAAAACTACCATCTGCCATTTATTTTGGCGTGCGCTACAAAAACGTTGGTTAGTTACACGTGTACAATGTAGGTACAACGGAAATGTTTATCTTAAATATTCTAACAAAATATTTTACGTGTAAGCCATTATCGCTAAAATAGTGAACCATAAATACAATAAAACTTCATAATTAATTTCTAACGCACATTTAGTAGTAACAAATTAATCCTTATATCAAAATATAAACTTTTATCGCATTTGGTATTTAAAATAGATAAACTTGTCTTTTACGCTACATCATTTGGACAAATATTTGAATAGTTTTGGTAGGTATATATTAAGTGTATTTATTGTCTATGGCTATAACTATCCACAGATTCGGTAGAATCTGGCGCCAAGTTCCGTTCAAAAATCCCGTTGTAAACGGAGCGCCAGACTACCGACTGTGTTTACTGTGAGCAGAACAGTTTTTTGAGGTTGCGAAATTTTATTTAATTCTACGGTACTTCTGGTTCCTAAATTGTACATTATATCAATCACTCACAACTTTATTTTACTGATATTAACTAGTTATATCAATTACAACAATTAATCTACTTGAAATTATTAATTTTATCACCACAAACTATGGCTCGCTCAAAAATTTCGATCCTGACTTTTTTCGATGTAAAAAGTGACATGCCACAGACTATAAATCTTCGAGAATGGTAATCTACGGCCGCCAGGGTGCGCTGGAATTATTCCTATTTGTAATGGATTTTATGACCTGGTAACTGAGACCTTTAAGTCATGTCTTATTTTAATTTATATTCATATTTTTATGAAAAATCATATTATGAAGTGAAATGAAATGTGATATTATGGAGTGAAATGAAATGAAGATGATTAATTTGAGACATTAATCAAAAGGGATGAAATGAAATGAGATGAGATGATATGGAATGAAATATAATCTCAGTAAAATGGTGGTGGTCATTTACTAAGATCTCAGTGGACTTTTTGGAGGAAACCGAGAAGTTACGTACAGCGGCTTTGTTTCATTTTCCCACGTTTGTGCACTTTCACAGATATTAAACAGTTAATAAACCACCATTATTACACATTTAAACCCGAAGAAACACTAAATAGACAAATTAAAACAAATCACACAACTTCACACCTCGCGTTCCCGCCAAAAAGTCATTATTCCTACATAAACTGTAGCTTCAAGGGGATAGTTTGCAGTTCTTATTGAATGGTTTATACATTAAATAACGTTAATGTTGTTACTGTTAGTATTTTAGTTTAAGTACTGCCGAAGCAAGTACTGTTGTTACTGTTGGAGAAACAATTTTGTTTTGTAATGTAATACCGAAATACTTTACGAGATGGCGTTACAAAAAATCCTTTCCCAAAACTATAAAACCGTTGTGATTGTCTACGAATAATAAATAATATAATAACTAATATTTATTCGTAGGTGATTGTTTAAGATGCTATGAATATTTCGGTTTTGATTTCATCAAAATAACTTGAACTTTACTACTGAATTCCGATGAAAATTCTAATTAAGGCTGAGTTAAGTTCAGCTTTTTATTTAAGCCTCTTACTGTAGTTTTTAAATTACATTTATGCGGATTGATGTTTCAAGGCTTTCAGATTTTAATTTTAAATTCTGAAATAATTAAGAACAGCGTCATCTACCCTTCACATTTGAAACAAAATTTAATTCGGTTTAAATTTGTAAAAGTTGATGTTGATTATTATTACACTGTAACGCAGCGTTCCGTTTCGCGGGGCAACAGCAGCCAAAGGGAATGTGACTCAGGTCCGTGCCGCAACGACCCACCCCGCGCTACCCGCGCCCGCGCATCTGTTGCATCATTCGCACCCAGCGTTGCCAAATGTACGGCAATTGCCGTTTCGTACGGCAATCACGCTTCTAAAAGACAAATTGTACGGCATACGGCAGAGTGCTCATTGCCGTATTCTAAAATACGGCAACAAGAGCATTTCTTTTATTCTTTTTTAGTGCCATATACCTATTAGGTTAAGTCTAACAAGAGCATAAAGTTAAAAAACAATTAATGTATCCAAAGAAATTACAGGACGTGGATACTTTTTGCGTAAACATGAACACATCCAGCTCTTATAATAGACAATGTTTCATGTTTGGTACGAGGAATTCCCTATAATCTACAACGCCTGCTCTTTAAGTCCTCTCCTCAAGTCGCCTTGCCGCCTCGCTCTTGTTTCATTGTTAGTACTAGCAAGCGTAGCTAGCTAGCAATTTTATCTTTTGAAAAAGTGCAGTGTAGCGATACGTGAGATAGTGTATAAAATGTGTATAAAAAAGAATCTTCAATGCGTAAACCTAATCAAAACAAAACAAAGAAACCGCCTCTTAACATATACCATAAATGGAACATTATTACCAAAAGAGTGCATTGTCAGAAATCAACCAAACTGTGCGAACTATAAGCCAACCCCCGAAATGATCAATAAAATGAAAAAACCATCAAATTACGAAAAAAATGAAATTATTGAAACTGAACTTACTTTAGGCAATAATACAGATTTGATGGGAAGAGAGGAGTGAAAAATATATACTGTTTTAATTTCTAGTCTAAAATAAATAATAAAATACTTTTAATTGAAATTTGAAATTTTGAATTACTTTGTACGGCAATTTTTGTTTAAATACGGTAGATTTTTTTCTCCAGTACGGCAACCCAATGTTTGCCCAGCGGCAACACTGTTCGCACCCCCAATTATGGCAATTAGTGCGCGCCAGACTTTGAAGCGGAATACACGCGTCCCCGGTCGATACCGGAACTGACAACCCGAGAGTCTCATGCCAGTCGGGCACCTAACATTAAACTGGCAGCCCAAGCGCGGGCCCTTTAACTAGTATTTCGAAGTGAATCTACGTAATTACGACACGTACTCGTCGTCAGTCACGGCGTCAATCCGATTTTCAAGACGTTGAAGAAGAAATTGGTTCAACCGCGGGACCGACGCCAACATTTACCGCAAACAACATGGCGTCATTACAAGAAAGTCAAATGGCAGCATTCGAACGCCTACTCGACCGAGTTTTTGAGCATAAAACTCAACTCGAATCATCAGCAACACCGACGTCGGAGCCGACATCGCCGCCTTCCTCGACGCCCGCTCACCATTCTGGGAACTTCGCGTCATGCACGGCGCGGTTCAGCGGAGCGCCCGGCGACTTACTCGACGGTTTCCTTGACGCGGTCGAATCATACAAAGATTGTGCTGACGTAGGACACGCCATCACGTTACGAGGACTCTCGATGTTACTAACCCTTGACCTTAGTGACCTTAGTGAGAAAGTTCAAATTGATATGCTTTACGGCCTTCTACACCGTCGTGTTCGTAAAAGATTAAGAAGAGACGAAATAACTTCATACGACACGTTATTAAAGAAAACGCGCCATATCGAGGACTCCATCTACGAGACCAGTCCGCCTGAATTTATTCATCATCCTCAGCGAGCGACGCCACGTTCATCGGGTAGTACCGTAGGCGAAGTTCCCGCCGGTGCTGCGACTTCGGCGCGGATGACGCCGCGGAAAATATTCAACTCGGGCGCCGCTGGCGGCCCGCCACGCGACGACAGCGCTGCGCCGAGCACCGTTCGAGTCCCCGCGCCTCGCTACACGAACACTGATAATGTATCATCTACGTCGATTGTTAAAAGACTGTTCTGTGTTTATTGCAAAAAGTACGGACATATTCGTGATGAGTGTTTAAAATTAGCGTCAAAAACGAAATTCGACAACGAAAATACGCAAGCTGTATCCTCGTTCGTGTTACGGGTGTGGTACCAAAGGTGTTACTCGGTCTCAGTGTACAAAGTGTAACGCAAGTTATTACGCCGTCGACGCTGCACGGACCCGATCAGTCATATCCGATTTACCTATTGGTAAAGTAAATACACAGCTGTCAAGTTCAGTGAACTCTATTCATCGCGACAGCTCGTACAGCTTGCACTTCAAACACCGTAAAGTCGTCCATTTATATTAATAATCGTAAACAATGTTTTGTTGATAATGAAAATAATTATTATCCTACCGATTTTAAGGCGATTCTTCCTCCGCGCTTTTTCGGTACTGATAACAAGGTTAGACTTCAAAATTATTCTAGACTTAATCATAATATAAACAATAATATTAGTTCTAGGAATAGGCCCCTGATGCGTTACTCGAGTAGTACCGAACCAAAACATAGTTATTCCGAGGTACCAAGTGGCCGCGATAGGGTGACCATGATGAACGAAAATAGGGTGACCATGGAAAACGTCGGACATTTTTCGACAATTAATTCTAATGTGAAAAGTGTTGCCCAGAGTAACTCTACTGAGCACCAGGTTAGGTTAAGACCAATTTTAAGTGTTCAAATGTTAGGTATACGAGGTAATGCTTTGTTGGATACGGGAGCTAAGAGTAGCGTTGCCGGAGCGTTGCTTTATGAATTGCTGTTAAAGCATAACCATCCGTGTGAGGAAACCAGGCGTCGGGTGAGGCTTGCAGACGGTTCCGCGCGCACGCGCCGAGTTTTGCTCACTACTCTAGAAGTAAGGATAAGTCCCGAAAGGTCAGTAACCCTTGAATTTACTGTTTTTCCAGATGCTCAAAATAATGAAACTTTGCTTGGCATGGATTTTTTGGTGGCGGCAGGTATTGTGCTTGACTTTGCTTCATCCACTTGGCATTTTTCGGGAAAACGGGTTACCTATCCAATTGAATATGAGTGCCCTAAGCCATGCATGTTTGCTTCTACTGCTGACTTCCTGCGTGATGATAAGGGTTCTATGCTTGGCTCCGATGAACGGCAGCAGCTATCACATTTATTGCAGGAGAATGGAGACATCTTTAGGGTGGGGGGAGCCCCAACCCTTTACGCCGAGCACCACATTGATACCGGTGATCATCCGTCTATATCGGTACCGCCGTATAGGCTCACTCCTGTGCTTCAACAGCGAGGAGAGGTTCTCGCAATCGATTTGTTCGGGCCACTGCCAGAAGGAGAGCAGGGGGAGCGATGGGTACTCCTGGTAGAGGATGTAGCTACAAGATGGGTAGAACTCTACGCACTCGTTGATGCCACCGCCGTGGCTTGCTCCCGAGTCCTACTGGAAGAGTATTTCCTTCGTTATGGTTTGCTTATGCGTCTAGGGGTGTAACACGTAAGTTCATGCCACGACGGGATGGCCCGTATCGCGTAGTAAAGATAGTTAGTCCTACAACGTACTTCATAGCAGACTTGTCAAACAATGTCATCGGCAAGTATCACACCGCGGATTTAACCCACTCTCCGTCAAATTCAAGTACGGATCCAATTATGCCAAAGAGGCAGAGAGGAAGGCCGCGTCTTCAGACTAACAGTCCCGAGTTGGACTCGGGACGCGTTCCCAACTTGGAGGGGGAGTATGTGAGTCGACTATTATCAAAGGCGGCAATCTGACTTTTGGACAATGATTGGTAAATCAGAAAAACGAATTATTGACTTTGTATTCCATTGGCAGTCACAAAACTCTTCGGAACGACATCTTAGATAAATAACAGGTTAACTATTAACCTTTATTAATGCAGGTTTTGAACCGTATTCTTTGAAGGAGACGATTATATTCAAATAAATCTGTATTGACATATCAATAAAAATTTTTTGTCCAAATGTACAGATTGCCGCCTTTGATAATAGACGACTCATGTAACGCAGCGTTCCGTTTCGCGGGGCAACAGCAGCCAAAGAGAATGTGACTCAGGTCCGTGCCGCAACGACCCACCCCGCGCTACCCGCGCCCGCGCATCTGTTGCATCATTCGCACCCCCAATTAGTGCGCGCCAGACTTTGAAGCGGAATACACGCGTCCCCGGTCGATACCGGAACTGACAACCCGAGAGTCTCATGCCAGTCGGGCACCTAACATTAAAACACTAATTAATTGAGCGTTTCATTAGCTTTTAAGCTGAGTGACTATTTATAATTTATTTTTATTAAGTAATAAATGAGCAAAAAATAATACTTAACAAAAAGATATGAAATCCGAACAAAAACAGTTTCACTGTAAAAAATTGCGCCAAGTCCACGTTTATAAAACTCATCTCAATAACATTTGCACTTTACAAAAAAAAGAAGACTTCAATAGCTTTCATTCTCTACAAAAATATGTGAAATACAAAAAAATACCAAGAAACCGTCATAAAGATGAAAAAATTAAAAAAAAATTGTTGAAAATTTAAAAATAAAAAAATAAAAATTTTATCGTGCTTGGCGCGCGTCATTGAGTACCCCAAAATTTTTCGGAAGAATTTCAACCCGAGAAAAAAACCATTTTGCTTTAATATACAGTGAAAGCTGAAAAAGTTACCCAGGTTGTCTTTTTCGCTCTTGTTAGCATTTTATGAGAAATTGAGACAGAACTACGGTAATTTTCAACAGCTCTCACTATATACCTATGGGCTATTATATGCTAAATCGACCACTTTTGCGTCCGACCCCTTTAGATTCAGCTGAAACTTTATTATTCTTTTCTACCCTTTGAAAAACATCTTTGAGAATTTTTTCAAATGTTTTGAAGCCAACGTATACATACGTATCGACTCGTAAGTAGTTTGTATTTGTATAAGCGAACACGAGAGGGTGTTTAGTTCAAATCATAAAAGATGAGTGGGAAATGAAAAAAATTCAAATAACATACGTATGAGATGTCGATTTTACTTAACTTTTGTAAAACTTATTATGAAATAATAATTCATTAATTATTTTACACATTTATGCATTTCATAGGTTGACCTACTTATAAATTTCTAAACATTGAAAGGATGTTCATTTATCCTGAAAAATTTGGGGTACTCAATGACGCGCGCCAAGCACGATAAAATTTTTATTTTTTTATTTTTAAATTTTCAACAAATTTTTTTTAATTTTTTCATCTTTATGACGGTTTCTTGGTATTTTTTTGTATTTCACATATTTTTGTAGAGAATGAAAGCTATTGAAGTCTTCTTTTTTTTGTAAAGTGCAAATGTTATTGAGATGAGTTTTATAAACGTGGACTTGGCGCAATTTTTTACAGTGAAACTGTTTTTGTTCGGATAAACATTTTCTCGTCGAACCCGTCGCTTGCGAAGAAGAGCTCGGTGAGTAAATTAACCCATAGATACAGCCCACTGAGTTTCTCGCCGAATCTTCTCAGTGGGTCGCGTTTCCGATCCAGTGGTAGATTCTGCGAAACACTGCTCTTGCTAGGGTTAGTGTTAGCAACGACGTCAGGTTAAGCCCCGTGAGCCATTAGTTAAGGTTACGCTGAAATGGTCACTCAATTCCATCAGCCTCGGTAGGGAAAAAAAACTATAAACAACCGAGTACCTACCTACACTATTAAAGTGCGATCCGGCGACGGGTGAATGGTCAAATATTAAGTGTATTATCTATGGTGAATAGGATGAGCGCGCGTGCGGTGGCAGTAACCAAAACGGGCAGACATCTTTGACGGTTCTATACGTAATGCAAATTCTCAAGGCACTAGATCAGGTTCAGATTTGTATATAAGAAAGTTCAATAAAATCAATAATAAATTATAGTCCACGAACCGAAGCGAGGGCGGGTCGCTAGTAAAAAAATAAAGTTACAACGAATCATACTGTAAATTGATTAAACCGCCATCTATTGGGTTTTGTTGTTACCACATGACAAATTGTCTATTAGATGTATTATGAAGGATAGAACTAAGGAGCACACTCTGTTAAAAGTAGAGCTAAAGGTAAAGAGAATGATCTCTTAAAAAAAGGGAGAATAGTTGAAAAAGTATCCAGCTGTATGCTTTTACATTGTATAAAATAATGCAGTAACTTAAATAATTATTACAAGAAAACCTGTACTGAGGGTGATTTTATTTCGTAAACTGTGAATGTTACGCTTATTGATTTATTAACATTTCATTTTATGAAAAATTATTTATCGATCCTACTCTAATAATATATGGCGCTTCCTTGAAAATTTACCCTGATTATAATGTGGCGCCACCCTAATTTAATACATTTCGACGGACAATTTTTTCATATACCTGCACAGTTTATTCTGCTTACCTCTATCCTCCATGCTCTCTGTGATGAAAAAGGGTCCCTCGAAAAACGACTAATTAAGGTGGCGCCACCGTAGCAAGTGTGATTTCAAAGACAGCGCTAGAAGTTGTTTTTATAAATTTTCCAACTCATGCCACTTCGCTTCGTTTACAACTGCTACATTCAGATCATACATACCAATTGCTACGTTGGCGCTATTTTGGTGGATTTTTGAGATGTAATTTGCTTCTTTAAACTTGACACTTTGAAACCATTCTCTCGTAAATCTAAAAGGAAACGCCATAAACCTAAGAGATAGATAGATAGGTTAATATAAGTTCTCCATGCCTCTACCCTCCATAGAGTGCATATTCGTTTTTCTGTAAATCTGTTATTTATGATTTAGGTAAATTTATCAAATCGAAAGATGTTTGGTCAATGCCAAAACTTTAAAACCTTGCCAGCCTAAAACTTTAAAACCATTCTCATTGGAGAATGGTTTTAAATATTTATTCTCATTGGAGAATGGTTTTAAATAAAAAACCATTCTCATTGGAGAATGGTTTTAAATAGGGCTAGGCATCAACATCAACGATCATTACATTACTCACCTTCAGGCAACTCAACTCTACCGATAATATTGTGGTTATGGCTGGAGACCTTGGAGGACCTCAGTACATTGTTCAATGACCTCAGTAGGCCTTTGTCCGAATGGGCCTTAACATGAACATGGACAAAACAAAAATTATGTCGAATGCCCATGTAGTGCCAATTTCAGTAAAGATTCTTAGTTTTACGCTCATAGCTGTAGGCCAGTACGTCTGGGACACATGTTTAACTAGAAATTAAACCTGCCTAACCTCGAGAAAGAGATCAATCTAACGAGAGAAACTAACAAAACAAAACAATTAAAAACCAAAAAAAATATTTTACCAATAAGACTTTTTATTTACCCAATTGGACAAGCAAAGGGAAATCACATCAAAAAACTAATTTAAATGCAAAATATGGTGAAGCAACATCTGTCATACAGAAAGTTAAATGAAATGCTTAAGGAATTAAATTAGTTCAGTTGCAATGAAATAAAATGTAAAATGATCTCAGTAAAATGGTGAGAAAGAAGTCAACATGGCCCTAGCTTCACATCACTGACCACGTCACTAAGTTGTCAAATATATTTTCCTTTTCCAGCGTATTTTTTCAATGGCAATTCGCCGAAATACTCGTCTATAAAAATAGCGTTCGATGTCTTTTTTTTGACAGAAACAGTTAGATATTGGCAGAGAGTGAGTTGTTTGCTTGTAGTGAGTTAAAGAAAGTCAGTGAGTACGTCCGACGCGGAGACGTTTTAAAATTCGTTGTTTATTAATTCTAAAACGTTATTTAATAACTGAGATTTTTTTAAATATAATTCAAATTCTTTTTAAGGTAAGCATTGATTTCTATAAAACTTCCTTTTTATAAAAAATAGATAACCTTATTTTTGCGGTGAGTAAATTCACCGACATACTATGACACATTTATATTTCCGTGAAAATAATTATGTAAGACGAAACTTTTTTATAACCGACAAGTGAATTAAAATGATTGAAAAGTTATAAAACAGAAGATTTTAACTGTTCAAAGAACACGTTTACCACGGCGTCTACGTTAATGTCAAGTGTCAAGTGGTTCTTAGAAATCGGAAGTACCTACTTACTTCGAACCATGACGCTTTCCTTTCATGGACCCATCCAGTCAGCGCTTCCGACACATCCTTTCACTCGTAATCCGCTAAAACACAAAGTTCTAAATTATGTAGTCTTAGCCCCGAAAATATTTTTAAATGATGGAATCTGACGGTTTTTTTTTAATTTCACGTAAAGAACACGCACAACCATAATTTTTTCTGAGCAACTAGTAAATAATTAGTATGGTCTGCAGTCAATTACAGTACAACTATGTTAACACTACATGAGTAAGTCAGAAATGAATTGAATCATCATTATCATCATTATTAACCCTTTGCACCCGAGCAATTGATGATTATCACATATTTTGAGCAATTCATCTCTCGAATGCAAAGGGTTAACAGCCTATTTTAGTATACCGTTCCACTTAGATCTCTCTCAAGGCACTCCACTCCACTGCATGCTACTTGGCATATATTGTTTCTCCATCTTGTTACTGGGTATTCTCTACACTAAATTTAGCTTTCCGCTGTCTCCAATCTTGCTACTTTAGCTTGCTTATAAGTTGAATAGACCTACCAATACAGTCAAACCTGGATAAGCGAGAGTTCAAGGGAGCACAATCTCATTCTCGTTTATAGAAGTTTCTCACTAACCCGAGTTTCTCGCTAATGCTCCCTCTGATTTCCTTTCGCGATTTTCCAGATTCAAACGCATTCACTATTTTAAGTTTACCACTTAATGACAGTACTTTAATTTTCCGTTTTGACATGATGCAGAACAGAACTTTTCTTCCCAATTGATTATCGATAAACTGAGTAAGTCCGACACACAGGCACACATGTCCATTCAAAAAAAAATGCAATAAAATTACAACATTATTTAGTTCCACGAAATAGAATAGGTTCAATATTGACGAGAAAATAATACAAAAACAATTGTAGGAAGTTCCACAAAAGTTAAGAATGAATCTTAAAATAGCAGATGTTAAATTTGTAATTTGTTTTGTAATTTGTTCCTCCTAAATAATATAAATAAATAAAGCTTGACTGTCGCTTATAGAGGTATAGATAAGTAGCAGTCTCACTTACAGAGGTCCATGAGGGAAAAAGACTCTTACAGAGGTTTCTGTCTCGCTAATAGAGGTTTTGGGAGCTTCAAATGACGGGTCCTGGTTATTACTCTCACTTACCCAGGTTTGACTGTATATTAAGTAATAAAACTAAACGAGCTAAATAAAATTAAGAAACAAAGCAAAATAGGCAAATACCACAATATACAATTAACTAATGTCATATTTTACTGGTGCTTTACACGGCAACATAGATAGGTCTCACTACCCTGCCAATTTCTGCCCTAAAACAGTAATACATCCTAGTTTGAAGGGTAGTCAACACTATAAGATTGAGCCTCAAAGCTTATGCCTCAAGATTGGTGGTAGTACAGTGGAAACCACCAAGTACCAGGAGAGCCATGAGTTTGTTTACTTGATTATTAATAAAAAAAAAACTCAAGAAATGTCTGCTCCATTGATTACCCACCATATGTACATAGAGAAGCAAATATTGAATCTTGAATAACTATGTTATGTAAGCATAAATTAAATTATGTGTCTGTAGTATAAAGATTATGTGTGATATAAAATGTGACATATTGCTCTAAACCCAACAAAATGGAAACGGTTTGGAGGTACTTCATGCCACAAATCTTATACGGACTCTACTTAGCTTTTAACTCCAGAAAATTATTAATTTTAACAATACATGTGGTGTGAAATAAATTAAAAACAATCATCCAACCTAATCTAATCAAATAACCAATGGACTTGACAACATAGTAAAAACAGTCTAGATTAAGAGCATTCTGAAAACTATCAGGGACAACCATGGTCAGTAGAGGCAGAAATTCAATGCTCGGAAGGGATATTAATCCTTATTATTATAGTGTATAGTCACTTGATGGTATCATTGTGTCTTTGTCAAAGATATTTGCCAGTTTTTTTTTATTGCCCGTGTAGGCAGACGAACATACGGCCTACCTGATAGTAAGTGGTTACCGTCTCATGAATGTCAGAAATGCCAGGGGCAGAGTCAAGCCACTACCTACCGTAGTTTTGATTGTTGTGTTTGTTACCCATAATGCAGGAAAACAATCGTATCATTTTTAAAAGCATAACTTCCATTTAATTACTTAAAAAAACTTGATCATATTCATTTCAAAATATCCAAATCAAAAAGTTTTCCATATTTGAATGGTATAATTCTATTGCATTTATCTTTCATTAAATTTAGTTAGAAATACGTGTATTTCCTAAATAAAAATAAAAACCTAGGTCAGTCTATAGTCGATAAGTATTCCAAAAAGTCAACCAGGTCAGTAACTCTAAATTTCGACTAAATGGTGTTATGAAAATCAAGAGACCTTGTATCTAGGTTAGCGTGCGGCTTTATCTTCAGCTTTTGTGATTAATTTAAAATATACAGAAAATCATGTTTCCTAAATGTGTTTAATCGTTAATTAATCTCATTAATTGTAATTAATCATTAGATACGCTTTTTAAAAAGAACGCCACTAGTACCAATGTGTCGTTATAATCTATTCTACTCGATCTAAAATTCAAATAAGATAAGATAGGACAACAATCAATAAATATACATATTTAGACTTTGAGAACAGTTCCTTATACCGTATTAAGTATATATTTTTTTGCCATTTTAATTCCGAGTTTGGGGCTCGGATTTTTTATTAATATTTTACCCGACTTACCCTGTAGCAGGGTAATGTTTTTTTAAAATTTGTATTACATTAAAATAAAAATAATGAACGAAACTCATTTATGGACGATATGATTGTATTATCTGTGTACAGAACATAATAAACTAGTTAATGCCACTAATAATGTTTACACTTCCGCCTTGATTACGTCAAACAAAAATTTCAATCCTCTATCATAAAGAATACAATGCTGCTTAAAAAAAAAAGAAGCAATTTAAAACATGTTTCGCATCTAACCCTTTAAAACACGCTTTAACGTATCATCCGGTTTTACAACATCCAATAGAGCCAATTACTAAAGGCCACGTGTCTCTTCTATGATTGAACAAAACTCAAGGCCTTCATACAATAGTACAAGCTTAAGGTCATTCGTCATTGAACGTGGGCGTTAACCAAATTTGTTATTCGTAAAATTTTACTGTTTCACAGAGGCGTTTTCAGAATCTTTCTATGTCGCTCTAGTTAATTATGTTTCAGACCTTTCTTTGTCTGGGCCGAACCTCCTACGGGGTCAGGCGCCTTTTTTTTACTATGCTGATAGCTTTGACTATTTCAGCTTCTCCTTAACGTGTAGGTGAGCTCACGGAGCTCGAACCGGGGGTGTTGCTAACACTGGCCCTAGCAAGAGCAGTGCTTCGCAGAATCTACCACCGGATCGGAAACGCGACCCACTGAGAAGATCCGGAGAGAAACTCAGTGGGCTGTGTCTATGGGTTCATTCACTCGTCGAGCCATTCGTCGCGACTGGTTCGACGATGATGGTGACTGGTGCTTGTGGTACCTAAAAGCACCTTTAATGGATCGGGAGCATACGTAATGACGTGCTTAGGGCGACGTGGACTGTTTACCATTCGGTCCACAGGATCGGGTATGATAGGCGCTTAGGGAGTGCGCGGCTTATGCGGGACTGGACGGTCCGCAGATGTTGGGAGCGGACCGCGGGCGCAAGGACTTAAATCTTACGTTTTTTTTTTATATTGGCTTTGCAGGAGGTAGTCGTTTATACGGCCCGTCTAATGTTCACTTGCTACCGTCGTTCGGCTTCAGAAAACCTCCAACGCTTAAAATTGAAAACATTTTTAAAAGTAATATGCGTAAAAACTTTTTTTATTGCTTTGGTGGGTGGACGAGCTCACAGCCCACCTGGTGTTAAGTGGTTACTGGAGCCCATAAGCATTTACAACATGAATGCGCCACCCACCTTGAGATATAAGTTCTAAAATCTCAGTATAGTTACAACGGCTGCCCCACCCTTCAAACCGAAACGCATTACTGCTTCACGGCAAAAATAGGCAGGGCGGACTCACAAGAGGTCCTACCACCAGTTTTACAATTATGTCCTATTTTTATTATACATAAAATTTAATCTTTAAACTCTTATCTTTTAAACACGTTCTATTGACCTGTAACTATCTATTTAACGATAACTTACAGCGTAGTTACAATAAACTTTTAAGATGTTGTCAATTTAGTACTGCTAGACGCCGATTACGACACAAAATATATTATTATTATCTTGGTCGGACCCTTTATCCTGAGCGCAGATAGAAGAGGATTAATTTAAATTTCTAGTTCGGCTTGGGTCTTGGGGGTATTTTTTTCTCTGTAAATAAACCTGTGAGAAGAACTGGTTGCGGTCCTAACCGGAATTGTAAAAAGTAAAAATAGTCTTGGCAAAAACAGCAATAGGCAAGCACAATACTATATTCAATATTTAAAAAAGTATATTTGTTTCTGGCGCATCGTCAAAAAACCCTGAAACTATTTGTTTTCAAGAAACTTTGTCTTGGTAACGTAAGATCTGAATGTAACAGACTGACCTCGGTCAGTTGCTCTCGTAAGGCACGAGATGATTCACCACATCGGTAAATCTGAAGCCACCGAAAATGCGGGAATCTATATATTGACTACCCTACATGCTTGTCTGGCAAGGGGTTGGATCTATCAAATATTTCTGGCTAATGAGGGAATATCATCTACTTATTACCCAAGTATCTATACTAATATATAAATCTACAGTGGTTTTTACGGATGTTCCGTTATAACTACTGAACCATGCATCCTATTGACTTGAAACTTTGTATCCATGTAGAAAATAGTTTACTTAATGGATAGGCTAATATTTATATGAGTGTTGGACTCCCTACGCCAGTTACGGGGGCGTTAATTATGTTTGTGGGGGTGAGAAATAATAATGTTAATTTTAAATGCCCAGCGAAGCGGACGGGTACAAGAGTTATAATTTTATGAACATTATGGGAGTCTGGCAAGGGGCTGACACGATGTTAAAGTGTCTGGCGATGAATAACGTGATTTTAAATAATATTCTGAAGGTAATACCAAAAAATCGCACTTTATTATTTAATGAATTTAGATCGGTATTTTACACACCTGTGTACCTGCCAAAGCCACGGTAACCCAAACTTCATAATGGTCCATCATTCTTACCTGTGTTGGGAGCATGCGCTGACAAACTTTCAGCTTTTATAAAATAACAAAGTTCTGGGGATCACGGGTCCACGGTTCACACCATACGATATCAATACTACAAAAAAAAAACAAGTTATATAATGTCAAAGCTTTTGTCATACTTATCGAACATTTGTATCTTGATGTCTGCGACTATTTCTTTGTCACGAATACCAAATATTTCTCAACAATCCTGACTCCGACCTTGTGTGACTTCCACGGTGAAGGAATAACATCATGTAATGAAAATCAAACTCGCAAAATTATAATTTGCGTAATTACTGGTGGTAGGACCTCTTGTGAGTCCGCGCGGGTAGGTACCACCACCCTGCCTATTTCTGCCGTGAAGCAGTAATGCGGTTCGGTTCGGAAGAGTGGGGCATCCGTTATAACTATAGTTGAGACCTTAGAACTTATATCTCAAGGTGGGTGGCGCATTTACCCACCCACCAAAGCAATTAAAAAAAAAAAGTACTAGGAGAAGGGTGGTACTCTTCCTTGCGGGCTTACTATATGACCTACCACTAGACGAATACCGGTTCGTGATCGCAGTGCGCTAGTATAATATTTAGAGAACGCTGCTCGTTCATTCGTTATCAGAATTTCCGGAATTGGCTTAGTCGCCCTTCCCGATATCTACAGAAAGAGATGAAGCAGTGCTAAACTAGATTACACCGCATAGTCGACCCAGAAATGCCACTGTGATCCGGGTCAATAACCTCTCGACTGACGCAGTGAATGGACAGGAAACTTCAATATAATATATGATATTGGGAACGTTACAATTCAGATAGTACTTATCAATTAATTGAAATTTATTCCGTGTCTGTTTGTCAAACGTACGTGCTATTGACGAGCTTCGTGGAATCGTTAAAGACTTTTTGGATATTGTCAGTTTTTGTTTTATGCCAACGACGTAACAAAAGAGCGAATGTATTAAATAAAATTAATCTTTATGTGTCAGTAGATACGGTCGGGTTTATATCTACGAATGGACATTAGTTTATATTAAGTGAATTAAAAAAAGAAATGTCTCGGAGTAAATACGGCTATTTTTGAAATAGTTTACTCAAAGACATTTATATTGGAAACTATATACATTAACCTAGGACTAGAGGTCCCGCAGTAGTCGAAATTCGACTATAATTAATTGGAATTGTAAGTTTGTACACTATTATGATTGTATTTTATACTTCTATAATCACAAATTTCGCCAAGACTACACTATAAAAAATATTAACAAAGACAAACAATATTTAATTTATTCTCAATTTGACAACAAACGTCAAGAACAAAAGTTTGACAATAAATGGTATGCATGCGTGTGTGCGTCAAATACATGGTATGTAGGGTGTGTAATGTTTTCTTTATTGATTTAATGTATCTTTTTTGCATTATTTTAAAAAAATATTACCATTGTGCACTTCTTCTCTATATTCTCTATAAGTGTGGAAAATTTCATACTCCTCCGTCCGCACAATTTTCGTAAAAAGGGATACATAGTTTTTGCTTCACGTATTAGTATATAGATAGGTAAGAACCGAATGTATGAAGATTAAGGTACGGAGCGCTAAAGTGTTAGTGAGAGTAGATTTCAGAAAGAGAAAAAGAAAACAAAATAGATGGAACGATGTGAATAAGAGACGTCTTCTAAGTTTAGTTGTAAAAATAAGGAAGAAATTCAGATGAAACAATTAAATTACTGTCCAGTGCATCTTTAATTTATTCGCCACGAATCCAATTACATTTGAAATATCTACAGATAGATAACGTTATTGAAGGATAATAACGTTCTAATGAGGTTGAAAATTAGAAGCCTTGATTCTCCTGTCGATACATTATCAGATTCTAAAGTATATTCCGAATTTGAGCGGTAAGGTTGTTGTTGTAACTCTTCAGAAGAGCCTGTAACGGTAAACTTTTTAATAAACATTTAAATTTGAATAGCTTTCGTTCGTGTAAAAAATAGACGTAAAAAATAGTGAGGGAGTCCATATAGAGTCCCTTCTTTATTTCGCCGTAAAGTCGTGTTTTATGTAATTAACACCACAGTTGAAATAATAGAAATTTATTGTTGTAGTGGCATAAACAATTCTAAGTAATTATATTACATTAGTTATTAAACACATTATAAATTATTTTACGTTTTTAATTTTTTGGCGGTAAAAAGGTCCCCTGTCACAGACTATATTCTTTTTCCCACATCTCGTGCGTTCCGGCTTACACATCATAAAAATGTGCGTTCATAAACGCTACAATAGTTTGCGTTTTCGATTGCAGTATGTTTTTGTTTGACAGGCAAAACAAAATGGCAGACGACTTCAAAACGTTGACCGGCGTGTCTCCTCTCATCACCAACGAGAGACTGAACGAATCTCTAACCAAATGGTTCGGTGAGGAAACAACCTTCACCCATTGGGAGGTAATGATATATAATATCCAAGTTGCTCTTTATCTTTAATTGGAACTTTAACTTCGTGCCTTATGGGCCCAGTGGCTGCTGAACCTCACCATCTAAGGGTCATCATCGTTTTGGGTTTATAAGCTTAAGATGTCGAAAAGTAACCCAACGTAAATACCGCGACGTATATTAATAAACAAGCCTCACAAATTTTTGCGATTATCATTAGTGGTAGTTGACTCCGCTATCAGCATTCTGACTATATCTGCCGCAGACCTGTCGCTTCTAGGCTCGGAAGAATCCCAATCTTCCCAGTCGTTTTAAGAGAACAAATTAGACTGAACACTTCTAGGAGCCACACTTACCCGGTTAAGTCCTTAATAGCACGCCGAACGTAGAATCATCGGCCATCTAAAAAAAAATTGGGTAGTTTTAAGTTTTACACCAGCAATGTTTATCAATTAATCGAAACTTAAGTAACGGTTTCAGTATGTCGGCGACACCGGCAAGGGTGATTCCTACCTCAGCGAGTTGATTCGCATCAAAATCTACGGCCTGAATTCAAACAAAGAGTCGAAGCACGTCCAGTGCGTATTAAAGAGCATCCCAAAAAACGTATCTAGGCGCTTGACGTTCCGCAGCAATGAGTTCTTCTATAACGAGATCAGTTTCTACGAGAAAGTCTTACCTGAACTATCAAAGTTCCGAGCCTCAAAAAGCGCCAATGAACCGTTCGACAAATGCCCGAAATTGTTATTCTCATACGTCGACGGGGTCCATGACGTCATTTGTTTGGAAGACGAATCGATATATGATTACGGCGGTGCCGTCAGACAGGAAGGTATAGATTATGACCACGCGAAATTGTCGTTCAAGGTCTTAGCGCGATTCCACGCTATATCGTTCGCAATGAAAGACCAAAAACCGGATGAGTTCGAGAGGATTCGTAAAGAATTGCTAGAGACGTACTACCACGAACGCCTGTGGGACTGGTATTCGAAGTTTTGGGATCGGCTTCGGTTCATTGCGATAGACGCTGTCGAAAAGGAATATCCTAACTCGATATACTCGGAGAAGGTCAAGGAATTCGCCGTACCGGAAATATACAAGAAGATGGTAGATGCCGCCACGAATACTCTTGATACCGGCGTCATATCTCACGGGGATTGCTGGACGAATAATTTCCTATACAAATACGTTGATAGTCGGCCGGTTGACGCGAAAATCATTGATTTCCAACTGACGCGCTGCGCCTCGCCGGTTCTAGATGTTTCCTTCTTTGTTTACGCGTGCACAACTCGTGAGCTAAGGGACAAACACTACGATGAACTCATTGACTATTATTACGACGTATTGTCGCAAGAAATTCGAAGCTTAGGTAGCGATCCTGATAAGATCTACCCTAAGTCATTGTTCATGGAAGAAATCAAGAAATACTCTTACTTCGGGTTAGGTTTTAGCTTCGAATCGACCCCGTTCATCGTCTTGGCGCCCGAAGATGCTGTTAGTATGGAGATGGAGGTAAGAATCGACTGGAAAATAGGTAACTTTTGTTTAGGTTTAGACGTATCCGCTTACTGGTGGTAGGACCTCTTGTGAGTCCGCACGGGTAGGTACCACCAAACTTTTTTTTTTCGGGTAGGGGGCCGAACCTCCTACGAGGTCCCCGCGCAAAAGGGGCGCGCGGGGTATGTGAGACTCAACGATCTGCATGGTGTTGTGAGCAGACCGCGGTCCCAAGGATTTTAGGGCCCACCCACTAAACGACTCCCCTGAACTCTTACACCCGACGTCCGATCCCCTCCGAGGTCAGAACCTGGATGAGGTAGGGAGGCACCACCGCCCTGCCTATTTCTGCCGTGAAGCAGTAATGCGTTTCGGTTTGAAGGGCGGGGCAGCCATTGTAACTATACTGAGACCTTAGAACTTATATCTTAAGGTGGGTGGCGCATTTACTCTGCTGTGACGAGGTGTGAGCTCGTCCACCTATCTAAGCAATAAATAAAAAACCGCGAAAAGATTTTCTGCTACCTAATTAATACACCAATCTAATACATATTTTTCTTTCTTCAACAGAGCGAAGAGAAACTTAACATAGACGATTTCTGGCAGGTCAAACCGTTTAAAACTAAGGAAACGAGGCTGAGAGAAGCCAACAACGTCGTACATTGCGTGGACAGGGGATACATATAAATAATAAAATTAGTAGTTCCTTCGCGTTTAGGCCGGTGGCTCTCAAAGTTCTCCATAAAAATAATTCTAAAGAATTGATTTGGGGATCCATAGAATCACATGATACGCATGTACTAATATTTATCTATTAAATAAATAAAACAGTTTCATCTGAATTAGTCTCTAATATGACAGCAAAATAAATATCGTCAATTCATAATGTATTTTTGTTGAAATTTTATGTAATTTCAAAGGGACAGTGGTTTTCTTTTTTGACCAAAACTAAATTGCAGTTGCATAGCGTATCTAAACTTCCTAGATCTACCCTCACTGGCTGGCACCACAGTTTCCTGTTTCGGTTTCAAATATCCCGGACCCCCATCATTGAAACTTTAATAATTCATAATAAATCAATATTGGCGACGATATTCAGGGTACCCGTAATAGCAAAAATTCTTACAGACTTTGAGTGTCACTGGTTTAGAGGCGTTGAATCGAGGCGTTAACGCCCCACCAATAGTTTGACCTCCACAATAAACAGTATGGAATCCTGCCGGATGAGCTATTTAATAGCCTGTTCGTGTGATCGTTTCTCTAATAGATTTAGTAAAAATATATAATAATATACTGGGTGTTAGGAAACCGCATCCGAAACCAAAAAATTGGTACCTCCAAAGTTGTAAATTTTGGGAAGCGCGGTATCAGCGCCGCGCCCGCGCGTTCGTTGACCCCGAGCATCAGCTGTTTCTGATTTTGTGTTTCATTGCTGGTTTTTTTTTAACATTATGGGACGTAAATAATGCTAATAAAACGTTTTAAAATAGTTTTTTTTTTAAATTAGGATCGATTTTTTTCCGTCCCATCGTCAAAGGTGTCATTAGTACTATCGTCTGTCTTCGTTTTCGGAAGCGGTCTCCTAACACCCAGTATATCCATAAGATTTTGAAAATCGACCTTTAATGTATTCCATTTATGGTTTAATATCGTTAAAATAGTGTAGTGAATTCAAACAGTTCGGTAACGCCGTCCTATAGGACACAGTGCCTTACAGTAAATACCCCATACCGTAGTTTTATGGTATAGCATTAGATATAGGTATAATGTAGTGTATAGTTTAATATAGCCCCACATGAAAAAAAACATTCTATTATACTATAATAGTTTAAGCGCACAATGAAATTATCTATTTCGTGATTTACACACCCTGTATGTCACGTCGAGGTCAATGACCTATCTAATGCTGAGTCCACACTATCGGTCAACGTAATTTTCTTTTCGTCTCGTCCCTGCTTCCTATGTTTAATGACTGTTAATAAGAACTAGTGATAATTCCCGCGTTAAATCTCTGATATGTCGAAAGAATATCGCCACTGCACGTCACACCGCAATTAGAATGTGGTCAAAATATCCCGTTAAGCCGCGGCCACATTACTGTGTTCTTAGTGCGAGTTTTTTAACGCTCTCGATAGCGTAAAAGTTAACTCAAATTTGTATACAGTTGGAACCACCAGTTTTACTGGTGGTAGGACCTCTTGTGAGTCCGCACGGGTAGGTACCACCGCTCCGCCTATTTCTGCCGTGAAGCAGTAATGCGTTTCGGTTTGAAGGGTGGGGCAGCCGTTGTGACTATACTGAGACCTTAGAACTATATCTCAAGGTGTGTTGCGCATTTACGTTGTAGATGTCTATTGGCTCCAGTAACCACTTAACACCAGGTGGGCTGTGAGCTCGTCCACACATCTAAGCAATAAAAAAAAAAAAGAACAGCGCCCCTAGCGGCAAGCGTAGGCCGTCGTCGCAGTAATGAGCAGCGGTACCCGACGGTCTGGTCTCAGCTTAGATAATATACGAAACTTCATTCCGTACAATTTGCTTACCATTATGGTAACTTTGTTTTATGCATTCAATGACATATATAAATAAATACATACATACAATAGACATTGACTTTGCTCGCGAATGTATTTCATTTTTGTTTTTTGTTTTTAAGAATGATTTCGATGCCTGAAAGCCTTTTATTGGTTTAAGCGATACTTTTGAGACTTTACACGAGAGCAATTTAAAGATTTAAAATTTAGAAAAAGATATATAAAAAACTTCAGAGGTGTCAAGGGAGACCCGGATGGAACGAAGTTCCTTTCGATTAACTAGTGAAGGAATTGTAATTATTTTTTTAAGTTATAATAATAAATTACGGCATTATGAAGAAGAAAAAAACAATACTATGAACTAAATTACTATTGTTGAAACGCTATCTCGAGAAACTGTACTCATTACGCGGACCAATCGGATACGAGCAATGTCACGCGATAAGCGCCTACACGTTGATTGGTCAGAATGACGGATCTAAAAAGTGTCGTGACAACTTTTCGTAAGAATTTTTTCCGTCTGCCTCCTTTCACAACGCGCGATAAGGAACTTCGTTCCAATAACAAAAAAAGGCACATTTAATTACAAAAATAGATGTCGCGTATCATGCGAAATGTCGCTTAGACCAAATAATTTTTCGCCCCTCGATTTGGTGTCTTATAATATCAGCTTTCGCTTTTGTTTCTTTTTTGGTAATGACATTTTGACATTTACTTGATATTGTGAAAAAAGAACTTAATTTTTTCAATTTTTAATTTCTTACAGTTCACCAGGATCTATTCAACAGAAAACAAGTACAGTTGACAAAAACACAATAGAAAATTATATTGCAACTGTTTTTTTTTCTAGCTTTAGTAAGCACTAGTGAAGGCTTTCTAGCTTTGTAAGCACTAGTGAAAGCTTCGTTTCTAGATTTTTAACCACTAGTGAAAGCTCGCTACCGTGATTGCCAGCCGGCTTATCAGCCCCAATGTAACGTAAAGTTGCGATTCCATATTTACCTCACGTTTGAAGTTGACTCTCTTATTGGATAACGTTACTATTAAATATGTCCGCATTCAATCTTTAAGAATGACTATGAACCAAAAACGCTACCGATATTTGAGGGTATCGTGGTAACAATATATTTTAAAAGTACCGTCTTTTCTCGAATACGATTCTGGTAATTTGTTTTTATTCTGTCTTATCTGTCGGATAACGCAAGACTTTTTTATTGCTGTCAACCTGGTCTTCAATGGTTATCGGAGGCCATGGTCATCATAACGCGAATATACCTTGCTACATGAGATCGATGTCTCAATATGTCCTGAGATCGTCGTGCGCTTCATAACGCAAGACTAATTCGCGACAAAAACAAAATGATAATCGATATTATAAACATTATTTTTGAAGATTTTACTACCTCATTATACGGAAAATTGCAAACCGCAAAATTTTCGACTAACAATAAATAGGTACTATACATTTTAAGAATACACTCAAACCGAACACATATATGCTTTTGACGCCTGTGCAAAGATAATAATCCACTGAGTTGCTTAGTACAGAGTTTATTTTTAATGTTATAATTGATTTGAATTTTAAAATTTAATTCATTTGTTTGTGTGTATTTGGTTTAAGAAATCATGACATTGCTAGCATTTTTTATTTTCATTGTTATTTCCTAGTGGTTTAATATTCAAATGACGGACTGATTTTAAATCAGTTCTATATTTTTTATTTCATATTATATTTATTATTGATGCTTAAAATAAATGTTTGCCATTTACAATTTTATTTTTATTTTATTTCGATGATTGCATTATCGACAGCCGATTGGAATACCGTCTAAAATTTATTATTAATTTCACTTAACAGATGTGATTAATAACGTTAACTTACTAAGCGAAGCACTAATAATTGTACTGTGTATGTTGTTAAATAATATTATATATTTTAAAGAACAAAAATTAAGGGAATCAGCACGAAATTTAAAACATTAAGAGGTCAGTTGTAAATCGGGGTCAACGACCCCACTACTCCCGTGTCTTCTATTAGGTAGTGAATTTCCACTTCGATAAAGCGGCACGACACGAGAACCCTCGTCGTCGTGGCCTAAAGGATAAGACGTCCGGTGCATTTGTGTTGAAGCGATGCACCGGTGTTCGAATCCCAGGCGGGTACCAATTTTTCTAATGAAATACGTACTCACGTGCTTTTAGGTACCTCAAGCGCCGGTCATTGCTCTCGTCGACCCTATCGCTTGAGACGAAGGGCTCGACGAGTAAATTAACCCACAGACAGCCCACTGAGTTTCTCGCCGGATCTTCTCAATGGGCCGCGTTTCCGATCCGGTGATAGATTCTGCGAAGCACGGCTCTTGCTAGAGTTCGTGATAGCAACGTCGTCAGGTTTGAGCCCCGTGAGCTCACCTACTAGTTAAGGTTACGTTGAAATAGCCTCTCAAGGCTATCAGCATAGGAAGGAAAAAAAAAAGCGAATAAGAAATTCAATCTTTTTTTTCTCCTAAAATATTCAATAAAGCTTTTTTTATTGATGTTACCTTCTGGTAACAAGGTATTTATTTAATAAAGGCATAAGAAAAATAAAGACGAGATAAAAGCGTATATTCTTTAATATCTAGCCCGTGGTCGAGCAGGACGAAGGTCCAGATCCGCTTCGTTACAATTCATGGTTTTTTCGGTGAGGTCGAGTTCGTTGCTGGTGTGGTCGAGTTGGTTGCTGGCAAGGTCGAGTTGGTTGCTGGTAAGGTCGAGTTGGTTGGTGGCTTGGTAGTCGGTTTGGTGGTTGTCGTTTTCCTTTTAAACTTCTTTTTCGTCCTAGTCGTGGTAGTCGAACCGACGGTGGGACGGTACTCGACCATCTGTGCGAATTGTGCGCCTCCTGACCAAGAACACAAACAATCATATCACCGGTAAAGACGCGATATCGAATACAGCGTAGCGTTGGGTCTATTCATTTAACATTACACGTAATAGTAAAAAATGGTGAATCGATACACAAATTTTTGGGGTAATGCAGGTAGGAGTTGTAAAGAGAGACAAAGGGAGATAGACTTAAATGTCAACATCGTTCTCTACGGATGAGACTTTTTGTATTGCGTTTATGATATATCCTTGTATGGGTATTGTTCTTGATGGTATCCACCATCGCTCATAAACATTAGCAATTCCAGGGACGCAACCAAACCGCTGTGGACTCCCCGAACCTCGTTTGAAGAAGGACATGTCATAGCGCTCGTGAGAGACCGAGGAGAAGAGCTCATCCGAAAACCAGATGGTGCGTGGCAAAAAAGATATCTGCTAACGCAGTGGTTCCACGTAATATGGACATAACCATGCCGCGGTCTGCGAAAGTACCTCTCTGACATACGGTACAAAATACAAAGAGAACCGAAGTTCCTCCATAGACCCAGAAATCTAAACGATTACTTTGCCTAAAAGTTATTTGCGAACTTTTAGAGTTATCATTCGTTAAATGAATCCCATGGGGGAAACCCCATCTTATGTATCGGTAGGCAGCGGCTTGGCGCTACCCCTGGCATTGCTCAAGTCCATGGGCGACGGTAACCACTCACTATCAGGTGGGCCGTATGCTCGTCTGCCTACAAGGGCAATAAAAAAAAATGTTTGTTCAGAAAATTATTACACTATTTTGGTACGGGCGCATTATAAACTCCCATGGGCTGGTACCAGCCGCGAGGCCACTCGTCCTGTCCCCAAGACTCACCGGATTCCTTGGAGGGAGGCGGCGTTGTGCTCGACCAGCTACTGTTATCGAACTCTGTCGTAGTCCAAACATCGTATTCCGGTATCCACATCTTGTAGTCCAAGGGCTCGTAACCGAAATCGGTCATGTAAGTCTGACCCCTGTATTCGACGCGGCTCATAGTGAAGTCTTCGTAATAGGTGCCCTCCTCCCATTTCCACTTTTGTTTGTCGAGCAGAACCATGTTTTGTTCGTCGCCCCATATATACATTTGGAAGACGCACTTGTCCGAGAACATTATGTATACTGATATATCGAATATGGTCCCTGGGAAAGACGTTTAATTGATTTTTTTATTTTATTGCTTATATGGTTGGACGAGCTCACAGTCCACCTGGTGTTCAGTGGTCACTGGAGCCCATAGACATCTACGACGTAAATGCGCCACCCACCTTGAGATATAAGTTCTAAGGTCTCAAGTATAGTTACAACGGCTGCCCCGCCCTTCAAACCGAAACGCATTACTGCTTCACGGCAGAAATAGGCAGGCCGGTGGTACCTACCCGTGCGAACTCACAAGAGGTCCTACCACCAAGAAAAAATTGATATGTGTGGCTGCGCTTATCCGCTCATGTACCCTAATGAGAACCTTACCTCTATAAGTGTAGCACGCGGGTCCGTGCGTGTACCTGCGGGAGTGGTGGGTGACCCTCATCTCTGAAGTTCCGGACGCGTTTACCAGCTCGAGTGTCAGACATCTATAGTTGACGTTGTTCATCAGTGTCAACTGGAACAAGTATGTTTTATTACATGGTAGGCAGCGGCTTGGCTCTGCCCCTACTATTGCTGAAGTCCATGGGCGACGGTAACCACTCACTATCAAGTGGGCCGTATGCTCGTCTGCCTACAAAGGCAATAAAAAAAAATAGATTTTTGTGTAAAACTAGTGACCCATCCTGGCCTCGCTTCTGGTCCTCTAATTTATTATTGAACTTATACAATTTTCTTTCTTCATCGGTACATATTTATAAATAAAATTGGAGTGTCTGTATGTAATATTGAAATAACCGCTTTTAACCGACTTCAACAAAGGAGAAGGTTCTCAATTCGACTGTATTTTTTTTTATGTTTGTACCTCATAACTTTTGACTGGGTGAATCGATGTTGATGATTCTTTTTTTATTAGAAAGCTGATGCTTCCCGTGTGGTCCCATTTCAATTTAGTCCAGTTCTGATAATGGTATCCATTAGAAAACCATATAAGTCTTAATACGCGACAATTAGACGAATAACTCAATATCACGCCAACCGATTTCGATGATTATTGTTTTTAGTGGATATTAATTTGTTTTGGTATATATATTTTTTCTATTTGAAGTCGGTTTTTGTTAAAGCATGTCTATTTACAATTATTACTACATGCATATGAATACGGTACATACGCATATATATATAAAAATAACATTTTTTACAGTTTTTGTCTGTCTGTCTGTCTGTTCCGGCTGATCTCTGGAACGGCTGGACCGATTTTGACGGGACTTTCACTGATAGGTAGCTGAACAAGGAATAATTTAGACTACTTTCTTTGGACTAGCTTCGCCCCGCGGATAACATCGCGGGACTCAGCTAATCTTTCATAATATCGCGCAATCGGTTTGTTACCACCAAATGTGCGTTACAAATAAGTTATCAATTTTTATTGTTTTTAATAAGGTTCACTATTTTGGTGATTATGGCTTACACGTAAAAGATAGATATATGCTGTCGCGTGCTTTTTTATTGGGTTATTTAAGATAAACATTTCTACTATACATTATACGTTACAAATGAGTTATCAACTTTTATTGCAGTTAATAAGGTTCACTATTTTGGCGATTATGGCTTACACGTAAAAGATAGATAAATGCTGTCGCGTGCTTTTTATTGGGCTATTTAAGATAAACATTTACATTATACATTTTATATACGTGTAACTCTCAACGGTTTTTGCAGCGCACGCCAGAAAAACTCACAAATAGCTGATTTTTTCGTACTTACTTGACACTTATCGTTATATTTTGGATAATTCACACAATATCTTTATAAACTATAGCCTATGTATTATTCTGATGTGTAAGCTATATTATTGTAAAGTTTCGTCAAAATCCATCCAATGGTTTTTGCGTGAAAGAGTAACAAATATACATCCATACATTCTTACAAACTTGAATTTCAGGTTTAAAATATTAGTAGGATTATACATTTAGCTTGAAGTCGTCGTGGCCTAAAGGATAAGACGCCCGGTGCATTCGTATCGAGCGATGCAACTGTGCCAGTGTTCGAATCCCGCATACCTACAGGTACCAAGCAGGGACGTCTTAAACTAGGATGGGGCCCTTGGGCACACAAGAATTTGAGGCCCTTTTGGAAAGTAAAAAAGCGAATTATAATAACATTTTTTTACTGAGTATGACCATTTATTATAGGTAATCAAATACAGTATGATATAATATGTCATTAATGATATTAGAATGCAGGTTCTTTGGTTACGATTTCGATAACGGTTTCTTTCGGGATGTCTGTTAAGCAAAATCTTCTATTATAGGTATAGTATATGCCTTGTAAATACCATCTGATTACCGATTTGTGAAAAAAGTGTAATGTACCCGACAAAAATGTTTTGAGAATAAGCGTGTGAAAGAAATTGTCGGTCTTTCGGGGCCCCTTGAGAATGGGGGCCCTGGGCACGGGTCCCGTGTGCCCTTATGGTAAAGACGGTATTGTAAACAAGTTTTCTAATGAAATACGTAATTAGTAAATGTTCACAAAAAAAACAACTGTCCCACTATTTTTGTGTTTATCTCGCGCCTTGCGATAAAAGTTACGTATGTACTCGTAAATTCTTCAAACTTCGAGTATTCAGACATGACTTAGTAAATTCCTTCCAGATTAGGCTTGTGGTTTATTGTCTCTTTGACTTCGGCGTCGCTACAAATGGTCCACACTCTGATAGCCGGCATGACACTGATTTCTTATTCTTTGAAGTCGTCGTGGCCTAAAGGATAAGATGTCCGGTGCATTCGTGTTGAGCGATGCACCGGTGTTCGAATCCCAGGCCGAATACCAATTTTTCTAATGAAATACGTACTCAACAAATGTTCACGATTGACTTCCACGGTGAAGACATAACATCGTGTAACATAAATCAAATTCGCAAAATTCTAATTTGTGTAATTACTGGTGGTAAAAGATCTTGTGAGTCCGCACGGGTAGGTACCACCACCCTGTCTATTTCTGCCGTGAAGCAGTAATGCGTTTCGGTTTGAAGGGTGGGGCAGCCGTTGTAACTATACTGAGACCTTAGAACTCATGTCTCAAGGTTTGGTGGCGGCATTTACGTTACGAAGTCTTTGACTCCGGCAACCACTTAACATCAAACGGGACGTGAGCTCGTTCGCACTTCGATTACAATAATTTAAATATATCGATGAATTCATTTTGAAAAAGTAAAAAGAAAACAAATATCTCGGAAAAACGTTTGACAAACACAAGGAAACCGTTATCAATTGTTAAAAGTTACTGCTTCTTGATAACAAATGGAATTAAGATATCGGACTTCGGTGCTCTGTTGATAACGTAAACTCCTCAATGGGATACTTCATTAAACAAATCTGCCAACAAACAAGAAAATTATTTACTGCCTTATAAAAAATTATCTTTAATCTATTAAATATGTTTATATAAGATATAAAAATTCTAATCATTGTGCTAAGTGCGAGTTTTTTAACGTTCTCGACAGCGTAAAAGTTAACTCAAATTTGTATGGAGTTGGGAAGTTTGCGTACGTTTGCCGCTAGGGGCGCAGTTCCAACTCCATGTACAAATTTGAGTTAACTTTTAGCCGACTCCAAAAAAGGAGGAGGTTCTCAATTCGACGGTATGTTTTTTTTATGTTTGTTACCTCATAACTTTTGACTGGGTGAATCGATTTTGATGATTCTTTTTTTATTAGAAAGCCGTGTGGTCCCGTTACAATTTAGTCCAGTTCTGATAATGGTATCCATGAGAAAACCATATAAGTCTTAAATTTGCATTAAGTACGTGCGCGACAAATAGATGAATAACTCAATATCACGCCAACCGATTTCGATGATTATTGTTTTTAGTGTATATTCATTTGTTTTGGAACATATTTTTCTATTTGAAGTCGGTTTCTGTTAAAGCATGTCTATTTACAATTACTAGTGGTCCCGCAGTAGTCGAAATTCGACTATAATTAATTGGAATTGTAAGTTTGTACACTATTATGATTGTATTTTATACTTCTATAGTAACAAATTTCGCCAAGACTACACTATAAAAAATATTAACAAAGGCAAACAATATTTAATCTATTCTCAACTTGACAACAGACGTCAAGAACAAAAGTTTGACAATAAATAGTATGCATGTGTGTGTGCGTTAAATACATGGTATGTAGTGTGTGTAATGTTTTCTTTATTGATTTAATGTATCTTTTATACATTATTTAAAAAAAAAATTAGCATTGTGCACTTCTTCTCTATGTTCTCTATAAGTGTGGAAAATTTCATACTCCTCCGTCCGCGCTATTTTCGTAAAAAGGGATACAAAGTTTTTGCTTTACGTATTAATATATAGATACGCTGTCGAGAACGTTAAAAAACTCGCACTAAGCACACTGTTTATTTTACCGGCACTACTATACCCGTGAGTACAGATATACTCGTATTTTATGTATAATCTCTTCACAACTGATAATAACTCGTCGTCGTCGTCGTGGCCTAAAGGATAAGTCGTCCGGTGCATTCGTATCTAGCGATGCACTGATGTTCGAATCCCGCAGGCGGGTACCAATTTTTCTAATGAAATACGTACTTAACAAATGTTCACGATTGACTTCCACGGTGAAGGAATAACATCGTGTAATAAAAATCAAACCCGCAAAATTATAATTTGCGTAATTAGGTACTGGTGGTAGGACCTCTTGTGAGTGGGCACGGGTAGGTACCACCGCCCCGCCTATTTCTGCCGTGAAGCAGTAATGCGTTTCGGTTTGAAGGGTGGGGCAGCCGTTGTAACTATACTGAGACCTTAGAACTTATATCTCAAGGTGTGTGGCGCATTTACGCTGTAGATGTCTATGGGCTCCAGTAACCACTTAACACCAGGTGGGCTGTGAGCTCGTCCATACATCTAAGCAATAAAAATAAAAAAATAAAAAGTATTACAGCTGCTTATAGTTTTTAGTTGTCACGAATACTGGGCAAAAGGGAGGAATTTGTAATTATCACACGTCACACATATGATATGATAGCCTATAATATATGAGTCGACTATTATCAAAGCCGGCAATGTGACTTTTGGACAATTATTGGTAAATCAGAAAAACGAATTATTGACTTTGTATTCCATTGGCAGTCACAAAACTCTTCTGAACGACATCTTAGATAAAAAACAGGTTAAGTATTAACCTTTATTTAATGCAGGTTTTGAACCGTATTCTTTGAAGGAGACGATTATATTCAAATCAATCTGTATTGACATATCAATAACATTTTTTTGTCCAAATGCACAGATTGCCACCTTTGATAATAGACGACTCATATGACGATTATGACATTTTGTATGAGAAACCCAATTTTCACGACGTATCAACGAGACACGTAAGCGAAATCGTTTGGTGAGGCAAAGTTGTTTTTTTTTTTAATTGCTTAGATGGGTGGTCCAACTCACAGCCCACCTGGTGTTAAGTGAGGAGCCCATAGACATCTACAACGTAAATGCGCCACCCACTTTGAGATTAAGTTCTAAGGTCTCAAGTTACAACGGCCGTCCCACCCTTCAAACCGAAACGCATTACTGCTTCACGACAGAAGTAGGCCGGGTGGTGGTAGTGGTGGTACCTACCCGTTCGGACTCACGAGAAGTCCTACCACCAGTAATTTACATTTAATAGGTATGGGATTTGAGCGACTGAATCTCACATTTTCGCTCTGTTTCAGCGAATACACTAAGCATCTCCGATCGTCTATTATTATCAATAAAGTAACATCGTAACTTGATTACAAATAAGTAAAGTGATTGCCGTGATGGAGCGTTTTTCGGCGATTGTACATATGCGAGTCGTAGTAGCGACATAGACGCTATGCCGCCACTCACATGAAGGGCCGTCAAACATTCATTCGCAAACTTAGCGGCTGTGCAAATGGGTTCGGTACTCAATTTGCGAACCCGTTTGCGCTTCCTCCTACACTTGTTTACGAATGTCTCACGAATTTCTCCTCCTTTTTAATTCGTCAATAGAACATTGAAGAGAAAAAGAGTTTTGAATTCTTTCCCAGACATCATTAATAGCCATACTGTTTTACGCTACACAGTAGACGTCACGATCTATGAAAATAGCGAAACGTCCGTTTCCTTCGCAATCCTGGGCGCAACTGGTCACACGAATGTGTGGGAGACTACGCGAAGGATCGCGGTTCGCGCGCTTTGATGTCTGTTAAAAAACCGACACAGCTTGTAAAACCACGAATGCAGCGAAAACTTTGCATAATCATTTGCAAATGTCGTCCTACACTTGCGGGTTTGCGTATTCGTGCGAATGTGAGTGACCGGTGTTAGACATGCGCCATTCGCATGCAGCAGAGATGCGAATGTTGCGAATGTTAACTATGAATGTGGAAAGATATAGAGGAAGAGGTAGACCTAAGAAGAAATGGATGGATTGCGTGAAAGACGATGTGTGTAAGAGGGGAGTGAGCGAAGAAATGGTATATGATAGAGGAGTATGGAAGGAGAAAGCATGTTGCGCCGACCCCGGGGGACTGGGAGAAGGGCAGGAGCAGTGGTTGATTTACACTGGGGACAGTCGGGGCGAGTGCCCAGGGTGGCAAAATTTTGAACGTTTTTTTTTAATCTTATCAAGATTGCTCCATATAATTAATTAATTCTAATAATTAATAATTTTCTTTTCAATTGATAATTCAAGAAATTCAATTCATCCGTTATTTGTAAATTATAATCTTGGCACTTTTGGTCAAAATTAATAATCAAAATGATTTAATCAATGTATTTCCTTGGAGATATAAAATATTAATCGATTTTTCTATTTTCTGTAATTAAAGAAATTTAATTAGTTTTTTTTTTATGTAATATAATTATGAATCACCCTTAGTCAATATTTATAATTGTTAGAAAAAAAAAAACAAATGTTTATTTATGTTTTTGGAATATAATATGACATATGATAAAGTTATAACTATATAGACCATATATATAAAACATAAGTTTACGTAATATTCCAGTATTGGGGCGGATTTTTTTCCGGTGCCCAGGGGCGGCATTAAGTTTAAATTCGGCCCTGGGCAGGAGGATGATGTTAGACATGCGCCAACGTTGGTGCGATCAAAACTGCTACCTTATTCCTTTCATTTGAACAATAAGAAGTTTGCACCCGACAGATGCGCCCAAACAAATTTAACCCATTCATATAGTTAGAGCGCATTATCTTATACCTTTAAACGAGCAATTCTTGTATATATATATATATATAATCTGAATCCCGGAAACGGCTCCAACGATTTTCATAAAATTTAGTATACAGGGGATTTCGGGGGTGATAAATCGATCTAGCTACGATTTTGGTTTTATTCATGTTTTCAATAATCAACTCTTCCCGACATCTATTGGCGAATAATAATACTATTTTTCTTAATTGAGGGCAACTAACCGCTTTAAAGACACAACAAGATGGCGTTATAAAAAAAAACCGTCATCATCTAGTAAAAATCTTAAACACACATTCACGACGAACCTCATGACGTCAACGTCACAATTCGGTATCAAGGGCTTACCCGGCCAATAAACACGTGTCCATTAATTAATTATTAGATAAGTCGTCGCGCCGCGTTAAGCAGAATTATACAGTTAAATCCGATTTAATTGAGCCCTCGTAAAGATAAATTATGATAAAACAAAATTGGAATATAATCAGCGTCGTCGGTTCTCTGTGCGGCTGTGAAAACACAATTTTTTGTTTTAATTGTCTCAATAACACGTCACGCATTCTTTAGGAAAAGGGCTATGTTAACAGTTCATCGGATCGATTATCTGTGAAATTCACAGCCCGTTTAGTTTCTCGCTTGATTTTCGCAGTGGGTCGCATTTCCGATCCGATAGTAGATTCTGTGAAGCACTGTCCTTGCTAGGGTTAGTGTTAGCAACGTCGTCAGGTTTGGACCCCGTGAGCTCACCTACTTGTTAGGGCTACGCTAAGAATGGCCTCTCAAGGCCATTTTGTCTATCATCATAAAAGCTACCATCAGAGCTGAGTTCTTGTTTAGTTTTCGCAACTTTTTGTGTAAATTGTCTCTTTCTATTGCCCAGATGGGTGGCCGAGCTCATGATACGCTTTGAGTTTAGTTACCAGAGGCTGCAGACATCAGTATGTTCACGTACTTTCCGTGGTCGTATGGCGCTAGTAGAATCCTTTTTTTTTTACTAGCTGACCCGGCAGTCTTCGTAGTGCCTCAATCGATAAACAAAAGACCTAAACTTTTGTATAAAATAAACTTAAAACAAACAAAAGGAATCCCCGTCCGACGGGGGACACATGAAAGGAAAAACAAAATTGTTATTTTTATTTAATTCCAAACATTTTCATTCATTTATCTACCTTTTAAACCTTCTCTGGACTTCCACAAATAGTTCAAGACCAAAATTAGCCAAATCGGTCAAGCCGTTCTCGATTTTTAACGAGACTAACGAACAGCAATTTTTATATATAGAGATTACACTTCATGTAAAATTTACATTGGCGGACTTAATGCCTAAGGCGTTCTCTACCAGTCAACCAAAGGTAGTGCAGAGTGAATAGTGGTAGGTGCAATGAAGTTTAATACTTACGTTATAAGTCAGGAATTGGTATTGGTTATTGTCCGTTCTCAGGACGATGACCTCTCGGAATATGAGGTTGTGGGTTTCCTCCTCATCACAGTCCCCGAATCTCTGGTAGGCCGTGCCGCCGTCGCCTATTCACATCAAGTCGCTAATTAATTAGAAGCGGCTTGTTTAATTGTAGTTTTAGAAGAAAGTTATTGTTATCCATTGCGGGACATAGGTCTTCCCTAAGGTTCGCCACAGTGGCCAGTCTTGTGCAGACTGCGCCTAGAGTCCGCGACCTTTGGGGTCATCCATAAATTACGTCACACGTTGATGGGGAGGGGGGTATCACCGAAATCTGACATAGTGTGACAAGGAGCATGGGGGGGTCAATAATTTTGTGACGTCACATGTTAAATAATAAAACGCGAAGCTTAGATGTGAATAAAAAAATCTACGAACTTGAACTATAGTTATTAATAATTTAGCATTCTCGCTATGAGATTATCTCTCATGCAACGTCATTTAACTTATAATTTAACTTTCAATCATAAATTGGATTCAAAAGTCCTAAAATTCGTGTGACGTAATTTATGGATGGCCCCTTTAGCAGATCGTCGGCTCAACTCTTGGAAAGCCAAACTACTCCACGATTTCCCGTGAGCGTTCGCCACTCGAGGACTTTTAAGCAACGTGCCCACCGTCACTTCAACCTTGCAATCATCCGAGCAGGTTTTAAAACACGCGAAATTAACCATTAATAATTTTAATTGTGGTTAAAATTCAAGATAATCTTACAAATTACTGATCTGTGACGTGTTGGTAGGGCAGGTCGCAAGTCCGGACGGGTAGGCGTTACCATTATGGTTCTTTATGCGACTAAGCTGTCCATCGTTCCATTTTCAAGGGTAGGATCAATTATTATTATTCTACCGTAGTTTTTTTTGTGATTGAAGTATTACTTGTGGCCCGGAGGCCTTTCCAGTTTCACCAGGGCAGGTGGGCGAGCAAGGCTCAGCCAGGAGGGGTGGGATTTGCTAACAGCTACCTGTGCGCCTCTAAAGGAGACCTAACAACTCAAGAGTAGCTGCTTCGCGAATGAATCTACTACCGGATCGGAATCGCGACTCGCTGAGAAGATCCGGCGAGAAACTCAGCGGGCTGATGCATGGGTTAGGTTGCACGTCGAACTCTTTGCCGAGTTCGACGAGTACGGTTACCGTACCGTAGTGTTAATAATTCGACGTCTTGTGTTAATATAGGTATCGATGGTCACACCGTGATGCCTATGGCCTTCGGTAAGTACTTAAAAGGTTATTGGCTGTGTATTCAATCACTCATCAAGAACTATAAAGATAGAAGAAAGAGCTAAAATAAAATAACTCACTACGCAATACATATTTCTGTCGGGTTATCTCCGAAATTGTGATGCGCTGGAACTTGGCGAGGCTGGACCGTATCCAAGGGTCATAGCTCATGATATCCAGAAACCTGGATGGCGCACCGCACCCTGGTCCTCTTACTCCTAGGCCTAACTGTTGTTGAAATAAAGGACCGGTCGCTTACTAAGCACAGACGAGGTGAAATCAAAGCAAATCATTGCAGTACAGCTCAAAATTCAAAATTCAAAATCATTTATTTCAACTTAGATGTCAGTATGACACACTTGTTGAATGTCAAAATACAAATAACAATGTTAACTCTACCACCGGTTCCAAAAGAAGCCACAGTCCTGAGCAGAACCGGCGAAACAAACTCAGCGGGCTTTTCTTTTTTTTAAATAAATAGAAATATTCACAATAAAAGAAAAAACAAGTCAAAAAAAATACAATTAAAAAAATAATAATAATAATGAAAAATGAAAAGGCCAGAAGCTCTCTTACAATACTAATGAGGCCTCATGTCTCAAGTTGGGCGGCAATATTCACTTTGTCGTGTCATGTCTATGGACTCCAGTATCCACTTAAGATCATAAATCTTTAAAATTTGAAAATAGCATTTGGTTATCGCTTTAGTCTTATTAAGATTACTGGTGGTAGGACCTCTTGTGAGTCCGCACGGGTAGGTACCACCACCCCACCTATTTCTGCTGTGAAGCAGTAATGCGTTTCGGTTTGAAGGGTGGGCAGCCGTTGTAACTATACTGAGACCTTAGAACTTATATCTCAGGGTGGGCGGCGGCATTTACGTTGAAGATGTCTACGGGCTCCAGTAACCATGGGACACCAGGTGGGATGTGAGTCGTCCATGCACGTAAGCAATAAAAAAAAGATCCTTTGTGACGCATTCTTAAATTGTTACCCGTTTAGTTACTGCATACACGACCTTACGTCTTAACAGGTGTGGCTGTATTCCGATCAACAAGCTGACTACGTTTCCCCGTGCATAAGTGAAATCAAAATATTCCCCACACTATACGAAAGTTTTAAGTTTACAATATAGGCTTTCTCAATTTGTGTATTACATATATTTATTTATTTTATTTATAACTTCTTATACTAGAAAGTATAAAGGCGGACTTAATGCCATAGGCATTCTCTAACAGTATACCTTAGGGGAGTGCAGAGATGAAGCTTGGTAGGTGTGAACGGGATATTATTTAAACATATATTATGTGTATATATAACATACATAATTTTACATACTTTATAATACATAATAGAGTACTGTATTAGGTAATTTTTAGTTTTTGTTTATTTAAATCTATCAGGAATTAGCCGTTTCTATAATCTGTGCCTACTCGCGACAGTGAGTGTCAAACAGACAAGAAACGTCAATTAGAAAAATGTCAATGTCAAATGGAAAATGTAACGATTGTGTCAAACAGAAGCATGGAGGATAGAATTAAGGAGTAACATCTTCTATGGGGGACAAGTTGAAGAAGTGTTCGCTTATAAACAGCAAGTTATTATTGGGAGATACATCGAATTAGCGCTAGTGTAGGAAGCGAAATTTATATGAATATACCAGTTTTACGCAGAGTGAAATGTGCTGAATTGAAGTGGATTGTGGTATTTCAAGGCGCTGTCTTTTTAATTTTTCCACTTGCTATTATGGCTTTCCACTTTAATTGGCTCTCTTTCAGCAGATACTATTTAATATACTGATTTTTTTAAGGGATTTTATGACCTAGTAACTAAGACCTTTAAGTCATGTCTTATTTTAATATATTTCTTAATTTGATGAAAAATGATAATATGGAGTGAAATGAAATGAAAATGATTAATTTGGGACATTAATCAACTGGTATGAAATAAAATAAAATGAGATGAGATGATATGAGATGAAATATATAATCTCAGTAAAATGGTAGTCATTTATTGAGATTTTTTCAGTGGACTTTTTGGAGGATCCCGAGAAATTACGTCCAGTGGCTTTGTTTCATTTTCCCACATTTTTTCACTTTCACAGATATTAAACAGTTAATAAACCACCGTTATTACACATTTAAACCCGAAGAAACACTAAATTGACAAAAAAAAATACACAACTTTACTCCTCGCGTTCCCGCCAAAAAATCTTTAATATACTGAGATTGTACTCCTTACTTCTACCCTCCATAGACAGAAGGAAGAAATGAAAACTGCAGTATCTACTACAAGTCGTGTTCAAGCCAATCCCTTGCATATTGAAAATCCTCTTACCAACTGCCATCTCCCCCAAACGTCTCTAGAGACTAAGGCTGAACCAGCGTTCCAAACACAAGGATATTTATCGTCCAACGAAACGACACAGGCCACGTGTGGTGGACGCATCTTCAGGCTATACAACTGTTAGTTTAGACATGTTTAAGCTATTTACAATTACATATTTACAAATTACAAATGTTCACGATTGACTTCCACGGTGAAGGAATAACATCGTGTAATCAAAATGAAACCCGCAAATTTTAATTTTCGTAATTACTGGTGGTAGGATCTCTTGTGAGTCTGCGCAGGTAGGTACCACCACCCTGCCTATTTCTGCCGTGAAGCAGTAATTCGTTTCGGTTTGAAGGGTGGGGCAGCCGTTGTAACTATACTTGAGACCTTTAGAACTTCTCAAGGTGGGTGGCGCATTTACGTCTTAGATATCTATGGGCTCCAGCGACCACTTAACACCAGGTGGGCTGTGAGCTCGTCCACCCATCTAAGCAATAAAAAAAAATGTAGACAGCCAAAAACGCCAGAGTACCTAAGTCGGGAAAATAGTTTTTTAATTAGGTTTTGTGTCGACTTAAAAGTTCGTATTGCGTTAAAAGTAGTGGTTATTCGAATGTCGTTGCCCAACGTCAAATGTGCATTCGAAGTTTTAACCTTTTGGAGCTTAGTGCAAGTTTTTTAACGTTCATACCACCAGTAATATTACTGACGTTTCCAATGTTCCACAGTTTACGTGGTCACGGACTGAAGTCAATGATAACGAGCAATTAAATTGTGAGGGTAATTGTAATTATATATATGACTGGCGAAAATCGAACGAAATAATTACATTGAACAATGAAAACAATCCAACAAATAAATAATTAGGCAACGCACTGGCGCAAACGCTGGTGACCGTGGGCGGCGGTGAATCACTTACCATCAGGTGACCCGTCTTGCTCGTTTGCCTCTTAGTTGTAATAAAAAAAAAAAAAAAAAATTGTTTAAAAAACTAACAAAGTACACTTTTATAGAAAATCCAGCTAAAAAATAGAAAATAAATTTTAATAAATTTGAATTAGAAATAGTGTAAGAAAAAATGATTTTATTGTAAAAAAGCGTGGGGTGCTTTTCAGGATATTATCAAAATAACCCTTCTACTCATATCTGTTCATAAAATATTTATAACTACTGATACCATGCAACCCAGGTTTTTTTTTAAAAAAAATTCATTTTTCACTCATTTATTTTTAGTTCAAATTTATGAAAATTTATTTTCTGTTTTTTAGTTGGACTTTCTATAAAAGCGTATTTTGTTCGTTTTTAAAAACTATTAATTAATTTTCACTTTTTAGTTGAATTTCAATTTTTTTCTATTTTTTAGTTGGATTTTTTGTAAAAGCGTATTTATTTTGTCTTTTTAAACTATTATTTATTTTACATTTTTTAGTTGAATTTCACTTTTTTCATATATTTTTTATTTTCATTTTTTTTAAATATTGATTTGTCATCGGTCCTTAATAAGTATACCAAATTTCGAGTTAATCCGACGTTTTGAAGGGGATCAAAATCACTTTCAAATATTCCGTTACATACTAACTTACATGAACTTACATTAACTTACTGAAGCTAATAAAAGCGTATTAAAAAACTCACGTTAGCTTTGACATAAAACTCTTTGCACCAATTCCCTGGTATGTGTTCGACTTGAATCATCTTCTTTTCGAGATTTGTGTAATCTGAAGATAAGCGGAATTCAATGGAATTAGATTAATACGAAACGCGTATTCGAATTGTGAATATTGCTAGATTGATTTTTTTTCCTACTTAAGCTGATAGCCTTGAGAGGCTATATCAGCGGAACCTTAACTAGTAGGTGAGCTCACGGGGCTCAAACCTGACGGCGTTGCTAACACTAGCCCTAGCAAGAGCCGTGCTTCGCAGTGTCTACCACCGGATCGGAAACGCGACCCACTGAGAAGATCCGGTGAGAAACTCAATGGGCTGTTAGATTGAAAAAACCGGTTCAATGTAAATAATATGCATTTTTTTGCTTTTACCGTTTTTTGTTTAAGCCTTCGCGGCTATCTACATTACACCCACTATTATTTGTCGATGATCTCACTGAGGGTTTAGTTCATCAGGTTTGAGCCCCATGAGCTCACCTACTAATTCGGCGAATCTAGAATAACCCCTCAAGTTTACTAGAATAGGTAGGAAAAAAAAAGAAAAAAAAACTAGGGTTTTCATATTTAACACGTTGACTGCAGTGGTCATCGGCGCCCTACGCGGCTCATTGAAATAATTATATCGATTTCTGTTACTAAGGCGCCGGAATATCTAGTTGACTCTGGGAAAGACGAATCCGAAGATACTGAGAATGAATCTATCTTTAAGAGATCTAAAAGACTAAAACGTACTAAAACGAACAAAAGAAGGCAAAGTTAGGTAATTCAAGCGCCTTAGTAACAGAAATAGACATAATTGCTTCATTGCGCCGCGTAGGACACCGGTGACCTACACGGCAGTTGAAGGATTAATTTCTTTCCCATATTTTGGTGGTGTGGGTATTTTCTGTAACAATCGTAGTACTCATTATAGAGACTTTTTCATTTCATTCCAAATTATCATTTTTCATAAAATTAAAAATATAAATTAAAATAAGACATGACTTAAAGGTATTAGTTACCAGGTATAAAATTCCTTTAAAAAAAGTACTCATTATAGGATCCCGTAGGAGGTTAGGTCACGGTCAAAGAAAAAATATAGGAAATGTAATACAAATGTAAATACGATACTTTACCATTTTCAAATTTGACGACGTAAAAAGTTGGATTCCTCAGTCTCTCTGGCGGTGGACAAACAGGTCGTATGTTCGCTGAAAACGTTGAATAATTTCAATGATTTTCGATACATAGCTTCTTAGTTTAGTTTTAGTAATAACAATAATTGTTAAATATTATAATCGATAATTTTTATAATCGTATGAAATTTCGATTCGAACCTAATTGATAAAATCTAAGTGACATTTAACACGTTAACCATGAGACGTTTTGGCGGGAAAGCGAGGAGTGTAGTTGTGTCATATGTTTTATTTTGTTTATTTAGTGTTTCTTCAGGTTTAAATGTGTAATAATATGTAGGTCACCGGTGCCCTACGTGGCGCACTGAGGTAGTTTAGTCGATTTCTCTTTTCCATCTATCTGGCGCCTTTACGTATCTAGTAGACTCTGGGAAAGACGAATCCGAAGACATTGAGAATGAATCTATTACAAAAATACCTAAAAGACGAAAACATACATTAGCAAACAAAAAAAAAACAGAGGTGTCAAGGGACACCCGGATGGAAGAAGTTCCTTTCGATTAATTAGTGAAGGAATTGTAATATATTTATTTTAAAGTTATAAGAATAAATTACGACATTATGAAGAAGAAAAAAACAATACTATGAACTAAATTACTATTGTTATCTCGAGAAACTGTACTCATTACGCGGACCAATCGGATACGAGCAATGTCACGCGATAAGCGCCTACACGTTGATTGGTCAGAATGACGGATCTAAAAAGTGTCGTGACAACTTTTCGTAAGAATTTTTTCCGTCTAGCCCCCAGAACTTCGCTCCAAATGGCAAAGTTAGGCAATCCAGGCGCTTTGTAACAGAAGTCGATATGATTACTTCAGTGCGCCGCGTAGGGCACCGGTGACCTACATGGCGGTCAAAGGGTTAAATAAATTTAATTACACACCGTCTCGGACGATGTCTTTAAGTTGAACCAAAGCTAACGTGTTGTAAGTGTCGCCATACTCGGGATGGAGCACGTAGTTTCGGACGCGGCGTCCTGGAGCTATCCAGTTCTCACCTAGCAAGACCCTAGAGTACTCCCTGCAAAAATATAAAAAAAACTTCAGAGGTGTCAAGGGACACCCGGATGGAACGAAGTTCCTTTCGATTAATTAGTGAAAAAATTGTAATATTTTTTTTAAGTTATAATAATAAATTACGGCATTATGAAGAAGAAAAAAACAATACTATGAACTAAATTACTATTATTGAAACGCTATCTCGAGAAACTGTACTCATTACGCGGACCAATCGGATACGAGCAATGTCACGCGATAAGCGCCTACACGTTGATTGGTCAGAATGACGGATTTAAAAAGTGTCGTAACAACTTTTCGTAAGAATTTTTTCCGTCTAGCCCCCTTTCACAACGCGCGATAAGGAACTTCGTTCCAATAAACGTCATTCTTGAAGTGGAATGCGACTTCCAACAAGGTTGCGTTAAACTTTTAACGCTACCATACTAGAAACAAACTGTGTGCTTAGTGCGAGTTTTTTAACGTTCTCGATAGCGTTAAAGTTAGCTCGTTTGTATGGGACGGGATCGTTTACGTACGTTTGCCGCTAGGGGCGCTGTTCCAACTGCATACAAAATTGGCTTAACTTTTACGCTATCGAGAATGTTAAGAAACTCGCAATAAACACACAAAGCGAGAGTGAGTGCGTGGCACTCGAGCGCATGCGCATATTATACCTGTTACAGGCCAGCGCGAGCGTTAGCAACGAGTAGCGTCCAATATTTTAATGAAGTATTTAAAAATAGTATATACCTATATGTATTTATATTTCTATCTATAATTTAAAATACATGTAAATTGTTGAGAATGTCGCAGTTCTTATACACAGCATTCCCTATTACAGCAGCAACTTCATTCACGTGCACCAAGTTGCACGCGTATTTTTTTATGTCATGATATAGCCAGTGACGGATTTAGGCTTGATGGCACCCTAGGCCCTGTTTATTTCATCCTTAATGTTTAGAATAATTTTGACCCAATATTTTCATTTTAATATTTAAAATAACTTTTTTTTTTTCTAAAAATTTATATGAACTCATTTTCAAAAGATACTATCTTCACTTTTTGTCACCTCTGAAATTTTGGCATTTTAAAAATTTTACCGCCCCTCAAATCATACCGCCTTAGACCCGATATACCTCCCTAATCTGTGTCTCAATTCCAGATACCAATTACATTCAGTATGTTCGTCATTCCTAAGCTTTACGTTCGATGAAGCTTGCATAACCCTTCAAAGTTACTAGCAACAGGTAATAAAAAAAATATTTAAAAATACTAACCTTTTTACTTGAAAATATATTTTACAAATTTACCATCTATCACATAAATAATTGATGAGTTTATAAATTAGTTTCAAAGGTTTCCTCACCTAAAATCACGGTTCGATATAGGTCCTATATCAGCCGCAGAACCGAGCACAAACTCCTTTTGAATTAGGACCACCATAGTTACAGCACGGGTCTCTCCGTCTTCGCCATCTATTGAGTAAAAAATAAACTAAAATTAATAATAAACGCGGGAGCGAAGAAATTTGAAATTTTTTTTTTTTTTGTTCTACCTCGCCGAAAGCCTAAAGTATAAAACATATTTAAAAAATGAAAAATCTAAATTTCGCATTACCCAACTAGAGAGCTAAGGTCGGAGTTTTAATTATAATGCATAAAGACTTAACACATTCATGGTCTAGCGTAAATGTCTTAGGCCCCCGGGGATGGTCCCTGGAGGCCTAAGACATTTAAGATGAGGTAGGCTGTGAGTACATCAATCACAATCTAAGCAAATACCCGGTACAAGTTGCCACGGCGGTACCGCCTATATCTGCCGCGAAACAATTAAAAGTAAAATCGCCGTGACAAAGGAATCTTTTACTTAACATCCTTAGTTATTTACATTCTTCTTCGTGCATGTGTCAGTAAGTGACCGGAAAGATAAATGTTTGAGGAGGTCTTATGTTGGTTTACATTTATAGTTAAAATATGAGGACGACTCAACCGTTTTTTTTTTAAATTACTACCAGACCCTCCAATTAAATACAATAGACTGAAAAAAACATACTCACTGTAAATGTAATACAAAATACCGCTCCAGGGATATTTTTGTAGTTCAATGTTACCCGTAGAAACTTCGAGATCGTGGTCCACGCCGCAATTAATTAAATCTAACTGCACACTGTTTAATAGAGGCACTGGAAGCAACATCGAAAAACTACATTCTTATTGGAGCAAGCTTGGGTTTACTAAAGCCATAGAAGAGTATTCATCTGCAGTGAATTAACGGTCGGTGGTAAGCGAAGCACATAAATGACGTCCAAACTGTCACGAATGATGATATTATTAATTTTACTGGTGGTAGGACCTCTTGTGAGTCCGCACGGGTAGGTACCACCACCCTGCCTATTTCTGTCGTGAAGCAGCAATGCGTTTCAGTTTGAAGGGCGGGGCAGCCGTTGTAACTATACTAAGACCTTAGAACTTATATCTCAAGGTGGGTGGCGCATTTACGTTGTAGATGTCTATGGGCTCCAATAACCACTTAACACCAGGTGGGCTGTGAGCTCGTCCACCCATCTAAACAAAAAAAAACGATCGAGAATAGACCGCGAACCAATATAGTAGTAACGAGCCATTGAACTCGTCGTGGCCTAAAGGATAAGACGCCCGGTGCATTCGTATCGATCGATGCAACGGTGCCGGTGTTCGAATCCGACACATGTAACGTAGACAAGTAATTAGCGGTAGGCAGCGGTTTGGTTCTGCCCCTGGCATTGCTGAAGTCCGTGGGCGACGGTAATCACTCACCATCAGGTGGGCCGTATGCTCGTCTGCTTACAAGGGCAATAAAAAAAAAAAGTATTTTTTTAAAATGAAATTCGCACTTATTTCGATTAATTTTAGCTAACGAATAACATTACAGTAAAAGCTGGTTATTGGAGTTTTCACTATTCGTGGATTAAAAAAATGCGTATCTTTATTCGCGTATCTATTCGGTACAGACACATTGATAGAGAGGATTCCTTTAAGTAGGTATCCATTTCTAACCGAATATCTTTTGTAAACGCACCTTTCCATATTCGCTGTTTCAGTGTTGTGGCTAGTTTTTTAATGTTCTCGATAGCGTAAAAGTTACCTAAGGGAACGTACCCATACTACGTGACCCGTTTAGGGTGGGGGGGGGAGTCACAGGAGCGGGGGGGTTGGCTCAGGTTTTTGTCACGTAGTCGATTTTAGTCAGAGAAATCTCGTATTTTTTCGACCTATATTCGAATATAGCGCGCAGTGTTTAGCGCTTTGTAAACTCACACTACATAATTCACTAGTAATTTAAGTGTTTATGTACTCTTATGCAATAAAGACGAGATGAAACAATTTTTTTTTTGCGTGTAAAATGATTACAAATCATAATTATGAATTACTACGTGAAAACTAAAGGGGGAGAGGGGGGGTCTTGGCATATACTACGAGTGATCACCGAGGAGAGGGAGAGGTCGAAAAAACAAAAAAAATTGGTCACGTAGTACGGGTACGTTCCCTAACTCAAATTTGTATGGAGTTGGAACGTTTGCCTACGTTTGCCGCTAGGGGCGCTATTCCAACTGTCTACAAATTTGAGTTAACTTTTACGCTATCGAGAACGTTAAAAAACCCGCACTAATCACACTGCTAGTGGCCGTCGTTGCAAATGAGCGGCGGTAACCGACGGTGTGGTTTCAGCTTAGATAATATACGAAACTTCCATACAATTTACTTACCAATAAGGTAACTTTGTTTTATGCATTCAATGACATATATAAATAAATACATACATACAAAAGACATTGACTTTGCTCGCGAATGTAATTTTTTGAAGTGAAACTTCTTTATCGGCGTTGGAAAAAAATTTACCGTCACATTTTTCGGTTACGCGTCACATTTTTCCGTTACGCGCCATCTTTTTCTTGCCCCTACCACGGTTGGTTCAGACGAAGAGTACTTTCACTTTCTCCAACGGAGTAGGGATAGCATTAATGTTTCACTTCTTACGTGTGTACACTAGTACACGCACACATTTTTTTTTTTTTTAAAGTATGATTTCGATGCGTGAATGGAAAATGCACAATGGAATTGAGACTCCTCATACCACAAGGTAAATGATGCTATGATGACTATGGGCTCCGGTATCTATTTAACACTAGATGGCCCATGAGCCTATTCAACTACCTAAGCAACAATTTATTTTTTTATTGCCTTTATAGGCGGATGAGCATATGGCCCACCTGGTGGTAAGTGGTTACCGTCGCTCATCGACGTCAAGGAGCACAGCCAAGTCTCTGACTACCATAAACACAAATACCATATTACATACCATACTATGATTAACCTGGAGACGGTGTGCGCTGATGTAACTAACAGCTAGAGTTTCTATCATAATCAACAGATTCTATCATAATTTCTTAGTTGTACCAATATAAAAAAAATATAAAACTTACGCTCAAACAAAAATAAAATTATCAACGCTTTAATCATTTTAAAAAACCGCACATTCACTTCAACATTGATTTAAGACTAATAACCTAAAAACCTTTCATGATACACAATGAAACATGATTTTGTTTACCGAATTCTTTTCAGATAAAATAAAAGCCGTATTTCGTAAGGCGATAGCTTGTTGTGTAAACATCATATTGTGATATAATATTTAAATATTTGTGTACTGAGCTGTTTTATTATTCCTGTATCTGAGTAGGTACATAACCGTAATACATATCGCTACCGATAATCTTACGTGGATTCCGAGAAAATAGAACAGCCATTAAAATACGATTGAGATATAACCTCTGTACAATTATACCCCTAAGCCATAGCTAGGTAGTACCGCTAAGTTTCTCGCCGGATCTTCTCAACGGGTCGCGATACCGATTCAGTAGAAGCATTCGCGGAGCAGCTGTCCTTCAGCTATTCTATCCGATGATTTGCAAGGGAAGTAAATGGTCCCTTAGAAATAAGGTGACACTCTACAAAACTTGCATACGCCCCGTCATAACCTATGCAAGTGCAGTGTTCGCTCACGCGGCCTGCACTAACTTGAAACCCCTTCAAATCATTCAATCCCGTTTTTGCAGGATAGCCGTCGGAGCCCCGTGGTACATCAGAAACATCGACCTCCACGACGACCTGGACCTAGAGTCCATCAGTAAGTATATGCAGTCGACATCAGTGCGCCATTTCGCGAAAGCAGCACGACACGAGAACCCTCTCATCGTAGCCGCCGGTAATTACATTCCCGATCCTGCGGACCGAATGATAAACAGTCGACGTCGCCCAAAACACGTCATTTCGGATCCTCCCGATCCACTAACGGTGCTTTTAGGTACCCCAAGCACCGGTCATCGTTCTCGTCGAACCCTTCGCTTGCGACGAAGGGCTTGGCAAGTAAATGAATCCACAGACAAAGCCCACTGAGTTTCTCCCCAGATCTTCTCAGTGGGTCGCGTTTCCGATCCGGTGGTAGATTCTGCGAAGCATGGCTCTTGCTAAGGTTCATGTTGGCAACGACGCCAGGTTTGAGCCCCGTGATCTCACCTACTAGTTGGGTGAATCTAGAATAACCCCACGAGATCACTACATAGAATAGTAACAATATTTGTCTGATTAATGTCATTAGAAAGATTTAAAGTTCGAACCTCTCAAGTTTAACATTATTAACAATCTACCTGCCAGAGACAACTTTCTAAAAAAATCTCTTGACTCTATGTCCCTACTTAAAACATAACTACCAGACATTTGTCATAGAACAACTAAAAACGAATGAGTAAAATGTACATATTTATTTAATAAAAAAACACAAAACAGTCAACTTAGTTCATGTCGTTCTCATCCCTGTAGTCTTTCTGTAAGCACTGAAATGTTCTAAATACTGATATATTGTGTCTATTGGAGTGTATATTTCGTTCATTCTGCTTATTAGATGCTGAGGAGGTTGGACCGGAACAGTTGGCCCTAACAATCCTTGAAGGAACTCTCGAAGCAGACCCCAGACCGCATTAGCCATTACGCATGGTCTGTATTCTACCTAGAAATTATAGAACATATTCTAATGATACTGTGAATAATATCAATATAGTCTGAGATATTGAGGCAATGACAGAGAGTTAGGGAAAAGAGAATTGATAGATTGAATTGATTGATAGATTGACTCCTACACATCCAGTCTAGTCTATGCAACAATATGAAAGTCTAGCCGTTGCCCCTTGGCCAAAAATGTGTTTTGAGTATTAATTAGCACCAGATAGACGGTGAGCTCGAACATCTAATACTAAGAAAACTCAAAAAAAAGAGATGCCTAATGTATGCCTGACAATTAAATTTCCATAGAAAAAATAGCTTCATATTGTTATAATTATCAAGCCTATTCAATCCCCAAAACTAGGTATGACCTTTGGGCATATTTCTGCCACAAGGCACCACCACGCCACCAAGGTGTTCCACTTTAAATAATAGGTAACAGTTATCTAATATAATTGGCACTTCAACCTCATGTATTAAGGTAGCCAATGTCAAGTATGATATAATTTTCATGGTCCCTAATATTCACTACGCAAATTTTGAAAACTTTGACAACAACAGCAATCTATAAAAAACAAAGATTTTTTTAACATAATATTACGGAAGTATTCTTTTTAGGAACGTATTTCTCCATCTATCTTTATGTACTATTATAGATATAGTGACGGACGTTCTGGATGCCTCCAAGTGTTCACATATATTAACATAGCTATTCACTAATTATTCAATTCACTCACCTCAATCAAAATCCCTTTAAAATTCTGATTCATAGTAACTGATCCGAGCTTCACACAGAAATCTCCGAGCTCAAACCTAGGTCCTTTGCTCTCGATTTTGGTTTGTTTCTTAGAAGTATAATGCTGAGACAACTTCATCATTAACAAGTCAAATAGTCCGTCAGCTATGACGTGAATATTTTTCGTGCCACTTTCAAGGATTGAGAAGACAGACGCAGGCTGCTCAGAGTTGTGTAATATATGTACTGTTTTTGTTGTACCTGGAATATTTGAGTTACGTTTTTGCTGTCAGAAATTTTAAAAGCAGCATTAGACAAAACTTTAGGTAAGTGTGTTTCGTATTGTTAATTTCCACAAGCGTATGCAAGTAATGGTAACCGTTAAGTGGTCTGGCTGAATTTGATGAAAAGATAATAAATATTGGTATCAGCATCTCATCAACTTTTCAATTCAACTATCAAGTACACGATTAGCTTTGGTTTTTATAAATTCCTTGCATTTTATTTTTTATTGCTTAGATGGGAGCTCTCATCCCACCTGATGTTAAGTGGATGGATGGTGGTTACTGGAGCTCATAGATATCTACAACATAAATGCCCCACCCACCTTGAGATATAAGTTCTAAGGTCTCAGTATAGTTACAACGGCTGCCCCACCCTTTAAACCAAAAAGCATTACTGCTTCACAGCAGAAATAGGTGTGATGGTGGTAACCGTGAGGACTCACAAGACGTCCTACCGCCAGCAATTACACAAATTATAACTTTGCGGGTTCGATTTTTATTACACGATGTTATTCCTTCACTGTGGAAGTCAATCGTGAATATTTGTTAAGTACGTATTTCATTCGAAAATTGGTACCCACCTTCGGGCCACATAGGCCACGAGGACTTTAAGTACAATAAACTAGCTGACACCTTTGTAATGTCTGAAATATTTTCAAATATGTCATATCCATGTATTGGCGATGGGCTGTGTGATTTCTCTATAAATCGCTAAGTGGAATGTGTCTTTCTTTTTACTTTTAGCTTGGATTCAGTAAACACGTACCCATGAGTGGATGTGATAAATAACTCTCGCAATCAACCAGGAACTGTCCTTGTTGTGTCGCCCCTAATGCTAAGATACGCTTTGTAAGTAACTCCACTACATATGTTCCGGTCTTGTTCTCTGGCACTGGATATTGCTGTAAGCTGTCAAGTTAATAATTGAAACAGTTTATTAAATATAATCCACTCTTCACGATTTTTTTATGGTAGATTTTGTAGTTGTATCAAAAACATAATAAATAGATTTGTTTCGTTATTATTTTTAATGATACTCTTCCTTCAGTCTGGCCAAACTGTGTCAAAAATAAGCTACACTAACATGTATTTTTATTCGGGGATAGTTTTCATACACCGGATAAGGTTAAAGAAGAATTTGAGATAACGTATGAAGTCAAGAAGTTTACTTTCTACCTTTACATAGAGTTATTACTTTTATTAGTATTAGTATTATACATCGCGGTATATTTTTATGAATGTAATTATAGGAATACCACACAATAATAACGTTCTATTTATTAAATTTGCACACTTACACTGTTACCCCCATTATAGATTGTTTGTATACAAAGCACAGATTATTAAATTATTTTAGTCGCTATGGCAGTGGGCAGGCAGAGGGCTTGCAATTTAATATTAGTAATAGACAGGGGTGCCTATCTGAGATCGATTAATCGAATCTGAATCGATTCACTGCATCGATATTTGACCCTTGAATATCGATGTTGATTTTTTCGGTTTTGGTAAAAACCAGTAATTTATTTACAATTAGCCTGTTATCAAGCAATAAATAGAATAAATACTTCAATTTTAGATAGTAAATCACAAGAACAACTTCCACAAAATAATAGTGAAGAAGTCGACGGAATCGAACTGATACGGAAGAAGTAATTTGGGATTTTCATAAATTGCTGATGAAAAAGCAACTTTTTACATTTATTGCACTGAGAAATGAAGGCTTAGACGAAGAAATTGAACACTATTTATTTGCAGGCAGTTGTGTACCTGAAGTATGACCACATACTTCACTGGCAAGAAAAGAAGAAAAAAAACCATCTAACACTACGTCCACTCAATAGCCATGTTTTTCTTTTATGAATGAGGGATCACTGGTGGGCCAGAGGCCTTTCCAGTTTCACCAGGACATGTGGGCGAGCAAAGGCTCATCCAGGAGAAGTGGGATGTGCTAACAGAGCCATGATGTATATGAGTATTGAGGCATCATCTTTACCTTGTGAGAGCGCTTCAATTGCCTGCAATAACGCAAGTGATGAGCGGAACCGCTTGGATCCCAATACACTTGACAGACTGTTTTTAAGAAGTTCGGATACTAGACGGTGGGAAAATCTACATTATCTATTAGAAATTATACCTAACTAGCGACCCGCCCTCGCTTCGCTTCGGAAACATTAAAACACACATGAAACCAAAAAAATAAAATAAAAAAAATTAAAAAAAATTAGCCTATGTTCATCAGGGACAATGTCGGCTTCTAATGGAAAAAGAATTTTTCAAATTGGTCCAGTAGTTTCGGAGTCTATTCGAAACAAACAAACAAACAAATCTTTCCTCTTTATAATATTAGTACCTAATGGGACAAGATTAAAGGCAATGATAACAGACAACACCATAGTTTTTGGATGAGATGAAATAAAAGAATCTCTAGTTAAAATAGTTAGAATTTGGTGAGAATTCAAAGATAATTTTAAAAGAACCCGAGAAACTACTAACAGTATCGACTGAGTCCTTATCTTACATGTTGAGATATAGCACTAGCTGCGTGTCGCCGCACTAGTAATGTTGACTCGCTACCATGGATACATTCTCTACTTAATAAGATTGTGTCGTGTGAATAAAATATAACTGATGATAATAAAAAGAGTCTGCTTATTCTTTCATATAAAATCTTAACATGGTAGCAGACCGCGTGTGCAGTAAGTAAATAAAAATATATTGGGTTGCGATCCACTAGAAATAATATCGGCGAAAATTATAAAAAAGAAAGATGACAACTGCGAGGTCTCTTCTGCCGATTTTGACTGAAAATTCAAATTTTAGTCATTGGAAATTTAGATTGAAATTACTGCTGGAAGAAAAGTAATTAAGCAATGTATTCTTAAAAGAGAAACCGACGGATCAGGATGACTCACGAGCAAAATCAATTTTGGTACAATGTCTGAGCGACAAATATATTTACATCGTAAAAAATGCGAATACGACAAAAGAAATGCTAACGTCATTGGAGGCCATATTTGAACGAAAAACAGTCTGTAATAAATTTTATTTAAAACGGAAACTCATAACAATGTGCTATGATGATGAAAGCAACTTACAGCAATTTTTCCTAAAATTTGAAGGAATTCTTAGCGAATTAGCGGCAATCAACGTAAGCGTCGAAGTAGAAGACCAAATTTGCTATCTGCTGTCTTCTTTACCAAAGATATACGATCAATTAATTACATCAATTGAGACTATGGGTTCCGAGAAACAACTGAACATAGAATTTGTTAAAGCAAGACTACTCGATATGGAGACAAAGTTAAAAATGGACAGAAATAGTGAAGGTTATGAGAATAATGCCTTCATCACGTGCCACTCCTGCGGAAAACGTGGACACAAATCATTCGAATGCCGATCAGGACGAGGACAAGCGCCGAGTAGAGGACAGTCATTGACACGAGGACGGAGCTATCCAAGATCGTGTGGACGCTCATTTAGAGGAAATTCAAGTTCACGACATACAACGTATCAACATGCTTCAGCAGCAGGCACAGAAAATAAAGAAATAGGTTTCATTGCTAGCGATATTATTGCTAATGTGGGTGAATGTGGTAACATAGAACTAATTATAGACTCAGGATGTACGGAGCATTTAATAAATGAAAAATATGAAAATTATATGACGGATATTACGTATTTAGATAAACATGTCAAAATATTCGTAGCTAACGGCCAATGTATTACAACTAGTAAAAGAGGTAAACTTAAAGTAAAATATCAAAATACTACGATTAATATTGATGCTCTAATTGTGAAAGATGTTTCATACAATTTATTATCAGTAAAAAAGATTGTCGAGGCAGGTTTTAACATAAACTTTAATAAATACAATGTTAAAATATTTAATAAAAAGACATTTTTACGCGGCATCGTGCAAGGAAAGTTGTATAAGCTACAAGCCGAATTATGTAAGTCCGAAGTCTGTAATATTACTGATGCGACAGATCTATGGCACAAACGTTTAGGTCACTTAAATAGGAAAAGCCTTAATATACTAAACTTACCTGTATCTAATAGAATTTGCAGTCCTTGTATGGAGGGCAAAGCCACCCGAAGCCCGTTCACGCCTATCCCAAAGCCTAGAACAAAAATGACAGCCGAGATGCTTCACACAGACATAGCAGGACCGATCAGACATCAAGGACCTAATGGTGAAAAATATTTTATGAAAATTATTGACGATTTCTCTCATTTTTGCGTAGTGTATCCCCTGAAGAGCAAATCTGAAGCAACAGAACGACTGATGAACTATGTATTAAGAATTGAAAACGAAACGGGGAATAAAGTTAAAAGAATTAGATGCGATAATGGTGGAGAGTACACTGCTAACAGTTTGAAACTTTTTTGCATAAATAGAGGTATTAGTTTAGAATACACATTACCGTACACGCCACAACTTAATGGCATATCAGAACGAATGAACCGCACATTATGCGACAAAACGAGGACTCTATTAGCGGAAACCAATTTGCCAAAACATCTGTGGTGCGAAGCAATACAATGTGCAGTTTACCAATTAAACAGATCGCCATCATGGGCCATAAGCTTCAAGACACCCAGCGGAATATTTTTTGGTAAAAACGACATATCGAGATTGAGAGTATTTGGTTCCAAAGCTTGGGCTACTATAGTACCCAAACCGGACAAGTTTGCCAAGAGAGCAAAAGAAACAAGAATGGTAGGTTATGGAACTGTTGGTTACAGATTATGGGATCCAGAAGAAGATAAAATAGTTATTTCCAGAGATGTAAGATTTGATGAAAGCGACATTAAATTCAAAAACAAAGAAGAAGTGAAACAAGTTAGATATATTCAAGACAAAGAAGAAGAAATCAATAAAGAAAAGCAAGATATTGTAGAACAGGAAGATGAATTTAAAGATGCAGAAATGAACACTGATCAAATTGAAGAAGCAATAATCAGACCCAAAAGAACGATAAATCCTCCTGCTTATCTTAAAGATTACGAGACGAATATAGAAAACATAAATGAAACTAATATTGTTATATGTCTGAGTGCAAATGCACCAGAAACTTTCGAAGAAGCTATAAAAGAACCAGAATGGAAAAACGCAATCAATAAAGAACTAGATGCACTCCAAAGACTAGAAACGTGGGAAGAACAAGAAATAACCGATGGAAGAAAGCTCATTGATACAAAATGGATATTTAAACTAAAAGAAGATGGAACAAAAAAGGCAAGACTGGTAGCTAGAGGCTTCCAACAAAAGAAAAAAGATATTTTTGACAGCGTTTATGCACCCGTTGCTAGACATTCTACCATAAGAATGATCTTATCAAAAGCTGTACAAGATGATTTAAAGATTATTCAACTAGACATTCCCACTGCATTCCTAAATGGAAAATTGAAGTCTGATGTATTTATCAAAATACCCCAAGGATTAGAAATAAAAAATAATAATACAGCATTAAAACTAAAGAGAGCATTATATGGATTGATTGAATCACCAAAATGTTGGAATGAAACACTTGACGAATTTGCGAAAGCTAACGGATTCCAAAGATCAGAATATGATTACTGTTTGTATTACAAAGAAGATTGCTGGATGCTGATTTACGTGGACGATACCTAATCATTGGAAACGGGGAAGATATTATTAAAGCACTTAAGGAGGAGTTTAACGCAAAATATATGGGTGAAATGAAGAACTTTCTCGGAATGGAAGTTAAAAGAAATAAAGATACATTAGAACTGAAACAAACTAAAATGATTGAAAAGATATTGACTAAATTCAAAATGGATGTATGTAACGGAATTAAAACTCCCATGGAAAGAAATTACAATATAGAAATAAAGGACAATACAGAAGTTTTGGACGTACCATATCGAGAATTAATAGGAAGTTTAATTTATCTTACTGTAACAACAAGACCGGATTTAACATTTGCAGTGTCATATCTGAGCAGATTTTTAGATAAACCGAACGAAGAATTATGGAAAGCTGGAAAAAGAGTAGTACGTTATTTGAAAGAAACAATAGAAAAAGGATTATTATTTAAAAAGACAAATGACAATAATGTATACGGATTTTCTGATGCCGATTGGGTTGGAGATAGAAGCGACAGAAAAAGTGTTAGCGGTGGTATTATCCTACAAGGGCAAAACCCCATTGCTTGGTTTTCAAAGAAGCAACAATGCGTAACTTTATCGTCTGCCGAAAGCGAGTATGTAGCCGCCGCATCATTAGCACAGGAAATTGTTAATTTAAAAGGCATATGTAAGCACCTAGGTTGTGGCCGTGCTATTTGTTGACAACAAAAGTACAATATCAATGGCCAAGAATTACGAGAACTCTAAGCGTACAAAACACATTGATATACGGTTTCATTATATAAAAGACTTGGTTGTCAATAAGGTGATCAGCATAGAACATATTTGTACCAATGAAAATTTAGCGGATGTTATGACTAAAAGTTTGAGCACAGACAAGTTTTATAAATGCATTGATAAGTTCTTGTGCTAATTCATAATTAGTTAGTTTACTGTTTGTTTAAGTTAGATATAGTTGTGTATTAAATAATAACTGTAAACCAAGTTATCATTTAGGAGGAGTGTTGAGATATAGCACTAGCTGCGTGTCGCCGCACTAGTAATGTTGACTCGCTACCATGGATACATTCTCTACTTAATAAGATTGTGTCGTGTGAATAAAATATAACTGATGATAATAAAAAGAGTCTGCTTATTCTTTCATATAAAATCTTAACATTACATAGCTAAAAAACTGTCGGATTTCTTGCACCAGTACATTTATTTAAGCTTTTGTACTATTGTACTTCAAAATCAATACGCTTACAGTAGTCAAGGTAAAACATAATTATCTAAGTATTTATTATTGAGACACACATAAGTATGTTAATGTAAGTTAAAATATAGCATTTTATTCGAATTAATAGTAAACTGAATATATATTTCGTTTTTTTAATTGACCGTTCCTTTTTTATTTTACGCTAATGTAAAATATGGTAAAATGTGGTATTTCCATGTGTTACCAGGACATAACGCCATAAAAAAAAAGTAGTTTCATGTAGGTACCAACCAAAGTGATTTCTTCTTTAATTATATTTGGAAGTATTCTCCATATTTTGTCTATATAGTCTATGCGATAGAGATGTCAAAATCCGATAAATTTTCAACTGTTGCAATATTTGCCGTATATTAATCGATGTATTCAAAGAGAATAAATTATAAAACAAACAAAAATATATTTGGTTATTGTTGGTCAATAGTTTCACTTCGCTAGATAAAAAACTTTAATTTTTAATCAATCAAATTATAGTTTCTAATATCAAGAAAAATGACAAATAGTATTTTTAATTATTAATCAAATTGTAGGTACGACAAAAATTAATTTATTGGTATTTTAAAATCATCTATTTTATATTTTTTTAATATTTACTGTTCATCCAAAACTATTCCACAAAAATAGCAACAAATCGAACCTAAGGTGCCGGTAAGTCGATATTTCGACAGGTGAATGAAGTTAGCCCCTAAAAAAATTTTTTTTTCCTATTTTATACTTATTTTCTATTAATTCGTTTGTTCATCATTTATTCATGATTGTTCACTTTTAATAATTGTTTGTTCTGCAGTTATTTATTTTAAAAAAATATTTAAAAATATACCTACAAGTTAGCCCCTCTAATGCAATTTTTAATATTTTTTCATCCTTAATGACTCGTAAATATTCATTTTCGATTGTTCTTATATAAAACACGTTTGTTCTCTTTCGAAATTACTCGTTTTTTGTTTAATTTACTATTTTTATTAGTTGAAAAAATGTATGCAAAATATGTGTACTGCGCATGTGTCAACTATAATGCCTAAACTATCTACGCGGATTTAATCGTGAAAAAAAAAACAAATATAAATCCTGAAGGAGCAATTAATTGGTATACAGTTTAAATAAAAAAATTAAAAAATAAATAAATGAAATAATGTGAATTGGCGTTAAGTTAGACCAAATACATTTTTTCCATCCTCCTACTTATCGTTATGAAGGTATAAAAAAGATAGGGAGTTCACATAGGTAATATAAACAAATAAGTAAATATGTTCATTATTTATCTTTCAAGAGATAATATAGGTATACATTATAATTACTTTTTTACACAGTCGAAAATATATTCCTAACATTAGTAAAATAACATTTTAATACGATAGGTAAGAGGATGGAAAAAATGTATTTGGTCTAACTTAACGCCAATGCACATTATTTAATTTTTTTTTTTTTTTTTTTATTAAACTGTATACCAATTAATTACTCCTTCAGGATTTATATTTGTTTTTTTTTTTCACGATTAAAACCGCGTAGAAAGTTTAGGCATTATAGTTGACGCATGCGCAGTACACATATTTTGCATACATTTATTCAACTAATAAAAATAGTAAATTAAACAAAAAACGAGTAATTTCGAAAGAGAACAAACGTGTTTTATATAAGAATAATCGAAAATGAATATTTACGAGTCATTAAGGATGAAAAAATATTAAAAATTGCATTAGAGGGGCTAACTTGTAGGTATATTTTTAAATATTTTTTTTAAATAAATAAATGCAGAACAAACAATTATCAACAGTGAACAATCATGAACAAATGATGAACAAACGAATTAATAGAAAATAAGTACAAAATAGGAAAAAAAAAATTTTTGAGGGGCTAACTTCATTCACCTATATTTCGACATCCTCACATGAAGCATAGATTACACTTATGCTAGACTTTTTGGCGGGAAGTTGCGTGATTTGTTTTATTTTGTCTATTTAGTATTTCTTCAGGTTTAGGTAAATGTGTCATAACGGTGGCTTTTTAACTGCTTAATATCTATGAAAGTGCACAAATCTGGAAAAATAAAACAAAGCCACTGGACGTAACTTCTCGGATCCTCCAAAAAGTCCACTGAAAATTTTTCAGTAAATGACCACCATTTTACTGAGATAACATTTTATCCCATATCATCTCATTTCATTTCATTTTCATTTTATTTCATTCCATGTTTCATATTAATCAACTTCATTTCATTTCATAGTATCATTTTTCATATAAAAAAGTTTTCATTAAATTTAAAATAAGACTTGACCTAAAGATCTTACTTACCAGGTCCTAAAATCCCTTAAAAAAACAATAAAAAAAATAAGAACTTCAACCAAGATTTATTAATTAATCATTAGTAGTGGATTTAAATCTTAAGCAACTATCCAATTACGTTCAGTAATTTTGCAATAACACAATATATTATATCTACCACCTAATTATATCAAAGATTCAATCAAGAATTTTTATGACGTCACTAATAAAGTTGGACCAATCGGGAGTGGACAGATAATTTTATGACCAAATTGACAAGTACTCCTTCATTACCACAGTATTTATTTACATTTAGTTTAAAACTACTCAAGATAGACATTACGTGTTACACAAAGATTGTGGAAATAAATTTAAAAAAAAGACAGTAATTACATCAACTAATTATTGAAGTAAAATTAAAAAGTGTGATTATTTTGTATAATCGATTACGCGTTTTGTATTTCACAAATTTATCTTACTACGTTTTGTTGGATGTTGGAAAATGATACCAGATAACGTTACCTTGATTGTAAAGGCACCTAATCAGCAGGTCGAGGATCAAAACATAGAATGCAGATCGTCGTGGACCGTGAAACAGCTAAAAGGACATCTATCCGAAGTGTATCCAAGCAAACCGGTAAATAACGAATTAATCAATGTAGATTTTATTAATTAGGCGCAATAAGTTTATGTAATCCGTTGTTAGGGCTAACACCGGTGCAAAAAGAAACAACTTTGACCAAATTAAACGAAACCAGGCTATTCAAAGTGAATTATAATTTGAATTAAAGCAATTTTGATATAATCTCGTTAATCAAATTATTTCCTAGCACATTCTGCTTCAGAAATAATAAATAAATCGATATGTATAGTTGTATAGGTGTAGCAAGTGTAATTTCATTGCTTTATTGCTTTTATTTTTAGTTGTCTTCCTAGTGACTTATATTTTGTTATTTACGCCAGTGGATAAAGGCAAATGTATGAATCAAGGCAAATTTATGGTAGGCAGCAGCTTGGCTCTGCCCCTGGCTGACGTCCATGAGCGACGGTGACCACTTACCATCAGGTGGGCCGTACGTCCGTCTGCCTACAAAGGCAATAACAAAAAAAATTGAGTTTTTATAAAATGAACATTAATGATGTAATAATAATCCTTAATCTAAATCACAAATCTTTACAGATTCTGTGCTGAAAGCTATCAATAGTACATTAATTTGGAAATCGCAATAACATGATTAGATAAAAATAAAGTAATAAATAGTAAAACAAAATATATCAATATTATATTTTGTTGGATTATTTTAATGAAGTTATATGTACTCTTCAGTGATATTATTTTAAAGGTCACAAAATATTTACATGACCAAATCGTTCTTTAGTTATTGAGTGTTCAATTAACTCTCAAACTAATCATAACTATGAGGTATTGAGAGAAGTAGTAATCTGATAAAGTGACATTGTCATCCTTAAAATGTGTACTGATTTAAAATATTTTATTAGTCTTCTCTGTTATGCTATGTAAATACAATTTGGTAAACATCACACCCTGTTTATCTAGCCAATTCTTATCAGCAGTGATACTGCAATCTGTAATGGCAATAAAGAGTAGAGCCATTAAAAAGCGCCTATAAAAAAAAAAATGAAACAGCACAAAACACAATCTATTTGCTTTTAAACTCACTTTTGCATAGAACTGGCTAACCATCTTTTAAAGTCAGTTAATAAACCAATTAATTTTGATAACACTAATTTGGTGCACATTGATAAGGCTGTAAATGGCAATAAAAATACCACACCAGAATATTTGAATTTTTAGTCAGTCCAATATGTTAGTAAAATAGCTTTAATATTTATTTTTAGTTTTTAAAAACATTTATTGAGTATTTAAAAATTTATGTCAATACACAGTTTTTATTTGTCATCACTTTGTACGGATAATTTAAAAATGTTAATCAAAAATGTGTATCTACAAAAATAAATCAAAATATAAACAATTCATAACAAGTGCATTATATATCTTGCATGCTCTGTCAAGTGAAACTTTCTTAACACAAATATTCCAATGGGGTAATCCAAACATGAAAATTACATTAAACTTTTACACTATGATGAATAATATCAGTTTAAGGAAAAATACTGGCATATTGTATACAGCAAAACATATTAATAATTGTTTTTTATTATTATTTTAAAACCATAAGAAATTAACATATTTCTCAATTCAAGTCAACAAAATTTAATTCCTTCCAATTGATCGTTTTGTGTTACAGAGAACAGATGATCAAAAAATTATATACTCTGGTCAACTTTTAGACGACAACACAATACTGAAAGATGTTCTCCGAACTTATGAAACCACTATCGCTCATACCATGCATCTAGTTTGTACACCAACCAGGAAAATGGCTAGCCCGTTACCCCAAGACAAGGTCGAAGTGGAGCCAACTGAAGGACTCAGGCACCGGAATGTACCAGAACCAACAAGACCGGTGGAAGCCAGACCGGAAACAAGGCAGAATGATCAAAACCACACAGTTGAAATGCAGAACTATCTGACCTCTTTGACAAATAATTATGGACGGCCTAATTTCATGAATTACAATATGGCAGATGGACAGATTCCGGGTGATGTCACTTCCCAAGTTAATCAGATGATGATGATGCAACAAGCTTATTTGGAGTATCTTAGGCAGTACACTAACATGTGAGTATATAATAATATGATTAATTTTATGTTCACTTATCTAGTGCAATAAAAAAGGTTTCTTTTGGTATTTGCATAAAAAATAATGTACATTGGACTCATCCTAGGATAGTGACCATTACTCTAGGCACATAACCACCAGTTGATTACTACAAGGTTTTCTGTTATCTTATAATAGATTTAAAGTCGATCTGCTTTGAGCTTCATGCCCAGTGGTACTAAGTGTTTCTGGATCCATAGATCCTTCTCCTGCTGTTGGAAACTACTGGTAGCAGCAACCAAGGCACTGATCACCATACTCGTGAAGCTTTTAGCTCATAGCCTCAGCCCATTGATCTTCGCCTGATCTTAAAGGATTGTGAAGAGTTCAGTGTAGTATACTCCCGTAGCAGTTGCTTTTGAGCTTTTAGGCCCCCTTGGAAGGCAATTGTACGGCTGTCAGAAAGCTTTCTTTTCATCGCTCATCGATCCCAGCTAAGCAGCAAGGTCTGGACCATCCACGATTCTCATTCGCAGACTCGAAAAATTTTCAAATACGTCATGAATTAAATTTCGGTAACATCCTTCGTCTCGACTGGGCTTTAGATACGGGTGTAAATTTTTCCACGTAACTAAGACGTTTTTGTGAATTCGTTATAAAAAATATCGCTGCGTAGCCAGTAGGCCTTGAACTCTTCTATCTATGTACGGCAACCGGTGATCAGGAAATAATGCATTTTATTTAATTCGAAGGTTACTCGGTGTTCGGTACGTAGGTTAAGTAGGTAGTATATATTATGTCAATACAACGAAGGCTTAGATGTCTGAAGATCGCCGAGTACATTTACGGTTATTGTGTATAATAAATATTGCCAGTAATCGTTCACGCGTGTACCTGTATGCCTATTTACGCGAATCAAATAAAAACTGCAATTAGCAATAAAGCTACGTAAATACATTAAAAAAAACACGTGTAGCACTCAGGGACTGCCGCGGTACCTAAAGCTATTGCATAGCATTTTTTATCAACTTATGCAATTATAATTAGACAATAATAATTTAATATAAAACAATAATAAAATAAGACCACGCTATATTTATAAACATTAACTGTGCCCTTCATACTCATAAGCTTGACCGCGCAAGAGAGAGATAGGCATACTTTTCATGATGCGCATGCAGTGCGACGTCACGCCGCGCGCTTATTCACAAACACTACACAAGCGCAACGTGTGAATGTGTTGAACGCGAGCTACATGGTAGGCGAAGCGGGGGTGTTAGGTTTTATTTTCGTTACGGAATTTCTTGATTCGGTCGCCCCGCTCAAAGCCCGCGATAAAAGCTATGCAATAGATATTTTTTTTTTGTTTGCTCAAAACCTTTACAATGTTAATTATGACGCACTATTTATTAAAATTTACTCTATGTAAAACGTTGTTAAGTCTAGTTCGTATCGATTTATTACCATTCGCAACAAACAATAGCTTAATAGATACGGTTAAACACCTTGTTTAAAGACGTAAGCAAACAGAGCACACACTTTATGTCGCATTGTTCGTTTGACGATTTAATTGGTCCCGTTTCGCTGTGTGGTGTCAGCTGGTTTATAACCTTGGGATTCAAAGGCGAATCGTAGAATTTCACTGAAAGACAACTGTTCTGAACGCTTTACACAATCTTTGCTTTTACGTCGTCGGCAAGGTCGAAAGGAGACTGATCATTTGGTAACCGATTTTGTTATTTGACTTATGAGGGCTTATATGGAGGACTCGTATATACTTGATATATGAGGACCACTTAGCGCTGCACTACACCAGGCAACTGACCGGATCCGATGGAGGCTGGCAGTCGACAAACTGAAGCGAAGTCACGATCCTCAGTAATGAGCGAGCGATAAAGAGGAGGATGAGGACTTACGTTCAAACATGCATGACGAATCGACAGGCTGTCAAATAATAATGGCGCTATGATAACTGACGTAGCCTGGAAGATTGCGACGTTGAAGTGGCGGTGAGCAGGTTACTCAGAAGTCCTCGAGTGACGAACGCGCACCGGAAAACGTGGCGTGGGTTGGGCTCTCACGAGGGGACTGACGACCAGCTAAAGGTCGCGCGAATCTAAAGGAGTGCGGGCTGCGGAAGACCGGTCACTGAGGCGAACCTTGGAGAGACTTATGCCCAGCTGTAGACGACTGTGGGCTTAATAATGCTGATGACATTTCAGAAGAGTTAAACCTAAAACCTTTCTCGTATCGGTCTTATCTCGTAGGGTGAGCGATCCTCGGCCTTGTACTCAGCCTTTCGAACCCTCCGGAGATCTGGTGGTAGTCCAGCGAGACATTATAAGAATGATCTTCGCACAGTTATGTCGGATCCGCGTTGATCCGATCGGGTCCTTGAATTTTTATCATGTTCCAACGACGCTATTCTATAAAATGGGGTTAACAGACCGTGAATGATAACGCGGTCAATCTACAGTCTAAAAACACATATGACCTAATAAGGTACATTGATGGCTTTTAATGTAGTTAGGCAGTTCAGAAGAAAAACATGGTAAACTCTTTATTCACTGTATAAATGTATGGATCGGCTCGATTTAATCGTTAATTACGGAATTCAAAAAACTAATTTAATTCTTGTAAATTACATTTTGTTGTGCAGTAATATTGTTAAAGGCTAGGAATGAATAAAACTCTTCACCGAAATCTATACTAATATATAAATCTACAGTGGTTTATACGGACGTTCCGTTATAACTACTGAATCCGATTGACTTGAAACTTGGTATCCATGTAGAAAATACATGTACTTAATGGAATACTCATATAATTATTTATATGAGTGTTGGACTCCCTAATTATAATGACAATAATTAATAATGTTAATTTTAAATGCCCAGCGAAGCGGGCGAGTACGGCTAGTACTAAATAAAACTCAATTTTTTACAACACTTATGCGGAGTTTACATTACGAAATTAGTGTCATGCATGTTGAACTCAGTTTCACGTAAGTAGTTTCGATATATGCGAAAGTAATTTCGTTAAAAAATTAGTGTCGCGAAATCCACAGTATCGCAGTAACCATGGCGCCTTCAGCATCAAAGCTATAATTTGCTAAATTCAATGTAGCTAAAGAAATGCTTATATACCTATAAACTTAAAAAAAGACTATCAAGAAAGAAAAAAGTTGGTAGATTCGAGGATGGTCAACAAGAAGGCATTTAGGTGCATTGAAGTTAGTCTCTGAATTAGCAGATGAAGATCCTGAGAGTTATAAAAACTATTTTCGAATGAGTGAAGATAATTTTGATTTTTTACTGTAGGTGTTTCGGGACCCTTGTCATTGATATTCACTAATAAGATCTATATATTTTTCTGTACTCCATCGTTGGTTTGCCATTTTCAACGCTCGAAGCGCGTCCGAACTAACAATACACACGTCCGCATAGCGCAGGCCCTTTCGCGAAATTAGTTTCACGTCGCGTCTACACTATGAAATTAGTTGCATGACACTAATTTCACAAAAAAATCGCGCAGTGCACGAAACTAATTTGCATGCATGAAATTAATTTCACGCCACTAATTTCGTAATGTAAATTCGGCTTTAAGGAAGCCTTCAATACAACAATTAATTTATTTCGCTTCATCATTAGAGTAGAACTGATTATATTTTTAGCAGCTACCTTCATGTCGTCTATGCTCCATTTATAATTGATACGTTGACACAATTATGTCTTAGGTATATTTTCCGTAACATTTCCACTAGTGCCTAGTGTTCTCTATTCGAAAACAGATGGAGTTACTAGTACCAGGCAAATACTTCTCGAACATTCCCCATAACATTAATTGTTGCGATATCTGTTTTTGCTTTTGACGACAAAATAAACGCTTTACTCGTACCGGTGTGAATCATAATTATAAGTGATTAAGTATTCTATCGTTCGATTTAATCGTAACATTCTACATTGCTGGTTTAATGTTTGATCTCATTTAGTTAAGGGTTTATCCTCTCGTCTGTCAAATAGAGTAATGGAACACTACCATGGGAAAAAGAACCACTAAGCATCATCACCATTAAATAGTTTTATGTGTAATGAGTTTTTATATTATATTTACCAAACCAATACACAACGAAGCTATTCAAATATTTTTAAAATTTCATATCATTCGAAATATTCAAATATTTATTTACATATTTCGATTGCTGGCAGCTGTGCATAAACTGTTTACAATGCTCTAGTGACGTTTATTTATATGAATTAGAATCCACTAATTACGTATAATGCTAACGAAACTTATAAAGTCAAACAAGCTTTAACAATACAATTTTATTTATAATAAAATTAATGAGGTATTGACATATTTAAGTTTTTAAAGGGTTACTTATGACGGACACCAACATGAAAGTTCTGTTAGATTCAAAGATCATGTCTACTTTTTTTAAGGGATTTTGTGACCTGGTAACTAAGACCTTTAGGTCAAGTCTTATTATAATTTGAATGAAAACTTTTATATGAAACTTCATATTATGAAATGAAATGAAGTTGAATTAATATGAAATATGGCATGAAATGAGGTGAGATTATATGGGATCTCAGTACGTAAAATGGTGATTATTTACTAAGACGTTTTCAGTGGACTTTTTTGAGGATCCCGAGAAGTTACATTCAGCGGCTTTGTTTCATTTTTCCACATTTGTGCACTTTCACAGTCAATAAACCACCGTTATTACACATTTAAAAACAAATCACACAACTTCACTCTTCGCATTCCCACCAAAAAGTCTGGATCATGTCTACGAGTTTCTTTAATCCCTAATATATAGTGGAAGCCGAGTATGTCAATATACTTATGGTGTAATATCACGTGTCCAGGCTACAGTCGTACAACGACACCCAGCCCCACGCCCCGGCTCCGGAGACGCCCGGGCCGGCGGAGCAGGCGCCTCCCCCGGCGGAGGAGGAGGGGGGCGCCGTGGGCCGCGACTGGCTCGACCACCTGTACGCCGGCTCGCGGCTCGCGATACTGTTCTCGCTCGTGTACCTGTACGGGAGCCCGGCGCGGCTGCTGCTGGTTGCGCTGCTCGTCACCGCCGGCTATCTGTGAGTATACTCCGTGAAACTTCTTAAGAATCGTTGTGATTTCAAACTCAATGAAACGAAAATGAGATAGAACACACATTATACGTGAAGTTAAAATATCAATTCACAGAGGGCGCTACTATATTAGATGATTTACAATTATTATTCCTATTTAGTTTGTTATCAACAGATGTCACACACACTTTTATTTATTGCATAGATAGGTGGACGAGCTCACAGTCCACCTACCCATAGACATCTATAACGTAAATGTCGGTACCTTGGTACCAAGGTGGGTACCTTGAGATATGATTTCTAAGGTCTCAAGTATAGTTAGAACGACTGCCCCGCCCTTCAAACCGAAACGCATTACAGCTTCACGGCGGAAATAGACTGGGCAGTGGTACCTACCCGTGCGGACTCACAAGAGGTCCTACCACCAGTAAAAACACATCACATTAATTTATTTCATGAATAATACAGTCACCAAATCGGCTTCTTCCGCGAACTACAACTGAACCCTGGCGGCAACCAACCTGCCAACGACCGGCCGGAGGAAGCGGACCGCCCCCCCCGGCCGGCCGACGCGGACCGACGCGAGCCGACGGCCGACGACAACCGACAACACGAGCCGACGACCGACGACAACAGACAACAGGAGCGTTCGGCCGACGACGACCGGCGGGCGCGGGGGACCGACCAGTCGTTGCTGGCGGCCGCGCGCGTCATCGTGATGTCGTTCTTCGCTTCGTTAATACCGGACGTGAATTATTAGTGAGTGTAAATTTAATTCTATATTTAATATTATTTTTCACAATTTTGTCGTCTGGTATACTCGTTGCGGCGAATGTGAATGTCTCGAAAAATCTTTAAGTGAATCTGTAAGTTTTGAGAATTGCCGGGTCGAAATTCCGGTGTAGGGGACAAAACCGTAAATGATAGTCTATGATAAAATTATTTGCCACATATGACGTCACGCTTTGTGATTGGCGTTTCGATTTACGTAAAAGTTGTTTATATTGTTCGATTTTATTACAAGAATAATGATTGTTTATTTACATTAAATTAAGATCGATATAAACTGCTTTGATGGTTTCGATATTATCAGTTGACATTCGCCGATATCGGCAGTCAGGACGGCGTTAATGAATAAAAGTGGTTCACATGCGCGCTTCGACACGAGGCGAACAACGACTTAACGGTAGGCAACGGCTTGACTCTGCCCCGGCCATTGCTGAAGTCCATGGGCGACGGTAACGCTCACCATCAGGTGGGCCGTATGTTCGATAAGGGCAAAAAAAACCATACGATAACGTCGACTAACAATCGAAGACTCATTGAAGCGAGAGATGGGCTTTATAAATTGCTTTTCGATTGAAAACTTTTAAGTTGTGACATGTCTATTAGAGTTACAAGGGCGGAACCCCGTGATTCTATAAAAATAAAGTTCTACGTTACCATAGCCGAACAGGCTGTTAGCAATGAAATCCCTTGACCTTGTAAAAAAATACTTTTGTCAACATATTTATTTTAAAAAAAAATGTCAAAGCGGGAAACACCTTTTTATGCGACACTTTTACAAGAGATTTTAATTTCTTAATATCGAATCAAATGCGCCTATTAGAATATTATTGTACTCTTAGCGCTATTTTGTAATAAATTTAAAAAAAGAAAATCATAACATACGCTTTAAAACAGTTCACAATTATGAAAACTTAAAATGTTAATAATTGTGAAATAAAATGGTTAAATAAAATGTTATTTGTATTGTTATTGGCGTTTGTTCAACAACTTTTTCTTGTAAAATTGTGGAAGTCTATTTTCTATATACAATTGTCTTTTTAACTTTCGTATAGGCGAATGTCAACAAATAGCATTTCCATCGCAGTGTTTAATTACCAGTGAATTATCCGAAATCGTAAGCGTTCGAATAACTAGCACGTTTAAGAATTATAGAGACCCAATAAAAAAAATGTGTTTTTTGAAAAACGTATAGTTTTCAAATCGAAAAGACGTAGAGGAAGGGGACGGAGTGAAAGAGACCGATGGATAAGTTTGTCCCGTTTTAAGCTACTTTTGGTCTTTTGGTCATTTAATATGAGTCTCTGAAAATAAATGCTCTAGGTCCATTTTTAAATTAAAATCGATATTCAAAAATTTCGAAATGTGTCTATAATTCTAAAGGTGCAAACGTCAGAAAAGAGTTTGAGAAAGAAAAATTTATAAAATTACAAATAAAAAATTTGAACTGAATTAAAACCAAATAATGTTTACATAATTAAGGTATTAGGTATTTAGATTTTAATAAAGCTTTTAAGTTATAGCTAATTAATGCTGTGTGGTTTGTAAATTCTTTATGAAGGATCTAAGATAGAATAGATATTTAATTAAATACATTTTGTGTTAATAGGTAATATGTTGGTTTCCTTTTGAAGCTATCTTTGCAGTTTATTAACATAAATAGACTTAAAACGTTGTTACAAACTACATGTCTAATAAAAACATCTTATTTAGTGCCCCACCAAAATGTATTTACGTAGCTTCCGGATGCTTGATTTTTGTAGATTAAGCCACAAATAAAATTGAATAGTTGTTTTTTTGTTTTTAATATTGTCAGTGTATGTACTCTGTTATTATTTTTACGGTTGAAATTATCAGACCATATAAGCAATATTAATTTCACCAAAATTTCTTTGAATATCCAAGGGAGTTAAATGATTATCCCTCACGTCCGATGAAGCTAGGATAACTCCTCGAGGTTACTAACATATTCTGTAGGAAGAAAAAAAAATACTCCTTAGTAATTTGAAACTAAACAGATGATTCGACAAAAATTTACATATAGAGTGGTTTTCCAGGATATTTCATATTCGCAGTAATGAATTTCCGAAAGACGATACGTACCTGTAAATAATTTTGTAAAAATCTAAATTTGTGATCGCTTTTCTATTATATTATTTGTGTAATACGCGATGCATAGTTAGTCTAATTTTGTTTGTAGTTTGTAAGCTATTTATTTCATTGTTGTTTTTTGTTGCAAGTGTTTCGAAAGAAAAAAAATATTCTTGAAAATCATATTTGAAAATTAATTTGTTTTCTAATAAAATACAATGTTGAATTTTTCAAAGAACAATGAATAAAATGTATAGAGCGAAGTTTATTTCTTCGATCAACTAAAGATTAGGAATCGTTTTTTGACAGATGTTAAAATGACAACGAATGTCAAATGTGTTGAAATCCGTACATATGTAAATACTGTGAACAGTACTGAAGCTAGGTACTTACGTTAAGTTACCACTAAAAATTTGACAACAAATTTCGAAGACTTGCAATAAATATATCACGTAACATTGTTACTTTGCGTGTGATCGTTACATGCTAAAATGACAACTGCTGTCGTTCAGTGCTATTAATATTTTCATACAAAGATAGATGCATTTCATTTCTTTTTTTTTCATAAGTTTGTTTTAATGTAGTTTTAAAAGGAAATCTTGGAGATGGATTGTTTGCTGTGATAAATGTTATTGAGTTTGCACCCATCATTAAATTATGAAAATTCAATGTTTGTTTTATTTTACGAACGTTCCTCCTAATATTTATTTTTGAAGTGAAACTTCTATAACGCATGAGGGTAAAATTTTTACAGAACGTCACGCAGGTATGCAACGGAAGTGACATCAAACTACTATTGAAATTAAGTACTTGTCAAATGTCAATAGTAGTAGTTGTTGTATTTTTCCAACTGAAAAGTCAAATGTATCATACCATACAGTCCAGTATTTTATAATTTTTTTGTGAAAAATGTTAATAGGAATTGAAATGAAATGAAATGAAAAGAATTTGGAACATTAATCAAATAGCATGAAATTAAATTAGTCAATTCAATTGGCAAAATATTAGTCATTTACAATTTAGAAATCTAAACTTAATGTGACCGTCAACACTGAGGTTAGAGATTGACATTTGACAGACTTTTGGCGGGAACATATCTCCCTTTTTTCCTTCCTCTAAGTCTCGGAAATCTAAAGTTTTAGATTTGTATAAATATAAGCAAGACTTATAAATTAGTTCGCCAAAAAAGTTTCATTTCTGACATGTGTACTTTGTACGCACGCACTTTTTTTTACTGATAGACAAGTTGCCCGCGTTGTATTAAAATGTTATTGAGTAGTAGTGAGCTCACGGGGCCCAAACCTGACGTCATTGCTAACATTAGCCCTAGCAAGAGGCGTTCTTCGCTGGACTACCACCGCATCGGAATCGCGACCCACTGAGAACATGCGGCGAGAAACTCAGTGAGCCGTGTCTGTAGGAAAAAATTGTATTGTCACTGTTGTATTAAATAATAGAAATGCGGATGTTGCCATAAAAATATTTGTATTTTATTCATTTAACCATTAGAAATCCTCATCACTAAAATTAATCTCCATTGCGTAATCATTAATAAATAAGGGGTCAATTACTTCTGTCTCTTTACTGTGATCTATTATTTTACTAACATTGGTTTCATTGTTACGTAAGTCATCTACTAAAATATCTAAATTATTTTCTTTGTCAACTTCATCCATATTATTTATTTCATCAATTTGTGTATTATCATTAATAGATGTTGTAACTTTTTCGGTTCGTTGGTTTATATTGGCTTCAATCAAATCATTTGGCACACATAATTCAATATTTTCAATTGTTTCTGTTGTATCCTTTTCAGTATTATGAATTTCCATAGGTTTTTCCTGAGAGCTATTTTTAGTTTGAAGCTCAAGTACTTTAGTTATGTTAAGAGCTTCTTTTAGATTATGATTATCATTATTGACAGTTTGATTTTCTATCAAACTTTTATTTATGTGTAATGAATTATCTACTGCACCATTGTGTTCAATTCCATCGCTATATCGTGTTTCCCCATTTTGTAGTGTTTGTTCTTCATTGTTTACTTTGTTTATATCATCAATCTGTTTGTTTGTTTCTAAATTATCATTATTAATTCGCTTTTGTTCAACATTGACATTTTGTTTGAGCTTAGCCAAACGCCGTTCTTCAGCCAATTGCCTATTTCTAAGCATCCTTTCTCGTTGTTCTTCGTTTATAGAAGGAGACGATGTTGCTTTTGGTAGTATTTGAGATCTGAAATCAAACATTTTCACAATAAAGTATTATTATATCATGTCCCACTTATTAGAGCAGGTCAATGACACGCGGGCCTTTGGTTCGTGTTAGTCGTGCAGGTGGAACTTGCGTGGGGTTCCAGAACAAGTAAACATCCAGCAGTTTATTGATGGTAATCAAGCGGACAGACAGTACAATCTATATATACAAAAATGAGTTGCTGTTCATTAGTCTCGCTGAAACTCGAGAACGGCTAGAGCGATTTGGCTAATTTTGAATTATTCGTGGAAGTCCATAGAAGATTTAAAAGGTGAAAAAATGTGAAAAGGCTCGGAATTAAATAAAAATAACAATTTTGTTTTTCCTTTGATGTGTGCCCCGTCGGACGGATTCCTTTTGTTTGTTTTAAGTTTATTTTATACAAAAGTTTAGGTCTTTTATTTATCGATTGAGGCACTACGAAGTTTGCCGGGTCAGCTAGTAAATATTATAATTAGGAACTTAAAGTATAGCGTGCATACCGTGCAACGGCACCGAGAGGAAAGGGAAGAACGAACCATAGACACCTGCATTTATACACAATGCAGGGCATTCAATATCAAGCCAAGATTTAATGAATACCTATTCACTCACATTCTTAATACCACTATCAACACATTAGATAGATAGATAGACATGACAAAGTGACAGATAGGTGCTGCCATGTTAGAGTTGTTGTTGACTTCAGATGCGTTCTTTCGGATTGCATTGGTGCTTTTAGGCATTTCGACCACTATTTACCATACTCCTCGAACTCGCGTTCGACACCCGAAGAATTCAAAATTTAAACTCATAACACTAACATATTTTCTAATGGAATACATACTCAACAAATGTTCACTATTGACTTCCACGGTGAAGGAATAATATCGTGTAATAAAAATCGAACCCGCAAAATTATAATTTGCGTAATCACTGGTGGTAGGACCTCTTGTGAGTCCGCACGGGTAGCTACCACCGCCCCGGCTATTTCCGCCGTGAAGCAGTAATGCGTTTCGGTTCGAAGGGTGGGGTAGCCGTTGTAATTATAGTGAGACCTTAGAACTTATATCTCAAGATGGGTGGCGCATTTACGTTGTAGATGTCTATGGGCTCCGGTAACCACTTAACACCAGCTGGGCTGTGAGCACGTTCACCAATCTAAGCAATAAAAAAAAAGCTGAGTTTATTCTCGCGTATTACGCATATATATATTTTTTTATTGCCCTTGTAGGCAGACGAGCATACAGCCCACCTGATGGTGAGTGGTTACCGTCGCCCATGGACTTCAGCAATGCCAGGGGCAGAGTCAAGCCTCTGCCTACCGCTTAATACTCTCTACAGGCCTCGTTTGAAAAACGACATGTCATAGCGCTCGGGAAGCACCGTGGAGGGGCGCTCATTCCATAGTCTGATGGTAAGTGACAAAAAAAAACCTTTGGAAACGCACTGTGGATGACCGCAGTGGTTCCAGGTAGTATGGATGAACTCTACTCCGGTGGCGGGCGGTGCGGTGGTAAAAACGAGATGCCGGTATCATCTCGAACAATACCTCAGAGCACTTCCCCATGGAGCATACGGTACAAAATACAGAGGGAACCGAAGTCCCTCCGCAGACCCAGAGGTTCCAAACGATCCGTGAGAATGGGATTATCGACAATCCGAACGGCCCTCCTCTGTATGGAGTCAAATGGAAGAAGCTGGTATTTGGGGGCCCCGGCCCAGAGATGGAAGCAGTACTTCACGCGAGGCTAGACTTGTGCTTTACAAAGCAAAAATCTCTGTCCAGGCGTGAAGTACCGCTTCGCTCTGTTGAGGACTCCCAGCATTTTGGACGCCAACCTGGCTTTGCCTTCCAAATGACTCCGAAACTGGACATCGCTCGAAATGTCGACCCCAAGTATCCCTACTGAGTTTCTCGCCGGATCTTCTCAGTGGGTCGCGTTTCCGATCCGGTGGTAGATTCTGCGAAGCACGGCTCTTGCTAGGGTTCGTGTTAGCAACGTCGTCAGGTTTGAGCCCCGTGAGCTCACCTACTAGTTACGGTTACGCTGGAATAGCCTCTCTAGGCTACCAGCTTAGGTAGGAAAAAAAAAAAAATAGTATCCTCTCGGAAAGTTGCAGGATTACTAAATACATATGTAGATATTTGCGTATTTTCCGCAAAGCAATGCTCTCGCTCTTGCTAAGATCTCGTGCTGGTCACCCAATCACAGTGCAGCTAGAATTTCCCTGAGACTTCTGGCAGTTTGGTTAGACAAAAAAAAAAAAAAGATTTTAAAAATTAAATATCATTAAATGGTGTTGATATATTAATTTCAAATAAGCTGTCTGAGATTTACCACTCCTATAATACTTACATGTTCATTGGCTTGTCTCGAACTTTTTTTACAGATTCAGGAGCCGGCGTGGACCTGGCCAGTGCAATTTGCTCTTGCAGTAATTTGTCAAATTCGTCTTCTTCTTGTGGTGGTGCCTCATCTTCACTGGAATCCCTCTGTACCACTGTTTCTTCTGATGTAATCTGATCTGTACGAATTTTGCATAGATGTACCTGTAGAGGAGAAATTATATTTGTTTAATTTTAAGTCCATATTGAAAAGCATTGGCTCAATGTTACTGCTTGTATTTGACTATGCCAATTTTTTAAGCATCATTCTCCAACCTTTATAAATTCAGTGTACATAAGAATGTACTTTTCTTCACATTTAATTACAAACAGATGAAACAACAATACATAATTAGCATAAAAAGTGAGTGAATCAAATTGCAGAGGAATTCAAAGATGAATATAATGTAAAACTATTGCCAAAATGATGCACACAGTTAGATTTCTTACCATTACAGGTCTCTTTTTGCCGAGTGATTCTATTTTCTTTAAACAGTCTTCAAATTCAAATTTAGGATACAATCTATATGCCCAATGCTCTAGTTTTTTGAGTATTAAATCTAAATCTTCTTTTTCGTGACCTTTACCTGTAATTTATAACAGGATACAAAATTATTAAATTGTAATTCCAATAAACCTTAAAATGTATTTTTGTTTAAATTTTAAAAATTAATTATCATCGTAAACAATTTATTATAAAATGGTAATATACATTTGATAATATCATCTAATTAAATCAATAGTTAGTGTATCATTTCAGTGGGCCATTTCACAATCAGTTGAACCAATTTCACTATACTTTTTTTGATATAGCAACAATATAAAGTTAGAATTTTTCTGTATGAATATAATTAGTCTGTGCAGATATTAAATTAATAGCAAACATTTGTTTAATTAAAATATTACCTCTAAATTTAAAATCTTTGAAATGCTCAGGTATAACTTGTATTCCTCTTGGCCCTGTCAGACGAGCGGGGTTCAGTATGAACCTTGGATTCCTTACAACACGTTTTGTTTTGGCTTGTGGATCTACACGTCTAGTATCCTCCTCTGAAAAGCATTGATAACTGGATTGACACAGAAATCATTAAGTTAAGTATTAGGTGCATTATTTCTTTACGGCTGTTTAAGGCAGAAACTACAGTGGAAGGTCCCCTGAATGAGTGAAGTAGGAAGACCTCGAGCAGGGAGAGACAGCGGTATATCGTGAGTTTCGTCAAATCTGTCCTCTCCAACATTAAATGACCGTCACAACCGCTCTGTCAAGGGTGAAACTATCAAGAAGAAGATAAACCATATATCTGTTTCAGGATATCGTCGCTGTCAAACCAAAATCTGCTATGTGCAAAAACTCTATTTTGAATGAACGATTAAAAACATTTTCGTACAAAATTTTATATAAAGATTAATTTTTAAGAACTTTATCAAATGAAAGCTATAGATAAATATTAAAGCTATAGACACAGTACAGTTTTTTTTTGGTACGGTAGACAGGGCTGTGAACTATACGAAACGGTCAAAAAGTAAAAATCTCAAAAAGTTGCACATAGCAGATTTTGGTTTGACAACGACGATATACTTTTTGTGTGTTAGTTTGCACTAAACATTATGTTCTTCGATTCGAATAAAAAAATTATAACAAATGGTATGTACGATCGACGTGCCTTATCGCTTAGAGAATCGATCTAGAAAATTGTGTTAATAATACCCAGCTACACATGAAAGTACTTACCGGCTTCGTCTCCTTTAGCGCTATTATCATCACTATCTGGTGATGATGCCCGTTGATCGTCGTCAAACTCGTCACCGTCGATTACCCGCTCCAATTCCCGAGCCTCATTAGCTTCATCTTGAAGGAACACATCTTCCAAAAGAGACATTTAAATATTCAGTTATATGCTTATTTGTTTATTAACAGGGTATACGTCTGTAGGTTTCACGATCGTAGTGTATAATTGTAATAAATTGTATATCGATAGCTCTTTGTAACTTATAATTTAACGTTATATTGGTTCTATTACTGTACTCTGTCTGAACCAAAATAAATATTAATACACCTACGATACCTACATACGTTGAGGTTAGAACTTTTTTTTAATTGACAAAATAAATTTTAATAACAGCCACATATGTTTTGGCGGTATATATATCTCAAATATATTATGTGTATAATCTATGGGTATATGGCAGTGTTCGAAAACTAGGTATCAGTAATTGATCGAAGAAAAGAATGATTGTGAAAATAGGAAGCATAATTAAGCATATTTCCCAGATGGCTAAATATTCATGTCCTAATCAAAACATCATGTTTTGTAACGTCTCGAAAAAAAATTAGGATTGACTTGAGTGAAAATAAAATCTGATTATTGTGAAAAAATATCAAATTTTTGAACGGATGCCTTTTTTATTTTCGTGACTTAAATAAAAGTACCGGTAGAATGGGGCGATTAGGGATTGAAAGGCGAATCGGGAAAAAACCGGGAAAATCTTTCGACGCTCAATATAAGTTTTATATTCGTTGCAAAATCTTCCATTTTTTTGTAGTTTAATAGTAGAATGTTGAAAGTTCACAAAACAACTCTGAATATGCATGATAATAGCTGCTAACTTATAAAAAATCGCGTTTCAAATTAACTTCCTGTGGTGGTAATTATTTTAGTGCTAGAAACTTTGCTCTATTTTATTTATTTGATAATAATAGAAGACGACTATGATTTATAAACGTTATTTAGTGTTTGAACCAGCATATATATTAAAGGTAAGTCTCAGTTGTTATTGGTTTTAATGTATTTGATTAAATAAAAATACATGTAAAAATCTGTTGTTTTTGGGGATATTGGGGACGTCTTAGGTACAAATAACAACGAAAAAGGGGTCAATTGGGATGAGAATACTTGAAATGGAAACAACCTAAGTATAAATAGGTACAGGTTTGTAGGGTTGTCTATGTAGTTATAACAATATTTTTTTAATTTGTTGGTAAAAATCTGGTTTATCGAAGCGAAATTGGGAATAAGTCTTTAGTTGAAATAGATAAGCAATTTAATATAAGTAAGTCGATTTTGCAGAGACATGTAACAATATCAATGAAATATCAAGGTGGACAAAAATGTGTAAGTAATACATAATAAAATATTTAATATTTGTTCAGAGTGGGGGTATTCATCTGATTAATCCATGGAATAACCGACACACCTAATCTCTTAACCCAGATAGAAATATCAGCCCCTAAGTACTTACCAAGAACGGAGAAATATAAACCGTTTCTAAGAAAGCCCACTATATATGTGTAAATATACATATTATTATATATATATATATATTTTGTTGTTACTGCACTGTCGATTGCACCTATAATTGAGGTGATGTCTGCCATGTACTTTTGTCAGTTTTCAATTTTTTTTATTGACGATCACTTTGTTGGTGCAACTAAATAAATAAATTAATTAAAACTATATATAAAAATAAAAGTAGTGCCAACCCTAGCAAATTTCTCATTTCGTCCCAATTAACCGCAATTTCCGGGTAAATAGGGATTACACCTATTTTTGCATTTTTTGCTTAAACTGGAATGCTACTTGCATAATTTTAAATTAGACAACAAAGATGCCCCCAAGACTCAATCATTTTGATCCTGATATAGCATTATATACATCAACAACTACCTTAAAATTGCTCATAAAGTTGGAATTTGTCCCTAATCGCCCCATTTTACGGTAATTAACGAACGTCCTGTGTCTTAATCGACTTCAATCGTTTTTTAGGGATAATAATACCGGTCCTCTTTTCAAAATTTAACTTTCATAGCAAAATTATTTTTTATTATAATTATTATCTATTAACTACCAAAGCAGAAAAACTTGATGATCTACTTCTTCTAAATGTAAAATAAATAAATGAACAGGTTACTTGTGGGCTACAAGCAATATAAAATTATAATCATTGAAATCGTCGTGCCCTAAAGGATAAGACGTCCGATGCATTCGTGTTGAAGCGATGCAACGGTGTTCGAATCCCGCAGATGGGTACCAATTTTTCTAATGAAATACGTACTCAACAAATGTTCACGATTGACTTCCACGATGAAGGAATAACATCGTGTAATAAAAATCAAACCCGCAAAATTATAATTTGCGTAATTACTGGTGGTAGGACCACTTGTGAGTCCGCACGGATAGGTACCACCGCCCTGCCTATTTTCTGCCGTGAAGCAATAAGCATTTCGGTTTGAAGGGTGGGGCAGCTGTTGTAACTATACTGAGACTTTAGAACTTGTATTTCAAGATGGGTGGCGCGGCTACGTTGTAGATGTCTATGGGCTCCAGTAATCACTTAACACCAGGTGGGCTGTGAGCTCGTCCACCTATCTAAGCAATAAAAAAAAAAAAAAAAAAAGTCGTCGTTTATTTCGTGGTGTTTTCAATCAATTGATGAAGTTCAAAACTTTTGTTGCAAAAATTCAATTGCTATAAGTTTAATCCTACTGCTCTACCTGCATCTTAACGTTAAATAAATACACAAAATCTGCAATTGAATCATCTTTCTTGAATTCAAACTTCTTTTTTTTCATTTTTTCTCTCTTTTTAAATTGTATAAATGCATAAAATAATTTATGACGCTCACTGTCACAACTAGTTTAGCTGCTTCAAGCTCCATTGTGAGTGTTGTGTGTTAGTGCGTTAATTCACGAGGAATGAAGTCTTAACGGTATTGTAACCTTAATGTGGCCAACGCGCATTTTTAACGCGTAAATAAAAATATTAGTTTTCATAAAAATAATCTCACAGATTATAAAACTAAAAAATAAAAACCGTAACTGTTGCGAAAAATTTAAGTGTCACAACTCTATGGAGTCACGTGACCAGCTTGCGTTTGAGCGCATTCACAGGTATGGAAATCGGTCAATTTTATTACAAAATCAGTTAAATTTCGGACTGTACCGTAGATTTAAGGTAAAGAATATTAAATAGTTGTGCATATTGTGTTGATGTGTATATGAAAGATATGTTGATTTGTGCTGTGCACGGTTATTTTTGCGACAAAGGCTGTCATTTTGATACCAAGAATGGTGCTTCAAGAATGGCGTCCCCCACATGTGCCGATGCCCTATTGAGTTTCGCCTTGGCGGTGTTAAAATTTGATGACGTGAAATGTTGATATGGCGTGCAATAATTCATGTGTCTGTTGATCGGTAGAGTTTACTGTAAAACCTTTAAATCCTTGCGCTGTCTCAAAAACTTGACCAGTGATTCATTGTTCGTAATTTTGCGGATAACGCCGAAATAACACCACCGGTAAATATTTTAGGCGGTAAATAATTCGTAAAGAATGTTTATTTTGATGTTACGTAAGCTTTATTACGGGAAATAGTCATTTTTCCGAAGATACTTCCAATTGTTTTGTTTACAATTTTACCGCTGTGTATGCATTTATTTCGTACAAGCGATTTAAATATTTTATTTAATTTTACATTCATATGACGTATTTATGTATTTATTACACCAATAAGACTTACAATCTTCTCAGACTTCTTATGATTCGCATTTTAGCAGGTACCTACTGAATATAATCGGAAATTTCGGATTTCCTGTTCTTCCAGAATGTAATTACATAATACAAGCCAAATCCTGTAACGAAATATAATTTATTACGTAGGTACATTTGTTATAAGAGTCCAATAAGATATTGTCAAAATTCATAAAATACTAAAGTTATAATAAAAATAATTAATCAATAACTAATAATGGCGGGAATGGAATTAAAATTATTTTTATGGTATTTATGGTTCTTATATATTAACGATTAGATAGTTTTTTACAGTAAAACAACAGACAAGTAGGCTAATTTTTAGTTTAGTGGTAGGATTCAATATGTAATTAAATTTTGAGTGCGACCTCAAAAATTTCATTGTCATAACACTATGAAGTATGAAAAAACCGTTTTCTTCTTAGTATTAATAATTTTCTGTGAAAATGAGCAAACTGAAAGTAAGTGATTACATTTGTGATTACAGAAATATATCTCAGGATCATTTGTTAAACAAATATACAGCTTAACTAATGAATATATAATTGACCATAACACTGTAATTTCTAAATATTCTTTGATTTCAATTTAATTATAATAATTATCTCATTCAATAAACCTGGTATAATAATTCCACACAAAATATCACGTTGTGCCAACGAGCTAGGTTTTACGTTATGTAGAATGTTGTTGCCATGCTGAAAAAGAATATTAAAAGCTTTGCACAACTAAAAAATCCACTTTATTTTAAACATATAAAATCCATGTTCAATACAACAGTTCCAATCGAAAATATTCTTTCTTTTTCTGGAAAGAAGGTCTTAAACGTATTATTGTTACCAAAGGTTACAAAAGAATAAAATCTGCATCTGTGGCACAAGAATAGAATGTTGGTAATCATAAGAACATTGAGGTGATTGATATATTGGATTTTGTATTCATAATTAATAGTAGTGTCTGGGGACTTGATTTGTTTACAAACTTTGACAATGTATATAAACTGATAAAGTTTGTTGAACTTTGGGATTATCTTAATCATATATTATTATAATTTAGTACTATGAATTTATTCATAATAATATTTTTATTGTTAGTTCATAAAGTTGGTAATATACTTTCCTATTAAATAAAGTACAATAAATGCTAAATAAAAATTTAAAGAACTAAACTAAATTAACATAAAAATCAAAATAAAATTTCCTGATTGCCCATGAAACATTGCAATTTTGGAACCTATTGAATTATTCATTTTTCATCAAGACCATCATCGAAATCCATATAAAATATTAATAGGCTTAAAATGTTTCCATTCTTACTCGCTCAACAATCTTAAGTCTTATGATAATTAAATGAAGTTCATTTTTCTTTTTCTTCCGAGTCTGTATCTTCATTTTTGAAGGTTGTATTTAGTTTGATGACTTCTTTCATCATCCATTGCACAATTCTTCTGTTTCTATTTTTTTTTCCTCAAATTCCTTAAATATTTCTGGTTTATAGAAGTCATACAATCAAATCGAGATCTTATATTTAAAAGGCTTGTACAGAAAATTGTTTTATTTCAAATTGAACAACAGTACAATCAATTTATCTGAATGTGGCATAAGTCAAAACTGTATGAATAAAAAATCTATATGCAAAACATTTTAATATATTGTTTATTTCTGTACCAAAGTAGTAGTTATTTTAGTAGTAAATTGGAACTTTTTTTGCCATTGTAAGCCAATTCTCTTAATAATACTTGGGATATCATGAATATTTTAATAAAAATACCTCGGGGTTTGTTGATTCCTAATTATTCTCTGTTATTGGTAATCTTTCATTCACTGACTATACCAATGTTTTTCTCGTTCTGTAGTAGCAAAAGCTTACTGTGTAATATTCAATAGAAATGTTAGAGCTAACCCAATTTTACGAATTCATTAAATACATCAAGAATTTCCTCATGAATCAAAGGAAAATTATCAATAAAACAAGAAAAGTTTAATTTTAATATTGTTTGATTAAAAACCAAATCGAATTTCAAAGGCAGATCATATTTAATTAGTAATATTATCCTGTACATGAGTTTATGAAGTGATTGGTCATGATTTTGAGAAAGCGCACGAATAAAAACGCCTTGTGTTAAATATTTTCTCACTGATGATAAGAAACGTATCGTCTTACGAATCTCTTATTACGTGTAGCGTGTTTTTGCGAAGTTAAGTCAATTCACTAGCTCAGAGTCTGGATCGGGTATTCGTGATTTGAATATTTTAAATTGTATTCGTATTTCTAATATAATCAGGATTTTTTGTCTTTTAAACAGAAATATAATCACTAAATATTATTAATCAAAAGAAAGGGATTAAAAGTAACAATTAGATCTGCTTTTTTTTTGGCTCTAACATTTTATTTTATTTTATTGTAGATGAAAGTTTCAGTTATGGGAAATATTCAAATCAAATATTTAAAAAAAATGACTCGACCCGTCCGCGCGAAGCGGGAATAGCCTCTTAGGATACCAGCGAATAGGTAGGGAAACGAAATAAAGAAAAATATGCCTGTACATTTCGAAATAATAATAATTGTCATCGATAAGTGCAAGTATGTAACTAAAGTATACCAAAATCAGTCATGCAGTATGTACTCACTCTCCTTACAGTTTGTTCTATTAAATCAACTTCATATTAAAGATTTACGTTCAGTATGCTTAATGCTTAACGCAGTAGTGTATGAGTTCGTTATATTAAGATCTAGACATCAGCTTTTGGGGGCAAACGCTTGAGTCATAAGGCCAGAAAACTGTCGAGGTCTTAAAGTTTAGTAACAACACTACTGTTTTTTTAACGTATTTTTTCTTATGTAAAATTGAATTGTTTATATCTGATGTGTGACCTGAAAATGAGTTAAGCTTTAATGTTTTTTTATGGAGGGTAGGAATCGGTGTACATCATTTTCTCCCCGATGTAAATGATGTAAATGTAACATCATGTAATAGAAAACGAACCCGGTATAATTACAATTTGCGTAATTATTGTCAGGTAGGGTGTCTTAATCAGCCCCCACGGGTTTGTACCGCTACCCTTTTTTAACGCTGGGGAATCCATTTACGGATACCCGGTCGAGTACCGCTACCCTGCCAATTTACATGAAGCATTAATGCGCTTTAGTCCACTGAGTGTCTCAGCGGATCTTCTCAGTGGGTCACGTTTCCGATCCGGTGGTAGATTCTGCGAAGCACTGCTCTTGCTAGGGCCAGTGTTAGCAACACCTCCGGTTTGAGCCCCCAGAGATCACCTACACGCTAAGGCAACACCGAAATAGGTTCTCAAGGCTATCAGCATAGGTTACAAAAAAATGCGCTTTAGAAATTTGGAACAGCCACTTGAAGCTGAGGCTTCATATCATGATGTCTATGAGCTCTGATAACTATTTAGCTGCATGTGGACAGTAAGTTTGTTCACCTGTAGTATGTAATAAAAATAATAATAACGGGTGAACGTTTTCATCAAAGAAGTTCATCATTTTTAAAGTAAGAAGAACGATATGTGGGTAGAAATAAATACGTGTATATATATCGACGTTTTGAAAATGTTCCCCTTAATAGGGTGAAAATTGAAACCCCCAAGATTGAAATTTAATAGGCGATGCTCCCTCACTTTTGAAAGTAAAAGATTGAAATTCAATACCAAAGCTTCTTGTGTATTGCCTAAGAATAAATATTCTGAATAATACAAATAAAACAATTATTATAATGTACTTTCATTGAAAAGTCACAGGTATTTAAGTTGAGCAAGTCGCTAACTTTAATTAAAATCGTATAACAAAAACTGCACCCTCTGTGTTAAATAAACTCGGACATTTTAAAGCAATCACTTTTTTTGTGGACTTTAATAATCGTTCTTACATATTAAAAATCAAACAGAATAACAAATATATAAAAATGAATTGCTGTTCGTTAGTCTCGCTAAAACTCGAGAATGGCTGGACCGAATTTGGCTAATTTTGGTCTTAAATTATTTGTGCAAGTCCAGAGAAGGTTAAAAAGGTAAATAAACATGAAAATACTCTGAATTAAATAAAAATAACAATTTTGTTTTTCCTTTCATGCGTCCCGTCAGACGGATTTCTTTTGAATGTTTTAAGTTTATTTTATACAAAAGCTTAGGGTCTTTTATTTATCGATTGAGGCACTAAGAAGTCTGCCAGGTCAGCTAGTAACAAATAAAAAACAACAAAATTAATATGCAATCAGTGACTAATGCTAATATGTCAAAAAAATCGCCAAAACGCCAGTAGGTCGTCATTATACTAGAAGGTATATTATATTCTAGAGAATTCTAGAATGTCGTGACTGGTTAAATCAAAAACGTGGACGGTTGACTTGACGAAGATATTCGTCATTGAATAGGGATCAAATTTGCTTGCTCACATTTTTTAGTAAGCAAATCTGCTGACGAGGTCCAAGTCTAACCGTCGATCTTATGTAACTGATACTAGTGATAAAAGCTTTTAAATTCCAGACTTTGAGACGTGACGAAGATTTTTTTAAATTAAATTAATTCTAGTTTAGAAAATTTCTGTGTTTTCTACTAAAAGTGTTTTCCTGTTTTCGCCACTGAGATGAGATCAAATACAAAAATACCAGCTGCGTCTCAACGTTTAGGTTTTCTCATGTTTTACTCATGCGTATGTTGAATACCTGAATAATGTAAAAAAGGCATTTACCATAATTTTAGGTAAGGTTCCTCCTTATTAAATTTATTTTAATAAAAATACCAATAGATGTAAGTACGTGGGAGTGGTAGACATAATCGTATAACAAAAAAGATTTCCTAGACCTATTAGGTAGGGAAGCAACAGATATGCACAACCACTTGCTCTTAATGGTCTGACGCTATGGAAGCTGTCCCTTAACTGTTTCTTTAACATCGCTTCGTTCAAGATTCTCAATTACTTCGCACATTGTTTTTGTTATATAATTAATGATTGCAAAAAGAAATTTTAAAAGAAATACTCGTAGGCACCGGCACATGTTTTTTTTTTTAATTGTACTGAATAATATTTAATGATTATGTAATGGGCTGTACGCTTATTTAACACGCTAAGAAACGTTAAAAAGCATTTTTTTTAAACTTGATCTCTAACGATTATAATTTCATAGTAAAGAAGAATTGGCTTTTTAGTGCATCACTTGGAAAAAACAGATTATTATTATTTCGTACCGTATTTTCAGTTTTAAACCTAAAAATGCTGAATAGGATAATCGAACAATTTTATTAAATTATTGTATTGTCATCGGTCCTTGATGAGTGTGACCAGTTTCAAACAACTTTGACATTTTGAAGGGGTTGTAAATCACGTCCAAAGATTCCGTTACATAGATGCATAGAAACAAGGTTGGAACATTGGCCGAGCTAATAAAAGCCTGTTAAAAAACAATCCATCCGGTTTTACAGAACGCATAGAACACGAACAAACTAGCAGACAAAGATACAATCTTAATGTATAATACTTTGTATGCAAACGGTCCATTTGTTACACCAGTCCAGTCGATAAGTTTACGACCGTCCGATTGGCCTTGTGCAGATTTTACAACAGAAGCACGCTGACCCTTATCGAACGATGTATCTTGCGATTGCATATGTATTATTAACCAATTGCCGTGAAGTGATGCATCCGTTTTTCGAATTCGATACAACCCTTCTTAATGTCACACAATGATATTGTGTACAACGCGGTAGATGTGAGAGAGCAATGTTTGATTCCTTGCCAATTGTATCAAACACTATTGAAATGTAGATATATTTTTGGGAATATTGACGGCGTAAAATCAAAGATATCCTTCTGTCGAATTCTCATCTTGATGTAATAGTTTGTATTATTTTATTTTGGGACATGAGGCCCAACTGTTTGATTTGATATGGGTATCCAAAATCATAGACGCCACAATATGAATACGTGCCCGCGGTCGCACCCTTAATTTTACAAAGGGATGTTCCACCTAGCCAAGCAGGGTGGCCATGTGAGCTGAAAAAAGGTTCCATTAGTAACAGACCACCGTTCGCCGTAATTTTGAGTTTCTTATTCATTCGTTTTGCTGTTAAGTGCGATTTTCAATGGCCCAATTGAGATATCGTTAGAAAAAAAAAATTGGTTGTTTGTAATTACAAAAATGATTGTAAATAGACATGCTTTAACAAAAACCGACTTCAAATAGAAAAAAATATATTCCAAAACAAATTAACTAAAAACATTAATCATCGAAATCGGTTGGCATGATATTGAGTTAATCATCTGTTTGTTGCGCACGTACTTAATGCAAATTTAAGACTTACATGGTTTTCTCATGGATACCATTATCAGAACTGGACTAAATTGAAACGGGACTACACGGGAAGCCTCAGCTTTCTAATAAAAAAATAATCATCAAAATTGATTCACCCAGTCAAAAGTTATGAGGTAACAAATATAATAAAAATACATGCAGTCGAATTGAGAACCTCCTCCTTTTTTGAAGTTGGTAAAAAATATGGACAAGCTCGTACCGACTACATTCCACATTGGAGATAAACTTCGTTGTTGCTGTTATATAATACTCGTAGTTTTAAGGACAATTTTTCCAGTGTCAAAATATCATGGAGCGCCATCTTTATTTTAGTTTTTTGCTTCCATAATATTTAAACATAATTGTACCGAAACAAGCGAAACGAATCTCTAATCTAGATTAAACCTCTTATCGAAAACAAATTAACAAAAGCTCATTTTGTCCACAGCTGCTTGTAAATAGAGGCTGTAAATATAAAAATAAATTTAGTTAACAATGAGTTTGGGAGCGCGCGCCACCAAGTGTGGTGCGAAAGGCAAGGAGGGCAAACACGCCGCCGACAAGGGCAAGGGCGCAGATAGACCACAGCCCAAGGAGAAGGCCAAACCGCAGGTCAGTGAACTCGGAACGTTACGGTTCGATTTTATTTAATTTAGATATAACTAGGTACATATTTGAATGGATTTACTTACTATCGAAATGAGTTTGTTTTTAATGTGCTCTTCGTATTCGTATATATTTTGATAAGTCTAGTCTCTTTGAATAAGTAAACTTCGAACTTTGAACTATGGTTCGGTGTGCTTAGTGCGAGTTAACGTTCTCGATAGCGTAAAAGTTAAGTCAAATTTGTATGCAATCGGAACAGCGCCCCTAGCGGCAAACGTACGCAAACGACCACATTCCTAACGTGACCATTATTTTTTATTGTCAAAGCGGGACATCTGCGAAAATATAATATAATAAAAAAAAGTATTTAGTGCTTTACAAGTATTTTCTTACAGAAGATAGAATAACACAAAAGAATCAAAGCACTAAACAAAAAATAGTTAGTACTCTGTAATAGTCTGTACCTCTTTTGTTAAATTAGCCCATTTAAACACTTCTAGCTTTATATTGAATTGAAAAATAAATTTATCGTTTGGTCTGTTTGAAAAAGCGGAACTATGTCGGCCTCACTGGGGACAACGGGACAGAATGCCCGAAAGCGGGACTATCCCGCCAAAATCGGGACGTATGGTCACGTTACTCAATCCATACAAATATGAGTTAACTTTTACACTATCGAGAACGTTAAAAAACTCGCATTATGCACACGGTTTTATTTAATTTAGATATAACTAGGTATTTGAATGGATTTATTTCCTGTAGATTTGAGTTTGTTTTTAATGTGCTCTTTGTATACATAATAGGTATTTTGATAAGTCTAGTCTCTTTGAATAAGTAAACTTCGAACTTTGAACTTAGAACAAGCTCTCAATATCGATCTAGTACGTATTGTGTGTAGTAGTGAATATATATTTTTTTCATTGCTTAGATGTATTGGCGAGCTCACGGCCCACCTGGTGTTAAGTAGTTACTGGAGCCCATAGACATCTACAATGTAAATGCCGCTATCCACCTAGAGATATGAGTTCTAAGTCCTATACAGTTACAATTTAATCCCTGATTACTTTTAATCAGTGCCGGATTAACCATATAGCAAGAGTAGCAATTGCTACGGGCCAATCAGCCTGATAATCAGCTCTACAAAAAGTCTGACGTATGCAAGCATTCTTACCCGACACAGTGTGGATGTGTAGCAGAATTGAAATGGTTCGATTTAAGCTTTTTACCACTTTATACTTAAGAACCCATAGTAGATCAAGGGCTCTTTGAAATAATTTGCTACGGACCCGCGCTTGCTTAATCCGACACTGCTTTTAATGGTCAGAGAGCACACGACTTTGTTAAATATTTGTTTCTTCTATCGTGATGTAGTTAAATGTAAATGAACTGTGTAAGTCTTACTCTCTTAATAACAGTTCACCTAATGTTAAGTGACAAGACAATTCCCATCTTTCAAATTGCCGTTTCGCGAGAGAAATATTCAGGTGAAACCGACGAGTGCTTATTTATGATAAACTCAACAATCAGTATTCAATAGACGCAAATATAGGTCAACACAATCACAGTGGACATTGCGTTTTAATAAAACATCTTAGATATATATTCATCTCTTTCCTACCCTAAATGAAATTGAAGTTAGGGCCTCCGTGTGACAGAGAAGTAAGGGATGCCTCATCATCATCATCATCATTATCCTGCCCTTCTCCCAGTCACCTGGGGTCGGCGCAACATGTTTTCTCCTTCCATACTCTTCTATCATATACCATTTCTTCGCTCACTCCCCTCCTGCCCATATCGTCTTTCACACAATCCATCCATTTAATCTTAGGTCTACCTCTTCCTCTAAGTAAGGGATGCCTATTAAAGGGAAATAGTTAGGGTCGTATTACCGAACTGAACGCTATCATATTCTTCATACGTGTGGTTTAAACTATAAAACTCCAGGTGTGTCATATGTAATCAATCCTAAAATGGTACATGATTTTTTTGATTACAATTAATAACTACGAAGCCATAACCTCGTGTAATCTGTATATATATATATATATAAATACGAATTGCTGTTCGTTAGTCTCGCTAAAACTCGAGAACGGCTGCACCGATTTGGCTGATTTTGGTCTTGAATTATTGGTCGAAGTCCACAGAAGGTTTAAAAGGTAGATATTATATGAAAATTGGAATTAAATAAAGTTTACGTCTTTTATTTGGCGATTGAGGCACTACGAAGTCTGCCGGGTCAGCTACTGTAATATACATAATTATATTTGAGACATTACTTTTGAGGTATCCTTTTTGATTGCAGGCGACTACAGAACAACTCCGAATGGCACATATGATCGACCGTAAAAGCGACGACTCGTCCGAGGTTCGACGAATGGTGAGTTGGAATGGAATATTTTCATGAATTATCACATCAGTTTGGATCGGTCAGCATCTTAGGACGGCATGTCCTGAGTACTTTTGAGGTTCTGATCGTGACTTCTGAGGTGGATTAGACAGTGGAGTCCACAGTATCCTATTAGCAACAAGTATGAGATGCTCGTCCGGTGACTGACCCTTGTAGCAGAAGCTATTACAGAATAAAGGCTGTTTGACAACAACCTAAATGGCGCTAACTGCAAATTCACTGATGGTAGGACCTCTTGTGAGTAGGTCCGCATGGGTAGGTACCCTGCCTATTTCTGCTGTGAAGCAGTAATGCGTTTCGGTTTGAAGGGTGGGGTAGTCGTTGTAAGTATACTGAGACCCTAGAACTCATATCTCAAGGTGGGTGGCGACATTTACGTTGTAGATGTCTATGGGCTCTGGTAACACCAGGTGGGCTCTGAGCTCGTCCACCCATCCATGGAATAAATGAAAAAAATATAGGTATACAAGTTCACACCGTCAGACTACAAACTCAACACATTCTTCAATAATCAATGATTTTATAAAACAAATAGTTTGCTGTATCTTGAGATGAATTAAGCAATATAGAAGCAGCGATTAGTTGCTCCCGGATTGGCAATCAGTACAGTCTGATGCGAAACCGAACCATACAGAGAAGCTGTATACAGAAAGTTAAAAGGAATGTGATTTCTCGTTTCTCTAGGTCCTGGAGTTAATGGAGATGACCTGTAGGACTGAAGATGAGGTTTGCTCCGCCCTACATGACACAGACAACGACCTCGACGCCGCCTGCAACCTGCTACTTGAAGAAAGTCAACGGATACAGGTAAACAAATATATATAATTGTGTAAAATGCATTGTTATTGCCTGAATGTATAAGCTCACCTAATGTTAAGTGGTTTAAACAGCCAATAGTCACAATGCAGGCACCTGTCTTGAGATATAAAATTCAATCTTTACCAGTATTGTAAATTTATCCCCAGGTGCGTTCATAGTAATTGGCATTATTATATTAGTTGTGGAATCTCATCTGGTATACGAGGGTCACTTTCCCAAAATGTATGCTTCATTTGTGCATTATTATTAAAATTTATCTGCAAATATGTGTTGGAATGTTTCTATCTATGTAGGAGCTTGCATCAACCACCGTGTCTCTGCTGCTAATTACACTGGCGTTCCAATTTCAATGGTTTATAAAAAAAAGGATTCGTTTGAAATTGTTGTAAATTATTTGTATCATATATCATCAGCATGTAACTCTCCACTGCTGGATGTAGGCTTCTCCCATAGTCCGCCACAATGAACGATCCTCCGCCTTCCGCATCCAATCTTTCCTAGCATATCGCCGCAAGTCATCGATCGGTCCATCACGGTAAAATAACGGGTAAATTAATTAATCTAATACTTGTTCCAGGGCGAATGGCAAACCAGAGAGAAGAAAAAGAAGAAACCTCCCGCCCCCGCCGGAAACGGCGAGGTCGAGCCGCGCGACCCGCGGAGCCGCTCCGGACCGAGATCACGTATGTACTCACGGTTGTCTTCAGTCTGTCATGAGCTCCCCTCTACGGTGTTTCCCGAGCGCTATGACTTGTCCTTCTTCAAAAGAGGCTTGTGGAGAGTACTCAACGGTAGGCAGCAGCTTGGCTCTGCCCCTGGTATTGCTGAAGTCCATGGGCGACGGTAACCACTCACCATCAGGTGGGCCGTATGCTCGTCTGTCTACAAGGGCAATAAAAAAAAAAAGTCCACAACAACATCACAACATGAGTCCACGAGAATGGTCTCGGTGTATTGCCCCACCCTTGAAACTGGGCCTGGAACTCACAACACGCCCCACTTTAAATCCACAAGCTAACAAATTTTACGGATATACATTGAACGAAATGTGAGTCGATACCGTAACATACAAACCGAACACTAGGCATCACATAATCAGTTTATTATAGAAAAACATGTCTTAGCGAATCTTACGGAAATTTAAATTATTGTTTGGCAATGAACGTATTGTTATTAACAGAAATATTAAAGGGCGCAGCAGCGTGAGGTTCGGTGACTCGAACTGATCTTCGTGCTCTGTACGAGGGAATCAGTTCATTGTTAATGGATGTTGTAGATTTGTAGAATTAGCTTAATGTTTTTTGACAATACATCAACAGAAACTGCAGACAAAGTTTTGCACTAAACGGTTGGGGATATTTTTACCGTGTCAAACAGTAGCTTTGCAATGCTACAGTGCGAGGGGAATGGTGCAAGTTGGAAACGAATTATGTCGGCAGGTCGCGGGGACACGGAGCGTCCGGAGCGCGGCGAGGGCTCGTGGCGGGGTCGCGGCGGGGGGCGGGGGAGGGGAGCCGCCCGGGGAGCGCGGGGGGGCGCGCGGGGCGGCAGGGGCAGACCTCGGGGGGCAAGAGAGCACGACTACACGCCCCTCGACAGCGGATCCTCTCCACAAGGTGAATACACTCTCGGACACCTGAGTATTTTTTCAACCCAAAAAGGCTTAGGTATGTATATACTCATTTTAGTAGGAAATAAATATTTGACATTCAACATCCCTTTTGAGATCTTCTGATGTCTCATAACACAGTACCATAGTACTAAAGCCTTTCAGACAATAATGAGTATTAAAATTTCAAACTTTAACGTAATCATGACTTGCTTGTAATTGAAAAAGGCTACGTGATTTCGTAATCAGTGCAGTAACCACTGGGTCTACAAGATGGTCAGATCATATGAAATTTTCAACATATTTAACTTCAAATCTTTTCAATAATATTTGAAAAATTATAAATTTTTGTGCAGATCCAAATGCAGGAGATTCGTTCCCTGCAACGGAAGACTGGGACAACGAGGAGTGGTCAGGATCTCTGTCCGATACCAAGGTGATTAAACTATTTTAATTGAATACGTGACAATAATTTATGATTGCTTAATGTAATGGGTTTTGTTTTTTGGAACTCATTAGGGATGTTTGTGGCTTTTGAATTAAACTAAGGTTTTACTCCCCCAAATAAATGCAATATTAAAGGTGTTCGGGGGTGCAAGGGAAATGTTCTCGAACGCAGAGAAACGAAGTGCTTGTGTCAATTAAATAGTACTAATGCTTATACTTGCACGCAATGTAACACATTTTAAAGCGAACGTGCGAGGTCAATGACCTCGTCGTCTCTTGTAACTCGGTATGCGTCCGTCAGCTTTGCTTTAGATTGCGGGCTCACTTAATTACATTTGGCTTAACAAATATTAAGGATTGTTTTAGTTTTATGTTGATCAGTTATTACCGTTTTGGCTTTGGAAACCGTTCACTTACACCCTTTACTCAGATGGCAGACAATTTTAATTAAATTACGCATAAATGCTTATACTGGTGTTAGGACCTCTTGTGAGTCCGCGCGGGTAGGTACCACCACCCAGCCTATTTCTGCCGTGAAGCAGTAATGCGTTTCGGTTTGAAGGATGGGGCAGCCGTTATAACTATACTGAGATCTTAGAACTTATATCTCAAGGTGGGTGGCGCATTTACGTTGTAGATGTCCATGGGCTCCAGTAACCACTTAATACCGGGTGGGCTGTGAAGCTCGTCCAACTCTCTGAGCAATAAAAAAAAAAATTATTTAAATTAAAATTCTTTTGAATGTAAAATAGATGAGCTTCCATATTGACCCCTCCATCGTATGGACATAATAAAACATCATGGAAATTCACGTATGTATGCTTAAAGAAAGACAATCACTATCGTATAGAAGTTGCGTTTGTTGTAACACCCAGTGTTGCGGTGTGCAGGTGTTCATCGCGAGCTCCAGCGCGCAGCTAGCCGCGTCCGACGCCGCGCCCGCCGCCCGCAGCGTGAGTCGCCCGCGCCGCGTCCGCCGCCACGCGCCTTGTGCGACGCGCGTCCGATCCGACGCGTCGGACAAGACGCGTCGCGGCCGCAATCACTTACCACTTTTTGTGAATAAATAGAACATAACCAATAATTAATCAAATTTTATGTCATTTAAATTATGTCATTTAAAAATAGTCAAATACTTTCACTGATACTTATTTGTTATTGTTCTATGAAATTCCTGTCAAAGTAATTAAGAAGACCGTAATCATGACGTTTGCAACCAATGCTTATGGGAATATAATTTTTGTACTGGTGGTAGAACGTCGTGATACACCCATTCTTTCTTCTTGTGTGATTTAACTTGGATCTCGTGTCTCGGGGTCAGCGATGGGGTGGGCTGGGAGGTCGCTCACCCTTATATTGAGTAGATAAATAAAAGTATATTGTACTTCATTTATCGGTTTTATAAGTACAGTAGATTGGGGGGGTAAATAGGTAGAATAGGGACAAATCTGATATGTCACAATACTTTTGTTGAATTGTTAGATTTAACTTTGTTTAACTGAAAATGAATTTATTAGTGTTTAAGAATATTAAATGGTTTAAATTTAGTCATCAAAGTATTGTAACTCATTAGAGATAATAAAAAGTTAATTGCCTAAAGTTAGGTAGCTGCCTAACAATTAAATAGTGCCAGCCCTATCGAAAAACTCTATTGTCCCCATACGTAACCAGATTCACCACAAAGCCAAGGTGAATCGGGTCAAGCTAGTTTTTTCAGTTTTTGTGTATATTTTGTAATGAACTATATACTATAACAACCCATCTTATATAAAAATGTAAGCCTCCGGAAACTTTATAATATCCGTTTTATTACAACAACAACAAAAAAAAATTAACTATAAAAATCAATGTCAAATTTTAAAAGTGTCCTGATTCCCCCCATTTTACGGTACTGATGGGATGTCTACATTAGGCTGCTCCTTGACAGCTCACACGGTAACCTGGGGTCTCGATTGTGTTGCAATAAGGGATGTTCTGCCCCTTAATACATTTATTATTCTACAATAATCATCATATTATCAGGGTTATTGATTTCTAAGAACGTTAAAATAATTATCCTTAATAATAATTTAGTGCTTTTTACAGGAAGACTGGGACACCCCGGAAACGCCTAATGGCCCAACCGAAGGCCACATTCCCACTTACACATACCACAATCCACATCACCACAACATTATCGAGGTAAGTGTTTTATTTATCCCTAGAAATATGTTTCTCAAAATATATTTTTATTATTTAACTCCTCCATAGTTATTCTTGAGGCTGATGAAATATTTTTTGTGAAGAAACTAAGTAAATCAGTCAGTCAAAAATAAAGAAGAATAACGTATTCTTCTTTTTCTTTATTTTTTGGCTCCTGCACGGTTTGTGTATTAGCCAGCGTCACGTAATAAGATTTTTATAATTAGCTGCTAAATAATTAATATTTACAGTTTATGAATAATAAAAAACGAAGGAAACAAGTGAAATAAAATGAAGTATATTAATTTGGAACAATAATCAATAGGCATGAAATGAAATGAGATAAGATGATACGGGATGAAATATAATCTCAGTAAAATGGTGGTCATTTACTGAGACTTTTTCAGTGGACTTTTTGGAGGATCCTGAAAAGCTACGTCCAGCAGCTTTGTTGCATTTTCCCCACATTTTTGCACTTTCACAGATATTACATATTTAAAACGGAAGAAACACTAAATAGTCAAAATAAAATAATTCACACAACTTTGCTACTTACATTCCGTCGAAAAGTCCAGTCATGAACGTCGCTAAAGATTTACTGGACATAAAATGATGTTTATATAAGTTGTTAGATAGTTGTTATATAAGATGTTTATAAAAGTGATGTTCATATTTCTCAGCACCAATATTTGATATGTTGATATTAAAAATTCAAATTGTGTTTGCAGGCTGATAGATGTTTTATTTACTCTACTAAGCTAATTTGAACTGGCTACTGTAGACATAAGATAGATTGCCACGTTACAATGTGTGAGTGGCTATAACCTCATCTGATTTGTTGTAGCAAGCGACGGTGAACGCGGGCAGTCGGCAGTCCCCGGTAGCGGAGCCCCCGGAGCCCTACATACATCAGCACACGCACCAGGTACTTCTTATTCCATACTGGATACATTACTGGTGCTAGGACCTCTTGTGAGTCCGCACGGGTAGCTACCACCACTTTGCCTAATTCTACCGTGAAGCAGTAATGCGTTTCGGTCTGAAGGGCGGGGCAGCCGTTGTAACTATACTGAGATCTTAGAACTTATATCTCAAGGTGGGGTGGGTGGCGCATTTGCATTGTAAATGTGTATGGGTTCCAGTAACCACTTAACACCAGGCTGTGAGCTCGTCCAACCATCTAATCAATAAAAAAATCATAAAAACAATACTCAATAAAATGAAGAGTCAAAACAGAACAGTTCATAGAGCAAATGTATCTGCATATGGGAAGCTGTTGTTTGAAATTTCATGCTCAATAACTGAATTATATATAAATGGCCATGTACAACTGGGATTTGTGATCAAAATCAATTTTCCTCAGAGAACATACTTCTTTTCTGTCTTTGAAATAGAAATGTTTAATTGCTATCTTAGTAAAACATATTCTCCTTATGACGTTTTTTTTTATTGCCCTTGTAGGCGGACCAACCTGCAGCCCACCTGATGGTAAGTGATCACCGTCGCCCATGGACTTCAGAAATGCCAGGAGCAGGGCCAAGCCGCTGCCTACTGTTGTTAGATCCACATTAGCATTAATCATTGCGGTTATTGTTTCCAGCCGATGGGCATGTCGGGGAGCCTGTCAGCCGCGCAGACGCAGTACCTCACGCAGCTCACCCAGCAGTCGCAGAGACATGACAATAGTACGTTTAATACTAGTAGTAGAACATCTTGTGAGTCCGCGCGGGTAGGTACCGCCGCCCTGCCTACTTCTGCCGTGAAACAGATACGTTTCGGTTTGAAGGGTGGGGCAGCCATTGTATTGTAAAAACTGAGAACTTATAACTATTATTTCAAGGGAGGTGGCGGTATTTACGTTGTAGATGTCTATGGGCTCCCGTAACCCCTTGCACACTAACATCATGTGGAACGAGCTCACGCAATACATCAATAAATTCATGTTCAATCATACAAATTATAATTTCTCTCAGTTACAGTTACTTTGATAATTGAAATAAATCATTCAATGATATTTTCAGGTGTATACACTTCAAATTATGGTGTTTACGGGTCCACGGACATCAGTGCTCAAAGGAAACCGCAGAGGGCGCGAGTCCCGCCACCTTCTAAGGTTAGTACCCAATGATTTCTTTTATAAGCTTTTTCGTAATTATGCTTCATGCTTCTGCAGTAGGCAGTGGCTTGGCTCTGCCTCTGGCAATGCTGAAGTCCATGGGCGACGGTAACCACTCACCATCAGATGGGTCGTGTGCTCGTCTGCCTACAAGGACAATAAAAAAAAAGTAAAGTTACATATTTCATAGAAATCATATCAATTTTGTGAAGCGAAATAAATATAAGGATGGAAAATAAATATATTAATTTAAGCATACTTCAACATGTCACAGACAAACGTTCCAGTCATCGTCCTCGTCGAACCCGTCGCTTGTGACGAAAGGCTCGACGAGTAAATTAACCCACAGACACAGCGCACTGAGTTTCTCGCCGGATCTTCTCAGTGGGTCGCGTTTCCGATCCGGTGGTAGATTCTGCGAAGGTTTCTGTTAGGGTTCGTGTTAGCAACGTCGTCAGCTTTGAGCCCCGTGAGCTCACCTACTAGTTAAGGCGACGCTGATATAGCCTCTCAAGGCTCTCAGCTTAGGTATAAAAAAATTTTTTTTTGATTTGATTGTAGCTGTGACAGTAACGGTGTAACATATTTCAGATACCGTCATCAGCCGTCGAGATGCCGGGAGGGGAGAGCCCCGGAATGTTCCTAGACGTGCAGTTTGGCGCTCTAGAACCTGACACGTTACACGACACCACGCCCACCAGCAAACCGGTAGGTCCTAACCTAAATCATTAAATAAGGGATTTTATGACCTGGTAACTAAGACCTTTAAGTCATGTCTTATTTTTATGAAAAATGATAGTGAGTGAAATGAAATGAAATGAAGATGATTAATTTGAGACATTAATGAACTGACATGAAATTAAATGAGATGATATGGGATGACATATAATCTCAGTAAAATGGTAGTCATTTACCGAGATATTTTAAGTGGACCTTTTGAAGGATCCCGAGAAGTTACGTCCAGCCACTTTGTTTCACTTTTCCACATTTGTGCACTTTCACAGATATTAAACAGTTAATAAACCACTATTATACATTACAACATACATTACATATACATTTAAACATGAAGAAACACTAAATAGACTAAAAAAAACAAATAACGCAACTCCACTCCTCGCGTTCCCGCCAAAAAGTCTTCCTTACCTCCATCCCTATCTTATAAGGCTTCCTTCATATTCTCATAAGCACGGGTCACATGAAAGTTACGACCGAGAAGAAGCCAGAGAAAATCAATAGACATGTCTTCATTACATAATTTATTTATTTATTGCTTAGATGGATAGACGAGCCCACCTGGTGTTAAGTGGTTACTGGAGCCCATAGACATTTACAACGTAAATGCGCCACCCACCTTGAGAATAAGTTTTTTTAAAGTCATCATAGTATTAAATGAAGAAGCTAATTATTCCTACAATGCTAACAAAGCATAGCTACCATGAAGTTGTTAGTGTAACATAAAGTAGATGCATAGGACTTTAAGTAGACCGGTGGTGGGACGTGTTGTGAGCCCGCACGCCCAGGCCACCACCACCACTTCCACACTAACATTTGTCAGTGTATCGTACTAAACCACGAACTAACAAGTCCATGTGTGTGCCCAGCCGAACGCGACGCCCGAGCAGCCCGCCCCCGCGCCCCCCGCGCCCGAGCCCGCCGACCCGCCCGCCGCGCCCCCCGCGCAACTAGTGAGTACCTCCCACTCCTACTGTGTCCACGTGGCAGGCTTCGTTTTGAATACATCAGTACAGTTGCCGCCAATAAAATGTTACAATTTAGAGTATACAATAAATAAATTCCATGAAGGAAATTATAACGAGTAAACATTTTTAGTTGTTATTTATAAAATTGAGGACGATATAACAGTAATAAATGAAAAGAAAACATAATATGATTCCCTACCTTTGGTGTAAAAATACTAGCTAAAATTAAATTTTAGTAATCCTTTTAAAATATACGCAATTAAATAAAATAGTCGCACACCTGACGGGCACATGCGAACGAACGCCGTCACAAAATTTTAAAGTTTATTAATTCGCAACGTTATGTAATATAATTATATATTTTTTTAAATTTGTAGTTGACTGAAACAATCCCGGCAGTAGAGACGCCGGTCGCGGCGCCCGCAGAGCCCGCCGCCGCCGCCGCTGCCGCTGCCGCATGTGAGTGTTCCCTGCCCATATTGACAATATTTATATGAGTGTTGGACTCCCTACACCAGTTGCGGGGCCGTTAATGATGAGAATCTTTGTGGGGGTGAGAAATAATTATGTTAATTTTAAATGCCCAACGAAGCGGACGGGTAAAGCTAGTAATAGTATATAAGCAGTGCAAAAAACAAAGTTCTTTATACTTCAAAAAATATCAAATTTTGTGCCAACAAAGTGTCATATCAGGAAGATATGCTCGACTTCTTAAATCTGAAAGAAAGGGCCACTGAAACACACTCATTGCCCACCGAAACTTATGGTACGTGTATTCCATCTGTTTCATCAAAAGAGAAATAGTTTGGTGGGGTTCAAAAATGTCGATTTAGACACTGAAGACAAAGATCACAAAAGGCACCAAAAAAGTTCAACCATAAGAATTGGGTCCCAGTGCTCTATGCAGATTGCTGTCAAACTCAACAAGAGCCTCCAACATCATTGGGAGCTAGCAGCAATAACAAAATGATTGTGACTGCAGCAGGACTCCTTAAGGCATGGTAATGTGGACCAGACAGATTAAAGCCGAGAGACCTTGAAAGACGGTTTTGCATGTTGAGGTCCTATGGTGAACTCTACGAAAAAAAATCGTGTTTGCACTGAGTTATTAGTAGAGATAAACAATGGTTCCATTGCAATGACCCTTGTAGTGGAAGCGTAAAATATTGTATGTGAAACCCATCTAACTAACTGAATCGACACTAAAGTCTAAAATATCCATGGCGCTCTGATGCTGTGTCTGGTGGGACTAAAATAGATATGGTACTGAACGCAACTGATTCATTTGAAGCAACTATTGGTTGAAAAGCGTCCAGAAGATGGAGTCAGATATGGATACATCATGACAACGCTTGACCACACGTTGCAATGCTTGGGCAAACCATTTAGAATGCAGTGGGTGGGAAGTTTCACCCATGCGTAGAACTTGTCCCGGCTGACTTCTATTTGTTTCATTTTTATTCTCCTACCTATTCACCGGTAGCCTAAAGCTACACATGAACAGTTTGGTGAGCTTGCTCAATCTGAGAGTTTGCTAAAACTTTTACTGGTGGGGACCTCTTGTGAGTTTGCGCGGGTGGGTACCACCACCCTGCCTATTTCTACCGTGAAGCAGTAATGCGTTTCGGTTTGAAGGGCGGGGCAGCCGTTGTAACTATACTTGAGACCTTAGAACTTATATTTCAAGGTGGGTGGCGCATTTACGTCGTAAATGTCTATGGGCTCCAGTAACCACTTAACACGAGGTGGGCTGAGAGCTCGTCCACCCATCTAAGCAATAAAAAAAATAATGAACTTAGTCGGAGTCAACTTAATATCAATAGTAAAGAATAAATCAAAAATTACTGATCAGGTTTAAACAATAAGAAATAAACGAGAAACATTGAACCTCCTTCTTTTATTTCGATTACAAAGAAGAATAAAAACATTTTTTTTTTTTATTGCTTAGTTGGGTGGATGAGCTCACAGCCCACCTGATGTTAAGTGGGCTGTGAGCTCGTCCACCCATCTAGCAATAAAAAAAAGCCCTAGCAATTAGCAGTGCCTAGCAGAATCTACTAATCGGAATCACGACCCACTGAGTAGATCCGACGAAAAACTCAGTGGGACGTGCCTGTGAGTTAGTTCGCTTGTCGAACTATCAACCACCGCTTGAAGAATTCAAAAGCATTGAGAGTGGATCCACGGTTTGTGTTGTCGACATAGAGCGCTCTCCGTGGCATGCTTCACTTCAGAACAACGTAGCCGAAATTAATTAGTTCTTGGCTTCAAATTGAGCCAACTTTAACTTAATGTCATACGTAACAATGACCAATACTTTAAATAACTTTATACAGTAAAAATGTAAACAAAATAAAAGAAACTAGTTTCGCATTTTAAGTTATAAAATATATTTTATACATACAAATATACATAAGAAGTATATTTATTAATCTCTGATTCCCAAAGTACAGAAAATCCTAGTTTTCAAATGACCGTGTCAGATTTGTCTCAAGTTATTTCTTAGATCTTTCTTAGATTTAGACTTAGAATAATTACACATAGAACGATAGTTCTCTTCAAAGCGGTCTGTCAAAAGTGAGGCAAAAATATAATCTATGTGTGCGTAAGGTACTTGTATTTACGCTCGACGAAACGCACACAGTGAAAAAAAGAATGTTGCCAATATATTAACTTTCTCTAAAAATAGAGAATTTCAAACTATTACTTGTGATCACAGAACAAATGTGATTGTTAGATTACACCTTTTATTTATTTGGAACTCATCAATTATTACTGCTGAACTGATGACAAGGCCCATAAATCCCCTAAACGATTAGGAGCTAAATATAAGTGCAATTCGTCTATAGAAACTACTCGGTAGTGACCCGTTTTGTTTACATCCTAAATAATCTAACGTACCTATTTACCAGAATACACGAATATTGCCTGCATGATGAAAATAAAACTTGTATATTTTTTTTTGTTTTTTGTTTAAACCCGCCACCACACGACCTACTTCAAAATACTTACGTTATTTGGTGTAAAGTTATTATTTTTGGTGGCATTGTTTATAGGGCGGTTTTTTAATTTAATAATAGTGTAACTTACAAAAAACACACGAATATTCTAATTCACTTAGAAGCATTCTAGTTTACGTCTGTATCTATAGTCAAGCAAAGTAGTTACTTTTGCTTAAGGAATGACCTAAGAAAATATTTTATGCTCAAACAAACAAGTGCCAGAATTGTAGAGAAAAGTCATGTTTCAAGTTATAACTTGTCTATAGATAGATACGGGTCTTAGAGTTATGAGAAAGAAAAAAAAAAAACAAGTATAATTATTTATTTCAGTAGCCTTGTAACAACTGAAACTGTTTTCTGAACAATTGTCGCTTCGATGATAGGAAGGAAACCTAAAACCAAACCAAAACATAAAATTACATATTATTATTATAATTATGCGAACTTGTTCTGTTTTTGTCTCAGTTTCCTTATTAATCAATTTAATTTAATAAAAAAAAAAGCGCTTGTAATTGCCTAATTGAGACTGTTTCACTTTTAATTTAACAACAAAATGTGTGAGAATATTTCCCCGTGTTGGCAACATTTTCATAAACTATGGCATTACAAATTATTGAAATTTATTTTTCATTTTGATGAATGTTTTACGTAAAAATATATGTTCATACGCATTACTTACCCGTGAAATGTAATGTTACTATCTTTCTTGTGTTTTTCCGATGTACTATGACATCCGTTCATTGAACAAACCGTCATTTTTAATAAAATTTTCGGGAGTACTTTTCAATACGACACGTCCTTGAGCACTGATGGGCCGAATAATGAACTTAGCCAATATGGCTAGGTTTGAGTTGCCTCACTTTACGGAGGCGGACTCGGTTTCTATGTGTAATTATTCTAAGGATTTAGAATGGTCCTATCAATCAATCGAAGGCCTCAGTTTTAGACTTTTGAAATGACTATCAAATCAAATCAAATAAAAAAAAAAAAAATTCAACATAAATGAAAGTACATACTTGTTGAACGTCAAAAAAACTACCGCCAATTCACAAGAACTAGCCTCCGTCCTGAGAAGAATTGGCAAGAAACTCGGCGGGCATGTCTTTTTTTTTTAAGTATAAAATTATTATTATTATTTTTTTTAATATTAGATTTTTTTTTAAATATGAATTTTTTACAATGAGTATTATAACGTAACAATTACTACAATATTGAAATGCCTGGAGCGAGCAACCCTTCCCTATGAGCGAGCGCCTTGTCGTTCAGGGCAAAGTAGAAGGCACCAGATCGCGTGGGAAGCCCATGCGATGGACCGACCTAATCAAGTCAGCAATTGGCGACTGTTTGCATGAGTGTACCAGGCTCCACAAACCGGGAGGAGTGGCGATTGCTCGTGGGGCGCATAACATCTGCCCACAGCAATGCTGCTGGATGACGATCACGACGGCTCTAACAAGAGTGATACAAGCGTGACAAATTTAATGGTAGGCAGCGGCTTGGCTCTGCCCTTGGCATTGCTGGCGTCCATGAGCGACGGTGACCACTTGCCATCAGGTGGGCCGTATGCTCGTCTGTCTACAAAACAAAAAAAAAGTCGGGCTGACATGTATAACGTTTAATATAATTACAGCGTCGTTGGAGAAGCAGCTGAGCGCGTCGATGAAGCAGCTGAGCGTGTCGGGGAGCGAGCCGCTGCCCGCCGCGCCCGCCCCGCAGCACTACGCGCACCACCGCCCGCCCAAGGTGCGCCGCCACACAGGCGCTCTTGTACACACGCTAACAACGCTTTAAATACTGCTGGTAGGACCTCCTGTGAGTCCGCACGGGTAGGTACCACCACCCCGCCTATTTCTGCCGTGAAGCAGTAATGCGTTTTGAATGTTATTATTCGATTCGAAACTCGAATCGAATTATTCGCACACCCCTAAGTACTAATGATAGGTTCAATTCAAATAAGTTCAAATGCAGGTTCATGTTATCTGTCGTTCTTTCAACTGCTTTGTTGCATAATAAATTGTAAATTGTAGAAATATAGTAAAAGAAAATGACTAAGTGAATATAATTTTTTTATGAATAAAAAAATGAGGATATAATATATAAAAAACTTTGATAAAATATTAAAAAATTACATGAGTAGTAACCTTAGTACAGATTTTTTCAAAGAAAATTTAACCATTAATAAGACCACAACAAATAGAAAATATATCTCTTGCCAATATTACCATCTACATTTTGTGACAGAGATGAACATATTATATTGAAAATGAGCAATTGTTTTCTCTGGGTAATTGATTTTTAAACGAAAAGTATATTATTCGTAAGTAGAATACTTCGACACACGATTTGAAGGAATTTAAATGGAAACAATTGAGAATCTAGAGATATTTTATTAATTCGCGAATTATTCGAAAACTTTCGGACTATTCGAAGTTTTTACGAATTATTCGAATCGATTTGAATTTCGAACGATATACGCACACCCCTAATTAATACCCACATTTACAATTTGTCCTGAAGCTTACGAAGGCCGGGGAACAAACCCCTCACACGACCACGGTCACGGTAAGTGTGATAGAGTCATTCCTAATGATACGTAGATGAAGTATGGTTTGAGTTAAATAAAAAGTGAAAACTGCTCATGTTTCAAACGGCCCAGTTTTTGAGGCTTGTAGTTTCAAAACCATTGTGTATTTAAGAGTAGACCATGTTGTAGTATTAACTTGTTGACTGCCATGTAAGTCAGCGGTGCTCTACGCAGAGTACCCAAGTAATTAAATCGATTCTTGTTACTAAGCACCTGAATTGCCTAACTTTATCTTCTTTTGTTTGTTAATGTATGTTTGAGTCTTTTAGTTTCTTAAAAATAGATTCATTCTCAGTATCTTGGAATTCGTCTACAGGTACTAGATATTTCAGTGCTTTAGTAAAAAGATCAAAAAGAGATAAAACGACATAATTACTTCAGTTAAAATCTAGATTTGTATCATAAAAATCAACGAGTGAACTTAATAACAATACGAATAAAGCTATTAATTCATCATTATTTTGTCCTTCTCCCTGTCACGTGGAATCGGCGCAATATGTTTTCTCCTTTCATACTCCTCTATCATATACCATTTCTTCGCTCACATATCGACTTCCACGCAATCTAGTTATTAATTAACGTTCCATATATTGGTAAAGTGAATCTGTGAAGTGTATTGATAGTGAGCGTGTCTGTTACAGCAGGCGGCGTCGGCGGCGGGCGCGCAGAACGTGTACGCGCACCACGCCGTGTCGCACCACCCGCCCGTGTACGGCGCCAGCGTCTACGCGCCGCCGGTAACCGACACTAGCCTTTGACTTTGTACACACGAGCAGGTACCACCGCCCTGTCTGTCTCTGCCGTGGACTTTCCACATCATTTCTACCGGCAAGTCTCTACTGCAAGGGCCCAACATTTGTCCCCGGAACACACTGTTACGACCTGGTCGGTATTGGAGCTGATTTGACACACCCTGACTACACCCCAGCAGAGGATAATAGGAAATAATGATGATGGTCGGTTTGCAAACTTATCCCTAGATTATATTGAACTGCTGGTAGGAAGTCTTGTGAGTCCGCACATGTAGGTACCACCTCCCTGCTTGTTTGCTGTGAAGCAGTAATTCGTTTCGGTTTGAAGGGTGGGGCAGTCGTTGTAACTATACTAAGACCTTAGAACTCATGTCTCAAGGTGGGTGCCTTCATTTACGCTGTAAATGTCTATGGGCTTCGGTAACCACTTAACACCAGGTGGGCCGTGAGCTGGGGTGCTCATTACGGAATCCCCCTGATCCATCAGCATCCTTAATAGCGTACAGCTCGTCTAACTAATCAGTGTCCGACGTGTTTCGCCAAATCCTCGAAGCGGGTCGGAATTTCGTTCAAGTAGTAGATTCATGATAATACTGCAGTCCAGCTTATAGACCTTCTCCGGAGGTGCTCGAGCAGCTGTTAGTTAATCCCACCCCATATCCTGGTGAAACTGGAGAAGTCTTTAAACCAGTAATCCGTCCTTCCAAAAAAAGAGAGAGGGCCATCATGACATTGCAAAGCATGTACCACAGATGATACACGACACCTCTAAGAAATATTGCTTACGAATTAACTTTATAAATATATTACTAACGTTTATTTATTTATTTGTAAAGGTGAACTCAACGAACGCGTCGCTAACTGGCGCTTCAGCAATGGCCGCCACGGCCTACCCCTCAAGTGTAACTCTGACTCAATTTCAGCCCATCATGAACTCATACCAGGTAACAACAGTTTAGTATTTCATTTTCATCACGTTTTTAGGGATCCATCAGATTCAGCTCTAACACTAAGGGGTAGGCTTAGGGACCCCGGTAATCGTACTCGTCGAACTCTGCAAAGAATGCAACCTATGATTGGATAGATCTTCTCAGAGGGTCACGATTCCGATCCAGTACTAGATTCATTCGCGAAGCAGCTGCTCTTTAGCTATTTGGTCTCCTTTGGAGGAGCTTGGGCAGCTGTTACTAAAACCCACCCCTCCAGGCTGAGCCCGTGCTCGTCCAACTGTCCTGGAGAAACTGGAAGGGCCTTCAGGCCACCATTACCTTTCCTTCATAAAAAAAATATATTTCTTAATTTATAATTGCTCATTATAACTAATTTTTATTTATATTAAAAGCTGTTGTCCACTGACCAATAAGTCAGTAGTGCAGTAATTAATATCTCTGTCTGCTGATCCAAGGTTCGTGGATTTGATTCCCACATCGGACAAACATCAGTGTGATGAAGTAGTTTGTTGTCTGTTTGTCTGGGTGTTCAATATTAAGCATTAATAATTATGCAAAATTGTAAATTTTATTGTTTGATTATTCGTTTTTCATTTAAGTCGAAACAAATCAATAATTTAACGTTCAGTATTAGGTCAGGAGACTGACACAAGCCAGTGAGCTCTTTCACTAAGCAATAAAAAAAGTACATCATACAAAAAAGTATTTATTTATTAATACGTGAAGGAAAAACTTGTATCCTTTTTTACGAAAATTGTGCGGACGGAACTTATAGAGAATATAGACTAGGAGTGCAGAATGTTAATATTTTTTAAAATTATGCCTATAAAATACATTAAATTAATAAAAAAAAACATTACATACACTACCATGTATTTGACGCACACACGCATGCATTGCTGAAGTCCATGGGCGACGGCAACCACTCACCATCAGGTGGGCCGTATGCTAGTCTGCCTACAAGGGCAATAAAAAAAAATACTATTTATTTATTGTCAAACTTTTGTTCTTGATGTCTGTAGTCAAATTGAGAATGTGTGTCTTTATTAATTTTTTCTTTATAGTGTAGTCTTGGCGAAATTTGTGATTATAGAAGTATAATAGTGTTTGAAAATAGAATCATAATAGTGTACAAACTTTTAATTTCAATAAATTATAGTCGAATTTCGACTACCGGGCGACCACTAGTAATTTGGATAGTTGAATATGTGTCAATTACAAATGTTCATACAAAACGTTTCAGACATCGTCGTCGGGCGCGGTGTACGGCGGCAGCGCGCTGTACACTGCGGCTCCGTACACCGCCTACCAGCCACCGGCACAACCTAAGATCCAACCCAAAGAGCATCAGGTCCGTACCACTTTATATTACTTGTATCAAAATTCGTCGTGACCTAATAGATAAGACGTCCGCTGCATTCGTGTTGAGCGATGCACCGGTGTTCGAATCCCAGGCGGGTACCAATTTTTCTAATGAAATACGTACTCAACAAATGTTCACGATTGACTTCCACGGTGAAGGAATAACATCGTGTAATAAAAATTAAACCCGCAAAAATTATAATTTTCGTAATTACTGGTGGTAGGCCCTCTTGTGAGTCCGCACGGGTAGGTACCACCACCCTGCCTATTTCTGCTGTGAACCAGTAATGCGTTTCGGTCTGAGGGGTAGGGCAGCTGTTGTAACTGTACTGAGATCATAGAACTTATATCTCAAGGCGGGTAGCGCGTTTACATTGTAGATGTTTATGGGCTCCAGTAACCAGTTAACACCAGCTCACAGCTCACAGCCCACGCTGTGAGCTCGTCCATCCGTCTAAGCAATAAAAAAATAAAAAAATAAAACTCAAGAGGTACATTGCTAAGTAGCAATACCTCTGGTGAATGCTCGGCCGAGCTTGTACCGGTGTGATGGTAGTGCGTGCCGATTAGAAAGGGAAGGGCTTTTATTGTTTAGATGGTAATGAAATCATAGCCCACCCAGTGTTGAGTTTTTTATTGTTTGGATGGGTGAACTAGCTCCCAATCCACCTGGAGTCAAGTGGTTACTGGAGCCCATAGATATTGACAAATCTTTTCCGACGAAACCGTAATGCAACTAGGATTCGAAACATTGAGAGTGAAAAGACTGAAGAAGGACAAGAAATAAAAATATAATAATAATAACAACAACTCAAATACATGGCCAATAAAGAATTATTAAAATACTTGCTTTATTAATTTACACTAATTATCCAAATAAAAAACTGGCCTTGATAAAATAAAAAATCTGCTCATTTATGCCTCTAAGGCGGAACAAAGTTCGCTGGGTAGGCTAGTTTCATATAAAAATTTGTTAATTTTCAGTATGACAACTCAGTAGCGTCGAGCAACAGTTTGACGAGTACGTCCACCACGCAGACGTCGACAGCCAAGATTACGACGACTACAGGTACAAGCCACTGTTGTTAGAGTGTTTATTAGCTAGGTAGATGAGCTCACGGCCCGTCTAATGTTAACCGGTTACTGGAGCCCATAGACATCTGCAACGTAAATGCCGCCTTGAGACACCTTGAGATATGAGTTCTAAAGTCTCCGTTTTAACAATGGATTCTCCATCTTTTAAACCGAAAAGCATTACCGCTTCACGGCTGAAATAGGCAGGGTAATGGTACCTACCCGTGCAAACAGACAAGACGTCCTACGGCCAGTTCAATATAACTGAAGATAAGTTTGCGAACCGACAAGGAATTCTAACCTTACCTTACCTTATGAACCTTAAGATTTTATTGTACAGTTAACAATTTTTTAAATGATAAATCATTATGTTAATTTTAACTTTGCTACTTTTTGTTCTTTGTTTTCGTTTTATGACATAAATAACTAATTCTAATTCAATTAATGTATATTGTTGTTTGATATTTTAATTAATTAAAATATATTTACTGACTGCATTTAATGTAAATAATTTTGAATAATATTTGCATGCCGACCTGGTAGAAACACGTTGTTCTATAAAATAAAAATAACTATCAACAACTTTGTAAACTGTGTTTTATAGCTAATAAAGTTTGATTGGATTTGTTTTGATTTGATTAACATTTGAAGACGAAAAATGTTGTAACAGTTTTCTGGGGACTGATGTTGGGTCCCTGCAGTAGAGACCTGCCAGTAGAAACGATGTAAAAAGTTCATTCGTCATCCCGTCATTCTAAATAATTTCGAAGTCTTGCTGCTCAATAATTTATAAATGTGTATTTTGTTTATTACTGCAGTAGGAGCCGCGGCAGGAGTGGGGGGCGCGTACGCAGGAGGAGCGTTGTACAGCGGGGCCACCACTACCCCCTACGCCGCGTACGACGACCAGCTCATGAGGTCCACGCATCCGCACCATATGGTAATACTATTTGTTCACTGAGAATCACAGGTGGCTAGCTGATGAGTTAGACACAGATATTTTGGTGACAACGAATTGCTTTATCTATACTAATATTATAAAGAGGAAAGATTTAATTGTTTGTTTGTATTGAAGCTACATCTTTTTTGAAAAAAATAGGGATCTTTACTAAAACTCCATTAATGTAACCCAAGGTGTAAAAAAATTACCTAAAATATTCTTAACTTCGCGTGCCCTGCGAAAACTATTGATGATAAAATAAAATAATGTACTATGACTTTGTAGAACACATTATTATTTACACAAACACAGCGACAGCATATGTCTAACTATTATAATTATGCCTCAATAAGTGTTCTTTTATTTAAAAATAATAAAACTACGTCAAATATCGTTGAAATTTTTGTTAAAGACCCGAGCAGAACCGGACCGGGCCGCTAGTATATTGTACCCTTCTTTGTCGTATCACTTGTCAGAGCGGTCGAGGTCATCATTCAGTATCATTGCTGTGGGTAGATGTAATGCCACCAACTGCAGCCGACTTGATTTGGTCGGTCCATCGCATGAGCAACCTCCCACGCGAAATAACTTACCACAAAAAAATGTGTGCTTAGTGCGAGTTTTTTAACGTTCTCGATAGTGTAAAAGTTAGCTCATATTTGTATGGAATGGGATTGTTTGCCTTCGTTTGCCGCTAGGGGCGCTTTTCCGACTGCATATAAAATTTTGCTCACTTTTACGCTATCGAGAACGTTAAAAAACTCGCACTAAGCATACTGATCCCTTGATATTCGTATGAGGTGCCGCGTTGGATGTGCGCTCGCGTGCTATAAACCTGATTCTATAGAAGCAGCTAAACGCGAGTGCTGTGACACAAAGCGACGTAACGTTGTGTTGTTGTCCCAGGGCGGCTACTACGAGGTGGGCTACGGAGCCCGGGACGGCGCCTTCGGACTCAGCGCGGGCGACAGGTTCGGGCGCACCGACGCCGCCTCCCCGCAGCAGGTACGCAAGCCCTCATTACAACTCTGCTAATTGCTCCCGTCAAATTATAATGTTGCCATGGATAATATCGTGTAATATTGTAATTATACTGAGATCTTACAACTTATATCTCAAGGTGGGTGGCGGCATTTACGTTGTAGATGTCCATGGGCTCCAGTAACCACTTACATCAGGTGAGCTGTGAGCTCGTCTACCCATTTAAGCAATAAAAAAAGGAAAAAGCGGTTATGTCAATATTACAAACAGACACTCTAATTTTATTTATATATATGTATAGATTTCTCTATAACAGTAAATTTTGTTCCAGGTCCCGGCAGCCGCTCTACCTCCGGGATACGCGTACTTCGCGTACCAACCGCCTCCCACCACATACCAATACGGAGTGTATCCCACGGTGAGATATCTGCAGCTTTTAATGAGTGACTAGCTGTACCCGTCCGTTTCGCTAGGCATTTAATATTAACATAAATATTTCTCACCCCAACAAAGATTCTCATCATTAACGCCCCCGCAACTGGTGTAGGGAGTCCAAAACTCATATAAATATTAATCTATCCATTAAGTACATGTATTTTCTACATGGATACCGAGTTTCAAGTCAATCGGATTCACGGTTCAGTAGTTATAACGGAACATCCGTAAAAAACACTGTAGATTTATATATTAGTATAGACGTAATCAATGCTGAGCTTAGAAGCTGCAAATATAAATGTGCTTTGTTGTGATAACACAAAGCATTTGAATTGAAAATAAAGCCGCGTTAATAAATTAATCTTGCTGTTGTGGGACAGACTGATTTAAATTTTATAATTGAAGCTTCAACCTCATATCTGAAGTTGAGCAGTGTTTTTTCCGTGGGCCTGGTATATAACAATAATAGGAAGCAGAATTTGAGTAACAGATTGGCACTGCTTTGTCTTTGTTGTAACCACTAAATTTCAATTAATGTGTGATGTGTGAATGTTGACAAAATACACGAAGAAATCTTTTCAAGTTGAGACTGTTTCACAAACGAGCAACAAAGTGCTGCTTCAGCAAGTCAACAATAAAACAAGATTGTCCATCTCGGTATAATGTGCAAGCTTTAGGGTAAACATGAGCCCGGACAGTCCTTTTTTTTTTAAGTTATAACCTGGTAACCAAGACCTTTTGGTCAAGTGTTATTTTAATTTTAATGAAAACTTTTTTTATATGAAAAATGATATGAAATGAAATGAAAACGAAATAAAATGTGATTATATGGGATTAAAGATAATCTTAGTAAAATGGTGGTGATTTTCTGAGACTTTTTCAGTGGACTTTTTGAAGGGTCCCGAGAAGGTACGTTCCGCTGAACGCTTTGTTTCATTTTCCCACATTTGTGCATTTTCACGGATACTAAACAGTTAATAAACCACCGTTATTAGACATTTAAATCTTATGGAACACTAAATAGACAAAATTGTACTGTATATGGTTATGTTTATGTAGACGTCCAAATATGGTGAGCGAGTATTGTTAATTAAACAAGTGATAGTGTTCTGAGGACACCTCCTTTTGTTATATTATTATTATTATAATACAGACAATACTGACGTGATGGAGGCACAAAATAAAACAAACTTGACTCCTCGAGTTTCCGCTAAAAAGTCTCGGGCAGTCGTTAGCGGTGTGTGTGTATAGAGTGCGTGTGGTCCGCAGTACGGCGGCGGCTCGGCGGTGGGCGGCGGCGGCAAGGTCGGCTCCTACGCGCAGCAGCAGCAGCCCGCCTACGACGCGCAGGACAACTACAAGCCCGGTGAGACACGCAACTATAGCCCTTGCCACACTAACAATAACGTTCTGTTTCCTATTCAGTATTGAATGAGTGATTGAATGATTTATTATATTTCAGTCAGAACAACAAGTCCATATGTGTACATAGTATCATTGAAACTTATTAAAAATAATTAGCAGTTGAATACATTTAAAATATTCCATTCATTATTATTATTTAGTCCGCAAGTGAAACATGATACAATGGTTCGAGTACCATAGTACAGTCATAACGGTCTGTTAAATAATGTATATTAAGTTAACGTTTCCAATTAACGAAACGGACGCGTGAGGTCAACGCCCCGTCGCTACCATCCATTCGCTTTACATTGCGCGTCAGTCAAATATATGTAGTCTGAATAAAAATAAAATGTATATTAAGTTAACATTTCCAATCAAGGGTAGCGCGGGGTCAACGCCCCGTTGCGACCATTCATTCGCTTTACATTGCGCGTCAGTCAAATAAATAAATATATAAATAAATAAATATTTACTAACAATCACGCCACGTTAACTGGTCCCGTGTAAGTTCGTAAAGAACTTGTGTTACAGGTACCAGATAACGGATATAAATGTAAGATTTTTATTATACACAATATACATAATAATATATTTAATAGACATCCATAACCCTGGAAAAGACATTTATATTTATCATACAAATATCTTCCCTTGGCGGGATTCGAACCCGCGACCCCCTTGTGTAGTGACCATGTCACTTACCACTACACCAGACGGCCGTTAAATATAGTCTGAATAAAAATTAAATGTATATTAAGTTAACATTTCCAATCGACGGCAGCGCGGGGTCAACGTCCCGTTGCTGCCATTCATTCGAGTTACATTACGCGTCAGTTAAACTAGACGATGGCTTCTTTTTTTTTATAACGCCATCTTGTTGTGTCTTTAAAGCAGTAAAAATAGTATTATTATTCGCCAATAGATGTCGGGAAGGGTCATAAAGTTGATTATATTATTGAAAACACGAATAAAACAACATTATCTGAAAATAAATCGTAGCTAGATCGATTTATCGCCCCCGAAATCACCTGTATACTAAATTTTATGAAAATCGTTGGAGTCGTTTCCGAGATTCAGATTTTATATATATTATTATGAATATACAAGAATTGCTCGTTTAAAGGTATAAGATATAGTTTGAATGAAAATAAAATAGCAAAATAAAATGTCAAAAATCATTATAGATTACTGATCACTTTGTCAGATGAACAGTACATTACCTAATATACTATTTAATGTTTTATTATAATTTCGAACGTCTGACTGTTTATTAAGCAAATGTATAATTAAGAAGTATATTCGTATCAGCACGTTCTGTTTAGTTTTGCAATACGTTTTAACCCTTTTGACTGTAATTTAGGTCACCGGTGCCCTACGCGGCGAACTGAAGTAATTATGTCGATTTCTGTTACTAAGCGGAATGTCTGGTGTAGACTTGGAAAGACGAATCAGAAGATACCGAGAATGTATCTATATCTAAGAGACCTAAAAGACTAAAACATACATTAGTAACCAAAAGAAGGTAAAGTTAGGTAATCCAAGCGCCTTAGTAACAGAATTGTTACGTTATAATACATCTTGTAAAAATCCATATTTAAAAATCTAATATTAAAAAAAAAAGACTTGCCCGCTGAGTTTGTAGCCAGCTCTGCTCAAGACGGAGGCTAGTTTTTGTGAATTGGCGGTAGTTCTTTATGACGTTCAACAAGTGTGTACTTTCTTAAGTTGAATTAGCGGTCGCTAAGCGAAGCGAGGGCGGGTCCGCCCTCGCTTCGCTTCGGAAACTGTAATTTATTCTTGATTTCTCCACTATTTAATGGATGTTATTATACATATAAACCTTCCTCTTCAATCACTCTTAAAAAAACCGCATCAAAATCCGTTGCGTAGTTTTAAAGATTTAAGCATACATAGGGATATAGGGACAGAGAAAGCGACTTTGTTTTATACTATGTATTGATAAAAAAAAATTGATTTGATTTGATTTGAAATGGACATAATCGCTTCAGTGCGCCGCGTAGGGCACCGGTGACCCACGTAGCAGTCAAAGGGTTAATAGTCTTTTATTTCCATTAGCTAACAAAGGAAGACAAGGCCACGGGCCACCCGACGGTGAGTAGTTACCGCGCCGCGACCACAAATGCGCTTTAGAATTTAAGAGCTTAACAAAATTGAATGATTTTTCACTTTTTTTTCATATCGAATCGTTGAGACGGTAGGTAGAAGTCTCAGTTGTATAACGGTTGCCCCACATTTCGAACCGGAACGCGGACCTGCTTTGCGGCAGAAGTAGGCAGCGTGGGTGTGCCCGGATTTGGTACTAGTAGTAGAGATCATAATAAGATACGTGAATATTCATCAAAAACTTTTGATAGAAGAAAAGAAATTGTCATCCAAAATAATTTGGATGTTCGGTTCCAAAGTGACAGTAATTATTCAGTACAAGGCCCTTAAAATTCGTTTTAATACGTTTTCTTATTTTGAAGTAAACGTTTTTTGAAATCCAGGAGAATTAATAGATATATATAGTTAATAGAACAGTTGAGTTAGTTAGATATACAATGAATTTATGTATACTAACAGTATTGGACGGGGGAATCGTGTTAATTTCCGGTCACCGTCCTCGTCGAAACCGTCGCTTGCGACGAAGGGCTCGACGAGCGAATTAACCCACAGACACAGCCCACTGAGTTTCTCGCCGGATCTTCTCAGTGGGTCGCGTTTCCGATCCGGTGGTAGATGCTGCGAAGCACGGCTCTTGCTAGGGGCAGTGTTAGCAACGTCGTCAGGTTTGAGCTCCGTGAGCTCACCTACTAGTTAAGGCGAAGCTGATATAGCCTCCCAAGGCTCTCAGCATAGGAATAAATAAATAAAAAAGTGTTAATTGATCTGCGAGAGCCGCGCCGAGGTGAGCGCGCCCAAAGCGCTTTAACCATTTTGTTTTATGTATAGATTTGTTTCGCAGGCGCGCAGTACACTGGCGCGGCCGGCAAGACCGCGGGCGCCGCCGCAGACCTGGGCGCCGCAATGTACGCCAAGACGCACGTCACGCTCAACAAGGTTAACGTGAGTACACCGACGCGCATCTCTTACTAACAAAATAATACAAACTTCATGTTTAACGTAAGCGAGTGTATAAATGAAGACATGAGTGGATGAAGGGAGTTTGATACTATTTGGTAATTTTGAGAAAACGGGCAACCAACTTTTTTACCTGTACTTTTCCTTCATCACATGCAATTTCTAAAAATAGCCTTTAAACCCGTAGTTTTAAGGTCTAATATGGTCTATATGCACATAACACCGTAATTCAATCTAAAATGTTTTCTCATGTTTTCAATTATTTTTGAGTTTAATTCTAACTGGAGTGTAATCCAGAATAAGTAAATAATGTTAATAAACTTTAAATACATTTTACATTTTTAATTCGGTCTAATATCTCAAAATAAAAAGACGACTAGTCCAGTTAATGTTAAAACTTGATGATAAACACAGTGGTTTGATTCCTATTTGTGACAGTATTGATGTATGAGATTTTGCTTTATAATATTGAAATTATGAATAACCCTTCGCAGAGTTACGACAAGGCGACGTTCCAGAGCGGCACCCCGCCGCCCTTCGGCGCCTCGCACCTGTACATCCCCGCGCCGCCGCACCACCACCACCACCACCACCAGGTACCGCCACGCACGCGCCCGCGGACCGCACCACACGACAACACGCACATGTGACTCGATGCCGGACCCCGTAACGATCACACACGACCAGCTAATCGTCTCGAATCAAAATAAAACTCAGTCCGATTCAATATCAACAGCACGAAAGGTGTTCAAGGTTAACTATTAATCTAATTACGATGAAAAAGGTATCTCAGCGGTATCTCTGGTATCGCATTTGTTGGAACTTAAAATACATATCGTTTTTTGGCATTAAAAGTGTACAATTTCCAAAAATATTCGAAATTGAGTTAATATTCGGAATCATTTGGTATCATCACCAGTATTTTTCTCATAAACACCGTCAAAAGAGCGTAGTTTAGTTTTAGTTTTTTTTTTTTTTTAGTTTACCTATATATTTTGTTTACTACTAACAAAGTTAATACATAATTTTATCTTACTTTAAAAGACAGATAATGTAACTGGTAAAAAAAAATTTAAAAAATGTTACAAAGATGATTAATATTAAAAATATTATCACATGTTAAACACTTTAAAACACTGTCCTGTAAAATTAGTAAGTTCTGAGATTATACAGTTTTAATGCGAGAAGACGATATGTGGGTCTATTTTAGTTCCAAGTAACTCGTCAAAGCCACCGCCGCGGCCTGGTCATTGATCTCGACATTTTTACTGTTAATGTGGGTAGAGTTAGCAAAAAAATTTTATATTTAATTTTAAAGTTATGGTGTCTTTTCTGGATCGGACTGGGTTTTGTTCACACATGAAACCGAATGTTTCTTACTCAAATATTTAGTTTATGTATAATTTTTATTTATAATTATTTATTTATGTGTATATGTGTATATATATAAATGGTGACGTTGAATAAATATTTGAAAGTTGATAATAGTAGCGATTTTTTTTCTTATCAATCATCGAAGACGGTTTTGTCGCCCCCAAGAAAACTATTAACAATCACGGCGGTCGATATCTCGGGTCAGCTTTGTACAAAGAAAAAGGAAATATCTCGATTTTTTATATAATATTTCTATAACGTATGTTGTGCCCTGTCTTCGCCTTCGAGGTAGGTCCCCCATCAGTCGTGTTCCTGACGCTGACGGTACAACAATATTCATCACGTTGCTTCTTTCTCAATCAGGAATTCAAAATGGCTTTAATTTACTTAAATACACCCTGTGTACACACCCTGTATAATCGAATACAGTAAGGCAAGTCAGATAAGTGACTAAATATGGGTGTTTTTTTTTTTTTAATAAAATTCACACGTCAACTCCCCCGCAGTCTGCATGGAATTACAAAATGAGAGTGTGTGTGTTTTCGTTTATATACTTTATATATTACATAGTCTGCTTTCGTTTGTAGATGGATGTTCGGGTGAACAATAATCATAATAGGCGGGTAAGTTCTATAAATATAGAATATATGTTTATGTTCCATGAAACACGTTTATTAAATGGAACGGTATGGAAAAAAAAAGAGTTCTTAATTACGAAAGTAAAAAAAAAATGCAGTCGAATTTGAAGTCTGTTAATAAAACCACGTTCGAAAAAACAATGAATTCATTGATTGACGATATAATTTTTGCTTAGAATTTCCACGAGTTGAAAATGAAAAGCTTGATTTGGTTTATCTCTTTTCCCTATTTTATAAATTTTGTCAATAAAGAATATTATAGTTAATTGTTTTTTACTGATGCATTGCCAAGGACTAACGGTCCCCCCCCCCCTAGAGCCCTCGTAATCGTTAAGAGGACTGATTAGATAGGAAATTAAGTTTTGTATTTTGAAAATATGACTAGTCCGAACCTGACTAACTGAATATCAGAATACCATTCCATCTAGTAACATTGTGTTTTTTATAACGCACATTATATAGCCATATATTATATACACGCCTCTCATATATTATGTGTAACAACGCTTTCAATAAATATATAATAAACACATTACATTTACCCGCCTTTCGTATGCATGTCTTATATATATATATGTCATTATATATCTCTCTGTCTACATATTTGTTATTGATAACTTTCACTGTATCAACTCCAAACAAATGTGTCTTGTTTGAAAAGCCTACACAAGATTAAGTTTAATTTTTAGACTCTGTATTGAAATGTCTTTAAACTTATTTAGGTACTTTCTGCTGGTTGTGTGATAACAATTATCTCATCTAATTTTTTACAATTCCTGACCACACTAACTATGAGAAGAAATGTGACTCTTGTTAAAAAGATATTTTCTGATTGAATACTTAACAAATTCGATTAAAATCAAACCACGTAAGCTTAGTTTGATACAGTGTCAGTTATCAATTTATGGTGTTGTTAGATAGAGTGGCTAAATTAAGCTTAAAAGCTAAAATAAGCGTTCTGATGTCGAGCTTTAAATTGGGAGTAATGCTGTCTGCAGACATCACAGTAGAGCGGCTGTGGTGAATTTTCATGTTTTGTGTTGCCGAATAAAAAAACTTAAATTTTACCAAGACAAAAAATTAACCTGTACTTCTGTTGATGACTTTCGATATCTTTCAAATACACATCTCTGAAATAAGTATGTCCTCGAAATTAATTGGAACGTAAAAGTAGCATCTAAGTGCTAGTAAATATCTGTGGCTACCAGACATTCAAGTCATAAATCACTCGGGTTTTTCTGAGGGAGTTATCTGATTTGTGATGCTTTTTATTTTTTTTCGGAATGAACAATTATTAAAACTGTTGTTATCAGTGCTTACCAATATTTGTCAAGTGACTACAAATAGCTTTAGTACTATTCGTCGCGTTAGACTGGCAATACTATTAATTTCAATAGTTCTACTACAGTAAGGTCTGTCTGTATATATTAAACACTAGATTGTCAGTTGTTTGGTATAGGATGAATTTTCTTGAACGTCAAAATTTTGTAAATGAATTGAATTATCTATAATTAGAACTAATGAATGGGAAGGGTAAATAATTCATATATGTATACATTTTAAAATTTTATTAGAAATCAATATAAGTTCAAGAATAAGAGTAAATAATGAGTTAAATCAGGTTGGCTCATTCTGCCAACCTCTTAATAATATAACTTGTAAGTGATTATGAAAATGACGCCTCCCCAATTCGCTTTGAAACTTTTATAAGCAATTGTATAAGAATTTTTTTTAGACGTTAAAAATATTGTTATCCATGTTGATTACAAACTTCTTTTTTAACACACTGAGTATTGAAGTGAAATCCTTGGAACTTTAATGTTTATTTTAAATCTGAATCATTGAAATGCGTTGGCGCTTACCTGTCAAGTTTTGAAGTAAACAAACAATAGCTTAAATTTCATTTTATGAATATATAAGGCTTTCTATTCTAACAAGAAAAAGCTTGTGGGTAGCGTTGAATTACTGATATCACTTTCAATAGTCACATTTATATTTCTTAGTTTATTGTGAACATTTTAGTGGATTTGCGCCCCCCGTTAATAATAGCTAATAATAATAGTACTCGCGTAGCTCGCATATGGAAACGACTGATCCCAACAAAGATATGAGCTGGAAAATTTAATGAAATGATTTTTTTTTTTCATAATTACACAGCTCCGTAAAATATATAAGCTGTAACATACTAATCATCTTGTACGGTTTGTCAGTCGTTCCCAAATGATTCCCTGTATGATATTTGTCTCATAAATAATGACAACATGTGACGTTTAAAAGTGAAAATATTTGTTTTAATGTAAACAACAATAACAAATCTAATTCGGTATTAACGTTTGCACAGGAGAGTGGTTCGGGGGGGGCTCGCTCATCGTCAAGCAAACCCGCCGCCAGCAAGCCGAACTACTCACAGTCGTACTGGGCGCCCAACTAGCTGCTACAGGTATGCTTGTCTAATCCGTGGGTCGTGGAATTTGATCCGATTGAATCTAAGCAATAAAAATAAATAAAAAAAAGATTGGAGGAAAAGCTCAAACTATATCGACGCTTGAAAGGCAAACGTGACTAAGCGACAATAACTGCTTTGTACATAAATGATAGGCAATAACCATATTCGATGCGCAAAAAACATATATTTCTAGGTCTATTAAATTAATTTCAATCCTACAGCTAGATTCGTTAAAATAGAATATTTTTTTTCAGGTATTTCAACTTTAAATTAGTCTACTGTAAAGTTCACGCATTGTCGCTTAGTCACGTTTGCCTTTCAAGCGTCGATATGTTCCTGTTGATTCTGTTAATATTGTTGGTAGGTCCTTATTAAAGGACATCTCCTGATGAATCTGCATGTTTCTGTTGTAAAGAAGTCCCGGTGAGAACGTATTTGAATAGTTGGAAAGCTGCTTGCTATACAATATAAATTAGACTTTGATTTTGTGTCTCAAGGGGTGTGCCGTCATTCACGGTCTGATGTCCATGGGCTCCGGTGACCATATATACAACATCAAATTATTAGTTGTCATCAAAATCTTTTGTACTTTAATTGCAATCCATTGATTTTGCTCAACTGAGAGAATTACAAGATCTTAATAGTCTGATAGTTCAATTGATATGCACCAGCCCCTCTAGTTCATATGACATTCTTCGACCAATTAAATCTAAAATTCGCTTCCTGTTTTTATCACTGGGTTCACTTTAGGACTTCTTTATTCCAAATAAATAATGGCCGTTTCATATTAAAGATGTGTATATATTAAGATACATTTGGTATATTAGACACAGATATTTATTTAAGTGTTTTAATAGGGTTAGTCAAATAATTTCATCATGTTAATTATCAGTAATAATTCTCTAAACCTATAATAATTATTTTCCATAGACACGGAGTTCGTCAGTAGCGAGACGCATGTACATAGATAACGGAGCGTCCCTAACAGACAAATTGAAGCTTCAATTGCTACTGCTGGCGTTGTCTCGCTGAACACCAACCGAACAAGGAATGTTACATCAAACAACTCGGAAATGTCGCCCCCCTTCGGACGACGTGGAACTGTTACAGTATTGTCAGCCGATAACATCGATTTTCGCGTGTCGCATACACGAGGGAGCCTCGCGTTTGTATAGTTCATTTAGACTATTCTGGAAAGTGAATGGAACGAACGCGGGACCGAATCGTGGAAGTGTCGAGCCGTATACATTTGACGATACCTTCAAAAAAAAAAAAAAAAACTATCCTATTTACATTCGCAGATATGACGTTTGTACGAACTTTTTGTCGTCACTTGACAGCTGTCAGTATTAGCTTACGTCACTGCGGTGATTGTTTGGTAAAATGGAATTGCCTATGCGGTTTTCTTTTTTTTAATTCACACCGTAACTATGCATTGTATGTAAAAAGTATTTTCGTCTAATAAGTATGTACAAAATAGTCACAATACGCGATATTCTATAGAATTAATTGAGTCACTGAAATGTAAATTACACAACAAAAGCATTGTTGAATATTTTTAAAGCATTTTTTTGTAATTCCTCGATAGCGAAGTTTTGTTTTGATATTATAACGACGCGATTTCTAAATAAACCACACCTAATGTCGCATTTCGTCGAACAAAAATACTACGAGTGTTTTTTTTTTGTTGTGGGTGTTTTATTTTTACGAATGAAATGTACACATTTATACACGCACAATGACATTATGCTGTAAGTTGATTCGGTAGCTGAACGATATGAATAAGACCATGGTTTTAATAGTGTCATGTCCCTTTCTCATTTATGGCGTTAATATTAGCGGTAGGCAGCGGTTTGGCTCTGCCCCTGGCATTGCTGAAGTCTATGGGCGACGGTAACCACTCACCATCAGGTGGGCCGTATGCTCGTCTGCCTACAAGGGCAATAAAAAAAAAGTAAAGTACCGTAAATTAACATGCAATACATGCTATTAAAAATGCAATATAAAAAATAAAATAAGATATTCGTAACAGCGAATGTATAAAAGTGGGAAAAATAAATCTTCTATGTGCATTGGTTATAAATAATGGTACATTTGAAATTTTGTGATAAAACACAATGACAGTAACAATCTATAATTAATATCAAATAATTACTGTTGATGTATCAAAGATTTAGATTGATTCGAAGAGTAAAATGGTTGTGCTAGAATTTGGACGTTACTGACAAAGAAAACCAGATTGTTTTTTAAATAAAGAAATTAAAACATTTGTGTTTAAATTTCTACGGACAATGATCTATTAAAATCTGGATTGGTATCAGCTTTCGAATGTAAAGGTTGCCTGAAAAAGTTGAATTTCAATTGCCATGAGTTTGAAAAATGCTTAGTAGAAATAATAATTAAGATCCACATCGATACAGTGTATTTTTGAATGTTGTATTTTATTCTTAAACACATGGCCATTAAAAAGGTGGCCCCCGTCTTTTAGGTAACTTTCGAAAATGACTTCATTTTAAAATATGCAAATGAAATGTGTTCTGTGGTAAAAAAAAAAACTGTCAAATTATTGTCTATGCGTAGGTGTCTTTCGATGTTACAATACTAAAATAATGCTCGTATGTAGTAGTACCTAAGCCGTTATAGTGTATTCAAAGAAGAGCTGTTTCCTTGTAATGACGTTTCGTAACATTCCTTGTGCACTATTCTTTTTTTTTTTTCGAAATCGATAATGTAAAATATTGAATCGTACATAATTTTTTTGTTTTAAAATAAAATTTATAGTCTACAAAGCGTCGGAGCGTGTTATAAAATCATCTCAAACTTAATGATAAGCTTTGTGTAATTATTATGATTTATTTGTTTTTTTTTTGTACCCTCGTCTCCGATGCTGCATTCTCAAGTTCTGATAACTGTAGGGTTAGCTAAATTAACCGTAGTTTCGTATGTAATATCTTTTATAAATATGTATTTGTAAGTGCGGCGGTGCGCCATGTGCACTAAGCCGTCCCGTAATGTATTTAGTTGACGAACTTGTAATATTATTAAAATTACGGAAATAAATAAAAATGAATGTTAGGTCGATAATATTAGTCGAGGTCCTTTTTTTATGTGAATGGATGATCTCGCCAGCGTACGAAGCTGTGAGAAATACACATATTGAGAAAATAAATTTGTTTGTTTCTTTTTTTGTATATAAAACTAGCTGAGTCCCGCGATGTTACTTGCGGTTATTGTCGTACCGCGGGTGGCGGTTTGCAGTTGGAACAGCGCCCCTAGCGGCGAACGTTCCAACCGCATACAAATTTGAATTAACTTTTACGCTATCGAGAACGTTAAATAACTCTCACTAAGCACACTGATATATCAAAAGGAAATACAAAACTGAATTTTAATAATTATTCATTCAAAAGTAAACAAAGCCTAAACTATATCTACGATTATATTTATTTATTAAATTTTGAAAACTGAAAATCAAACTTCAATATGAATCAGACCCATTCATTTATTTTATACGACTTTCATCTCTCAGTGGAGAGTAACTGTATATTTTTTACCTTAACCGCAAACATTGCCTAACTTTTAACTATATTTCTTTAACATTACTTGTGCCAAGAACAAGATTGCATTTTACGCTAACTAAAAGAATTGTAATTTATTGAACTCCTTTATAATTTTTTATTAGGTAATACTATAAATGCAATATTATACATATTCATGTAAATACATAATTATTTTTATAAAGTTAATATTCTATATTAAGTCAAAATTGTTTTTACCAAAAAGATATATTACAGTTCATAAGGTCATCAGATAACAAGGCACTTGACCGGCACATAATTTAATATGACATCATAGCAACATGTAAAAAGCACCATTAATATTAATATATTTATACATATTCCTTTTATCCTAAATACATTTTGTCGTTGTATTTTTATTTTTGAAATGTAGGTGATAATTGAACCTTCCTTATTTAAATGAACTGATCAATACACAACATTGACAAAAAGCTGCACAATATTATATCATTATTTTTATATTTTTTCATTTATTTTCTAAAGCAGTTTTTAGGACAAAAAAAGTATCCAAGACTATCCTGTGTGATTTTGCTATGAGACAGTCATGTTTTTAACTACAATCTCGTATTCGTTTTTGTTATCTTTGTAGACAGACCGGCATACATACCACACCCTGTGGGCCCATCTGGTAGGATGTGTTCATCATCGGAGATTACAGCAACTGAAGTAATTATGTTTCTTGTTTTTTTTCCAGATAATATTTAAAACCTCAAGAAGTTGATTTTTTTTAATGAATTTGCATGATCTGCCCTGTTTTTACATGATGAGTGATACCAACAGAATAGCACAAGTTTTTTCCTTGCAGTCATGACCTAGTCATATTTTACAAATGTACAGCTGCTTCTTCGTCCAGGATCCAATATAGAGAGCCGTCTGTCGGCTTCACTCGACCAGCTGGTAAATCTTCTTTGTCTTTTAGAATACGCTGTAATAATTAAAAGTTATTCAAAAATCTTAGTTTTGATTTTTTTAAATGCTAAGTAAAATTATGGCAGACCGTGCAAATGATTGTGCGAGCTACGAAAGTACATCAATAGCTTATCTGCTTATGGACTTTTTTATTGCTTAGAATGGTGGACGAGCTCACAGCCAGCCTGGTGTTAAGCGGTTACTGGAGCCTATAGACATCTACAATGTAAATGCGCCACCCACCTTGAGATATACGTTCTAAGGTCTCAAGTAGTCATAACGGCTGCCCCACCCTTCAAACCGAAGCGCATTACTGCTTCACAGCAGAAATAGGCAGGGTGGTGGTACCTACCTGTGCGGACTCATAAAAGGTTCTACCACTAGTAGAAGCTTTAAGAAATTCATGAAAGTTTTAAAAACTACTCACTTTAGCCATTTCTGACTTCCCTGCCCCAGAAATAGCAAAAATACAGTTCCTTGCTCCATTTATAACTGGATAAGTTAATGTGATTCTCTCCGGTGGAGGTTTTGGGGAATCTGTTATAGCTGCTACCTTATCTTCTGTTTCTTCAAGCAATTTGTGACCTGGGAACAGGGAGCATGTGTGTCCATCTGGTCCCATGCCAAGTAGAAGTAAGTCAAATTTGAAATCATCTCCACCAAAGACTTTTCTTAACTTTTCAATGTAATCCTTTGCTGTTTCTTGAGCTGCAAGTATTTTTTATTTGTTAAAGGAATTCAATTAATAAAGCTTTGTATAATTTTACTAAGTAATGTGATTATTTCAAAGTAGCAGTGAATCATATAAAAATAATTATTTAAATCACAATGTTACCTATATTGGAGTAGATAGATATAGAAACTCCTTATCAAAAAAAAGGAAAACATATACATAGACAGTAGTGACAATAAGTGTCTTAAAAAAAGTGTCTCGGTTCGTGAAGTAAAATAAAATAACAAAGCTGTGATTTCAATAAAACATCTACGTAACTAATTCTATTTTATAAGTGTTTTAGCATATTATTTCGTAACTGCCTGCACTCTGCGATTTAAAGATTCGACTCTGCTACGAAGAACTTGAAATTATATCAACCTGTAGCTCCTTGTTTGATTGTTATAAACTGGCTCTCCTTTAATTCAGTCTTAGGGATTAAATCTTTCTTGTATATTCCGAATGTAGAATCGCTGCTGTCTTCAGGTACTACTCTTTCATCACAGAAGGCTAGAGTCCATTTAGACCAGTCTGTTTCAACTTGTGGTAAACCTTCACATAAATATTTGACGACAGAGCCGCCTGAATTAAAAAAAAATAATTAGGCAAATAATTGCGATTATATTGGAACGTTTGAAATTTTAAGATATAGACGTGTTATCCTTTGCCTTTTCGTCTTATTTAATAATTACATATAGTTATTTTTTATGTTGTAAAAGAGACTTCCAATAAATTCAAAAGTTCTTGTACAGTTCTAAAGTTCTAAATAAAACATATGGTACTGTACAGTTGAATTATTGTTTTTGTTTTTAATGTTTTTAGCGAAAAAATAATCAGTAGGTACGTACCAGAAAGTCCAACTACGAATTTATTTCTATTCAAGATCGCGTCGTTTGAAATCTTTTGAATGTATGTCGATAGTTTTCTGATGATTTCTTCTTCATCAATAACTTTGATGATCGTCATTGTAATTTAAACTAGTATAATTCAGAAAATAGTATAATTCATAGAAATATACAAAAACTTTTGTTTTTCTTGATAGTAATTATAGGATAATATTATCACTGCCGAGTCTTATCATTCTTATCTAGTTGTCGGCCGTAGATTACTAACTTTTTAAGGGATTTTATGACCTGGTAACTAAGACCTTTAAGTCATGTCTTATTTTAATTTATATTCATATTTTTATGAAAAATGATATGTGGAGATAAATGAAATGAAATGAAGATGATTAACTTGAGACATTAGTCAACTGGGATGAAATTAAATGTAATGAGATGATATAGGATAAAATATAATCTCAGTAAAATGATGGTCATTTACTGAGATTTTTCAGTGGACTTTTTGGAGGATCCCGAGAAGTTACGTCCAGCGGCTTTGTTTCATTTTTCCGCATTTGTGCACTTTCACAAATATTAAACAGTTAATAAACCACCGTTATTACACATTTAAACCTGAAGAAACACTAAATAGACAAAATAAAATAAATCACACAATTTCACTCATCGCGTTCCCGCCAAAAAGTTTCAGATTACTATTTTAAAGATATTACAGTTTATACATTATTATGTCAATGTAAATAAAATTATTTACATTGACATAATATATACCTACAATGCTTACCAACATAAAAACTTTAACCAAATTTCGAAAATATATGCCTAACCTAAATAATATATGCCTAAACTAACAATAATTTATTGCGTAACGTAAAAAAGAAATGTAGAGGAAATAAATAAAAACGATTTTATACTATTTCTAATCTATTCATAAGTTACGAGGTCGTTTTATGATCCTTATTAATACAAAAAGCTTTCGTATACTATAAAGTTTCGGATAACACTCTAAACAAACAAACCAACTGACCATTGTTACAATTCATTATCATAGTACCACAACGTAACCACTAAAGTATTTACAGTTTTTGATACTGCTTTCTTACTGAGGTTCAAGGCTCTTGTCTTGTCACGCCGTAATAAAGCACTTTGATTCCCTTCTGATAAGGATAATCCCGGGCAGATTTTAAATAAACGCGCCGAATTACTTCTCTACTTCCGTCTAACGCGAGCGTCAAAAACGGTTTTTCCTGGCTGAGCCCGTGCTCGCCCACTTGTCCTAGTGAAACTTTAAAGGCCTCCCATCCGGCCACTGGTAATCATTCGCTTCCAAGGAAAACGGTTTTCTATAGAAGTGCTTGTCGGGTATTTTCGGGTCCATGTACAATGGTACTATAGAGTATAGAATAGCAATAATAAACGCAGCCACAGCAGTCAATTAGGTATGAGATGTAGGTACCTACATAATAACTCCATGGTATGAGATAATTTGGAGGATAAGTTCCGGCGCGCATAGGAATTAATTCGGACTATTTCGGATCGTCGTAATTATTAAGTGTTAAATAAATGTGTAATATACCTACCTAAGTTTTATTTTCAAAATATTTTCCTCTTATTATTGAATAGAATACAAAGGATCACATGTAAAAAGTGTTAAAGATAGGATTGTTGTAATCGTTTTAGTTACGACAAGGACTAACGTAATAGTTTTTGCACTTGAATAAAAATGACAAAGGTGAAATTTTGGTATATACCATTATAAAGAAGGTCCTACCCAAAAATTTCGGGTTTCTAAACAGTTTTATAGGTGTTTTTTCTTAAAAAACTTCTAAACTTAATAAACTTCTAACTGTACTTTTTGTTATATTATGTAATTTCAAAAGATTACTCGGTAAAAACAAAAAAACAACATTTTAATTTCCATTTTTAGAGTAAAATAATTCAAAATTCTAAAATTAAATAGAAATTGATTTCATAACTTAATATTTTTCATTTGTGTCACTGCCGTTTTATTAAAGTTTGCAAAATAAAAACAAAAAAAAGACTGTCAGAAGTGGGATTCGAACCCACGCCCACAGAAGTGGACTGCGACCTGAACGCAGCGCCTTAGACCGCTCGGCCATCCTGACTCCGAAGGTGGAAGTGAATTTCTTAATATGTTTATAAATAAAATTTAAATTATCTAAACATCGCAAAATTAAAAAATCAATATATTTATTGTACTATCTTTGATACACGGCTTTCCTCACATTTACTTGGTAGTAAAATATTTACATTTATCTAAATGAAATATGCATGTGTTTTATATACTGTTGACGTGTTTTCTGAAATTCAACCACTTCGAGCATCCCACTCCAGACTAGGCGCGTTAACACCTCCGCCATTCGCCCCATCATCATGTACGACCAACCAATACCGTGGGCCCCGAAGGTCAAATACTTGGCGTCATCCTCGACATAGGGATGACATTCCGCCCTCTTTTAGAGACGGTACGCGACCGTGCCGCCTTCATACTAGGACGCCTCTATCCGATGATTTGCATGCGAAGTAAATAAATTGTCTCTTAGAAATAAGGTGACACTCTACAAAACTTGCATACGCCCCGTCATGACCTATGCAAGTGTAGTGTTCGCTCACGCGGCCCGCACTAACTTGAAACCCCTCCAAACTATTTTTTTCTTGCTTTGATGGATGGACGAGCTCACAGCCCACGTGGTGTTAAGTGGTTATTTGAGCCCATAGACATCTACAAGGTAAATGCGCCACCCACCTTGAGATATAAGTTCTATGATCTCAGTATAGTTACAACGGCTACCCCACCCTTCAAACCGAAACGCATTACTGCTTCACGGCAGAATTAGGCAGGATGGTGCTTCCTACCCGCGCGGACTCACAACAGGTCCTACCACCAGTAAAAAATTTAAACCCATTTTTGCAGGATAGCCGTCGGAGCCCCGTGGTTCGTCAGGAACATCGACCTGCACGACGACCTGGACCTAGAGTCCATCAGTAAGTATCTACAGTCGGCATCAATGCACCACTTCGATAAAGCCTGCAGACCAAATGGTAAAGAGTCGAGTCGCCTAAAACACGTCATTTCGTATCCTCCCGATCCACTAACGGTGCTTTTAGGTACCCCAAGCTCCGGTTATCGTTCTCGCCGAACCCGTCGCTTGCGACGAAGGGCTCGACGAGTAAGTTAACCCACAGACACAGCCCCCTGAGTTTCTCGCCAGATCTTCTCAGTGGATCACGTTTCCGATCCGGTGGTAGATTCTGCGAAGCACTGCTCTTGACGCTGTTTGACTTCCACGGTGAAGCAATAACATCGTGTGATAAAAATCAAACCCGCAAAATTATAATTTTAGTAATCACTGGTGGTAGGACATCTTGTTTGTCCGCACGGGTAGGTACCACAACGCTACTTATTTCTGCCGTGAAGCAGTAATGAGTTTCGGCTTCGGAGAGTGAGGTAGCCGTTATACTGTAAAACCGAGACTTAGAATTCATTTCTCAAGTTGGGTGGTGGCATTTACGTTGTTGTTGTCTTTGGGCTCCAGTGACCACTTAGCACCAGGTGGACCGTGCAGCTTGTCCATCCATCGTAGCAATAAATAAATAAAAGCAATAAAAAAAGCCCTCGAAGGTTTCACGAAGCCTAGTAAAATAAATTAATTTACCTAATATAAATGTAGTAAATAAAGTTTTTTTTTTTCAACAAAAAAAATTAATAAAAGGTGCCTTCTTGCTTACTTCCCAACTTACGACGAATTGGCCAGCACCGCGTTACGACTGTATATGCCCGAACACGCATATCAATGATATCGCGAGACTGTTGTTCGATGCCAACATCGTATTGTCTAAGACCAACCAAGATGACACCCACAAGTTGATGTAAAATTATGCATTCCATATTACGTTTTGACTACAAATCTGAACGTAATGTTGTATTTAATTTATTATTTGTTCAATGAAAGTCTATTTTTAAACATTAATTTTATACTTATTATTAGTTTTTACCAAGATTACAACTCGAATAAATCGTGTTCAGAAGAAATTCTTCCAGATTTAATAGTTTTGTTTTTCTCAAATATAAATTGCAACTACTGCTTAATAGATGGCGTTATGTTAAATTTATCTTCTCATCAAAAGATGGCGTTGTAAGGATTTGCGCGATATGTCTTCAATGTTAGATAGAAAAGTGAAAGTTCCCTACAAAATGGGCACGCTGACCGCGACCGCACCGGTTGTTGACCATCACGAACCATTCTTCTCGTCTTGAAATTGAAGTAATAATCCGGATGAAAATCGTGGCGTCATACAAAAAAAAAGGCATTAAAAAAATAGGTGTAGCAAACCGACCGGTACGTCACTCTCGCGGCCGTATGCCCGCTCGCTATACATAGTTAGCATCTATGTCAATCTTTTCAACAGTGTATAATCTATGTTCCGGGCGCTTCCGTTTTGAGTGTGAATAGCGTGCGCCCGCGTCTAAATGTATTTATTGTATAAAATTGAAAATTGTTTGTGTTAAAGGAAGATTAAAATTCGAAGTTCGATACTGGTGACTAACCCATAGTTTTAAATACCCCTGAGATCTACCCCTCACTATATCTGGCTGCCCAACGTTTCCTAATTATTTTCTTGCTTGGACTAACAAAATGGCGCGCACGCTTTTGTGAAAAATTTGCTAACTATTGTATGCTGTTGGTGCTTAATTGTAAAGAATGCCTTTAACTAGAAATCAAGATCGCCAGCAACGTCGCGAAGACGACGCTATTCCTGCTGCAGATGCAAATGCCAACGAAAATCACGAGGAGCATGATAGCCCCCATGATCGCCCCCACGCCGAATCACGTAGCAACAATTCTACGTTCAACCTGGATGATGTTTCAGCGTTGATGGCCTCGCTGCAACGTTCGCAGGCCGAAACATTTAAGAACATTATGTCGTACGTGATGGAACAAAGATCGTCGACTCCGGCACCTCCGCCGATGCCCCCAGTGAACGTAGATGGTACCTTGGCGCGTTGCAGAGCTTCTTTCAGCGGTGCACCTGGTGAATCTGTTGAGGCCTTTATAGATGCAATTGAAAGTTATACAGAATGCGTTCAAGTATCTGACGCTAACATCATACGAGGCCTAGCCATGCTTTTGTCTGCTGACGCAGCTACGTGGTGGCTAGGATTAAAGCATCACATCTCCACTTGGAACGAAGCCAAAGAAAATTTAATATATGCATATGGCACCCGCCTTCCACCACATAGAATATATTTGGAAATATTTGCTTCCCCGCAGGATAAAGAAAACACAGACAAGTTTGTTGCTCGTATTCGTGCGCTTATGGCAAAGCTACCGCGGGATGATATTACTGAAAAAGTACAACTTGATATGATATACGGGTTTCTTCATAATAGAATACGCACAAGATTGCGCCGTGAAGAAATCACATCTTTCAATTCATTATTAAACCATGCTCGGAATATAGAAGATTCGATAGAGGAGACTCAATCGAGACCAGTGTCGTCCACTAGTGGTGTGCGTTCGATCCGTGCCCAGCCGGCCCAGGCTGCGAGTCGGCCTGAACCGTGCGCCGCTCGTGCGAGGGCCCCGGCGCCGCGCGCGCGCTTTCCAAACTCCGCCGCGGCCGTCGTGCCCGCCACCGCTGTGCCAGTCGCTGTCGCCCAGCCTACCGTTGCCACGCCTGCCGCTGCTGTGCCAGGTTCTGCAGAGCAATTCGTGACCACGAAGAAACAGCGTCCAGTGTGCTCCTACTGCAAACGGTTTGGACATGCACGGGAACAGTGCCGTAAGTTAAACAACCGAGGTGAGCAAAGTCAATCTAACTTTTCCGAGGGTGTGCAAAATGACAATAATGCGTTTTATAGTGTTCAGTGTAATGTTAATAATACTAACACAATTAGTTCTAATTTACCTGTTCAGAATGCAATGTATGATGTTAAGCAGCATGACAAAAATAATTTTCTGAGTAATTTTGAATGTCAAAATTTTTGTAACCGGGATGCAAATATTAATTATGCTACCATTAACAGAGGCCCTACTTCCAGAAAATCTTATTTTCATGCCTGTAATGATTCTGTGTCAAAGAATATTAACTGTAATTGCACTAGTAATAATGAGATGCCAACCTTTTGTGATTCTCATGTTTTATATAATCAGGATGTTCGGACAAAGTGTAAAAATTTAAATATTTGTTATAACCAGGGAACTAGACCTAAATGTAAGAACTCAATTTTACCTTATAATCAAATAATTGAACCAAATTGTAATAATTTAAAATTTTCAACTAACCATGACTGTGACACAAAAGGCAGTAAGTGTAATTTTGGAAAAATTAACGAATGTGTGGAAATTGATAATTGTTTGAATTTTAATTATTGTACATGTGAGGGAAGTGTTGTAGCGTCCGTGTACGACCGTGAGAGTGATGATAGGTATTTGCATTTACGGCCTATTTTCAAAATTCAAGTTCTCGGTAAACAGGGTACTGCACTTATAGATACAGCAGCTAAGCATTGTATTGCTGGTCACACGCTGTATGCTCTCCTTCTGCATAAAGGTCACCCTCTTACTCCCTCCACTAGGCGAGTCAAACTTGCTGATGGGCATGTTCGGAATATGGATGTATTGACAACCATATTACCAGTGAGGTTAGAACACATAGTGATTGATATTCCATTTATAATCTTCCCTGATTCTAATGATAATGAAACTTTACTGGGTATTGATTTTATTAATGCTGCCAAAGTTATTATTGATTTTCATCGTCATGAATGGTATTTTAGTACTGATGCTAAGGTGCATTATAAATTACTTTTTGAACCTATGTCTCGTGGTGTGTGCATAGCTTCTGCTAACATGCTTCGGGATGATGAAGGCATGCACTTGCAATCAGCTGAGCGCCAAGCATTGTCTGAGTTCCTTATTCGGCATGAAAGTATTTTTACAGCAGGGGGAGGTCCGACACCATTCATAGAACATTGCATAGACACCGGAGATCACCCCCCGATAGCTGTGCCGCCCTATCGCCTTAACCCTTCCAAGAAGGAGACGATGAAGAATGAAATAGAGAAGATGCTGGCAGATGACATAATTGAAGAGTGCGAATCCGCCTGGTGCTCTCCTGCATTGATGATACCGAAGTCCAATGGTAATGTAAGATTCTGCGTGGATTACAGGCGCTTAAATGAAGTAACCAAATCGGATACTTACCCACTCCCACGCATTGATGATCTTCTCCAGAGTACGAAGAAGAATTGTTACATGACCACAATAGACCTTCGTTCTTCATATTGGCAAGTTATGGTCCGAGAAGCAGACAGAGACAAAACAGCTTTTGTCTGCCCCCTAGGCACTTACCGTTTTAAAAGAATGCCGTTCGGCTTGAAGAATGCGCCGGCGACTTTCCAAAGGCTTATTGATCGTCTACGCTCCTGTGCTGCTTTGAAGGATGTTACAGTACTTGCTTATCTAGACGATTTGTTAATTATTTCAGAAGGATTCCAGCAACACCTACAAGACCTGGAAGCTGTTTTTAGACGTCTGTCTGAATTTAAACTTCACGTAAACAGAGAGAAGTGCACTTTTGCCAAAGAAAGGGTCCGTTATCTGGGCCACGTCATCACTCCAGACGGTGTGTCTCCTGACCCTGAGAAGGTCAGTGCTGTCCTTAAAATGCTGGAACCATCTAACCTAAAACATTTAAAAACTTTTCTCCAAACATGCTCTTGGTTCAGGAAGTTTATTCCAAACTTTTCAAAGATAGCAGAACCGCTTACTCGACTGACCAAGAAGAATTACACATGGAGCTGGGGACCTGAACAAACACAGGCATTCAAAGAATTGAAGCGTCTGCTGACCACGGCGCCCGTACTTGTTCAAGCGAATTTTAAACAACCCTTAGTACTGCGTACCGACGCGAGCAACTATGCACTTGGCGCAGTTTTAGCTCAAGGGGAAGGCAAGGACGAAAGGCCTATCGAGTATGCTAGCCGCCTACTCACCGCAGCGGAGCGCAACTACTCTACTACAGAACGGGAAGCGCTTGCTGTAGTCTGGGCCGTGGAGCGTTTCAGGCCATACCTCGACGGCCAACCAATTATTATAGGCAGTGACCACCAACCCTTGCGTTGGTTGCTTTCTTTAAAGTCTCCTGCTGGTAGGTTGGTCCGTTGGGCGCTTAAACTCCAAGAATTTGACATTAGATTCGAGTACACCCCAGGAAAAGCTAACGTTGTCGCTGACACGTTAAGTAGACCGATCTGTTCCAACGAAACACAAAATAACTGCGGCATCTGTTCTGTCATTTGCGACCTGCCCACCAAGTCACCTACACAGTTACGTCAAGACCAGTTGACTGATCCGGAAATACAGAAGATCGTCACAGAACTGGAAGGAGTGGATGAACTTGCTGCTAAAAGATGGTCAGAAAGAGGATTTCTAATGGAACAAGGTGTTTTATATCGACTTAATCCGGATTCTGATGCCGAGGCTCCACAATTAGTCATTCCTGCCCATCAAGTGACCGACATTCTCAAAGAGCTTCACGATGCCCCTACCGCTGGACATGCAGGAATTGACCGGACTTACCAACAAGTCTCACGTCTGTTCTACTTCACAGGAATAAGAAGAATCATAACCGACTATGTAAAGGCATGTATCCATTGTCAACGCTATAAGGCTGCTAATACCAAGCCTCCAGGTCTATTGCAGACGCCGGTGAAGAACCAGCGCAACGAGGTCTTGGCAGTTGATCTTTTCGGCCCGTTGCCACCTGGAAAACAGGGGGAGCGTTGGATCTTGCTAATAGAAGATACTGCTACGAGGTGGACAGAACTTTTCCCATTGAAGGAAGCTACTGCTGAGGCGTGTGCACATGTCCTCATAGAGGAGTATTTTATGAGGTTCGGTCTTCCACGCCGACTAGTTTCTGATAATGGCGTACAATTTATTTCGGCAGTCATGCGGCAATGCATGTCCATCCTGGGGATAAAGCAAAACCTTATCCCTCTCTATCACCCAGAAGCAAACCCCGCCGAACGTAAAAACAGAGATCTTAAGACTTTATTAGCACAACTCGTGGAATGTGACCACACTTCCTGGCCAAACATGTTACCAGTGATTCGGTTCGCTCTTAATAACGCTAAATGTCGCACCACAGGTATGTCACCTGCTTACTTGTCATTTGGCAGAGAGATGAGGTCCCCCACAGAAGTTGCCCATGACCTTCGTGCTGTTCTAGACAAAGATAACTTTGTTCCCCAAATAACTCCCTATCTCAGGAAATTTGTTAACTCCTTTTCAGCGGTGCGCGAACGTGTAGAGACGCTTCAAGATAAAGCTAAAGGGTATGCTGATCGTTCGAGACGGCCCATTGAAACATTCAACGAAGGTGACATGGTTCTCATCAAATCACACGTCCTCAGTAAGAGCGCTAAGAGCCTTACTTCTAAGTTTGTTCCAAAACGCGATGGTCCGTATCGCATCGTTAAAAAGGTCAGCCCTACTACTTACCACGTCGCGCATGTTGACAAACCTGATGAAGTTTTAGGGAAATATCATGTGAACGATCTCACTCTATACCGTGAGAATCAGAGTGATGCTCTTCCGCGGCCGGCGATGCCTAAAAAGAAACGTGGTCGTCCCCCAAAGAATGTTAAAACAGATTCTCGAGTTCCAGGGCATATGACGACACGGCATGCTGAACCATGTGCTGAAGCTCCACGTCTTTCTCCCGCAGCTGGTGGTATGGTTGGTCTTGCGCCTGTCCCTCAGCCCAGTAGTAATGAGATGCTAGTCCAGGAGCGAGGGCGTCCTCCAGGACTAGAGGGGGAGTATGTAGCAAACCGACCGGTACGTCACTCTCGCGGCCGTATGCCCGCTCGCTATACATAGTTAGCATCTATGTCAATCTTTTCAACAGTGTATAATCTATGTTCCGGGCGCTTCCGTTTTGAGTGTGAATAGCGTGCGCCCGCGTCTAAATGTATTTATTGTATAAAATTGAAAATTGTTTGTGTTAAAGGAAGATTAAAATTCGAAGTTCGATACTGGTGACTAACCCATAGTTTTAAATACCCCTGAGATCTACCCCTCACTATATAGGTATTTATCTATAATTAACTTTGAACTTAAAGACCAATTTAAGCAACTATGTAATTGAAAAAATGATATTGTTAATTCATTGTAATTATATTAATGATTAATTGAAAAATGTTACGTTTTTCGAGGCGTTGACATCATCAGTGGCATAAACAAAGTGGAACCGTTGCCTCAAAAAATAATTAAGATATGACTCCATTCATCTTGTGAAGTGCTCCATTCATCCTTTTATGAATGTCACCCGTTTGTGTAAGAAATAATCAATTCATAGGTCGTTTGAAATTATAGATAATACACTTAATTTGAATTGAAATAATTTCAATTTTTTCTGCGACCTAAGTATACCAATATCTGTTAAAACATGTTCGGATTGTGACGCATCTTATATTCATAAATAAGTCTTATTAATATTCAAGTCATGGCTACTTTCATGCTTTTTAATTGAAATAATAATTAGAATACTTAAGCAGTGTTTTGGGTCTATCAATAAAATCATATAAAAAATTTTTTTAATAAATTTTACTGGCTTGGTAATTTCTGTTTCTTCGTCACTTCATTTAAAATCATATCATTTTTTTTAAGGGATTTTATAAACTGAGACGTACACAGAGTATACAAATATAGGCTTATCTATTTGATTTCATACCAATGATTTCGTCATTTGGGAACAAACGGGGGGGATAAATTAAATTGGTTAAAAATATTGGAAAATAAGATTTTATTTTATTAAAATTGGTTTTCTGTAATCACCTATAATTTAAACTAGTTTTACGGTTTAATTTCGCGTCTCTTAAATATCATTATGTCATTTCCGACTTACTTTAGAATACTTTAAAGTTTTCGTGGTCATGGACAAATTGTGTTTTTCGTCGATATTTGAATATTATGCTAATTACTGTATATTTTTACATAAAAAAAAAACAATCTAAAATTTTACGCTTCATTTTGCACAGAAAGAACTAACAGTGTCTTGAGGGCTGACATTTTGTTTGACTTGGGTTTTCATCTTGACGCTAAAAAGATCCCAGGTGTTAGATTAACGTCAACCATCTTCTGTATTAATGGTGGGTTTTTTTTCTCAATATCCTGGCGTACTATAAAATAGATTGGGGGAATAGGGACTAGAGTTAGAATAGGGACAAATTTTTGATGTCACTATACTTTTGTTCAGTCGTTAGATTTAGCTTTGTTGAACTGAAAATGACTTTTATTTAGTGTTTAAGAATATTAAATAGCTTAATTTAGTCATCAAAGTTTTGTAACTTTATTTTCTTTTCTCCCTCTAGTCCCTATTCCCCCCAATCTACTGTACCTATAGTTAGGTACCTACCTTACAACTAAATAGTACCAGTCCTATCGAAAAACTCTATTGTCCCCATACGTAACCCGATTCACCCCAAAACCAAGGTGAATCGGGTCAAGCTAGTTTTTTCAGTTTTTGTGTATATATGGTAATGAACCATGTATAATATACTAATTTTTAAATCTACAGTGATTTTTACGGATGTTCCGTTATAACTACTGAACCATGCATCCGCTTGACTTGAAACTTGGTATCCATGTAGAAACTACATGTACTTAGTGGATAGGATATTTATATGAGTATTGGACTCCCTAATAATAATGACAATTTTAAATGCCCAGCGAAGCGGGCGAGTACAGCTAGTCGTATATAAAAATTTAAACTACCGGAACCATTATGGTCTCCGTTTTATTACTATAACTACAAAAAAAAAACGATAAAAATCAATGTCGAACTTAAAAAGTGTCCCGATTCCCCCCATTTTATGGTACGTCAAATTAATTTGTTTTTAACCGACTTCAAAAAAGGAGGAGGTTCTCAATTCGACTGTATGTATTTTTTTTTACGTTTGTTACCTCATAACTTTTGACTGGGTGAATCGATTTTGATGATTCTTTTTTATTAGAAAGCTGACACTTCCCGTGTTGTCCCATTTGAATTTAGTCCAGTTCTGATAATGGTATCCATGAGAAAACCATATAAGTCTTAAATTTGCATTAAGTACGTGCGCGACAAATAGATGAATAACTCAATAACTCAATATCACGCCAACCGATTTCGATGATTAATGTTTTTAGTGTATATTAATTTGTTTTGGAATATCTTTACTTTTCTATTTGAAGTCGGTTTTTGTTAAAGCGTGTCTATTTACAATTATTATTAGCTGGTATGTAGATTGTGTCAAAAATTATGAAAAAGTTGGCAGTACTGGCTGGAGCATGTTAACAAACTGTAGACTTGTGCACCGTCAGCAACGTGGTCCTTAACTCTTGTCTCTTAGTCCTGGTCAAGTCTAAACAGTGCAGCTTAGATAGACCCGGGTTGTGCTAAGGTATGCTACACTTAACAGATCCTAGGTGCTGGTTTATGTTCTCATGCGATCTATTACAGACGATCGTCAGAATATATTGCTCATGTTGTCTCTTAGTCCAGTCTGCACGTCCAGCTTATATAGACCTGGATTGTGCTAAGGTATGCTACACTTAACAGATCTTAGGTGTTGGTTTTAGTTCTCATGCGATATATTAAAGACGATCGTCTGAATATGTTGCTCATGTTGTCTCTTAGTCCAGTTTGCACATTCCAGCTTATATAGACCTGGATTGTGCTAAGGTATGCTACACTTAACAGATCTTAGGTGGTGGTTTTAGTTCTCATGCGATACATTAAAGACGATCGTCTGAATATGTTGCTCATGTTGTCACTTAGTCCAGTCTGCATATTCCAGCTTATATAGACCTGGGTTGTGCTAAGGTATGCTACACTTAACAGATCTTAGGTGGTGGTTTTAGTTCTCATGCGATATATTAAAGACGATCGTCTGAATATGTTGCTCATGTTGTCACTTAGTCCAGTCTGCATATTCCAGCTTATATAGACCTGGGTTGTGCTAAGGTATGCTACACTTAACAGATCTTAGGTGGTGGTTTTAGTTCTCATGCGATATATTAAAGACGATCGTCTGAATATGTTGCTCATGTTGTCTCTTAGTCCAGTCTGCACATTCCAGCTTTTATAGACCTGGGTTGTGCTAAGGTATGCTACACTTAACAGATCTTAGGTACTTGTTTAGGTTCTCGTGCGATCTGTTATAGACGATCGTCTGAATATGTTGCTCATGTTGTCTCTTAGTCCAGTTTGCACATTCCAGCTTATATAGACCTGGGTTGTGCTAAGGTATGCTACACTTAACAGATCTTAGGTACTGGTTTAGGTTCTCGTGCGATCTGTTATAGACGATCGTCTGAATATGTTGCTCATGTTGTCTCTTAGTCCAGTTTGCACATTCCAGCTTATATAGACCTGGGTTGTGCTAAGGTATGCTACACTTAACAGATCTTAGGTACTGGTTTAGGTTCTCGTGCGATCTGTTATAGACGATCGTCTGAATATGTTGCTCATGTTGTCTCTTAGTCCAGTTTGCACATTCCAGCTTATATAGACCTGGGTTGTGCTAAGGTATGCTACACTTAACAGATCTTAGGTACTGGTTTAGGTTCTCGTGCGATCTGTTATAGACGATCGTCTGAATATGTTGCTCATGTTGTCTCTTAGTCCAGTTTGCACATTCCAGCTTATATAGACCTGGGTTGTGCTAAGGTATGCTACACTTAACAGATCTTAGGTACTGGTTTAGGTTCTCGTGCGATCTGTTATAGACGATCGTCTGAATATGTTGCTCATGTTGTCTCTTAGTCCAGTTTGCACATTCCAGCTTATATAGACCTGGGTTGTGCTAAGGTATGCTACACTTAACAGATCTTAGGTACTTGTTTAGGTTCTCGTGCGATCTGTTATAGACGATCGTCTGAATATGTTGCTCATGTTGTCTCTTAGTCCAGTTTGCACATTCCAGCTTATATAGACCTGGGTTGTGCTAAGGTATGCTACACTTAACAGATCTTAGGTACTGGTTTAGGTTCTCGTGCGATCTGTTATAGACGATCGTCTGAATATGTTGCTCATGTTGTCTCTTAGTCCAGTTTGCACATTCCAGCTTATATAGACCTGGGTTGTGCTAAGGTATGCTACACTTAACAGATCTTAGGTACTTGTTTAGGTTCTCATGCGATCTATTACAGACGATCGTCTGAATATGTTGCTCATGTTGTCTCTTAGTCCAGTCTGCACGTCTAGCTTATATAGACCTGGATTGTGCTAAGGTATGCTATACTTAACAGATCTTAGGTGCTGGTTTAGGTTCTCATGCGATCTATTACAGACGATCGTCTGAATATGTTGCTCATGTTGCCTCTTAGTCCAGTCTGCACGTCCAGCTTATATAGACCTGGATTGTGCTAAGGTATGCTACACTTAACAGATCTTAGGTACTGGTTTAGGTTCTCATACGATCTATTTCAGACGATCGTCAGAATATGTTGCTCATGTTGTCTCTTAGTCCAGTTTGCACATTCCAGCTTATATAGACCTGGGTTGTGCTAAGGTATGCTACACTTAACAGATCTTATGCAATAAAAAGCTTACAGCGTCAGCACCACCCTTCTTTAGGCGTGATGAATATTTCCATATTTTTTAATATACACATTATGAAGGAGGTTAATAAAAGAAATAGAATATAAGAAAATTTTATAACATAATATAATATTTTAACATATTATTACTGTTGTAAAAAAACGTAGTTTAAGTAAATAGGATTAAGTTTACATGTACCTACTAGTTTTAAGATAGAATAAGGAAATGTAAAAAAATATAGTAATAAAGAGTCCCAATACCCCTATTCCCCCTCCCCTCCGTTTATTAGTCGTAGCTAGGAATGCAAAGTATGAATGGAAGGAATGAAAGCACGAGAGGAATAAATGCGAGAACTGGTATGATAAAGAGGCTCGGAATTAATGCGTGACCTAGTTTTTAAGCCCCTTAGGGGCAGGAGTGTCAACTATAATTAAAATTAAAACAAAAAATGTTAATAAGAATCTCTGGCTTTGTTGTTTGCTAGAGGTAGGAATAAAAAAAAAAAACAGATATACAACTTTGGAATGTGTGGTAGCATTTGAATAGAAATACTTCTACTTACCACCAGGGCTCCCTGATTCAGAATAAAAATAGTATTACTACCGTTTCCGGAGCTTTTGCGAACACCCTGTATACGGTCTATACGAGATTACCTCAACATTTAAAAGGTAATACATTTCACAAAGGTGAACCGCATATACGTATTAAAATGCACATGCATACACACATATGTACTCTGACCTCTAAACGTTGTAATTGTAATTGCACACCTGCTCTTAATACTTCACAATTATTATAATGTATGCGAAAATTAAGTTAGAAATTATTAAGTATTAAATTTTTGAATTTTTGCTTTAAACAAAATTTTGTCGTAATAATATTTATGCAATTGAAAGTTTTATTCTTCACGTAAATTCGCGAGAAAATACTTATTTATTTTATGAAAAATATACAAAAAAAATATATTTTCAAGTTACCGTGGCCTAAAAGATAAAAGACGTCCGCACTCCGCAGTGCTAGTATTGAGCGATGAGACAGTGCTATGTTCGAATCCTGTAAGCCTTGCTTAACACATGTCCATGTCCGTCGATAAAAATTAGACAAAAAATATTTCCATGATGACATGGAGCTTGACTCAGTCAGTAAGTATCTACAGTTGCGCCACTTTGAGAAGGCGGCACGATATGAAAACCTTCTTGTCGTGGCCACCGGTAATTACACCCCCGATTCTGTGGACCCAATGGTAAACAGTCGACGTCTTTTTTTGTTTTTGTTTTATTGTTTATATGGGTGGACGAGCAGCCCATCTGGTGTTAAGTGGTTACTGGAGCTCATAGACATCCACAAACGTAAATGCGTCACCCACCTTGAGATATAAGTTCTAAGGTCTCAGTATAGTTATAACGGCTGCCCCACTCTTCAAACCGAAACGCATTATTGCTTCACGGCAGAAATAGGCGGGGTGGTGGTACCTACCCGCGCGGACTCACAAGAGGTCCTACCACCAGTAATTACGCAAATTATAATTTTGCGGGTTTGATTTTTATGACACGATGTTATTCCTTCACCGTAGAAGTCAATCGTGAACATTTGTTGAGTACGTATTTGATTAGAAAAATTGGTATCCGCCCGAGATTCGAACACCGGTGCATCATTCAATACGAATGGACTGGACGTCTTATACTTTAGGCCACGGCGACTTCACCCTAACACGACGACGACGACGTCGCCCTAAACGACGTCATTACGGATCCTCCCGATCCACTAACGGTGCTTTTAGGTACCTCAAGCACCGGTCACCGTCCTCGTTGAACCCGTCGCTTGCGACGAAGGGCTCGACGAGCCCGGCGTATCGGATCGGACCGGATCGGAAACGCGACCCACTGAGAAGATCTGGCGAGAAACTCAGTGGACTGTGTCTATGGGTTAATTTACTCGTCGAGCCCTAAGACAGTTATAGAAAGAAACCCGTAAGGAAAATCAAATCATATATTTTGCCTCGACGATTTATTTAAATAGGATTAATCTACGAAAATTAACTCAGTTGTGACGCAATATAATATATGTATATATTAATTTATTAACAATGTTCGTTTTCTCATTAAAAAAAATCCTTTTTAATTGATTCGTACAGGTTCAGAAGTACAGCGCAGAACGTAAGTGGGTCAAGTGTAACCGCACTGTATTATCACATATGAACACCGCGATCGTGAAGCACAAAAAAAAGTAACGCAGAGCATCCAGAAGGAAAAAATGTGTCTTCTTTTAAAATACGTAAAAGATCACGCACGGCTTAGCTAACGCTTTTGGACGAGGAATGTTTAAACAAATGACAAACTAGGTTAGGCACGTCCTGGCTCCATATTGATACAGTAATAATTGTTGGTATTGTACATTGCTATATGCCTAATTACAATTTTAAGAATCTTGTTTAAGTTAAAAATAGTTTACGCTCAATTGTTTTTCTCAAACATTTCAATAGGATTTCATAGCACAAGACAGACAAAAATGGGCATCTTTGGAGGATGTCTTTACCCAAATCGGAATTTCTTGTTAATTTATAATTGTTTTAATACACGTACTAACCTAATTGAAGCTGACTTGCTAATAAAAGTCAAATTTCTTGTTTAATGTCTTATATCAACCTAAGATTGTAAAACAAGAAATAAAAAGGCTTATTATTTTTATTATTCAATAAGACTTTTAGTGTATGTTTAGTGTGTGTTGATGGATTAGTGTAAAATAAGCGTATAAAAAGTGATTTATTTATTTATTTTTACTTATACACTAAAATTAAAATATAATTTAGTCCGAACGGTAGGTACTTTATGTTACTACTAAAACTTCTATTTCATGTCTTAAGATGGGCGAAGGCATTTAAGCTGTTATGTTAGCAAGCTTAATTCATATTTCCATTATAAAAACTAACCCCTCATGCTTCAATTCGAATGTTCTCAATGCTACTTTTAAATTTCCTGTACTCGAAGATCGAGTCGGTACAAAATTGACCTTTCGTCAGTAGCCCGGGGTGATCGGAACTCGTGTGACCGTGTGTGTCCTTTTAAATTCTATAACTCATATTCGACTAGTTTTATCTTCGTTGCGAAATGTCGAACGATATTTTTTGATAAGTTTTAAATTTTTATTTTAACACGCTTATAAATAAGGACTATGTTCCTCTATTGCAGTGGTTCCCAAACTTATTTTGTCTACTGCCCACTTTGAGAATAAAAAACTTAAAAACACCTGATAGCGAGAGCTCAGTCGGTGTCTAAGAGTCCTCCTAGATGAAATTACAAATCGCCTCCCAAGCCTCTACACAACGCCCCCTTTTTTTTCTGGGTCTATTGCCGCCCCCCATTAAGGCTGCATCGCCCACAAGGGGGCGTTATCGTCCGCTTTGGGAAAGGCTGCTCTATTGTATCCTGTGTGCTTAGTGCGAGTTTTTTAACTTCTCGATCGCGTAAAAGTTAACTCACATTTGTGTGGAGCATTTTTTTGAAGTTATACTTATTTAGGCGCGGTATGAAAAATTGATGAGAGTGAAATTTTACGATGCGCGCGCACCGTGACACAAAATTAACAGAATGAAGTTGCCCACTAAATCGCTCATTACAATACGACCGACGTAGCTTGGCGAATAGCCGCAGGTGAACTTTCCGAACCGTACCGAGAATTACCGAATTTATACGATGTCAAGAAAAGGGGTGTCCATTAAGCGTATTTGAGGATGCTGTTTAATCGATTTTTTTTCAAATTGATTAAAATTTAAATAAAAAAAAAAAAAAATTAAGTATAGCTTCTTAAGCGCGTACATAAGTAAACGCACCCTTTTTTATTGCCATATAGCCCATAACCCCATATGCATACGGCCCACCTGATGGTGAGTGGTTACCGTCGCTCATGGACGTCAGCAATGCCAGGGGCAGAGCCAAGCCGCTGCCGAGTTGGAACAACACCACTACGTTTGCCGCTAGGGGTGCTGTACCAACTGCATAGGGTAGGTATCACAAAGCTGTAATTCGTTTTGGTTTGAAGGTTGGAACAGCCGTTGTTCTATAAGACTGAGACTTAGAAATCATAGCTCAAGATGAGCCTTTACGTTGATGATCTCTTCGGGATTCGGTAACCACTTAACACTAGATGGGTCTTTCTTCCTGCTCTCATGTTTTTTTTTGTTTTTTTTTATTGCTTTGATGGGTGGATGAGCTCGCAGCCCACCTGGTGTTAAGTGGTTACTGGAGCCCATAGACATCCACAACGTAAATGCGCCACCCACCCTGAGATATAAGTTCTAAGGTCTCAAGTATAGTTACAACGGCTGCCCCACCCTTCAAACCGAAACGCATTACTGCTTCACGGCAGAAACAGGCGGGGCAGTGGTACCTACCCGTGCGGACTCACAAGAGATCCTACCACCAGTAATTACGCAAATTATAATTTTGCGGGTTTGATTTTTATTGCACGATGTTGTTCCTTAAGCGTGGAAGTCAATCGTGAACATTTGTTGAGTACGTATTTCATTAGAAAAATTGGTACCCGCCAGCGAGATTCGAACACCAGTGCATCGCTCGATACGAAAGCACTGGACGTCTTATCTTTTAGGTCACGACGACTTCAATGTCACGGCAGGTCGTAAAGTAGCTAAAATTAAACGAAGTAACAATTTATTTAGACATTGCGTCAACCCTAATGGTGCTGCAAAGTTAAATGAATAGAATTATCAGGTGTGGAGCGTTTAAGACTTATTTTAAAATGATAAATATTGTTTGTTGATTGTTTACTGCCCTAATTCGTTTGTTTATACGAAGTCGGCAACACGTTAGCATGTAAGTTGCAATTAAACAACATTAGAACTAAACGGATGTGACACGCGAACTATACTTAGGGTTGCCAGTTTGCATTTATCGATTACCTAAGTGGGTTGAATTTATTTTTTTTCTTTTTTGTGATCGAAGTAAAAGAAGGAGGTTATCAAATTGAATTCGATGATTCTTTTTTTTAATTTGAATACTGATGTATCTCGTTGATGACTTATTATTTAAATCTTATCATTAGTTTTTGAGTTAGTCGTAATTATTGATATTAAGTTGACTCCGACTAAGTTCATGACAGAATAATAATGAAATCATTTCCATGGGTAAAATGTTATTTGGTTTAACCGATATTTCGCTTAATACGCGACTTTTATCTTTGTAAAGGTTCGTTTAGTTCGTATTAGCATCGACAATTTGATGTTTTTAACTGAAGTTCAATTAAGTCTACAACATTCAAATAGCTGAAGAAGTTTTTTTGTTATGATATTTTTTCCAAATTTTAACGTTTAAATGGATCCTCTGTAAAGTTGCAAAAATGTCTTTTTTTTTATTGCTTAGATGGATGGACGAGCTCACAGCTCACCTGGTGTTAAGTGGTTACTGGAGCCCATAGACATCTACAACGTAAATGCGCCACCCACCTTGAGATATCAGTTCTAAGATCTCAGTATAGTTACAACGGCAGCCCTACCCTTCAGACCGAAACGCATTACTGCTTTACGGCAGATATAGGCGGGGCGGTGGTACCTACCCGTGCGGACTCCCAAGAGGTCCTACCAACAGTGTTTACGCAAATTATAATATTGCGGGTTTTATTTTTATTACACGATGTTATTATTCCTTCACCGTGGAAGTCAATCGTGAACATTTGTTGAGTGTCGCTTAAGCTTTTCGCCCCTCGATTTATTTATTGTCTTTCACACAGATTTAGATTATTACAGGTATATATATAACAGAAGAAAAAGGCAAAAAAAAAACTAAATTTTTATTGCTAAGTTGATTTTTCATATTTTCTTTTTAACTTCAAAGATGTGTATGATATATATTTTATTATTCCGGCAACCTTACGTCTAGAGTAGCAGCCGTCGACATAGATATGTGATATATTCAATACAAGCGGCCCACTCCGGCTCCGCTCGGGTCTTTAACAAAAATTTCAACGATATTTGACGTTGTTTTATTTTTTTAAATAAAAGAATACTTATAGCGGCATAACTATAATAGTTAGTCATATGCTGTCGCGACACTTTTTGCAAATAATAATGTGTTCTACAGTCGTAGTAAATTATTTTATTTTATCATCAATAGTTTTCGCTGGGCACGCGATGTTAAGAATATTTTAGGTAAATTTTTTTACACCTTGGGTTACATTACTGGAGTTTTAGTGTGGATCCCTAATTTTTTTCAACTATGTCACTGTGTCACGGGAATAGTGTAGCTTCCAAACAGCGAAAGAATTTTTCAAATCGGTTCAATAGTTTCGGAGCTTATTCAATACAAACAAACAAAGAAATCTTTCCTCTTTATAATACTAAGTACCATTAACAGTTCGATGTTTTTAACTGAACTTTAATTAAGTTTACCGCATTCAAATAATTGAAGAACGTTTTTTTCGTTACGATAATCTTTCCAAATTATAAATTTTAAATGGCTCTCCCTCCTGTAATGTTACAAAAATTTCATTTAAACCCAATAGCTCTTCATCCCTCGATATAATGAAAATAAACTCAAGATTAAATCGTAATAGTAGTTTGAATTATATTGAGACTTAATTCTAAATGAAGTCCTTTTTAAGCTATTGCATAGGTTTTATCGCGGGCCTTGAGCGCGGCGACCGAATCATGAAATTCCGTAACGAAAAAAACCTGACACCCCTTACTCCGCCTACCATGTAGCTCGCGTTCAACACTTTCACACGTTGCGCTTGTGTAGTGTTTGTGAATAAGCACGTGGCGTGACGTCACATTAGATGCGCATCATGAAAAGTCTGCCCATCTCTCTCTCGCGCGGTCTAACTTAAGAGTGTGAAGGGGACAGTTAAGATTTTGCTTTTATTCATGTTTAATATAACGTGGTCTTGTTTTATTATTGTTTTAATATTAAATTATCATTGTCTAATTATAATTGCATAAGTTGATAAAAAATGCTATGCAATAACTTTACCGCGGCAGTTCCCGAGTGCCACACGTTTTTTTTCTTCTTTTTTTTATGATTGAAAGATTACTGGTGGCCCGGAGGCCTTTCCAGTTTCACCAGGACATGTGGGCGAGCAAAGGCTCAGCCAGGAGGGGTGGGATTTGTTAACAACTGCCCGAGCGCCTCCGAAGGAGACCTAACAATTCAAGAGCAATTGCTTCGCGAATGAATCTACTACCGGATCGGAATCGCGACCCGCTGAGAAGATCCGGCGAGAAACTCAGCGGGCTGATGCATGGGTTAGGTTGCACGTCGACCTGTTTGTCGAGTTCGACGAGTACGGTTACCGTAATGAAGTCCTAGAGCAATAGATCGTGCTGAATTTAAAGCATCTCTTTTCGAAATCACTTGAAGAAACAACCAAAGTTATTTAGAGTAAATATGGTAACATCGCAGACGACAAAGATTATATTAAGCGCAACAAAATGAATGAAACATCATAATTCTATAATAAATATCCGGATGTTTACTAACATCTCGTTACGAACATCGCCGCATCCGCCTTGACATGTTTGGTCCCATGCCAGGTTCAAGATAGTTTACATTGTGTTTATTACATTTAGTTTTAATGTTATGTTACTGGAATATGCACTGCAATTCGTACGTAATTTACGTAGGCCACAACGTGTATTTGTTTTAGAGCATAAACTAGTGGTTATACGGCATCTTGGCTTCTTCCAAAACTTATTTAGGTCTTTGGGTAGGATTTTAATAGAACATTTTTACATTCCATAGTTTCAAATCTCGTTTCATTCAATTTCATCGCGTAAGTAATGAATTATAGTTATTGCAGATAGTTAAATTTCTTTTCATTTCGCTCTAATTCGCTTTTAATAGAGAAAAGTAATTGAAGATTTGGCTAAAAGACTAGAATCTAAGTCCTCAAAATATAGAAAAAGGAAATCAAGTTACGTTCGACACTAGTTTTTTGTGTAGGCAATTAATTAAAGATTTTGATAAACTCAACACTGGCAACAATGGCATCTCCAAGAAGCCAATTGTCACATTTAAAAAAATCTTCTTTTGGCTCGCCAATCACCTGTCTTCGTTTTCGAGAATTTTAAAGCATTAAATTGTGACATTAAAATAGTTTGAGCTTTGTATCAAAATTAATTCTATAACCTGTAGCTTAATAATGATAAATAAAGTTACAATGTTAGTGCGGGGCGCGCCTTATTGTCGCACGTATTACGACACGCACTATACACACGGCTTGCACAACTAGGGTCGCTACACACGCGCTTTGCTAGGGTCGCCGTGGATTATCGATGAACGAGTTTTATCGTGAGCAATTTATATCAAGATCCACAGCGAATATCGCCGATAATTTTTAACCATTTGTCGCCGTTTTAATTCCAATTACAATGCTAAAGATAACTTTTTTTTTTTGTAGACAGACGAACATACACACACGCCCACATGGTGGTGAGTGGCTACCGTCGCCCATGGACATGAGCAATGCCAGAGGCAGAGCCAAGCCGCTGCCTATCGTAACTTTTAGAAAAACCCATATTCACGACCAACTCAAAGACATATCGTATAGGAGATACGACAATTTTTAAAATAATCTCTCGATTTATAGATTCAGAACAAGACCTGATGTGTTGAGAGTGGAATAACCCTTATAAAATCCGAGTTGGGACTACGAATTTGTCTCTGGGGTCGGTAACAGCCGAAAACTAAGACTCTAAGGTCGTTAACTCGACTGTAGCTATAAAAACGGACTGATCTATTTTTTATTGCATAGATAGGTGGACGAGCTCACAGCCCACCTGGTATTAAGTGGTTACCGGAGCCCATGGACATCTATCTACAACGTAAATGCGCCACCCACCTTGAGATATAAGTTCTAAGGTCTCAGTATAGTTACAACGGCTGCCCCGCCCTTCAAACCGAAACGCATTACTGCTTCACGGCAGAAATAGGCAGAGTGGTGGTACCCGTGCGGACTCACAAGAGGTCCTACCACCAGTTTGTCGACAGCAGGTTTAAAGTTTATCGATAGTCGATAGACATAATCTATGTTCGTTTCCCATCACTACAGTTCTCTGTGCCGTGTAGGGCGCGGCTGCTCGCCTTGCGCGCACACATGCTGTGTCAAACGTTTTGACTGGTAGGGTATGTAAGAGAACAACGAGAAAGTTGATTCAAATCGGTTTATTACTGGTGGTAGGACCTCTTGTGAGTCCGCACGGGTAGGTGCCGCCTACGTCGCCTAATGGAGTAATGCGTTTCGGTTTGAAGGGTGGGGCAGCCGTTGTAACTATACTGAGACCCTCCACGGTGTTTCCCGAGCGCTATGACATGTCCTTCTTCAAACGAGGCTTGCGGAGAGTATTAAGCGGTAGGCAGCGGCTTGGCTCTGCCCCTGGCATTGCTGAAGTCCATGGGCGACGGTAACCACTCACCATCAGGTGGGCCGTATGCCCGTCTGCCTACAAAGGCAATAAAAAAAAAAAAAAACTTATGTCTCAAGGTGGGTGGCGCATGTACACTGTAGATATATATGGGTTTCAGTAACCACTTAACAACAGGGTGGGCTGTGAGCTCGTCCACTCATTTAACCAAAAAAAAACAGTAAAAAGGCCGTAAAAAAGCTAGGTGCGTTGTTCTAGGGTCGATCCAGTCTTCCGGACTCCAAGTCCGAAGCTATCCAAGATAAAATGGCTCGGTAGAAAATGTTCGGGAACCATGAATACGAAGCAAATATCAATTACCTGACGTCTATTAACAGTAAAGTTCGTTGAACTTGGTCGATTACATAATAGTTATTATTTAAACTAGATGACCCGGCAGACTTCGTAGTGCCTCCAATCGATAAATAAAAGACCTAAACTTTTGTATAAAATAAACTTAAAACAAACAAATACACATCAAACAAAAAACAAAATTGTTATTTTTATTTCACTCCGAGAATTTTCATATCTAACTACCGTTTAAGCCTTCTCTGGCCTTCCACAAATAATTCAAGACAAAAATTAGCCAAATCTGTACAGCCGTACTCGAATTTTAGCGAGACTAGCGAACAGCAATTCATTTTTATATATACCTATATAGATAGACTAGCTGACTCGGCAGACTTCGTAGTGCCTCAATCGATAAATAAAAGACCTAAACTTTTGTATAAAAAAATTAAAACAAACAAAAAGAATCTGTCCGACGGGAGACACATCAAACGTAAAACAAAATTGTTATTTTTATTTAATTCCGAGCATTTTCATATTTATCTAGCCTTTAAACCTTCTCTGGACTTCCATGAATAATTCTCTCTTTTTCTCCACCTTATCCCACTATGTGGGGTCGGCACAGCTAATTTTTCTCTTCCATTCTCTTCTATCAGCCGTCATCTCAACACTCACTCCTCTCTCTCTCATATCGTCATTCACACACTCCATCCATGTCTTCTTCGGTCGACCTCTTCCCCCTCTACCTTGCACTACCATTTCCATACATCTCCTAGTCACATGCATCTTCTCTCTACGTGAATGAAACTTCCATGAATAATTCAAGACCAAAATTAGCCAAATCGGTCCAGCCGTTCTCGAGTTTTAGCGAGACTAACGAACATCAATTAATTTGTATATATGTATATAGATATATGGATAGATAGTTAAATAAAAATAATAATAATTAATACTGTTAACCGTACATAGCTCAGCGTAATGTTAGTATATCAAATTTGTGGTAATTCTGCACTCCATCGTGTCGGGAGCCGTTTCAATGTAATTCGTGTCGCGTGTTTAGCATATATTGTCATTTTAATGGCCACGTATGATAATATATTAGCTTCGTTTTATCTATACATATTTACAAATCAATAAAACAAAAGTGGCTGTAATATTAAAATAACTACTATTTATTACATACATATGAATGTACATACGGTACCTAAATCAAAATAACATTTTTATATTTTTTGTCTGTCTGTCTGTTTGTTCTGGCTAATCTCCGGAACGGCTGGACCGACTTTGACGGGACTTTCACTGGCAGATAGCTGATGAAAGTAGTAACTCAGGCTGCTACTATTATTAGGAAAATTCTAAAATAATTATAAAATAAAGTAATGACTTGTTAAATTCCACAGTTAGTATTTAAATTATAATTGTAATAACAGTAAATCGCTAATGCGAATTCTTGTTTTTCTTGTTATTTTCTCAGAAGATGGGCTTGATGTTTCCGCAAAGAGATTACGTATAGCACACTATGGTAATATGCATAATTATTTATCACGTAAGTGTGAAATTACGACAAAGCTAGTATTAGAAGAGTAAGTAGATTGAGACAGGTTTTTGAGTTTTTGTTTATTTATTTTTTAATGCTTAGATGGGTGAACGAGCTCACAGTCCACCTGGCGTTAAGTGGTTGCCGGAGCCCATAGATATCTACAACGTAAATGCGCCACTCGCCTTGAGATATAAGTTCTAAGGTCTCAAGTATAGTTACAACGGCTGCCCCGCCCTTCAAACCGAAACGCATTACTGCTTCACGGCAGAAATAGGCAGAGTGGTGGTGCCTACCCGCGCGGACTCACAAGAGGTCCTACCACCAGTCGTGGCTGCCTAAAGGATAAGACGTCTGATGTACTCGTATGCCAACCTCCCAGTGAGCAAATACTGCAGGCAAGTACCATTTAAAAAAAATTATAATTGCCATAACCTTTGGCTGTCTGTGCTACTGACATTGCTGTTGTCCATGGGCGAATGTATGCGCGTGTATGAGCGTGAGCTCGTCCACCTATCGAAGGAATAAAATAAAATCTTACAAAAATATATTCTAATTGAGTGTTAATTTTAATAAAGATTTTATCATTGAAAGTTCACGATTGTCGTTTAAAAACTTATGTAAACGAGGAGAGCTTTCGTGCGGAGCTTGGTGTTGTAGGGTGACCATTCATTTATAAATTACCATTTTTTTTACCACTACTTACTATTTTTGTAGGCATCAGAAGATAACAGTCGCCGACGCCATTATTATGACGCTTTTAGAAAAATAATAGAAACATAAATACCTACACAAACATAGTTAAGTGTGTAACATATTATCCTATGGCTTTTGACGGATTGTTTTTTTGGTTTAGTTTGGTTTTTGGTAATGGACATAATTAATCTCAATCTTGAGGTGTCAACGATTGTGGTCGTATTTTAATTAAGTCTCCCTCTCTCTTTCTCTCTCTCTTTTTATCTTTCTCTCTCCCTCTCACTTTTGTAGTGCACAGCAATACAGCAGTAGTTGTACTACGAATACAGGCCCACTGAGTTTCTCGCTGGATCTTCTCAGTGGGTCGCGATCCCGATCCGGTGGTAGATTCTGCGAAGCACTGCTCTTGCTAGGGCCAGTGTTAGCAACACCTCCGGTTTGAGCCCCGAAAGCTCACCTACACGCTAGGGTAGGCCTGATATAGCTTGTCCATGCTATCAGCTTAGGTACAAAAAAACTAATAAAGTAGCTTTGATGTCGCCGTGGTTTTAGGATGAGATTCCCAATGTAGTCGTGTTGAGTCGCTTTGATATCACAAATGCCGCCACCCCCCTCGAAATGTGGGGACGTAATCTTAACTCTATGGCATGGCGACTGACCCATCCATCCAAGAGAAACGCGTAAATGCCTCAACATTCAACGAGCAAGGTACCCTAATGTCATTTCGCCATCGATATCCTTCAGGCTGTATCGATTACTACGGTTCCACATCAAACAATTTCATATCTAAAAAGCTTATTGTTGCAAGTCCTGTGTCGTGGCGTGCAACCTCTTTGACAGGACATATGACCTATGGGTGGACTTAACCTAAGAGAGAGATTTGACAGGTGTTATTTAAAAAGAAACAAGTGAAAAGGAACGAAGACGACCGTTCACTGGTAGTGGTGATTTTTCAATGCCCTGCTTTTTACTGGTGGTAGGACCTCTTGTGAGTCCGCACGGGTAGGTACCACCACCCTGCCTATTTCTGCCGTGAAGCAGTAATGCGTTTCGGTTTGAAGGGTGGGGCAGACGCTGTAACTATACTTGAGACCTTAGACCTTATATCTCAAGGTGTGTGGCGCATTTACGTTGTAGATGTCTATGGGCTCCAGTAACCACTTAACGCCAGGTGGGCTGTGAGCTCGTTCACCTATCTAAGCAATAAAAAGAAAAAAAAGACCTAAATAAGACGACAAAGAACGAACCGACCGTTCATCCTGATTTCAATTAGTGATTCCACGAGTTTGGTTTCGTCGGGACAGCTGAGTCAGCTGAGGAGAATCATGGTCACACTACTGAACATATGTGCGCGACAACGCACTGTATCGATGTCAAGGTTGACCGCTTGGCTTTAAATGAAAATGGCTTTTACACTTTTTTGTTATTGGAAAGACGGACTCGTGGTTTTCGATAGTCAAACTCTTAGACGTATCAATTTCGTCAGCATTTCTGTTTAAAGGACTTTTTAGGTGAGTCAAAATTTAAAAGGAAATGTTACAGTGGTTCTAAACATTTTGTAAGATTTGCCAAAAACCAAATATTCGCTAAAGTAAACAAGTTAATACAAAGTAGTAGTTGCGCAAGGTCATTGAAATAAAAAAACACGTTTTTATAGAAGTTTGGTGTTTATTTACCACCCGGGGCCCTCTTATTGTGGAGATGAAAACCCAAGTCAGACAAACGGCCAGACTTCAAGCACTGTTAGTTCATTCTGCGTGAAAAGAAATGTAAAAGCTAAGAATATTTTTTTCAAAACTAGCTGACCCGGCGGACTTCCTAGTGCCTCAATCAATAAATAAAAGACCTAAACTTTTGTATAATTTTTTTATTTATTGCTTGGTTGAGTGGCAAAAAATTGTTATATGTATGTATTTATGTCTATTTATTTATACATATATTTATATGTATATGTGATTGTGTATATTTTATATATATATTTTTTATGTATGTATTTGTAACTTAATATAAATTTCATTGCACCTATCACTATTTACTCTGCACTTTGGTTGACTGGTAGAGAATGCCTTAGGCATTAAGTCCGCCACTGTAAATTTTACATGAAGTGTAATAAATAAATTTAAAAATAATATGCGTTCAAAACGAATAGTGTTGCGTTTTGCCTTTTGGACGGTTTTTACGAGTCTCCGGGTAAAACGGTACCGGTTGCGTTCCTCACATTGTTGGGAGGGAATTGAAGATCCTTCTAGAAACTGGTACACTGAGAGTTCCTCTCATTCCTCTGCCTACGGACAAGAACAAAATGTAACTTGAACATACCTAAAATACAACCGAAGAGTTTATTATGTTGTTTGTAAAATACGTTGATGCTAATTACTGTTTAAAACATCCGCGTTGGAATATTAAATCACTTGTTTTGGTGATTTCGTACTAGTGAATTTAATATTTTTATGTTTTTTCAATACACATTTATCAAAATTATAATTATAAACGTCCCGATAACAATGGGAGATAACAATTTTGTTTACGTTGAATCGTGTTTTTTTGTTACTTTTGCATATTATTATTAATTGGTAATTGAATTGTATTACACATGAGAACTGTTTATTTACTTCCTCTGATGAGTGAGATAAAAGTGTACTTTAATTCCGTTGAAGGCAAATGAAGTTATTTGGTTGAAACTTATGTTTATTCAGTGCTTAGCAACGCGGACCTGTTATTTTTATTGCTTATATGGGTGATATTAATACGTGAAGCAAAAACTTTGTATCCCTTTTTACGAAAATTGCCCGGACGGAGGAGTATGAAATTTTCCACACTTATAGAGAATATAGAGAAGAAGTGCACAATGCTAATATTATTTTTAAATAATGCATAAAAGATACATTAAATCAATAAAGAAAACATTACACACAGTACATACCATGTATTTGACGCACACACGCATGCATACTATTTATTGTCAAACTTTTGTTCTTGACGTCTGTTGTCAAATTGAGAATAGATTAAATATTGTTTGTCTTTGTTATTATTTTTTATAGTTTATTATAGAAGTATAAAATACAATCATAATGGTGTACAAACTTACAATTCCAATTAATTATAGTCGAATTTCGACTACTGCGGTACCTCTAGTATGGGTGAATAAGCTCACGCTACACCTGATGTTAAATGTGACGGAATCTATAGACATTTAATTGGCGTCACTTAACATTATCATCATCATTATCCTGCCCTTCTCCCAGTCACCTGGGGTTGGCGCAACATATTTTCTCCTTCCATACTCTTCTATCATATACCATTTCTTGGCTCACTCCCTTCTTACCCATATCATCTTTCACGCAATCCATCCATTTCTTCTTAGGTCTACCTCTTCTTCTATATCCTTCCACATTCATAGTTAACACTCTCTTACCAACCTCATTTTCATTTCGTCTCATCACATGTCCATACCATCCCAAACGCGCACTTCTCAGCTTCTCTGTCACAGGTGCCACTTTCAGACTCCCTGTAACATATTCATTCCATATTCTATCCATTCTCGTTACTCCACACATCCATCGCAGCATTCGCATCTCTGCTGCATGCAATCGCCTTTCATCCGCCACCTTAGTCGTCCCACAAGCTGATCCATACAAGACGGCAGGCCTTATTAAGGTTTTATATATCTTCCCTTTTAGGGGAAGAGGAATGTGTGAGTCACATGTAGTGATCGTGACCTGCCGCCATTTCGTCCATCCTGCGTCAATTCTGTGCCTCACAGTACGATCCAGTTCCCCATTGCATTGGATAACAGACCCTAATGCACCCAACATCAGTACGAAATATCAATTGTTGGCAGAGTGGTCATGCTTTTAGTAAAGAGTTTTACATGCTGGCACACCTTCGACTGCGCGTCTGGTGCTTGATTGTAGAGGGCAATCCATTCCAGGTTTGACCTGGTCAGTCTATCTTACGGGACAAGAAGTAGATGGGAGTTGCATCGTCCGATATGAGTATACAGACTGTTTTATCCTTTGGAACCACGACGACTTCAAACTTATTTATTTAATCTATTATAAAAGATAGTGTAAGTTGATGTACATAATAATATGTGCGTATTGTGTTGCTTTTGTTTTTTTGTAACTTAAATTTCTAAATTTCTCTTCTCTGTTCACTTTCTACTTATATGTGATTTTGATTGTGGAAACATATTTGGTTATTGTTTTAGCTTTTTATTTAAATATTATATGTTTGTAGAGTACTGTTTGTTTCCCAAATAAATAAATAATTTAAAACGTAATATAGTGAATGAGCATGATTCAGATATTTATTTGATTTAGTGGAAATTTTAGTCAAATTCAATCTAACTATAAATTTAGCATTCGATCTACTTCTGAATAGCGCTTTTGTTGTGAGCGCGTGTGAAAATCTGGGCTGAATTTAGTAACAGCATGTTTTGCAGATGAAGCCGACCAATGGTATCGGCCTCAAGCGGGGTCATGTGACAGAAGAGATGCACAAGGAGATAATTGCGTATACTAGCTCGAACAACATTCTATCTTTATATCAGCCCATAGATGTCCATTGTTGGACAGAAGCCTCCCTCAAGCCTCGCCACAACGACTGGCCCTGTGCTGCTTTCATCCAGTGACTTTCCGCCACCTTCAATAGGTTATCGTTCCACCACCCACGTCTTCCGGTACGCGGGCTCTAGAACTTTCTGCGCTAGAAGCACTTCAACCTCGCAATCGTTTGAGCTAGCGAGTTGTTTGACGAGCTCACAGCCCACCTGATGTTAAGTGGTTACTGGAACCCATAGACATCTACAACGTAAATGCGCCACCCATCTTGAGATATAAGTTCTAAGACCTCAAGTATAGTTACAATAGCTGCCCCTCTTCAAACCGAAACGCATTTCTGCTTCACGGCAGAAATAGGCAGGGTGGTGGTACCTATCCGCGCGGACTCACAAGAGGTCCTACCTTCAGTAAAAAAGCAGGAAATCAGCTTTATCCATTGCTCTATGGCTGACCTTAAGCTTTCCGATAAGGTTCATTGTTAGCGGCCAGGTCTCATTTTCGTAAGTCATCACAAAAAAGATTATGAAAATCTATTCTTTATATAAATACTAGCTGACCCGGCAGACTTCGTAGTGCCTCAATCGATAAATAAAAGACCTAAACTTTTGTATGAAATAAACTTAAAACAAACAAAAGGAATCCGTTCGACGGGGGACAAATCAAAGCAAAAACAAAATTGATATTTTTATTTAATTCCGAGCATTTTCATATTTATCTACCTTTTAAACCTTCTCTGGACTTACACAAATAATTCAAGACCAAAATTAGCCAAATCAGTCCAGCCGTTCTCGAGTTTTAGCGAGACTAACGAACAGCAATCTATACTAATCTAATATATAAAATTCTCGTGTCACAGTTTTCGTAGCCATACTCCTCCAAAACGGCTTGACCGATTTTGATGAAATTTTTTGTGCTTATCCGGTATCTATGAGAATCGGCCAACATCTATTTTTCATCCCCCTAAATGTTAGGGGTAGTCCATCCCTAAATATTTTTTTTTAATTTTTAGACAAAATTTTAATTTCTATTTTGTTATGATACAACATACAAAAATACATACAATCCTCAATTTTCACCCTTCTACGATCAACCCTTATTTTTTATTTGCTAATTAAAAACTTTAAAATTTTTTGCGAGAATTTTGTTTTTATTTTGTCATGACGTAGAATAAAAAAATTCATATTACTCTGAAATTTTCACCCCTCTACGATCAACCCCTATTTTTTATTTGTTAATTATAAACTTAAATTTTTTGGGCAAAATTCTCATTTTTATTTTTATTTTATCATGAATTAAAATAAAAAATCTGATGTTACTCTCAATTTTTCATCCCTCTATGATCAACCCCTATTTTTTATTTGTTAATTATAAACTTAAATTTTTTGGGCAAGTTTTTTATTTTGTTTTGCCATGACTTAAAATAAATAAAAACATATTACTCTAAATTTTCACTCTTATACGTTCAACCCCTATTTTTCCATCCCGATTAATATTTTTTTATTCTATGCACAGATCCGCAATAAGGTTGCAAGATGGCAATCAAATATTATAATTGTAGTACGATAAATTATTATTCAGAGTTTATAATTTCAAGTTATTTTAATTAAATTCGTTCTTTTTTTAAATTGAATTTGATCTCCCGCCCTCGCCGGTCGACTACTGATCAACTATCAATCGATCAGCTATCCCCGCCAGGTATCACCACTCATCCAGCAAACATCACGTAGTAGGGATGAGGACGAAGCCGGTCTCCTGTCTTACTTACTCACTATACATCATAGATTATACACTTAATATATTTGAGAGCATTTACTATACATTTTTCAGCCATGTTTTTTTGGTTTTATTTGTGTATCAATAGTATGTTCAGTAGGTCTGAGAATCGGCTACTATCTGTGCAAGCGGCTCTGCACGCGTTTTACGCAAGAGCATCCGGGTGATGGAAGGCCGGCTATCCTCGACCCACGCTGGTTCTGACCCAGCGGGGTATTTCGTAGGATAACCAATTCAAACCGGCGCCATCTAGGCGGGCTTCGGACAGCCTGCCGACCGAGAGGGCTGGTGGTCGTGGCGCCGACGATCGCTGGCCCGGCGTCCCGAGGGGGAGGGTGATGGGAGAGATGTGCTCCGCACTAAACGCTTCACTCTCCTCCCCTTGCCTTTTCATGAGTTCTGTCTCATGAGCGACAGGAGGTTTTAGTCGGTTCGACTCCGACATGCCCCACCCTCCATCCCCAGTGGAGGGTGGGAGTCCGGCGATTTCCTCCTGACAAAAAAAAAAAAAAAACTATCTATTTTTCATACCCCTAAGTGAAAAGGGTTGTCCACCCCAAACATTTATTTTTTATTTTTATTTTTTGGATATTTTTTTTTGTTTATAATGAGGTATTATGTGGTTAAATGAGGTTTTTTTTCTACAGTAGAATTTCCCTAGAAATCTTATTTAAGGCAACACAACGTTTGCCGGGTCAGCTAGTATAATATAATATTATAAAGAGGAAAGATTTGTTAGTTTGTTTGTTTCGAATAGGCTCCGAAACTACTGGACCGATTTGAAAAATTCTTTTTCCATTAGAAGCCGACATTGTCCCTGATGAACATAGGCTACTTTTAAAAAAAAAAAATTATTTTATTTTTTTGGTTTCATGTGTGTTTTAATGTTTCCGAAGCGAAGCGGGGGCGGGTCGCTAGTATATATAGATAACAGATGAAGTCAGAACCCGTGATACGATTACATTAGCAACAGTTGTCACGATGATATTCCCACTCTCGTAATCAACTGAGCAATTACAAGCTATGGTCTTCAACTATAGCTCCTGACAAGGCGAATCTTTTACCAACGCAGAACTGTCAAATCCTACGCAGAAGCGATTAACGGATTCAGCTGTTATTAACTTGATACCAGTCGATGTAATAAAACATCGCATCACATTCAAAGAATCCATCTTAGGACGTCATTTTCACGGATTAAGAAACGTCAGATTGAAATTAATGCACGCATTTTTACAATTAACATAATTGTTTTCTAAATTAATCCATACAGTTCTTTGAACTTATAGAAAAAATATATTTTCTAATTTTTAGTTTAGCTAGCTTTGCGTGTTTTTTTTTTTAAAGTATGTTTTTTAAACCATTCTTTATTTGATTAATTATCACCCACACATATTGACTATTTAGACCGTACCGATACCGATCTTTAACGTGATCTGATAAATAAAAAACCAGACAAACAGATCAACTGATATTTAAAAAATGCCAATACAGTTCAAACTTCGTCGTGTAGGTTATTACGTAAGGCTAGACCACGATATATCGGCGGCCGGTAATACTGGTATCAAAAGTGGAGCGTTTTTTTTTGCAAGACTCGTTTGATCTTACCCGTTCTAATGTGTGTGTGTCAATGTTTGTTTTGTGTAACAGAATTTCCATAAACAGTTTCAAGTATTCAGTATCGAGCAAGATCGAGGGACTGCTGATCAATAAGCCTTTGTAGTAGGCACTTGGAAGGAGAAAAGAAAAAAATATATATATAATGGTATAAAATGTATATAATGATAGTTATGTGTTAGATTTTTTAAGTTACTAACATAGATTATAAGTAATTATTACTAACAAAATATTATGGTTTTTAAAAAAAAATAACTGAAATAAAGCATTAATAATAATAATAATAATAATAATAATGACGGGAAAGTGGTGTGGTTGTTCACATTGATTTTTTTCATAGACACGACGAGAGCACCTTTTACGATTTTGACAGTAAATAAATAATCAGAGGTCATCACACGCGGTCGTCTGGGCTCTAACTAGGGTTGCCTGTGCTATGAAAACCAAGGACTGATGTATCTTTTTGAAGTCGTCGTGGCCTAAAGGATAAGACGTCCGGTGCGTTTGTGTTCGAATCCCGCAGGCGGGTACCAATTTCTCTAATGAAATACGTACTTACAAATGTTCACGATTGACTTCCACGGTGAAGGAACAACATCGTGTAATAAAAATCAAACCCACAAAATTATAATTTGCGTAATTACTGGTGGTAGGACCTCTTGTGAGTCCGCACGGGTAGGTACCACTACCCTGCTTATTTCTGCCGTGAAGCAGTAATGCGTTTCGGGTTGAAGGGTGGGGCAGCCGTTGTGACTATACTTGAGACCTTAGAACTGATATCTCAAGGTGGGTGGCGCATGTACGTCGTAGATGTCTATGGGCTCCAGTAACCACTTAACACCAGGTGGGCTGTGAGATCGTCCACCGATCCAAGCAATAAAAAACAAAAAAAATGCCTCCTGGGAAGAAAACTTTTTATCACGTAGAAAATTGACCAAATCACGAAAATAATGGTAGTCCGTTGGTGCAAGGTCTGTCGAATACGGAGGGTGACGAATGGTTTCTAATTGCGAACGAAGTCGATAATCGATTGTTGCATTTTTTTTAAAAGAAGAACCTCATAGGTACCATTTGAAAAAAGTTTCACTCAAAAATCTCAAACCATGAAAGTTCTACGTCAATTCGAAGTACCTATTACAATAAAACGGCAATTTTATTATTTAACCCCTATTATTATAAATTGCATAGAGCATGTTTTCGCAAAGTTGTAGCATCTTAGTCTACCTTAGTTCTGGTGGGTCGAGAAAGACTTACCATGCACTGGTGGGAATATTGTTGGAGCATTTCGATCCGCCGGCGCATTACATGGAGATTTATGATTTTACATACCACAGCCAAGGTGTTAATGTATCCGTGGCTTAATACACGGAAAGGCTGACGACTTTAAGTGCCCAATTCCCGTGGCTGATTTGATTAAAAAAAAAAAAAAACCGTATTGCGACACGCGATATGAAACTCAATATGTTACATAAGGCTATTGTATGCAAAATATTTTCGACCGACTTACAATGCTTCTGATATCATAAATCCTACTTAATATCTTAGCTTGGCCTTTATTAATATACAGAGTGTGCATCCCGGATTCGAGCGCATTAAAATTTAAATTGTTTTTATTTATTTATTAACACGTATTTTAAGTGCCAATTGTCTGGTTTGGTATCTATATATTAATACGTGAAGCAAAAACTTTGTATCCCTTTTTACGAAAATTGCGGGGACGGAGGAGTATCCACAGATTCGGTAGAATCTGGCGCCAAGTTCCGTTCAAAAATCCCGTTGTAAACGGAGCGCCAGACTACCGACTGTGTTTACTGTAAGCAGAACGGTTTTTTGAGATTGCGAAATTTTATTTAATTCTACGGTACTTCTGGTTCCTAAATTGTACATTACATCAATCACTCACAACTTTATTTTACTGATTTTAACTAGTTATATCAATTACAACAATTAATCTACTTGAAATTATTAATTTTATAACCACAAACTATAGCTCGCTCAAAAATTTCGATCCTGACTTTTTTTCGATGTAAAAAGTGACATGCCACAGACTATAAATAATTCGAAAATACATGGTAATCTACGGCCGCCAGGGTGCGCTGGAATTATTCCTACATTTTTAATGGATTTTATGACCTGGTAACTGAGACCTTTAAGTCATGTCTTATTTTAATTTATATTCATATTTTTATGAAAAATGATATTAAGGAGTGAAATGAAATGAAGATGATTAATTTGTGACATTAATCAACTGGGATGAATTTAATTTGGTTTAAATTTGTAAAAGTTGATGTTGATTATTATAAACACTAATTAATTGAGCGTTTCATCAGCTTTTAAGCTGAGTGACTATTTATAATTTATTTTTATTCTATTGTCTATTTTTGTTAAGTAATAAATGAGCAAAAAATAATACTTAACAAAAAGATATGAAATCCGAACAAAAACAGTTTCACTGTAAAAAACTGCGCCAAGTCCACGTTCATAAAACTCATCTCAATACATTTGCACTTTACAAAAAAATAAGACTCATTTCAATAACTTTCATTCTCTACAAAAAGATGTGAAATACAAAAAAATACCAAGAAACCGTCATAATGTTGAAAAAATTAATAAAAATTTGTTGAAAATTTAATAATGAAAACAAATTTTTTTTTATCGTACTTGGCGCGCGTAATCTAAAGGGGTCGAACGCAAAAGTGGTCGATTTGGCATATAATAGCCCATATATAGTGAAAGCTGCTGAAAATTACCGTAGTTCTGTCTCAATTTCTCATAAAACGCTAACAAGAGCGAAAAAGACAACCTGGGTAACTTTTTACAGCTTTCACTGTTTATTAAAGCAAAATGGTTAAAAAACCATTTTGCGAGAAAAATCTCGGGTTGAAATTCTTCCGAAAAAATTTGAGGTACTAAATGACGCGCGCCAAGTGCGATAAAAAAATTTTTGGATTCATTATTAAATTTTCAACAAATTTTTATTAATTTTTTCAACATTATGACGGTTTCTTGGTATTTTTTTGTATTTCACATCTTTTTGTAGAGAATGAAAGTTATTGAAATGAGTCTTATTTTTTTGTAAAGTGCAAATGTATTGAGATGAGTTTTATGAACGTGGACTTGGCGCAGTTTTTTACAGTGAAACTGTTTTTGTTCGGATGAAATTTTCCACACTTATAGAGAATACAGAGAAGAAGTGTACAATGCTAATATTTTTTTAAAATAATGCATAAAAGATACATTAAATCAATAAAGAAAACATTACACACACTACATACCATGTATTTGACGCAACACGCATGCATACTACTTATTGTCAAACTTTTGTTCTTGACGTCTGTGGTCAAATTGAGAATAGATTAAATATTGTTTGTATTGGCGAAATTGTGATTATAGAAGTATAAAATACAATCATATTCTAATAGTGTAAAAACTTACAATTCCAATTAATTATAGTCGAATTTCGACTACTGCGGGACCTCTAGTATAATTTGAATCGAAAACCAACGTTTGACAGTTGATTTGTTTGCGTGAGAATTGATGGCACGTTGACTCATTAGTCAACTGTTTTTTAAAATTGTTCAATCGCGTGCAATGCAATAATATTAGTTAGGAAAAATATTCGATTGTCATTTTGTTTTTAAATCGTGTAATCCGAAATATGCGTGCATTTATTCGTCTAACTCACGGTTTAGTTTAGCACAAGCCGCTTTCTCGAAAATTCTCATAGTTCGAAAACTTTGATCGGATCCGCTTAATAATACCGAACAACAACTGCGGCTACAACTAACATAATAATTATTTCGTTTTCAAATTTACGACATTACCATTAATTACTATTACTACTCCCGCAGTAGTCGAAATTCGACTATAATTAATTTAAATTATAACTTTGAACACTATTATGATTCTATTGTCAAAGACTATTTATTATACTTCTATATTCACAGATTTAGACAAATAATAATAAAGACAAACAATATTTAATCTATTCTCAATTTGACCACAGACTATAAGCAATAAGGAAAGCTTAACAATAAACAAATAGTATGCATGCGTGTGTGTGTCAAACACATGGTAGTGTGTGTAATGAATGTTTTTTTTATTGATTTAATGTATTTTTTATGCATAATTTAAAAAAAATATTAACATTCTGCACTGCTTCTCTATATTCTAAGTGTGGAAAATTTCATACTCCTCCGTCCACGCGATTTTCGTAAAAAGGGATACAAAGTTTTTGTTTCTCGTATTTATTATATATATGCTAATTAATATTGCGTTAAGATTTATCCAAATTGATAGTGAATTTATGTAGAAACAAACAATGTTTTATTAATATTTACGTATTTATGAATGAATCATTGTGTTTTTTTTGTAGTAAATGAATGAGAGAGAATATTAAACGAAGCACCTAATTTTGCATTTAGATTTTATTCACAAACGCGATTCGATGACAAGTAATAAGATGTTTTTATTAAAAATCGCATTGACACAAAATCCACATTTCTCATACTTCTTTTGTATTAATATAAATACTTAAATGATTATGTGTCTGTTTGTTACGTTTTCCCGTCCGATCTGGTTTTTTTTTAAGCCTTTGCATAGCTTTTATCGCGGGTTTTGAGCGTGGCGACTGAATCAAGAAATTCCGTAACGAAAAAAACCTTACACCTTATCTTGTCTCTTATCTATTTAGTGTTTCTTCAAGTTTAAATGTGTAATAACGGTGGTTTATTAACTGTTTAGTATCTGTGAAAGTGCACAAGTGTGGGAAAATGAAACAAAGCCGCTGAACGTAACTTCTCGGGATCCTCCAAAAAGTTCACTGAAAAAGCCTCTCAGTAAATGACCACAATTTTACTGAGATTGTATTTCATATTAATCAATTTCATTTCATTTCATAATTCATTAAAATTAAAATAAGACTTGACCTAAAGGTCTTAGTTACCAGGTCACAAAATCCCTTTAAAAAAAAAACATCTCTCGTCGTGTAATCTCGTCTATAATATCGAAATGTGAATTCAGAGTTGTTTGTTCACACAAGACCAATCCAAAATTTCATACCTATAGCTATACCCACGATCTATCCGAATTGAATGAAGCGATATGAAATTATTTATCATTTCAACTGATTGTTCGATTTAAAAACGTGTCCCTGGCCACCCAAAAACGCATCGCAGGCGTGAATAAGTCATTTCACGGTGCATCTGTAACATATGGTGCGTGACCTTAGGCCGAGTGAAGTCATGGGCAGAAGTCGTGTCACGGGTAATTTATTATGTATGTTTTATTGTAGCCTTTTCAATACCCGGTAAAGGCAAGTTGCGTGTAGTGTATAGGTACGTAGATGAAACTTGATTTTGCTTTTCATTGCGGGTCAGCATGGGCTTGATCTCACACGGGTAGGTACAACCCTGCCTAATTCTGCCGTGAAGCAGTAATGCGTTTTGGTTTGAAATGTTGGGCAGCCGTTGTAACGTAAAACGGAGACTTAGAACTCATGCCTTGAGATGGATGGCAACGAGTATTGATGCAAACTATTTATTTCACTATGCAAATCTACATTACGTTGCAGACACTCAATTTATCAATTCAATATGAGAAAGGCGTGTTTTTTTTTTATTTATTTTTTATTGCCTATCTGGGTGGACGAGCTCACAGCCTACCTGGTGTTAAGTGGTTACTGGAGCCCATAGACTTCTACAACGTAAATGCGCCACCCATAGATCTCACGTATAGTTACAACAGCTGCCCCACCCTTTACCGAAACTCATTACTGCTTCACGGCAGAAATAGGCAGTGCGGTGGTACCTACCCGCGCGGACTCTTAAGAGGTCCTACCACCAGTAAGTGTGTATGTTTAATCTTTTTTTTTTTATATTTCTGCGGTGTTTTCCTGTTTCTTGTTTTTTATTAGACGTGATAACGTCTTAGAAATCGGTGAACACCGGTTGCACGCACGAAAAAGTGTCACGTTCCGTCTGAGGCACGATAGGCCCAAGCGTTGGCTTGTGACACATTTATCTCTCTACTCGCGTGACGTCAGAGCTAACAGTTCGAATAGTTCTGCTACTGACGTTACTGACATAAACCTATCATCCGTAAATCGACTTTACGGACAACTAATTAATTTTTTAATGTCCTTATAGAAAAACTCTGTCAAAATTAACTTATTTCAGATCAGCAGCTTCGTTTTTTTGTTCTGAATCAAACTTTCAGGTAGGACAGGTTGGAAATGTTCACATTTCACTAAATAGCGTATACGGCGTGTGGTTTCCTGTAATTTCGCATTTAAATATATAGATTATACAGTGTGTAGTTTAATGCTGATAATCCACATACGCCATTGACACACAAACAGTGCGTTTCCTGCACACGAACTCCGGAAACGTTACCGGTGAAAGACAAAGTACGGTCAGCATTACATGAATGATTTATTTATTTATTTTTGCACAGTTGATGTTGATTATTTATTTGCCAAATATTTTATTTGAAGGGCGGTGACTTCAAACCGAAACGTATTACTGCTTCACAGCAGAAATAGGCAGGGTAGTGGTATCTTTTCTTACGGACTTACACAATGCCCTACCACCAGTAAAATTGCGTGTCGAAGATGGTAAATATGCGAGAAAGAGGGGGTAGTACCTACCCATGCGAGCTCACTTCTCATCGAACCCGTCTCTTGCGACGAAGGGTTCGGCGAGTAAATTAACCCATAGACACAGTTCACTGAGTCTCTTGCCGGATCTTCTCAGTGGGTCGCGTTTCCGATCCGGTGGTAGATTCTGCGAAGCACTGTTCTTGCCAGTGCTGGCAACACCTCCTGGTTTGATCCCCGAGAGCTCACCTACACGTTAGGGTAATGCTGATATAGCCTGTCTAGGCTATCAGCATAGATAGAAAAAAATACTCAAAATTTCCTTCGGTAAAGTTAAAAGTTCTTGGGATCACGACATTTATTAACGCAGTACGCTAGACGGAAATTGGTATAGGTTAAGCAAGAGATTTCGGTCAGGATTTTAGGAAAAAAAAAAGAGTGTTCACAATACACCCGATCCGTATATTTTGCATTAATTTTTAATTAACTCGTTTTATTTTATCTAGTTTACTTCGGAAAAATGTTTTGCAGACCCTACACTGTCCGTAGTAACCTTCTCAAGCGTCTCATGCAGTGACAGACAGACAAGTACGTTTTCCTATCCAGTTTTAAATACCTGCCTATATACACATGCAATGCCGCGCGAATAGCTCGACATTGACCATTGACATTGGCAGCATTTAATAAAAGTACACCTGTTTATTGTTATTAGTCGTAACTTGAGAAATCCTCGTGTCCGAAAGGATAAAACCTCCAGTGTATCTGGAGCAATCGAAGAGACTGTGCCGGGGTCTAAATCACCCAACTAAAGACCAAATTTTCAAAGAAATTTATTTTTTTGTTGCTTACATGGGTGGACGAGCTCATGGCCCACCTGGTGTTAAGTGGTTACTGGAGCCCATAGACATTTACAACGCAAATGCGCCACCCACCTTGAGATATAAGTTCTAAGTTCTCAGTATAGTTACAACGGCTGCCACACCCTTACGCTTAAACGCATTACTGCTTCACGGCAGAAATAGGCGGGGTGGTGGTACCTATCCGCGCGGATTCACTTAAGCTCCACCCGTAAGCCGATGATCCACTCACACGATATGACCTTTGAGCTAAAAGAAAGTACTTGGCGCAATTCCTTGACAACACACTCGAGCCGCCTTCGATTAAAATTTAAATCGATTTGCATAATAATACGTAATTATAGTATGCAACTAAATTCTATAAATCGTGTGTCGTAATAATACAGTACGCGAGCGCGATATTTAATCTGCATTTTTAATTTACAAGCGGCCCGCTCCGGCTCCGCTCGGGTCTTTTATAAAAATTTCAACGATATTTGACGTGGTTTTATTTTTTTTAATAAAAGAACACTTATTGCGGCATAACATAAAATAATAGTTAGACATATGCTGTCGCGACACTTTTTGTACATATGTAATAATGTGTTCTACAAAGTCTACATTATTTTATTCTATCATCAATAGTTTTCGTAGGTAATTCTTTTACACCTTGGGTTACATTATTAGAGTTTTAGTAACAATCCCTAATTTTTTCCAAAAAAGATTAAGCCTATGTCACTCGGGAATAATGTAGCTTCCAAACAGTGAAAGAATTTTTCAAATCGGTTCAGTAGTTTCGGAGCCTGTTCAATACAAACAAACAAACAAACAAATCTTTCCTCTTTATAATATTAGTATAGATAATCATTGACACTAAATTTTAATGATACGTGTGTGTGCGAAATGTAAAGTTAGAATTATCAGAATCTGTTGAAATAGATTTGTTATTCGACTTCTGCGCGTGCACCATTTCGCAGTCGCTAGAACGATAGTCTCTCCACAGTAACTCGATGTTGAGCGGGGGCTATGTAGGTTTTCCCAGCGACGGAGATCAAGAAGCAAGTCTAAGCATCTCTATATTTATCTTTTAATGAGCAATATATATCTATTTTTTTATTGCTTAGTTGGGTGGACGAGCTCACGGTCCACTTGAAGTTAAGTGACCTTTACAGAATACATAAAGGTTTTTTTGGAAAAATTGCTAGTGGTGGGTTCCCGCGTCCTCGCACAGCGGAATTTCAGAGGCGATTTAGTTCCTCTGGGCTACTGAAGCCCCAGTTCGGGTTACTTGACCGCCGCCCATTACTCGGCGTTATATTTTTACGGCCGGGTAGGTGGTATACCAAGGCCAACCCTCCTCTTTTCTCATCCGGGCTTGGGACCGCAATGACAGAGTTACCGGAGCCCATAGACATCTATAAAGTAAATGCCGCCACTAACCTGGAGACATGAGTTTTAAGGTCTCAATTTTTACAGTACAGCGGCTGCCCCACCCCGGTTTGACCGAAGCGCATTACTGCTTCACGACAGAAATAGACATGTGGTACCTACCCGTGCGGACTCACAATACGTTCTACCACCAATAATTACACAAATTATAATTTTGTGGGTTTGATTTTTATTACACAATGTTAGTCCTTCACCGTGGAAGTCAATCGTGAACATTTGTTAAGTACGTATTTCATTAGAAAAATTGGCACTCGTCTGCGGGATTCGAACACCGTTGCATCCCTACATACGAATGCACCGGACGTTTTATCTTTTAGGCCACGATGTTTTCAATATGGCGACGTATGACCGCAATGAAGCTGTGCTTAAGGCCGTACCCTAGAGTACGAATTGGCGGCGGCGGGTGGGGAAGCCCTTGTAACTATACTTGGGACCTTAGAACCTATATCTCAAGGTGTGTGGCGCATTTACGTTGTAGATGTCTATGGGCTCCAGTAACCACTTAACACCAGGTGGGCTGTGAGCTCGTCCAACCATATAAGCAATTAAAAAAAAAGAGTGATACCGACAAAAAGATGTACCGTCTCAGCTTACTCATGCCACTTAAAACAACTCATCCTCCAATCTGAATGTACGTGCTATTTTTCACATTTAAATTACAGGAAAAACGCATTGTGCCTTTTATAAAACCATTTAATTTCCACACGCGGCATTGAACTTGTCGGCGACGATGTGGAAACAGGAAGTGTATTGCGATAATTTCTTGGTTAATTACGATTATTTATATGTATATAGACTAGCGACCCGCCCTCGCTTCGCTTCGGAAACTTTAAATTTTATTATTCAAATTCAAATTCAAAATCATCTATTTCAACTTAGATGTCAGCATAACACACTTGTTGAATGTCAAAATATAAATAAAATGTTAACTCTACCAGCGGTTCCAAAAAGAGCCACAGTCCTGAGAAGAACCGGCGAAACAAACTCAGCGGGGTTTTTTTTGTTTTTTCTCAAAAAAATTTTTTTTAAATAAGTAAAAATATTTACAATAAACGAAAAAACAAGTCAAAAAATACAATTGATAGCTGAGTCCCGCGATGCTATGTCCCGTCGTACCGCGGGTGACGCCGCGGGGCGAAGCTAGTCTAAAAAAGTAAAGCCTAAGTTACTCCCTATATCATCAGCTATCTATCAGTGAAAGTCCCGTCAAAATCGGTCCAGCCGTTCCAGAGATTAGCCGGAACAAACAGACAGACAGATAGACAGATAAAAATTGTAAAAAATGCTATTTTGGTGCATTTACCGTATATATATTCATATGCATGTAGTAAAAAGCGGTTATTTCAATATTACAAACAGACACTCCAATTTTATTTATATGTATGCTAGAAGATGGTGTAAAAATAGTTTTCTGAACTTGGATCGGACGTGTGAATAGCCTGGCCACGGAAGCGTGAAGATTACAGTTTGATTTAAATAGACTGACTCGTTGGTGTAGTGGTTAGCGGCACTGACTGCTGCGCCAAGGGTCGTGGGTTCGACTCCCACATCAGGCAAATATTCGTGTGATGAACAGGTTTGCTTGCTCTTTGCCTCGGTATCCAGTATCTGTGTATGTATACTTTACTGGTGGTAGGACCTCTTGTGAGTCCGCACGGGTAGGTACCACCACCCTATTGAAGGTTTGAAGGGTGGGGCAGCCGTTGTAACTATACTGAGACCTTAGAACTTGTATCTCAAGTTGGGCGGCGCATTTACGTTGTAGTCCCATAGACAGGCTCCAGTAGACACTTAACACCAGGTGGGCTGTGAGCTCTTCCACATAAGCAATTAAAAAAAATAATACAAACATCTCGTTATCATGGCGTAGAAGTACCGTGTTATAGTTTTGGGGATAATTTTTTTCGTGCTAGATTGGAACCGTGTTGTAAAATACCGTGTTATAGGAGGATTTTGGGGGTTGGTGCTTCCCGCTTCCGTAGGTTTAACCCGCGATTCCCTACAAGTGACCCCTGGGTGGTGCTAAACGGGAGCCGAAAACATAACCGGTGGTAGGACCTAGTCCGACTGGCTGGCGACCACCCTCCAACTAGAGTCCGCCGCCAAATAGCCTAGCTGTGTTCCGGCGTGTGGGTTGGAGAGCCAGTTCTATCCCTTCCCTTTCCCCTTCCTTGTTGGGGTTGAGTCTTGGTGACGCCTGGAACTTGCGGAGCAGACGTGCGTGCGAACTCACGGGGCGTGATTGTTTGACGGGGGTATAGGGAGACCCAGTGAAACGGTACTCGCTGCCGCCCGCCGGTCAGTAGGGGACCTGAACCCGGGTGTCTCTACTAAACTCCGCCCCGGGAAGCTGTCCCGCCAACCGGTGTAAAATCCTGTCGTGCGGTCGTCGTGCCGGAGTCGGAGACCGGAGTGGATCCCGGCGATCGCACGCAGAGTGGACTGGGGGCCCTTCCATGCCCTGCGTCAGTCTCTCACGCAACCCGTGGTCGAGCACGTACTATGTTCCGCGCTTCATTCAGGTGTTGCCTCGATCTCACCTCCAACATCCTACCTCTCCTAATCCTACTCTCCGTAAACTTAAGAATCATGAAGACGACAAAAAAAAAGAAAAGGGTTTCACAGGCGGTCCCCCATTCCACATTTAATGTGGATTTCAGCAATGTCAGGGGCCTACATAGCAACCTTGACGCCGTACACCACCACCTTGAGACGGCGCAGCCTGCCCTGCTTTTTTTAACGGAGACGCAGATATCTGCTCCGGATGATACCTCATACCTTGAATACCCCGGCTACGTATTGGAGCACAACTTCCTGCGTAAAGCCGGGGTGTGCGTATTCGTCCGGGCTGATGTCTGTTGTCGCCGTCTTCGGGGCCTCGAACAACGGGACCTGTCCCTCTTGTGGCTGCGCGTAGATCACGGGGGCCGTAGCCGAATCTACGCGTGCCTGTACAGGTCCCACAGCAGTGATGCAGGTTCAGCTCTGTTTGAGCATGTGCAAGAGGGGACTAACCGCGTGCTTGAGCAGTACCCATCTGCGGAGGTGGTGGTTCTTGGAGACTTTAACGCTCACCACCAAGAGTGGTTGGGGTCCAGAACCACTGACCTCCCGGGTCGGACTACCTACGATTTCGCCTTGGCCTACGGCTTCTCCCAGCTGGTGACACAGCCCACCCGTGTCCCAGATATCGAGGGGCACGAGCCTTCTTTGTTGGACCTTCTGCTGACCACAGATCCGGCCGGATATAGTGTGGTGGTCGACGCTCCGCTTGGATCGTCTGATCACTGCCTTATTCGTGCTGCCGTACCACTCTCTCGTCCTGATCGTCGAACGACGACCAGGTATCGAAGAGTTTGGCGGTATATGTCAGCAGATTGGGATGGATTGCGTGAATTTTACGCATCCTACCCATGGGGGCGGTTCTGCTTTTCCTCTGCTGATCCTGACGTCTGTGCGGACCGTCTTAAAGACGTGGTGCTCCAGGGGATGGAATTGTTTATTCCCTCCTCTGAAGTGCCCGTTGGGGGTCGCAGCAGACCCTGGTATAACAATGCCAGCAGGGATGCTGCACACCTCAAGCGGTCCGCATACGTGGCATGGGATAATGCCAGGAGACGTCGGGATCCTAACATCTCAGGGGAAAGGCGGAAATATAACGCCGCTTCCAGGTCCTACAAGAAGGTAATTGCCAAGGCGAAGTCGGAGCACGTCGCTAGAGTTGGCGAGCGATTGAAGAGCTATCCCTCCGGGAGCCGTGCTTTTTGGTCGCTCGCCAAAGCTGCAGAAGGAAACTTCTGCAGGTCTAGTTTCCCACCACTGCGCAAGTCCGATGACAATCTGGCCCACAGCGCGAAAGAGAAGGCTGACCTTCTGGTCAAACTCTTCGCCTCGAACTCGACTGTGGACGACGGGGGTGCCACACCACCGAACATCCCCCGGTGTGATAGCTCCCTGCCGGATATCTGCTTCACACAGTGTGCAGTCAGGCGGGAGCTCCGACTCCTGGACGTCCATAAGTCGAGTGGGCCAGACGGCATCCCCGCAGTGGTTTTGAAAACGTGCGCCCCTGAGCTGACACCTGCGCTAACGCGTTTGTATCGCCTCTCTTATTGCACTAACAGGGTTCCGTCTTCATGGAAGACCGCCCACGTCCACCCTATGCCCAAGAAGGGTGACCGGTCGGACCCATCGAGCTACAGGCCTATCGCGATAACTTCCTTGCTTTCCAAGGTGATGGAGCGAATTATAAATACACAACTCCTGAAGTATCTTGAAGATCGCCAGCTGATCAGTGACCGACAGTACGGTTTCCGTCACGGTCGCTCAGCTGGCGATCTTCTTGTATACCTTACTCACAGGTGGGCTGAAGCCTTGGAGAGCAAGGGCGAGGCTCTTGCTGTGAGCCTTGATATCGCGAAGGCCTTCGACAGGGTCTGGCATAGGGCACTTCTATCGAAGTTACCATCTTACGGAATCCCCGAGGGTCTCTGCAAGTGGATCGCTAGCTTTTTGGATGGGCGGAGCATCACGGTCGTTGTAGACGGTGACTGTTCTGATACCATGACCATTAACGCTGGCGTTTCACAAGGTTCGGTGCTCTCCCCCACGCTTTTCATCCTGTATATCAATGACATGCTGTCTATTGATGGCATGCATTGCTATGCGGATGATAGCACGGGGGATGCGCGATATATTGGCCATCAGAGTCTCTCTCGGAGCGTGGTGCAAGAGAGACGATCAAAACTTGTGTCTGAAGTGGAGAACTCTCTGGGGCGAGTCTCCGAATGGGGTACGATCCGATAAAGACACAAGTTTGCGCGTTCACTGCGAAGAAGGACCCCTTTGTCATGGCGCCGCAATTCCAAGGAGTATCCCTGCAACCTTCCGAGAGTATCGGGATACTTGGGGTCGACATTTCGAGCGATGTCCAGTTTCGGAGTCATTTGGAAGGCAAAGCCAAGTTGGCGTCCAAAATGCTGGGAGTCCTCAACAGAGCGAAGCGGTACTTCACGCCTGGACAAAGACTTTTGCTTTATAAAGCACAAGTCCGGCCTCGCATGGAGTACTGCTCCCATCTCTGGGCCGGGGCTCCCAAATACCAGCTCCTTCCATTTGACTCCATACAGAGGAGGGCCGTTCGGATTGTCGATAATCCCATTCTCTCGGATCGTTTGGAGCCTCTGGGTCTGCGGAGGGACTTCGGTTCCCTCTGTATTTTGTACCGTATGTTCCATGGGGAGTGCTCTGAGGAATTGTTCGAGATGATACCAGCATCTCGTTTTTACCATCGCACCGCCCGCCACCGGAGTAGAGTTCATCCATACTACCTGGAGCCACTGCGGTCATCCACAGTGCGTTTCCAGAGATCTTTTTTGCCACGTACCATCCGGCTATGGAATGAGCTCCCCTCCACGGTGTTTCCCGAGCGCTATGACATGTCCTTCTTCAAACGAGGCTTATGGAGAGTATTAAGCGGTAGGCAGCGGCTTGGCTCTGCCCCTGGCATTGCTGAAGTCCATGGGCGACGGTAACCACTCACCATCAGGTGGGCCGTATGCCCGTCTGCCTACAAAGGCAATAAAAAAAAAAAGAAAAAAATTTTAACGCTGGGGAATCCATTTACGGATACCCGGTCGAGGTGGGTAAGAGACCGGGTTATGTCGGACTCCGGCGCCTCCAGAGAAGAACAGGGAGAAGAAGAAGACAGGGGTCCTTCTCTTCTCCCAATTCCTGCCGGGATAGGAGGATTACCTACTTGTTTTGGTAAGCCGTAAAAGTTTGTATCTATTTATCAATGTAACAATATCTTTCACGGTATTTTATTACACCGACTTTGAGACATCCGATTAAGCTGGATTTGCATGCACATCAAGAATGACAATAAAACAGTAATTTGCTTTAATTTTCGATTAAAATCTTCACAAAGGAATAAAAATATGAATACGCTTTTTGATTTAGGCATGTCCTTTTTGTTGTTACGCTAAATTCATTTCCAGTCAGAACTTTCTCGAAAAGACAAAGCAATTTTTTGCTTTACTAACAACAAAACCCTTTAGCGACGTCTCACTATTAATAATCAGTGCCCTTGAAAATCGTTCTTCCGCTATCGTTTCCTAGTTCTAGGCAAGTTGTGTGCGAGTTTATTCATACCCTAGGTCACGCGGGAACCTTGATGCGCTCTCCGCATAACGATGTAAGCTATCACGGCAAAACTGTATTAATAGACTGTTTATTCTTGTGTTTTCTTGATAACAAACAGCTTTATTGTAAATTATAATACGTGAACTTTGTATCCCTTTTTACGAAAATTGCGCGGACGGAGGAGTATGAAATTTTCCACACTTATAGAGAATATAGAAAAGAAGTGCACAATGCTAATATTTTTTTAAAATAATGCATAAAAGATACATTAAAATAAAAAAGAAAACATTACACACACTACATACCATGTATTTGACGCACACACGCATGCATAGTGCAATCTATTTATTGTCAAACTTTTGTTCTTGACGTCTGTGGTCAAATTGAGAATAGATTAAATATTGTTTGTCTTTATAATTTTTTTATAGTGTGTATCCTTGGCGAAATTTGTGATTATAGAAGTATAAAATATAATCATATTATAATAGTGTACAAACTTACAATTCCAATTAATTATAGTCGAATTTCGACTACTGCGGGACCTCTAGTTGTAAATTAAACGCGATGCGACTTCCACGAGTCGTTTATAGTTACGTTTTTAACTCGTTATAATTACTTAATATGTTTTTTTTATGATTGAGGGATTACTGGTGGCCCGGAGGCCTTTCCAGTTTCACCAGGACATGTGGGCGAGCAAGGGCTCAGCCAGGAGGGGTGGGATTTGCTAACAGCTGCCCGAGCGCCTCCAAAGGAGACCTAACAACTCAAGAGTAACTGCTTCGCGAACAAATCTACTACTGGACCGAAATCGCGATCCGCTGAGAGCATCCGCCGAGAAATTCTGCGGGCTGATGCTGTGGGTTAAGTTTCACATCGAACTCAACCAGTTCCACGAGTATTGTGACCTATGCCTCCACTGCTGCTACCGATATCTACCAAATGGAATGTGGGTCAATCAGACGAGTGACTGAGGTAGACATTAAGGCGTTGTAATTCTTCCCAAGCGGAGTTCATTCTTTTTTAATACGTTTTTGTTAGCTTCGGACGTTTGTATGTTTGTAATGGAATCTTTGAACATGATTTTGACCCCCTTCAAAACGTCAGATTAACTCGAAATTTGGTATAATTATTAAGGACCGAAGATAATTCAATATTTAAAAAAAATTGAAAAAATTCAATTTCAACTAAAAAATTAAAAATAAATAATAGTTTAAAAAAATCTAACAAACTACGCTTTTATAGAAAATTTTATAGAAAACAAAAAATAGGAAAATAATTTTTAATAAATTTGAATTAAAAATAATGTAAGAAAAAATTATTTTATTGTAAAAAAGCGTGGATTTGCTTTTCAGGATATTATCAAAATAACCCTTCTACTCATATCTGTTATAACTACTCATACCATGCACCCCTCGGTTTTTTTACAATAAAATCATTTTTTCCTACACTATTTTTTATTAAAATTTATTTTCTATTTCTTGTTAGTTATATATTCTATATTTTGTTCTATATTTTGTTAGTTTTTTTAAACTATTATTTATTTCTACCTATACTGGTAACCTCGAGTAGACACGCTCACGGGGCTCAGCTTGACAAATTTGCTAACACTGACCCCAGCAAGGGCAGTGCTCGCTGAATCTACCAGCGCCCTGAAACTGCGATACTTTAAGACAAATATTTTTTGTATGGAAACTAGCGACATCTTGTAGCGGATGCCCCTAAACTTATATGTTATAAGGCATTTAATTATTAAATGACTGAACACAAAAAATAAAAAAATTATATATCATATAAGTCTTTATTTGTTATAGACGAATTGATTAAATTTTATCGATTTGTGGTTTGTGAAAATTTACGAAGTCCTTCATCACTACATAGTATAAAACAAAGTCGCTTTCTCTGTCCCTATACCCCTATGTATGCTTAAATCTTTAAAACTACGCAACGGATTTTGATGCGATTTTTTTAATAGATAGAGTGATTGAAGAGGAAGGTTTTTAAGTATAATAGCATCCATTAAATAGTGGAGAAATCAATAATAAATTATAGTTTCCGAAGCGAAGCGAGGGCGGGTCGTTAGTTAAAAATAAAATATAGGATAGATAACATGTTATGGCCATCTACAGGAGCAATGAGAAACTAATCGAAGCGAAGCCATCTAGTGGCTGACGCCCGTCAGCATTTTTGTTGAGTGCTTGAGTTGCTTATCTATAACTAATTTATGTGTATTATCTATGGAATCTACCTCCGGATCGGAAACGCGACCCACTGAGAAGATCCGGCGAGAAACTCAGCGGGCTGTGAGGGTTGGCGTTTCAGTTGGCAGTACAGTTGCCTCAAGTAAGTATCAAGCCAGGTTTTTTTGGTTGTAATTTAAAAATATCCTAAAAAATAAGCACGTATTTCATATTAAACGATTGACACACTTCGCGTTGCGGTCTCTCGGCCTTCGTTCGGTAACGTTTTATTTGTAAAGAACAAAAAAAAAAGTCGCTGATAATTTGACTCTTAACAACTCGCGTTGTAGCTAATATTTGTTGTTTTACACATTTTTCGTATTTCAATGTTCCTACGTCAGTCAGGCTTCATAAGTCTCGGACAGCTATTCTCAAATGTTTATAGTGACCATAAAAAAATAAAGTATTGGTAATTTTTTTTTTCTGAATATACTTGGATGGATTGTGTGAAGCAGTATTTCCGAGAGAAGGGAGTGTCAGGATTTATTTTTTTTTTTTTTATTGCTTAGATGGGTGGACGAGCTCACAGCCCACCTGGTGTTAAGTGGTTACTGGAGCCCATAGACATCTATAACCTAAATGCGCCACCCACCTTGAGATATAAGTTCTAAGGTCTCAAGTATAGTTACAACGGCTGCCCCACCCTTAAAACCAAAACTCATTATTGCTTCACGGCAGAAATAGGCAGGGCGGCGGTACTACCCGTGCGGACTCACAAGAGGTCCTACCACCAGTAATTACGCAAATTATAATTTTATGGGTTTGATTTTTATTACACGATGTTATTCCTTCACCGTGGATGTCAATCGTGAACATTTGTTGAGTACGTATTTCATTAGAAAAATTGGTACCCGCCTGCGGGATTCGAACACCGATGCATCGCTACATACGAATGCACCGGACGTCTTATCTTTTAGGTCACGACGACTTCAAAGGTTGATATAGTTGCATCAGGCGCTAGAAGCTTGGACAAATTCATAGATACGAAATAACGTGACTTTATTGACCTCAGAATAACTAAGACTGAAATAGTAGCCCCACCTGTGTATAAAGCGAAAATATTTAGCACGAATGATTTAATTCGGCTAATACAATAACAAAGACGAGGCTTTCTACCATCTGCCTACGTAGAATTCTGGAAAACTTTGGCCACATTGTCAGAAATGATGACCGCAGCTTGGAGAAGCTAATGGTGACTGGCAAGGTGGACGGAAGAAGACCACGAGGCGGAGACCCGACTAGATGGCTGACTAGATCCCCACTTCTCTCGACACCACAGTTCACGATGCTCTACACTCGGCGGCAGATAGCGTGGAATGATCCAGAATATACTCTTGTTGCGAGGAGGTGGTCACGACCCTCAGTGTTGAGGAAACCGAAGCGAGAAGAAGAAGAATACGGTTTGGAGATGCGAGTAAATTTTAGTTGTGTTCGTATAGTTTATGATGCAATTAGCGCAGGAAGACGCTACGTGAATATGCTTCCCACGAGGTGGGTCAATTATCTGCTAATGACATTTTTTTTATTGATTAGATTGCAGGATGAGTTCACAGCCCACCTGGTGTTACATGGTTACTGGAGCCCATAATAATCTACAACGTAAATGCGCCACCCACTCTGAGATACAAGTTCTAAGGTCAAGGTATAGTTGCAACGGCTGCCCCAGCCTTCAAGCCGAAACGCATTACTGCTTCACGGCAGAAATAGGCGGGGTGGTGGTACCTACCCGCGCGGACTCACAAAAGGTCCTTCCACCAGTAATATTGCGGTTAGGTTGCGGGAAATCGCTGTATAAGTCTTGGTTGGAAGGGTCATTCTGGCGAAACTTGGCGGAGACCTATGTCCGGCAGTGGACGTTTGTAATGAAGATGGTGCAAGCGTGTTCTTAATCATCACTCGCTATGATGCACTCTCTCATTGTGTACGAAATTAAAACGACATTGTCCTTATTAAAGTTTATTTTTCCTTAAGCAGCTTTCCTTATTTCATTTCAGGGTTGTGTCTTGATGTTTTTAACAAAAAATAATTTAAATAGGCCGTTTATAAAATTGGAATAAAAATAATTTTTCTATTACGTACTAAGATCACTTTATATGTACTAATATATAAAACTACAATGGTTTTTACGGGTGTTCCGTTATAACTACTGAACCGTGCATCCGATTGACTTGAAACTCGGTATCCATGTAGAAAATACATGTACTTAATGGATAGGCTAATATTTATATGAATGTTGAACTCCCTACACTAGTTGCGGGGGCGTTAATGATGAAAATCTTTGTGGGGGTGAGAAATACTAATTTTAAGGTGAGAAATAATAATTTTAAATGCCCAACGAAGCGGACGGGTACAGCTAGTATTTTATGTAATATCATTAGTGAATGCTCCGAGAAATTTTAACACGACCTGTCGGTACATACCCGGTCGTGAACCGCGACCCCGTGACGCCGAGTCACGAGTGTGACGCAGTTAATTTGAAACACATATTAATTTTTATTTTTATTGGCAACACATTAAATAAACATCGATATATGCTCAAAGTTGATTACCTACAAATTATAAGTTGGAAATTTTAATACTTTCAATTGAACTGGTATTAAGTTAGAGGCGGAAGCGATTTTTGTAGTATTTCATCTAACTGAGTTTCGCGCCGGATCTTCTTCTCAGTGGGTCGGGGTTTGGATCGGGTGGTAGATTAAGCGAAGCGCTCCTGTTGCTGGGCCAGTGTTAACAGTTCTGTCGGGTTGAGCCCGTAAGCTCACCTGTCACTCACCCGTCCGCGCGTAATAGGAATAGCCCCCTAGGATACTTACGATTAGTTAAAAAATATCTAGATTTTTATGACTTCACAAAGCTGTTGAGTAGTTTCCGAAAACCATATAGACGTCACATTGATGCTGTTCAAACATAAGAATTTGAAGGAAATTGGTTAGTGACATTCATAGAATAAGAAAGTTGGCCAGCTTCTACTTAATTAATTCGTAACTCTATGCTAAATATGTGAATCAGGAATTTTCTCCACAATATATTATTATCGGTTTATTAGAAATTCCATAAGCTAGATAGCGCGAGAGAGAGATGGGCAGACTTTTCATGATGCGCATGCAGTGTGACGTCATATCGATGGTGACGTCACGTCACGCGCTTATTCACAAACACTACACAAGCGCAACGTGTGAATGTGTTGAACGCGAGCTACACGGTAGGCAGAGTAGGGGTGTTAGGTTTAATTTTCGTTACGGAATTTCTTGATTCGGTCGCCGCGCTCAAAGCCCGGGATAAAAACTATGCAATAGCTCAAAAAGCATTTTCTCTTACCCGCTATCGCTTCTAACTTGTTCGCTTATCGAACGTTTGCATTAAGAACGCAGGTACTCAAGTATGTGTTCAGTTCTTGACCTTATTAAGTTTTGGCATTGAAAGTACAGCGAGTGGTACGCCGTGAGTGACATGTCAGGTTTTTTGGGACCCTTGTTAGGGCTGTGATGAGGAAAAACAACAGAAAAAACACGCAATTAATTAGGGCTTTGCTTATTTGAAGTTATAGCCCTATTTTGTATTAGAAATTTAAAATCTATTGAATGTAATTGAAACTTCAACTTATCATCTCAATGTGGTTGGCGATAATCGTATCGCTGTACCTCTAACCCTTAACATCAAACGAAGCCTTAAGTAAGCAAATAAAAAATAATAATATTTCGCACATTGTTAAAAAACGTAAACTAAGAAGTTTTTCCATTGAATTAAACTAAAAAAATAATTATAAACAGTTTTGACGACGAAGTGCCAACCCTATAATTGATAAATGGCTTTTGCTCACAATTTGCTCAGCTCAATCGAGTGCATTGTTGCGTTTAGAGACAGTTACACATGACCGCGCTTTACAATGAGCGTGACAAGTGACTTTTGTACACCTATTACCTCATTAAATTAGTACAGAAACATTCATTTGCATCTTTATTGTGTTTATTACCTTAGACCAGTGTTTCTCGACCTTTTTTTTGTTGCGGCACATATTTAACGATTTCAAAATTTGGCGGCACAAAAACAAAAAAGATAAAAATTATTTACTTACTACAACACACTGCATAAATAGTTTATCAAAAAATTTTAATATACGAAATAAACTACAATATACTATAATTTTTTTTTTTGTGGATTTAAATATATTATATTCATGTTTAAAATATTTTTCTTTTAAAATGATATAATTTAATAATATTAACATTATTATATATTCGCAAAATTTGACGGCACACTTTTGAAATTTGGCGGCACACAAAAGTGCCGCGGAACAGTGGTTGAGAATCACTGCCTTAGACAATCATTTTATGTTATAAACAAAGTAATGTAGCGCTGAGTTTATGCAAAACAAAATTAGACCCGTATTGCATCAGTTCCCTTTGTCTCGCGCGTCTCTGGGACAGTTAAAAAAAAAGGTGCTCGTGAAAGGAGTGAAACTTCCTTTGCCGTGTGTAGTATTGCGGTTTTCTTTATTTTTTCATCCTTAAATCAAATTTCTCTGGTAACAGGGAATGCTATGTATAAGACGAAACGACCAACCTCGCTTTGTCATTTCTCTGTTTCTATAGTCGAGTGATTCGCGAGACGCTCTGTCTATTTTCTCACTCTCGCTCTTCCTAAATTGTATTTTTTCTCTCTAACCGTAACGAATCTGTCACGAGTTAGATTTTACTCTGAACGCGCCTAAAGAAGTTTCACTTCAAAAACATGTAGTTCTTATTCGAACCACCAGGGCATGTTTGTATTCAATTCTCAAACTATAATTTAATGTAATTATCTGTATTTCTCAATAAATAGTTCCCTAATAAGCTGTAATGTTATTTAGAGCATGTGCAATCACAGATACAGAAAGTACTATACCAGGCTACTATAGAGATAGTCCTCCTCACCTTTGTACTGTTTTTGAACTCATACAATCCCAAACACAATTAAGGCTTTTTTTTATTGCCCTTGTAGACAGACGAGCGTACGGCCCACCTGATGGTGAGTGGTTACCGTCGCCCATGCACTTCAGCAATTCCAGGGGCAGTGCCAAGCCGCTGCCTGACTCTCTTACCGCGTGACTCGGTCCCCACCTCATTAATTATTAGGCATCCACAAAAGTACTTCAGTTCTCGTCTTGTTCAGATATATACAGGACTTTTTGCAACTCTAAAAACAAACTATACGACTAGAAGTCTTCGTGGCCTAAAGGATAAGACGCCCGGTGCAATCCCGCAGGCGGGTACCAATTTTTCTAATGAAATACGTGCATACTTAACAATTGTTCACGATTGACTTCCACGGTGAAGGAATAAAACAATGTGTAATAAAAATCAAACCCGCAAAATTATAATTTGCGTAATTACTGGCGGTAGCACATCTTGGGTCCGCGCGGGTAGGTACCACTATCCTGCCGTTTCTACCATGAAGCAATAATGCGTTTCGGGTTGAAGGGTATGACAGCCGTTGTACTGTTAAAACTGAGACTTAGAACTTATGTTTCGAGGTGGGTGGCGGCATTTATGTTGTAGGTGGCTATGGGCTCCGGTAACCACTTAACATGAGGTGGGCTGTGAGCACGCTCACGCACCAAAGCAAAAAAAAACACGGGATTTGTCATAAGTATCCCTAGTTATACGTGTCCATGTAGTTTGTAGTAAACAATCAATAAAATTACCTGGTCGATTAAATAATTCAAGTGTATAGGTACATAAATGGATAAACACATAGATCACTATAAATGTCGTGTGTAATGTAAGGCGTTGTTTCCTTCCGGCCTCGCTTTGACGAGATTGGCAACGTACGAGAAACGCTTAGGGTTCGGTTTTCTTAAAATCGATTTGATAAAACGCTTTTGTGGGACAATGACAAAAATTAACGGACAATTTCGATTTTATACTATTAGAACTATTTATTTATTGATAAACTATTGATGGTAGGACCTCTTGTGAGTCCGCACGGGTAGGTACCACCACCCCGCCTATTTCTGCCGTGAAGCAGTAATGCGTTTCGGCTTGAAGGGTGGGGCAGCCGTTGTAACTATACTGAGACCTTAGAACTTATATCTCAAGGTGGGTGGCGCATTTACGTTGTAAATGTCTATGGGCTCCAGTAACCACTTAGCATCGGGTGGACTGTGAGCTCGTCCACCCATCTAAGCAATAGAAAAAAAAAATTCTTCCATTCTCTTCTATCAGCCGTCATCTCAACACTCACTCCTCTCTCTCTCTCATATCGTCATTCACACACTCCATCCATGTCTTCTACGGTCGACCTCTTCCCCTTCTACAGTTTAAATTGCAATTTAATTAAATTACACATCTAGTGATATTTCAGCGTGTTTATATTTATTTTTTAAATAACATTCTATATTATTTTAGGAGTTTTATCACACATCAGTTAAAATAGAGAGGATAAAAGATGAAGAAAGACACAGTGATTGCGATCACATCACCTATCTGGGGGTTTCACCACTTCAAGTGGGGTAGGTTTTGGTATGTCAAATGGCAATCGGTACTTTTTAATAAACCCAAAAAACTCGCCAAATTTTAGTAAGCAAATGGACACAGTGATTGCAATCTTTTTACCACGACCCCCAAGTGCAGATTTATTAAATCTACCCACACTAATGGTATTCATAAAGGAACATTTACTGAAGCACGCATCAATCACGGAGAGGTGACAATTTTGATAAATTGTTAACGGATTGCTACCGGGCACACAGCGCATTGCTAGCTCGCCATACGATAGCGATCGATTTGTTTGAACCGATTAGTTTGGCCGACTGAAATACCAAACAATTATAATCGATCAATATTGTGTAACTAATTGGTTTTGTTTAGCGGGCTCTGATTTTTATCTCCACAGTTGTTTTTACTAGTGATATATCTGAGTTTTTTTTTTATAGCAAACGAAAGCTATGTCAGGGTTTTCGGATTGAAGTTTGCCTTTAAGTGTAATAGGGCTGATAACAACTACTTTACGCTTTTTCTCAAGTTTATATTTCACTTGTTGATCGGACAAAAGAGTTCGTCTGTGAGTTTTAAAAACAAAACTGTTTCATATACTACTACGCCTGTTTATTTGTTCTTTGAGATAATCTCTTATGCGGCTGTATTGATGCGTATCGACTTTTTTAATTTGGAAGTCGTCGTGGCCTAAAGGATAAGACGTCCGGTGCATTCGTATCGAGCGATGCACTGGTGTTCGAATCTCGCTGGCGGGTACCAATTTTTCTAATGAAATACGTACTCAACAAATGTTCACGATTGACTTCCACGATGAAGGAATAACATCGTGCAATAAAAATCAAACCCGCAAAATTATAATTTGCGTAATTACTGGTGGTAGGCTCAGTATAGTTACAACGCTGCCCCGCCCTTCAAACCTAAACGCATTACTGCTTCACGGCAGAAATAGGCAGGGTGGTGGTACCTACCCGTGCGGACTATCAAGACGTCCTACCACCAGATGTTCTTTTATTAAAGTACCTAGTTATTGAAATTTCGACTTAATGTCTGATGCTGAACGACAGATTTCGTGTTGCGAAGTTGCACGTCCAGAAAAAAAATGCAAGATTAAACTACTATCTGGTGCAATTGTGAGTGAATGTTTTCTTTTTACTAACAAACAATTTACTAGATTTAAGATTACGTATTCACATACGCTTAGAGCAAACTTAAAATATTATAAAACTTTCTACAGAACCATTAAATTAAATTACGTTTTCATCTTAACTTTGACATTTTAGAACGATGTAAGCGAATAACGTCTTTACGGTATTGACTGAAGGAGTATTGTCGCTCAAATTTTTTATTAGTACAGGTATAGTAACCGGCAAACTTCTTGAGCAAATGACCTTGACTGCGCAGAACCGAATTTTAGATCACTTTGGTGGTGAGGGTGAGGCGCGACGGCAGGGGAAATCGTATCGAGCGCGTTATTGGTAGATCAGTCGAACCTTGCGTCCCGCACCGCGCCCTCGTTCCGCTTGCACCCAAAAGTACGCTTGCGTACAGTGAAAAGTCTATCGTTATTAATTGTTAAGTTATTTGTTATAATTGCTTGTTGACTTTGTTGCCATTGCTATTTGTTGAGTGTTTGTTGATTTTTTATAAAAAATACACTATGCCGCAACAAACTGGTGTAGTATTCAAAAAAAGGGTAGAAAAATTGTGTACGACGTATATTGCTTCATTATAAAACAGGGGAAGAATGATATGGAAAAAGTAAAACAGATTTCGGAAGCAACAAAAACATCCGTGAGTACTGTTAGGTGCATTATTAACGAAGCTAAAGGCTCTGGCTTGCTCGCCGTGTTTCGGACTCCGGGTAAGAAAAGATCAGGGAAGAAGAAAGTTACCAGAATGGATAGTTTCGTTCAATCTGTAATAAAAAGATGTAATCATAATAACTACATAACAAGCAGCGAAACTCCGTACCGTAGAAAGGCTTCGAAAAATTTAAAGAAGATATAAATTTTAATGGCTCGGTATGAAGTTTACGACGAATTATGAAAGAGCTAGGCTTCAGCTGGAAAAAAACAGAAAATAATCGGAAGCTGGTAATTGAAAAAAATTACATGCGATTACTACGAATCGAATATCTTCAAAAAATAATTAATTATAGACAAAAAAGTAGACCGAACCGACCGAGTTGTAAACTACACCGATGATCCCTATGTCGACTCATCACGATGATAGCAACTCGGGTGATAAAAACAGTGATGATGATGGTCAAGATTCTGATAACGAAAAAAAAAATTACAAATACCCACTTCGCTTCAACTGAACCAAGACCTGGCAACAGCTCTAGTTTTGATTTAATAGAAGGAATATCTATTTTACCCCAAGATTAAATTATTACAATTATTAACCTATATTTTTTGTTGATGTTCTCATAAATATATAAATAAATACATATGTTCATTTTAATAATTTAATTGCATTATGACGCAGAGTAAATAATGTTTTTGCACGTGAGTGTACCATGCGCAAACTTACCCCCACTACGTCAACAAATGCTCACGAAGTTTGCCGGCTATTATATGAGTTGTTTTTCTCAACCTTTTTATAAAGGACATGTCTTTTTAAGCCCTTGACTGGGACCGCTTACTCAGTGTTGCGGCTTCAACAAGGGACATAATTTGCCCTTTTATTCGCCAGGCGTAAATATGTAATTAAATAAATATTTATAATGAAATATGAATGGAATGAATAGGTTTCACATACGAACGACTTACCTATTCGGAGTGAAACATTTATGAATATGTTACGACAAAAACTATTAATAGTTGAAGTCCCATAGACACAGCCTATTGAATTTCTCGCCGGATCTTCTCAGTGGGTCGCGATTCCGATCCGGTAGTAGCGGAGCACTGTTCTTGTTAGGACTAGAGTTGGCAAATCGTCTCAGGTTGAGCCCGTGAGCTCAGCCAACCGTTGTCCATCAGTAAGTATCTTCATTCGGCGTCGATGCGCCACTTCGATAAAGCGGCACGACACGAGAACCCTCTCATCGTGGCCGCCGGTAACTACATTCCCGATCCTGCGGACAGAATGGAAAGCAGTCTACGTCGCCCCAAACACGTCATTTCGGATCCTCCCGATCCACTAACGGTGCTTTTAGGTACCTCAAGCACCGGTCATCGTTCTCGACGAACCCGTCGCTTGCGATGAAGGGCTCGACGAGTAAATTAACCCACAGACACAGACAGCCCACTGAGTTTCTCACTCGATCTTCTCAATGCGTCGCGTTTCCGATCCGGTGGTAGATTCTGCGAAGCACGGGTTTTGCTAGGGTTCGTGTTAGCAACGTCGTTAGGTTTGAGCCCCGTGAGCTCACCTACCAGTTAAGGTTACGCTGAAATAGCCTCTCAAGGCTCTCAGCTTAGACAGGAAAAAAAACAACCGACCGCACGTAGCTGGAATAGCCTCTTAAGCTACCAGCGAACAGGCAGTAAAACAAGTATTGTTTGTAAATACAGAAAAAAAGACTTGACAGTTGTAGTCTGACAGTTGTCTGTCCAAAGGCACATACATCTACCCATAGCAATGATACTGACAACGACAACCGGTCTGACAAGAGTGATACGACAAAGAATAAGTGTTAGCAAATCGTCTCAGGTTGAGCCCGTGAGCTCAGCTGCCTTGAGCGACCTTGAGCTGACGGACCAACCGTACAGTGAGTGTCTACGTATCGGCTCCATAGGTCATTAAATCCATTAATCAGTTCCCCATTTAAGGGTAAAGTATTTAAAAATTATCATTTATAAAGTGGTTATATTGTTCTTCTCCTTCGTCGCTTCCCCATTGCTAAGGGTCGTGACCACCTTGGTCTAGTTCCTGCACCAGCTTCCTCCAAGGTTTTTTTTTTATTCCTTAGATGGGTGGACGAGCTCACAGCCCACCTGGTGTTAAGTGGTTACTGGAGCCCATAGACATCTACAACGTAAACGCGCCACCCACCTTGAGATATAAGTCCTAAGGTCTCAAGTATAGTTACAACATATATACATATTACTGCTTCGCGGCAGAAATAGGCGGGGTGGCGGTACCTACCCGTGCGGACTCACAAGAGGTCCTACCATCAGTAATTACGCAAATTATAATTCTGCGGGTTTGATTTTTATTATACGATGTTATTCCTTCACATGAATATTTGTTGAGTACGTATTTCATTAGAAAAATTGGTACCCGCCTGCGGGATTCGAACACCGGTGTATCGCTTCAACACGAATGCACAGGACGTCTTATCCTTTAGGCCACGACGACTTCCTTCGTCCTGCTTAATGGCGCCCGGGATGCTAGTGTTTGTGGCCTATCTTACAATGTCCGTCCACCTGGTTGGCGACCTTCCTCAACTTCTCTTTCCTTCCACGTGACCTATGTTTATTAGTTATATTGTTGTAGTTATAGTTATTGTTTATATGACCTATGTATAGGTAGAAAAATTAGCGGAATATATTAAACTCCCAGGCGAAGTAGGGCCGAATTATTAGTGGACTTGGTAAATGACTATTTCAAATACAATGAGTTACACGACAAGATGTTTTATATACGGAAAAAGGTGGTAAGTGTTATATTAATGTTTGTTCGTTTTTTGTTCTAGTAAACGTTGTCCGGAAGAGATCCCGTCTCCTGATAAGTCGGTATTACGTATTTCTAAAATTTTTGTTAACGATTTATGATGCAACGCGGATTTGTAAAAGTTTGAATACAAATAACAGAGGTAGATTACCTAAATAAATCTTTTGTTCGCGAGCTAACTAATCGGTTAGTTGTCTGAGATAGTTAATTTATCATTTTGTTATATGAAACTGGGTGAGTTTTTTTAAGATAGGTAGGTACTGGTAATCCCTTTCGGTCTCACCAGGATATGTGGATGAGATCAGGCTTAGCCGGTAAGAGTGGGACAGTAGTAAAAACTGCCCGAGTGCCTCCGAAGGAGACCTAAAAACTCAAGGGCAATTGCTTCGCGAATGCATCTACTACCGGATGAGTATCACGACCCGTTAAAAATATCCGACGAGAAACTCAGCGGGCTGATGTATGGGTTAGGTTGCACGGCTACCAGGGTCCCTAAGCCTGCTCCTAGCGCTAGAGCTGTAGGCGTCTATTGACAATGTTAGTGGATTGAATGGATCCATAAGGATGTGAGTGATCTTGAGTTCTACTTTGAACATTAGACGGAAGGATAATTGTGTATTTGAGGTCGCATGAAATAAGGTCACATTTTATACAAAGCTCATACGTTGATTGATATGTAAAAATCGTTTGATTTAAAAAATAATAATCATAAAGTATAATAATTATATATGAATTTTACGTAAGTGTACGCCAATTTAAGTCGGCTCGTTATCGGCCTCGGTAGCGCAGTAGGCAGCGCGTAAGTCTCATAATCTTAAGGTCGTGAGTTCGATCCTCACCCGGGGCAATGTTTTTGTTGTTTTCTATTATCATATTAACAAACTATACACACGATTGGACGCACTGGAGGTCGATTGGAGAGGACTGCTCACTAGTGGACAGCTATGAGCTGAGATGATAATACGTGAGTGAAACTAAAATTAGTAGTAATGATCGCTTGCCCATTTCTGCCGTGAAGCAGTTGGTAATGCGTTTCGGTTTGAAAGGTGCCCCCTTGCAAAAAAACGAGGCCTTAGAACTCATATCTCAAGGTGGGTGGCGGCATTTACGTTGTAGATATCTATGGACTCTGGTAACCACTTAAAATCAGTGTTCCGTAAGCTCGTTCACCCATCTAAGAATTAAAAAAAACACCGGGGATTTCAGTTTAAAAGGAACGTTAAGATGTGAGTGAGAGAAAGTGGAAAGAAAGGGAAAAAGAATGACAGAGAAAAGCAAGATGGCGTAGACGATTGGATGAGCAAGGCGTTAAAAATATGTCAGATATTTTTTAATTATATTAGGAGATTTAGGAGAGTTCAATAAAAGTGCAACAGTAGAATAGTTTTATTTTATACGCCACGATTCCAATTCTACATGAATGAATGCGTCCGTATTGTGCATGTTTTTTTTAATTGCCTTTGTAGGCAGACGAGCATACGGCCTACCTGATGGTGAGTGGTTACCGTCGCCCATGGACTTCAGCAATGCCGGGGGCAGAGCCAAGCCGCTGCCTACCGTTATGTAAATACCGTGCATGTAAATATGATTTGAAGTCGTCGTGGCTTAAAGGATGATGATATCCGGGGCGCTCATAGCAATCAATGCGAATATTCCAGTACTCAAACATCGATACGTAATCGCCAACGACTTCCACAATGAAGGAATAAAAATCATTAACTCAAAGCTTATAAAGTCTGCCTAATTACTTGTCGGTAGCACTCTGCTTATTTCTGCCGATACTTCTCGGTTCTGGTTATAAGATATTATAATATACGTTATACTTATATTATAAGTACAGGAATATGCATAATTTACGTCAATACCATCATCTCGTTTTTACCACCGCACCGCCCGCCACCGGAGTAGATTTCATCCATACTACCTGGAGCCACTGCGGTCATCCACATTGCTTTCCAGAGATCTTTTTTGCCACGTACCATCCGGCTTTGGAATGAGCTTGCCCCCACGGTGATTCCCGAGCGCTATGACATATCCTTCTTCAAACTAGGCTCGTGAATTGTACTTTATGGTAGGCAGCGGCTTGACTCTGCCCCTGGCATTGCTGAAGTCCACGGGCGACGGTAACCACTCACCATAAGGTGGGCCGTATGCTCGTCTATCTACAAAGGCAATAAAAAAACTGTCCATCACCTTAGGTAGCTACTCAAAATTAGCCAGGTCCTACGCCTGTCTTATCGCCAAGCTCAAGAATACGCGTGTCGCGCCATATTCTAAATAACAACGAAACATAATTATCATAATTTAAATTAGATTTTCTCTTAAACATATTAGTGGAGCGATTTTCTAATGCGTGCGTGTATTTGCATCGTTCCAATGTCGCGGTTTGAGGTCATTATCTTGGTCGTATCATATCTAAACACAACACTACTGAGAAAGCGACCTTGCCCGGTTTGATGTTTAATAAACATTCTGTTTTACGTATAAATGGTTTAAATGAATAGGAATAATAATTTTTTACGTATTTTTCTTATGTTACCTTACGAAATTTCCGTAAAGGACCCTAAAAACAAAAGTTGTTCTTCTAAGCATAATTCTATTCTTTTCTTCCGGTTTTCACGAGCCGTGGCATAATTGAAACTACTTTTATAGTTTAATATCGACTTTTTTATTGTAATTAAATTACATGTCGGCACAACGTCACTATTTAGTTAACTAAAAATAATTAAAGTTAACTGTGTCCTTAATGTTACGAATGTCAACAACTGCAAATTATAAATATATTAGTGGTCCATGGCGACTAAAACTGAAAAGATTTCTATAATTTTTTCGTTTTTTATTTTTTTTATTGCTTAGATGAGTAGACAAGCTGTTAACCCACCTGGTGTTAAGTGGCTACTGGAGCCCATAGACACCTACGACGTAAATGTCGCCACCCACCTTGAGATATAAGTTTTTTTTTTTTTTTTTTTTTTTTTTTTTTTTTATGATTGAAGGATTACTGGTGGCCCGGAGGCCTTTCCAGTTTCACCAGGACAGGTGGGCGAGCAAAGGCTCAGCCAGGAGGGGTGGGATTTGCTAGCAGCTACCCGAGCGCCTCCGAAGGAGACCTAACAGCTCAAGAGCAGCTGCTTCGCGAATGAATCTACTACCGGATCGGAATCGCGACCCGCTGAGAAGATCCGGCGAGAAACTCAGCGAGCTGATTCATGGGTTAGGTTGCACGGCGAACTCTTTATCGAGTTCGACGAGTACGGTTACCGAGGTCCCTAAGCCTGCTCCTAGAGCTGAAGGCGTCTAGTGCGAAGGTTATTGGATCTGATGGATCCGTAAGGACGTGTCTAGGGCGTCGACGGTGACTGGCTCCTGCATGATCAGGATTCGGGGAGTAGTCAGCGGCGGCTACGATAAGGCGATTATCATGACGCATAGCCTTATCGAAGTAACGTTCCGACGCTGACTTCATGTATTTCTGTATAGATTCGAGGCCCAGGTCGTCGTGTAGGTCAACGTTCCTCACGAACCACGGAGCTCCGACGGCTAACCTGCAAAAGCGGGATTGTAGAGATTGAAGGGTGTCTATGTGCGTGCGGGCCGCGTGAGCGAACACCACACTCGCGTAAGTCATGACGGGCCTTATGCAAGTTTTGTAAAGTGTCACCTTGTTCCGAAGGGACATTTTACTCCGCTTACAAATCATGGGGTAGAGTCTACCGAGAATAAACGCGGCACGGTCACGGACTGATTTTATATGCGGGCGGAATGTCATCGATGCATCCAGGGTAACGCCCAGGTACTTGACCTTCCTGGCCCAGGGTATGGATTGACTAAAGAGAGTAATCGGGGGTGTGAGATTCCTCCTCCTAATACGGGAGGAAATCCGTGTGGAGCTTCCCCTCTGAAAGAGCACCGCAGTACTTTTCGCTGGGTTGATGTCTGCCATGTTCGGAACCACTGTCCTAGGGCTAGGGCTGCGCTCTGAAGCTTCTTCGCGATTAGGGACTTGTTTCTACTGGAATAGTAAACAGTCGTGTCGTCGGCGAATAAAGCTAAATGGGTCGGCGGCGACCGGGGAATATCGTTAACGAATAAGCTAAATAGGAGGGGTGAGAGGACAGAGCCTTGCGGGACTCCAGCTGTGAGAGGTCGTGGGGAGGAGCGGGTTCCCTCGACTCGATATCGAAAAGAGCGGTTCGACAAGAAGTCCCGTATGATGAGCACGAGACTATCCGGCACACCCATGTTGAATAGTTTGGAAATCAAACCGTTGTGCCAGACTTTGTCGAACGCTTTTGCGACGTCGAAGAAGAGAGCTCCCGTGTATAACGGTTTTGGTCGATTAAGCCCCACAAGAATGTGCTCCGTGAGGCGGTGCACCTGTTGAACGCATGAGTGATTTGTACGGAATCCGAATTGTTCATCGATGAGAATGCCCTTGGATGAGACGAAGTCTCTGAGGCGTTTGTAGAGCAGACGCTCATACAGTTTGCCTAGAGACATGAGGAGGCTAATCGGGCGGTAGCTCGTCGGATGATTTTTTGGTTTACCGGGTTTATGTATGCCGATAACGTCCGCTTCTTTCCACACCGCGGGAAAGATACAGTTCGCCATAGCGGCATTGAAAATAGATGCCAGCATCACGATGAGTTGGACGGGTAGAAGTTTAATAACGCGGTTGGATATACCGTCGGAACCGGGAGCCTTGCGAGGACGTAGGTCTTTGATCAAGTCTTTAACTTCCATCGGGGTGACGGGTGGTAACACATCAGAGGGTGGTAAGGAGGCTCTGCGTTCTACCTCACTGTCTACTAATTCTACATGCACAGGGTCCACGGATTGAGTGCTGGGCGTGCACTGGGTTTGCAATGTATCGGCCAGCAGCTCTGCTTTTTCGTCATCATCGAACGCCGTGAGTCGGCCTGAGGGGCCTACAAGGGGGGGCATAGTTACTACCGTATCCGATTTGAGAGTACGAGCTAAGCGGTAGTAAGACCTTTGGGAGGGCGCGAGTCCTTCTAAGAAATCAGACCATCTGGCATCTCGGACTTCGGCGATGCGAGACTTTACGTCGCGTTGTAGGGCACGCATTCGAATACGATTTTCCGCGGTAGGATACCTGTCGTAGGCGCGTATCGAGGCGTTCTTAGCTCTAAGGAGTTCCCTAATATCGTCGGACAATTTGAAGCGGTGAAGGAAGTCCTCCGCTACAACTTGTTTCGATGACCTATCTAATGTCGAGGTGATGTGTGACGTTAAGATGTCTATGGCTTCAGCGGTATCCTGAGGAGACGGGGTAGAGTCCGGGCTAAACGGTAGCGATGGTGGATCAGATTCAGCCAGGCTGATGCCCAGCGTGTGCCAATCCACCACAGTCCTCGTGACGGGAACGGAATCGGGAGCGCGACCGAGCTTCATAACGACGGGACGGTGGTCTGAATCTAACTCTGAAACTACTTCGATCGAGTGTAAGCGCAGAGTTACGTTTTTTAATAACGCTATGTCGAGTATATCCGGGCGATGCGCGATATTTAGCGGGTAGTGAGTCGGGATTAGCGGAGCGACGATATCGAAGGCGAGATTATCGACTAACGCGTCAAGCCGCCTGCCATTCGGGGTTGTGGTGTGTGAGTTCCACCTAATGTGTTTACAATTTAGGTCGCCCGCCAGAATGACAGAGCTCCCCATGCCGAGCAGCGCCTCGATATCACTGCTTAGAACGATTTTATCCGGTGGAAGATAAACGGACGCGATAACGATCGGCGCGTGTCCCGTCAGTGAGATTCGGCACACTGATGCTTCGATATTAGCGAGCGCGGGAGGATCGAGTGGGACGCAATGCAGGGCTCTTCTATAGTAAATGACGGTACCACCACCACGAGCAGAGAGCCTGTCGTTCCTGACCATGTTATAGTTCGCGATTTTAGGGTCACGGCGCGAGATATAAGTTCTAAGGTCTCAGTTCTTACAGTACAACGGCTGTCCCGCCCTTCAAACCTGGTGGTGGTACCTACACGACCTAGACGTCCTACCACTAGTCAATGTATATAGTATGTAAATCCAATGATTTCAGGAATCGAAAACGGTATATTTAACTCCGTTTATTTGCAATTAAACTTCTCATGAGTTTGATTAATTAGATATAATAGTTTATACATAGAAAACATGCCATGCCACACGTAATAATAGACAACGGTTTTCCACCGAATCCTTACGAGAGACTAATACTGTTTATATAACCTAAATATTTGTTCAACCGAATTATGTCATCGTAATTAGATTTCGTGAAACCAGAACCCCTCATACTTGCAAATACGATGTAGGTTAATTGTCCGATCTTTTTTTTTATTGCTTAGATGGGTGGACGAGCTCACAGCCCACCTGGTTTTAAGTGGTTACTGGAGCCCATAGAAATATACAACGTAAATGCGCCACCCACCTCGAGTATAAGTTCTAAGGTCTCAAGTATAGTTACTAGATCTATTTGGGATAGCCGGAATTACAATACCGATGAAACGTCTTGCTTTGACGTGTCAAAGATTGTCAATTTTGTTTCTAAATTGACAATACTTTGAGAAATCAGGTCTAGGTCTTCTTTAGCCCGGAAGAAATAAGCATGGCGGTGGTACCTACCCGTGCAGGCTCATATAACGCCCCACCACCACTAAAATTTACGCAGATTATATATATATATATATATATTTTTTTTTTCTAGTTTACGCGATGTTGTTTCGCGGAAGTAATTCGTGAATATGTTTTTAAGTACGTGTTTCATTAGAAAAAAATAGTATCTACTTCCGGAATTTCATCGGATCTTAACCCTTAGACTACAAAGGCAATCGATTATTTATTAATCTCTATATATAAAAATGAATTGCTGTTCGTTAGTCTCGCTAAAACTCGAGAACGGCTGAACCGATTTGGCTAATTTTGGTCTTGAATTATTTGTGGAAGTCCAGAGAAGGTTTAAAAGGTAGATAAATATGAAAATATGATATGATTGAGGCACTACGAAGTCTGCCGGGTCAGCTAGTAATTATATAAATAATAAATAACTAAGAACAAATCACGCACGATCACCCGGCCCCAAATTAAAATTCCCTGTGTTATGGGTACCAGAGAGTGACATATATACTATTTTTCTCCTCGATCGGTCCCTCACTGCTGAGGATCGTGACTCCGTCCGATTTCGTCAACCAGCTGTCTCCATCGATCCCGTTCTGTAGCTTGGAGGAGTGCGTCGCTGACAGGTACCCTCAGTGCCTCCGCTATTTGGTCGACCATCGTTTGGGATCTCTACTATTTACATACGTTTAAATATTTTAATAATTTAAATAATAAATAATAATTTTGGTAGGCAGCGGCTTGGCTCTGCCCCTGGCATTGCTGAAGTCCATGGGCGACGGTAACCACTCACCATCAGGTGGGCCGTATGCTCGTCTGCCTACAAGGGCAATAAAAAAAAAAAAAAAAAAAAAAAAATATTAACAAACAAAGACCAAACAAACCTGTTCATCACTCGAATGTTTGCCCGATTTGGTAATCGAACCTGCGACACTAGGCGCAATAGTCATGGTCGCTCACTACGGCACCACCGAATCAGTTAAATTCAATTATTACACTTCATTCTCTTCTTTGTCTCCACCTTATCTCACTAGGTGGGGTCGGCACAGCGAATTATCCTATTCCATTCTCTTCTATCAGCCGTCATCTCAACACTCCCTCCTCTCTCTCTCATATCATTCACACACTCCATCCATGTCTTCTTCGGTCGACCTCTTCCCCCTCTACGTTGGAAATAATACCATAATAAAACCACCAGAAAGGGTAAAATTAAAGCGTAAAACTAGTTAAAGCCGAAGCTTAAGAATACTTTAGTGCTGTTTTCATTTCAGCTGGACATGGGCAGCTTATGGCCGAAATACGCTACGTGTGCACAAGCCATTTTGGGCAGAGAATGTGTTTGGAGAAGTGGCACCGCTTTAGTTACCAAAACTAATGGCAGATGGAGACTAGTATATAGGATTAATCTATACTAATATTATAAAGTAAATATTCTTTCCCCTTTACCTTGCACTACCATTACCATACATCTCCTAGTCACATGCATCTTCTCTCTAACAATCACATGTCCATACCACGCTGACCGTCCGCTCTTAAATTTATCAATCAATGAGGCTACTCACACACTTCCTCTGATATAATCATTCCTTATACTCACTTTATACTTCATTATATACACAATATATAATATATGTGTAGGATTGGTAAGAATGGAACGTATGAAAGGAGTGTGGAACGGAGCGTTAAGACCTGAGTGAGAGAAAACGGAAAGAAAGAGAGAAGATAATGACAGATAGAATGACAGAGAATTGGAAGATGGCGAAGACGGTCGAAAAATGAGTAAGACGTAATAAAATTAGTGTTAATTATTAATTGCTATTATAATAGAAGATTTAGGAATAGTGCAACTTTTATTTTATGCGCTGCGATCCCTCTTCTACATATATATAAAAATATCCTGAGAACTTGGAAAAATTAATAGTTGTAGGTCACGTGGAAGGAAAGAGAAGTCGAGGAAGATTGCCAACTAGGTGAACGGACATTGTCAAGGAGGCCACAAACACCAGCGTCCCGGGCGCCATTAAGCAGGCCGAGTGCAGGCACCATTGGAGGAAGCTGGTGCAAAAACTGGACCAAGGTAGTCACGACCCTCAGTAATGAGGAAACGACAAAGAAGAAGAAGAATATACACAATATATAATGCTTTTAGAAATGAGATGAATGTCTGTTTTATGGATTGCCGACCCAAAATATAACTCAATATCGCGACAATATCGCAATCAAATTGCCTCGAGCAAATCTACAGCGCTAAAGCAATTAATTTGTAAATCTGAATACACACATCGGAACATAGAAACTCTGTCAGCGAATATCGAGCCGTCTTACAAACAAGATTAGGGGCTCCGATACCGAACTATTCAATGCCTAATTGGATCTGCGGCGGCCGAAATAGGATTAGCGTACAATGTTTTAGTCCGTCCAAAACGTTCAGTGACTTTTGTGTTACATAACCAGAGGGTAGGCAGATAGAATAACTGCATGGTTATATAATTCTTATAAGCATAAGTCATAGTTATAGTAATAATAAGAATTTGTTATCGATTGGTCTTTATCGTGGTTTTCAATTATGAGTCCGCGATATTTAAGAGCTATGGAAGCATGGTTTTTTTTCGCTTTGGCGGGTGGACGAGCCCACAGGCATCTACAATGTAAATGCGCCGTCCACCTTGAGATGTAAGTTCTAAGTTCTCACTATGGTTACAACGGCTGCCCCACCCTTCAAACCGAAACGCATTACTGCTTCACTGCAGAAATAGGCAGGGTGGTGGTACCTACCTGTGCGGACTCACAAAAGGTCCTACCACCAGTAAGCTCCTGTCCATACGATCGATCTTTTTGTCCACCTATTGTCGTTGTATCTAGCCAGATGGCCTGAAAAACGTGTGAATAACTCTGCTTAATTACAATCTCCCGTGCCGTCTTCCCGATTCGTTTTTTGTCATTACCACTGGAATTCGACTCGACCATAAATTTCGCATGGTAGTCATTTACTGTAACTAGTGGTCGTCGAGCGGTCGAAATTCGACCATAATTAATTTAAAAGTTTGAACAATATTAAGGATCGATTGCCAAATACTATACTTCTAATTACAGATTTCGCCAAGGCTACTACACTATAGACAAATAATATTGAAGACGAAGAATACGACTATTAATCTATTCTTAATTTAACCACAGACTTTAACAATAAACAAAAGAGTATAAATTCGTGTGTGTGTGTGTCAGATACATGGTAGTGTGTATAATGTTTTATTTTATTGATTTAATGTATTTTTTATGCATAATTTAAAAGAATATTAGCATTCTGCACGTCTTCTATAAAGTATCTGTTTCTATAAGTGTGGGAAATTTCATACTCCACCGTCGGCGCAATTTTCGTAAAAAGTGGTTTAATATGAATATCAGTAAGTTCTATGTAATTCGTTTTACTAGAAAAAGATGTTCAATTTTCCGAACGTAAATTAATGGTGCACCACTATCTGAGGTAGACTCTATTAGGTGTTTCACAACTTACAGGAAAAATCTGCGCGGATCATTTCCCAATCTTCTATCTATCTTATATCTTCTATATATATAAAAATGAATTGCCGTTCGTTAGTCTCGCTAAAACTCGAGAACGGCTGGACCGATTTGGCTAATTTTGGTCTTAAATTATTTGTGGAAGTCCAGAGTAGGTTTAAAAGGTAGATAAATATGAAAATGCTCGGAATTAAATTAAAATAACAATATTGTTTTCCCTTTGATGTGTCCTCCGTCGGACGGATTCCTTTTGTTTGTTTTAAGTTTATTTTATACAAAAGCTTAGGTCTTCTATTTATCGATTGAGGCACTACGAAGTCTGCCTGGTCAGCTAGTTCAATATAAATTAATCTTAAGCAATCAATCAAATGTAATCATATCTTAGTTATATTTTTTATTTATTTTTGTTGTTAAAGCACTGTCGATTGCACCTATAATTGAGGTGACATCTGCCATGAACTTTTGTCAGTTTGTCAATGTTTTATATTGACTAGTGGTCCCTCTGTGGTCGAAATTCGACTATAATTAATTGAAATTATATTTTGAACATTATTATGGTTCTATTGTCAAACACTATTATATTTCTATAGTCACAGATTTCGCGAAGACTACACTATAGACAAATACTCTTAATATTAAAGATAAAGAATATCCTATTCTCAATTTGACTAGCAATAACAAAGTTTTGACAATAAACTACGTTTATATGTGTGTGTGTCATATTCATGGTAGTGTGTGTAATGTTTTCTTTATTGATTTAATGTATTTTTAATGCATAATTTAAAAAAAAATAATTGCATTCTGCACTTCTTCTCTATATTCTCTAAAAGTGTGGGAAATTTTATACTCCTCCGTCCGCGCAATTTTCGTAAAAAGGGATACAAAGTTTTTGCTTCACGTATTAATATATAGTGTAATATGACGTGAATGCTACTACATAGGTACTCGCTTTGAGATACATATGTGTTTGCTTTGCGACATTAACAGCATCGCGGAATTTGCAAGTGGCCGTCACAATGAGGATTCACGCAATATTTACACTGGATTCGTAAATGTATATTATATGTTTCTGTAGCTACGTTTCAGTGAAGCGCGATCAGTGTGCTTGGTGCGAGTTATTTAACGTTCTCGATAGCGTAAAAGTTAACGCAAATTTGTATGCATTTGGAACAGCGCCCCTAGCGGCAAACGTACGTAAACGTTCCAACTCCATACAAAATCGAGTTAACTTTTACGTTATCGAGAACTTTAAAAAAACTCACACTAAACAAACAGACCCGTTGGTAAATGAATACAATATGAATTACTTAGTTTGATTACGAGGAAGTACTTCACGAGACAACTATCGTTATGGTTTTTTGTTAATATGTGTATATATTTTTTTTTGCGACAATCAAAAATTATTGTTCTCATAATGGAACATCAGTGTATATACACACAAAAATATTGTTGTTGTTCAAAAACCGGTTCGACGAGTACAACTAAACTACTCGGGTTTATTTTTTTTGTTTTTCAAGTTTTTTTTTTTTGATGATGATGGCTTATAAATTTTAGGGTTTCGGAGGCTAATGGCGAAAACCTTAGTTGAAAATGCCCATTAAAATTATAAATATTGAAATTTCTTTGAATTTGGAAATTAATGCTTTTCAATTAAACTCTAAAGGTTTCTATCATTAAGGGGTTACTGGAGATTTGCCACCGCCGAACTTGAGGCACGAGGTCGTTGTCTCAATTGTATGGTACTAGGGCTGTTCTTCAATCTTGAACGATAAGCTAAGATAGGGAGCACAGCCTAAAATAGTCTCACAGCATTACCCTCTGTCCTTAAGTAAATAATCGTCAATGAAGGTTGTGGCCTCTCTGAATGGCTTTTTTTTATTGCTCTGATAACAGAGCAATAAAAAAATCCACATAAGTGGACGAGCTCACAACCCACCTGGTGTTAAGTGGTTACTGGAATCCATAGACATCTACAACGTAAATGCGCCATCCACCTTGAGATATAAGTTTTAAGGTCTCAACAAGTTACAACGGCTTTTTTTTTTCGGGCCGGGGGCCGAAGCTCCTACGAGGTCCCCGCACATAAGGGGCGCGCGGGGTATGTGAGACTCAACGATCTGCAGGTGTTGAGAGCAGATCGCGGGCCCAAGGATTTTAGGGCCCACGCACTAAATTACTCCCCTGCACTCTTACACCCGACGTTCGATCCCCTCCGAGGTCAGAACCCGGATGAGGTAGGGTAAAAAAAAAAGTTACAACGGCTGCCCCGCGCTTCAAACCGAAACGCATTACTGCTTCACGGCAGAAATAGGCAGGGTGGCGGTACCTATTCGTGCGGACTCACAAGAGGTCCTACCACCAGTAAGTGTGATCGTTCGCACTACGGAACCCTACGCTGTGTTTTCGACGCACGCTCGTCCGTTTTTAATATTCGCTCGTTCATATTAAAATCACGAAGTCAAGAAGTGTGATTACGGTGGATTTTTAGTATTTAAAAGCATTAATTATCAAACGAATTCGCAGCTGACCGCTCATTAGAGACTGGTTCTTATTTACATATTATGTATATCGAGTGGTGAAAGACTATTTGGTTTAAGCGACATTTCTGTTCTTTTTTTTTTTTTTTTTTATTGCTTAGATGGGTGGACGAGCTCACAGCCCACCTGGTGTTAAGTGGTTACTGGAGCCCATAGACATCTACAACGTAAATGCGCCACCCACCTTGAGATATAAGTTCTAAGGTCTCAGTATAGTTACAACGGCTACCCCACCCTTCAAACCGAAACGCATTACTGCTTCACGGCAGAAATGGGCAGGGCGGTGGTACCTACCCGTGCGGACTCACAATGTGTCCTACCACCAGTGGTTACGCAAATTATAATTTTGCGGGTTTGATTTTTATTACACGATGTTATTCCTTCACCGTGGAAGTCAATCGTGAACATTTGTTAAGTACGTATTTCATTCGAAAAATTGGTACCCGCCTGCGGGATTCGAACACCGCTGCATCGCAACAACGAATGCACCGGACGTCTTATCCTTAAGGCCACGACGACTTCCAATTAAAATTAAAGGTCCATTTTATTTAGTACTAGTGACCCGTCCTCGCTTCGCTTCGGAAACATTAAATTTTATTATTGATAGCTGAGGCCCGCGATATTACTCGCGGCTATTGTCGTACCGCAGGTGACGCCGCGGGGTGAAGCTAGTCTAAAAAAAGTAGCCTAAGTTACTCCTTATATCATCAGCTACCTGTCAGTGAAAGTCCCGTCAAAATCGGTCCAGCCGTTCCAGAGATTAGCCGGAACAAACAGACAGACAGACAAAATTAAAAAAAATAAATATTTTGGTATATGTACTGTGTTATTTTATTATTACAAACAGACACTCCAATTTTATTTATTTGTATAGATTAATATCAACAAGTCGATGGTTTAATTTGAACTTCAATTATGTTTACCACATTCGGTTAGCCGAAGAAGTTTTTTTTTTGTTATGATATTATTATTTTTTCCAAATTACAAACTTTACGCGGCCTTCCCTGTTAAGTTGCAAAAATGTCGCTTAAAACAAATAGCATTTTTACTCCTCGAATATTATACTATTTTATACATTCTCTAAAGCACGGTAAATGGTTGTCACCGGTGGTACGGGACAATAAACAGTCCAACATTTTGTCAGCATACAATTCAGAAGTCGTCGTGGCCTAAAGGATAAGACGTCCGGTGCATTCGTGTTGAACGATGTACCGGTGTTCGAATCCCGCAGGCGGGTACCAATTTTTCTAATTAAATACGTACTCAACAAATGTTCACGATTGACTTCCACGGTGAAGGAATAACATCGTGTAATAAAAATCAAACCCGCAAAACATTTTAATTTGCGTAATTACTGGTGGTAGGACCTCTTGTGAGTCCGCGTTGGTAGGTACCACCGCCCTGCCATTTCTGCCGTGAAACAGTAATGCGTTTCGGTCTGAAGGGTAGGGCAGCCGTTGTAACGATACTGAGATCTTAGAACTTATATCTCAAGGTGGGTGGCGCACTTACGTTGTAGATGTCTATGGGCTCCAGTAACCATTTAACATCAGGTGGGCTGGTGTGAAATGGAGGAATAAAATGAATTAAAAAAAACTTGCATTGAAAATAAATTTACGTATTCCTTACAATAAGGCTTATACACAAGTTGTGATATCCACAGGATCTGGTAAACATTTGACGATCTAGTGCAATAAAAATAATAATTAGTTAATTGAGAACAAAGAGTGACCTTGAAAATGACGCTATTGTACAATTTACGATAGGCAGCGGCTTGACTCTGACCATGGCATTGCTGAAGTCCATGGGCGACGGTAACCACTCACCATCAGGTGGGCCGTATGCTCGTCTGCCTACAAGAGAAATAAAATAAAAAACCAGGTTAACGAGGTCACTATATCCTCTAAAGATTATGATGTCTGCATGACGATGTCTATGATGTCTTGTGGCGGCAGTTTGAGGCGAACTTGAGATATGAGGTTGAGTCTCAATTTTATTTTATGACAACTTTCCTACCATATAATAGAACACATGACTCACTCGCGACCTAAATAGGCTTTTACGCGAAGCTTTTATATCTTTATATTACATGATGGCATAGTGGCATACATTCAATGTGTAATTAGTATATGTCTATGACCAGCGAAGTCTAGCGTCTAGCGAAGACTGAAGAAGGATTCCTAAAAAAAACAATTACGATTTTAAATATGTTCTATTATTTACATAAAAAATGAAAGTTTGCATGTTTTGGATTTAAGTTACTGATCGGCCCACTGAATTTCTCGCTGGGTTTTCTCAGTGGGTCGCGATTCCAATCCGATGGTAGATTCTGCGAAACACTCTTCTTGCTAAAACTAGTGTTAACAAATTTTCTTAGATTGAGCCTGTGAGCTCTTCTACCTGTCTGCGAGAAGTTGTAATAACCCCTTAGGCCACCAGCGAATAAATAAGTAGGGGAAAAAAAAGAAAAAAATTATATCATTCTTTTTTTATTTGAACGACACATTATTAATTTTTTTTATATCTTTCGATAATACAGCATGTACAAACAATTACAAACACAATAATATGTGTAGTTTAAATATTAAATACGGTTATATAGCAAATACCGAACTTACAATTAAATTCTTCTTTTTATCCTCTTTTTTTATCAAAAATACGATATCTATCGTCGATTCCGGTCTGAATATGAGAGCGAACTTATAAAATTATTGTAATGTCATCGGTCCTTGATGCGCGTCCAAATTTTCTTATTATTCCATTACACGCCTATAAGCATACACGCATATAATATATTTTAAATGTGTTAATTTTACTAGTGGTAGGACCTCTTGAGAGTCCGCGCGGGTAGGTACCACCGCCCCGCCTATTTCTGCCGTGAAGCAGTAATGCGTTTCGGTTTGAAGGGTGGGACAGCCGTTGACATACTTGAGACCTTAGAACTATATCTTTTTTTTTTTTATTGCTCTTGCAGACGAGCATACGGCCCACGACATGATGGTGAGTGGTTACCGTCGCCCATGGACTTCAGCAATGCCAGGGGCAGAGCCAAGCCGCTGCCTATCTCAAGGTGGGTGGCGATTTTCGCTGTAAATTTCTATGGACTCCAGTAACCACTTAACACCAGGTGGGCTGTGAGCTCGTCCACCCATCTAGGCAATAAAAAAAAACTTTTTTTAAAGTATTTTTTTTTATGCTCTTTAATGCTCACAACAGTTTACAAATGCTTTTCCTCAACGAGAGTCACGTAAATGTTTGGAGATTTTCAAGAAATTCTCTCGAATGTGATGGCCGTTTTAAGATGTTGGGTTTTTTCTTTAAATTTATATCACTCAACAAACAAAATAGCGAAATTGAAATGTTTTTTACCTCAAAAAAAAACAGCTTAGACCATTACACACTACACGAATTCTTAATATTCGTCATTAAATTAGAAGAGCCTGTATTACAGCAAAATTATTCTGCAATAACACGTCCTGTGTTTATCACATCTAAACATACTAAATCTCTCGTAAACATCAGACATGTTTCATTGTTCCAATTTCGTAAACCGTAACGCTGAATTATATTTGCGCATACGTAACAATCGCGTGTAGGCACCAGACTAAAGCGTACATAATATTTAGTAACGCGGCGCGCACGAATCGACCCTAATATAATTGATTCTCAAAACCTTTATTTGCAGCGTTCCGAATTGCTCGTAGCGTTTAATTAGCCCGCGAACTAACGTGCAGTCTGCAATGTCATCTTGTATCATTTCCGAATGCCTCACTCGCGCCTTTTACTCGCACATCCCCCCGATATTATAAAAGAGGCGTTAATTTGCCGCGCGCCCGCAGTCCGAATCGCGCTACCGAGCGAGCTCCACGCTTGTTATGCGATAGAGTTTTACGCGGCTCACACATGGAGGGCACATCTCCCTCCAGTCCGCGTCCCAACGAGGACGAGGGGTTCGCCACCGACCGCCGCCCCTCCACAGACGACCACGCCGACTCTTCGGACTCGGCGTCTGATGCCGGCTCCGGCGGCGGCAAGGATTCAGGCTGCGAAGTTGCAACCGAGACCCAGGAACCGCCCTATACGCCACCGGACGAGGAATTAGCGAACAGAATTGTGTCACAAGTCGAGTTTTACTTCTCGGACGCGAATATTACGAAAGATGCGTTTTTGCTCAAACACGTCAGAAGGAATAAGGAAGGTTACGTCTCTCTCAAGCTGATCTCGAGCTTCAAGCGCGTCAAGCACCTCACGAAAGACTGGCGGGTGGTCGCTGAAGCCTTGAAGCGCTCGACTAAGTTGGAGATCAATGAATTAGGAACGAAATTGCGCAGGATAGACCCGCTCCCGGCCTACGATGAAACCACCCCCTCCAGGACTGTGGTGGCTGTCAGAATGCCTGTAGAAAAGCCGTCTGTCGAGAACGTATCCCGTTTGTTTGCTGGTTGCGGCGAGATTGCTCTAGTTCGAGTTCTGAGACCGGGGAATCCGGTGCCGGCAGACGTGCGCCAGTTCCTGAACAAAAATCCTAGTTTAGTAAACTGTGTGTGTGCTTTAGTTGAGTTCACGGAGTCCGAGTCGGCCAGGGAAGCGCTCCGGCTGCAGGCTCCGGGAGACGAAGGTATGCGAGTGTATGAATTAAATGGAGTGCCCCGGGAACCGAAGAGGAAAGCTCCTATACGACGACCCTCCGCGATACCGCAGCGCCGCCACGAGTGCGAATATTCGTCGTGCTGTAGCGGGTCAGAAGCCGAATATGACTACAGATACGGAGCCCCGTTCTACAGAAGGAACTCTAGTGGCTTCTTCGCTCCCCGGTCACCTGAGATCCAAACGTGGGTGCCGCGGCGGCCGTCCACTTGCAGTCACAGCTCGGATTCGGGCGTTTCGTTCTATTGCAACTCTCGGAGGGCATCGCAGGCGAGTACGGGCAGCACCAGCAGCGCTGAGGGTTGGCTCGCGCGTCGGTTGTCGGGCTGCTCACTGACAGGGACCGAGTGTGGCGGCCGGAGGTTGTCGTGTACGCCCCGCTTTGAGCCCCGGACGCCCGTAGTGCCCGACGGGACGAGGGGCTTCCACGCCGCCGCCCGCCAACGTAGAATCTCGGACCTCGCTCTGTACTCGCGCTAGAAAGCGGCCGCCAACCGTGACACCTTTCTAATGACGTTGGATAACTGCCTTTCACGTTGTGCCCGCGCGGTTTTTTTAATCTATTTTTTTAGGAGGAAGTGTAGCACGCGTTCCGCCGCGTGGATCCGCGTACCGAACTGAATCGCGGCTTACCGTCTTCTCGTGTGATCGTAAGCTCATCTAGTTTTACATAAATTGCTGTGTTAATTGTTAATTTATAATCGTTTGTAATTTATTAGATTTTATTTATTTACGTTCGCGTATTTATTGCGAGTAGCGCGTCGCCGTTGTGTTTTCGACTGAGTTACGTCAGAGTTGTGGGCACAAAACGTTTATAATGCAAAATCGACTGTCTCAATGAAGATCGAGTCATCAGCCGACAACAGCGGTACGGCCAGCGGCGAGCTTGCGTAATCGATACGAACATATTTTATTTCCTGTAATGGCGACCGTAATTCCGCTGCATCGGCAATTATTACGAGCGACGCGTTTTTTTTTTTTTTTTATTACTAACTCTTTTTTCATTTTTTGTATATCAATGTAATTAAGTCAATTAATTTAAGTCAGTCGCCATTTCATGTACTTAAGTTTTAAGTTAAGTGTCGTGATGTTGTACGCAGCTCGCCCGGGTTGCGTCATTTATTTATAAGTAACTTTCATTATAATGTATTTTATTTTCTTATTTATTCCTCTTTGTAAATAGCAGAGAAGGTTGTTACGTAACAACTGACAGCACAATCATTACGTGTACTCTACTCTGTTCAAATCGATATTGTTAACGATCGAATCGCCTATAAATTTAATATTCGAATGATTTTGAATGATTCGATCGCAAAACGGTATCCGTTCTAGTTTTAAATTTGTAATTAGGACGATGATAATGTAATTATAAGTTTTTTGGAGAAATCTGCCTTTAATTATTGGACCTTGGGTTATTGGAAAGCGGGCTTTTCGGAGCGCGTTCACCTTGGATAATCGATTCGTAACGATTCTCACACTTTGACAGTACAAATGTTACCAAACACTTGGCGAGTCGAACACTATGCATTAATTAAATGTAGATTAATTTGATGCAAAATTAATTGTTATTCGATAATAATGGTTGGGAATCAAACACATTTTGTTTGATAAGAGAATCCGTAATACGAGCTTTGATATCAATTTTATTTCTAACTAACTGACCCGGCAGACTTCGTGGTGCCTCGATCGAAAAATAAAAGACCTAAGCTTTTGTATAAAATAAACTTTAAACAAACAAAAGCACGACGGGGGACACATCAAAGGAAAAACAAAATTGTTATTTTTATTTAATTCCGAGCATTTTCATATTTATCTACCTTTTAAACCTTCTCTGGACTTCCACAAATAATTCAAGACCAAAATTAGCCAAATCGGTCCAGCCGTTCTCGAGTTTTAGCGAGACTAACGGACAGCAATTCATTTTTATATATAGAGATTCTATAATCAATATATCTAAATGTCTAATTCTATGACATGTCCTTCTTTAAAAGAGTCTTGTGGAGAGTCCTTAACGGTAGGCAGCGGCTTGGCTCAGCCCCTGGCATTGCTGAAGCCCATGGGCGACGGTAACCACTCACCATCAGGTGGGCCGTATGATCGTCTGCTTACAAGGACAATAAAAAAAAAAAATTAAATAAATGCATAACACATAATTGTTAATAGAAATGCTTTAACAAAAACAGACTTCAAATAGAAAAAAAAAAGATATTCCAAAACAAGTTAATATACACTAAAAACAATAATCATCGAAATCGGTTGGCGTGATATTGAGTTATTGAGTTATTCATCTATTTGTCGCGCACGTACTTAATGCAAATTTAAGACTTGAATGGTTTTCTCATGGATACCATCATCAGAACTGGGCTAAATTGTAACGGAACCACACGGAAAGCATCAGCCGTCTACCAAAAAAAAAAAAATCAACAAAATCGATTCATCCAGTCAAAAGCTATGAGGTAACAAACATAAAAAAAAACATACAGTCGAATTGAGAACCTCCTCCTCTTTTGAAGTCGGTTATTTACAAATAACCTTCGTCTGCTGTTTGGTATAACACTGTTCGGAGTTAACTTCATGAGACATATTCAAACCCTCAGACACAGCCCGCTGAGTTTCCCGCCGGATCTTCTCCGTGGGTCGCGTTTCCGATCCGGCGGTAGATTCTGCGAAGCACGGCTCTTGCTAGACCTAGTGACCTAGTACTCGTTCGATGGATCTAATATGACCCCTCGAGGTAACTTGAATAGGTTGAAAAAAAGCTACATATTTTGCTGTTCTACGTTTGAGTGTATCAGTTGCTTATTCTGTGTATTTTCGCCCGTAACACAAGAGAAATTCCCTAAATATCATCTATATCTATATCTATACTAATATTATAAAGAGAAAAGATTTGTTTGTTTGTTTGTTTCGAATAGGCTCCGAAACTACTGGACCGATTTGAAAAATTCTTTTTCCATTAGAAGCCGACATTGTCCCTGATGAACATAGGCTACTTTTTTTTTATTTTTTTTATTTTATTTTTTTGGTTTCATGTGTGTTTTAATGTTTCCGAAGCGAAGCGAGGGCGGGTCGCTAGTAAAGAAATAAAGGTATGCTGCTTTTTTTTTTTAATTCACCGTTTTATTTTCACACTACATTTTCTAGCCCCAAGGTAAGCTTAATGCTTGTGTTATGGGTGCCAGATTACGGATATACTACATATATTACTTTTTGTTGTAAATATATACATATAATACATAGAAAACACCCAGACGTAGTACAAATATCTGTGTATCATCACACATATAGTTGTCCTGTGCGGGGATCGAACCCACGACCTCGAAACGGCAGTCGGTATCACTTACCAACACGCCACGAGGCCCGCCAAATTATCTCCAATGTTGACATAAGAGGTAAGATTTATCTGGTAATTGATCGTTATTGTAGCTCAGAGACAACAATATGAACGTCTCCCGCCTGATATGAGTTCTGACGTCTGCGATAAAATGTACAACAGTCGTCCAGTCCTTCAAATTGGAGCGTATGGAATAGGCTGAATGCATCATGCGTCCTCTCAATATTGCATGAATAGGATTGCTCTTTGACTAATGAGATGATACTATCATCTCGTTTTTACTATCGCACCGCCCGCTACCAGCCATGAAACTCTGATGCCTAAATTAAATTATTTAATATTCATAAAAACTAAATAAAAGTCCTTTTCAATTCAACAAATTTAAATCTCAAAAGTATTGTGACATCGCAGATTTGTCCCTATTCTACCCCTAGTCCCTATTCCCCCCAATCTAAGTACACGTGTGAGGTAGGTACACATATCTTCTTTTTCTATTCAGGCCTAGCATACGTCATCTCTGGACTCAAACCCTCCTCTCATATATCTCATACAAATCATTTTCACACTTAAATGTAATAATGCTTTAATAATAATCTAATAATGTAACATAATAAAGGATTTTATTTAAATTTAAGCTACCGTCTTTGCGAAATCTTAATCTAAACTAATGTTAGTAATGTGAAAGTTTGTTACTCAATTACACAAAGACAGCTATATATACGAATTTACAGTGATTCTCGCACAGAGACAGTCTATTTACCACTGACTTTTGTAACACAGGTTTTCCTAGCATAAAAGTCAGGGAATATTGTTATTGTATACCTCATAAAAAAGCCATGTATATTATTATACTAGTGTTAAGTATTTTTGTACGTGTTTGTATTTTAAGAGGCTTGAATGAATAAATATTATTATTATTATTATTATTTACAATCCGGATTAACTCATAGGATACTTTTTTTTTTCTTTTTTTTTATTGCCTAGATGTGTGGACGAGCTCATAGTCCACCTGGTGTTAAGTGGTTACTGGAACCCATAGACATCTACAACGTAAATGCGCTACACACCTTGAGATATAAGTTCTAAGGTCTCAGTATAGTTACAACGGCTGCCTCGCCCTTCAAACCGAAACGCATTACTGCTTCACGGCAGAAATAAACAGGGTGGTACCTACCCGTGCGGACTCACAAGAGGTCCTACCATCACTAATCACGCAAATTATAATTTTGCGGGTTTGTTTTTTATTACACGACGTTATTCAATCACCGTGGAAGCCAATCGTGAACATTTGTTGAGTACGTAGTTGAATAGAAAAATTGGTACCCGCTTGCGGGATTCGAACACTGGTGCATGGCTCAACCCAAATGCACCGAAGGTCTTATCCTTTAAGCCGAATTTACATTACGAAATTAGTGGCGTGAAATTAATTTCGTGACATTAGTTTTACCAACAGTTTCACGTGTAATTTAATACTTTCGTAATGCATGCATTAATTTCATGCGTGTAAATTAGTTTCGTGCCCTGCGCGATTTTTTGGTGAAATTAATGTCATGCAACTAATTTCATAGTGTAAACGCGACGTTAGGCCACGACGACGACGCGAAACTACCAGCGATTAGGTAGAAAAAAAGGAGGTTTGCGGATTGTACTCGGCGGTAGGCAGCGGCTCAGCTGGATCCCTCGCACTGCCGTCATCCATGAGCAGCTGTAATACCTCACCATCGGGTGGACCGTAAGCTCGTCTCCCTACAAAGGTAATAAAAAAAAATAGAACATTTTTATTTTTATTCGAATTTAAAACATTCCTTTTTGGAAATCACTTAAAGAACCATATTTCTTTTCAAATCATATTTTTACGTATTATATATTACGTTAGTTCATGATACATTTTGGCCCCAAGTGACGTCACGCGTACTGATGCGTTCGGTCGTATTCTGTAATATCTATGAAGTAATTTTCAAAAATTAAAGCCGCCTACTGAATTAAAAACGGTGTTGCAAATTTAAATTCCCTATTTAATAACATGCGAGAATAATAATTGCATTCAATGTAATAAATAGCAAATTTTAAGGTCAGTTTAATAGAATGATTGTTTGGTAGCGGTTCAAAGATAATGAGTCGTGATTCGAAAGAAAAATAATATGTAATTATCGATCGAGCCTTGAACCGGCGTTCGGATGGTTCTGATTTATGTATTTAGTAATTTATAGTACTTAACTATGAATATCAACTAAGCGATGCCGAAACAGGTATAATACATATTTCCACTTGAACGTTAAAGTTAAAGCTTAAAGGACAAGATGCGGGATGCGCTCGCATCGATCGATGCGCCCTTTTCCAGAGTGCGAATCCCACGGGCAGCTGCCAATTTTTCTAATAGTACTGTGGGATTAGTAAATCAAATCAAATCAAATCAAAAAAAATGTATTTAACATAAATGAAAGTACATACTTGTTGAACGTCAAAAAGAACTACCGTCAATTCACAAAAACTAGCCTCCGTCCTGAGAAGAACTGGCAAGAAACTCAGCATGTCTTTTTTTTTTTAATATTAGAACTTAAATTTTAAATATAAGAATTTAAATATAAGAACGGGATGTATGAAAAGAGTGTGGAACGGAGCGTTAAGGTGTGAGTGAGAGAAAACGGAAAGAAAGGGAGAAGAGAATGACAGAGAAAAGGAAGATGGCGAAGACTGTTAAAAAATGAACAAGGCGTAATAAAAGTGTTAATTAATTATTAATAATTATTATAAAGCAGATTTTGGAACAGTGTAACATTTATTTTATACGCTACGATCCCTATTCTATGTCCAGCAGTGAGCAGATAAAGGCTGATGATGATGATGATGAAGATGATGATATTCTGCAGTACCTTAATAGAAAACCTTCTTAATCGATAGAGTTAAAAAAAATCTCCCAAACCATACAAATTTGCAAATCTACCCTACATAATCGTTGGTAGCCTAAAGGGCTATTCCAACTTCGCGCAGACGGGTAGCTGAGCTCACGGTCTTAGCCTGAGAGAATTGTTAACATTGGCCCTAGCAAGAGCAGTGATTCATTGATTCTACTCATCATCATCAACAGCCCGCAGTCGTCCACTGCTGGCCATAGGCCTCTCCCAATCCACACCACTGAGCCCGGTCTGCGGCTCTCCTCATCCACTTCTTGCCGGCCACCGTGCGGAGGTCATCGCACCACCTAGCCAAGGGGCGTCCCACGTTACGTCTTCCGCTGCGCGGTCTCCACTCGAGAACCCGTCTGCTCCAGCGATCGTCAGTCCTACGGCATATATGGCCAGCCCACTGCCACTTCAGCTTGCTGACTCTTGTCACCTCTTGTCACTTGTTGACCAGAGTCAGTTGATTCTACTACCCGATCGGAATCGCGACCGGAGATACCGGTCATCGTTCTTGTCGAACCCGTTGTTTGTGACGAAGGGCTCGACGAGTAAATTAACTCTCAGACATAGCCCACTGAGTTTCTCGCCGGATCTTCTCAGTGGGTCGCGTTTCCGATCCGGTGGTAGATTCTGCGAAGCACGGCTCTTGCTAGGGTTCGTGTTAGCAACGTCATCAGGTTTGAGCCCCGTGAGCTCACCTACTAGTTAGGGTTACGCTCGAATAGCCTCTCTAGGCTACCAGCTTAGGTAGGAAAAAAAAGAAGTAAATTATCTTTTATAGTGTGAGGTAGCGCCCTCTATGAATTGATATTTTAACTTCACGTTTCATTTTTTCGTTTCATCGAGTTTGAAATCACATCACAACGATCCTAAAGAAGTTTCACTTCAAAAAGGAGAGACAAAACCGTAAAAATAGTTTCAGTTACGGAACAAAAGATCATCATCATCATCACCATCATCATCATCATCATCATCATCATCATCATCATCATCATGGTTCCAAGCCGGTTACGATCACGGCGACCAAATTTTTCAGTTTAATAACCTTAAAAGCTAATGTCCGCGCCTCTCATGCGCTCTAATATGGCTATGGTAGCCTATCTTGTTCTTAAACGTGCGCAAACAGAAGCTACACGTAAGAACACCACCCACGAAGTTGTAAAAAATGTTGGAAGGCGGTCTATTTTTCGATTTATTTCGTCTGTCATCCAGTTCGCGCCTCCTGTCGTTTTCAAAGACATGCACGCCCTGCCGTTCCAAGCGTCTCCACTCCAAACGATTCTGTGCTTGGGCTTCCCAACGAGAGGTGTCAAAAACAAAAGATAGGATAATGTTAAGAATATGGATGTCGGATTCAAAACTTACCATCCAACTCATTAATCAAGTTTCGCTCAAAGCGTTCAATTTAAAATAATTGTTACAAGTAAAATAAAAATTAAATTGTGTTTATCGGTATTAATGTACATTAGGTCATGGCGTAAAGGTCACGGTTGACTCGAGGTCACGCTAAGACAGGTCAGGAAGTGCCTTCTATAGAATTTCGCAGATCGATTACTGTATGCAAAACTTTATTTATTTCTATGTATGTTTTTGATTTATTTATTTATTTTATTGCTTAGGTAGGTGGACGAGCTCACATCCCACCTAGTGTTAAGTAGTTACCGGAGTCCATGGACATCTACAACGTAAATGCAGCCTCCTACCTTAAAATATATGTTCTAAGGTCTAGTTACAACGGCTGCCCCATAATTTAATTTCAATTTGTAAATAGTCAAACACATAGTTTTTTTTTTCCTACCTATACTGATAGCCTTGAGAGGCTATTTCAGCGTCACCCTAATGTGAAGAATCAGACTGATTAATCATTATTTGAGCTCACGGGGCTTAAACCGGAGTGTTGCTAGCACTGACCCTAGCAAGAGTAGTGCTTCGCAGAATCTATCACTGGATCGGAAACGCGACCCACTGAGAAGTTCCGGCGAGAAACTCAGTGGGCTGTATCTATGGGTTAATTCGCTCGTCGAGCCCTTCGTCGCAAGCGACGGGTTCGACGAGGACGGTGACCGGAGCACATAGCATTTTCGCGGGACAAACAGTTTTGTACGGTACGTAAAATTACAAATCTTACTGGTTGCACGCTCGTATTTATTACTGCACAAATATATAGGGCGTTGTCCGGGTCATTGACTAGGTTAAAAATATATCCTGCGTTACGAATTATTGCAAACTTTCGCGGCTATCTACATTATTCACATCGCTCTTAGGGGTCATCCATAACGGGGTCATCCATAACCATTTACGTCACACGTTGATGGGGAGGGGGGGTACGAGGGCGGCACTGAAAATTTCGGGAATTAACGAAGTGACACAACATTACTATTTAAAAATGTATTTATTGCTTTTCGAAGTATTCTCCGCGAAATTTGACACATTTTTCCATACGATGGAACCAATCATTGAAGCAACCATTCCATTAGGAAGTTGGAGTCTCCAAAATGGCCGTTTTGTAGGCGTCCACAGCTTCTTCAGGTGATGAAAATCTCTGTCCACGCAATTTATTCTTTTTTTTTTTTTTTTTTTTTTTTATGATTGAAAGTTTACTGGTGGCCCGAAGGCCTTTCCAGTTTCACCAGGACAGGTGGGCGAGCAAAGGCTCAGCCAAGAGGGGTGGGATTTGCTAACAACTGCCCGAGCGCCTCCGAAGGAGACCTAACAACTCAAGAGCAATTGTTTCGCGAATGAATCTACTACCGGATCGGAATCGCGACCCGCTGAGAAGATCCGGCGAGAAACTCAGCGGGCTGATGCATGGGTTAGGTTGCACGTCGACCTCTTTGTCGAGTTCGACGAGTACGGTTACCGGGGTCCCTAAGCCTGCCCCTAGTATTAGAGCTGAAGGCATCTAATGCAAAGGTTATTGGATCTGATGGATCCGTAAGGACGTGTCTAGGGCGTCGACGGTGACTGGCTCCTGCATGATCAGGATTCGGGGAGTAGTCAGCGGCGGCAACGATAAGGCGATTATCATGACGCATAGCCTTATCGAAGTATCGTTCCGACGCTGACTTCATGTATTTCCGAATTGATTCGAGGCCCAGGTCGTCGTGTAGGTCAACGTTCCTCACGAACCACGGAGCCCCGACAGCTAACCTGCAAAAGCGGGATTGTAGGGATTGGAGGGTGTCTATGTGTGTGCGGGCCGCGTGAGCGAACACCACACTCGCGTAAGTCATGACGGGCCTTATGCAAGTTTTGTAAAGTGTCACCTTGTTCCGAAGGGACATTTTACTCCGCTTACAGATCATGGGGTAGAGTCTACCGAGAATAAACGCGGCACGGTCACGGACTGATTTTATATGCGGGCGGAATGTCATCGATGCATCCAGGGTAACGCCCAGGTACTTGACCTTCCTGGCCCAGGGTATGGGTTGTCTAAAGAGAGTAATCGGGGGTGTGAGATTCCTCCTCCTAATCCGGGAGGAAATCCGTGTGGAGCTTCCCCTCTGAAATAGCACCGCAGTACTTTTCGCTGGGTTGATGTCTATGCGCCATTTTCGGAACCACTGTCCTAGGGCTAGGGCTGCGCTCTGAAGCTTCTTCGCGATTAGGGACTTATTTCTACTAGAATAGTAAACAGTCGTGTCGTCGGCGAATAAAGCTAAATGGGTCGGCGGCGACCGGGGAATATCGTTGACGAATAAGCTAAATAGGAGGGGTGAGAGGACAGAGCCTTGCGGGACTCCAGCTGTGAGAGGTCGTGGGGAGGAGCGGGTTCCCTCGACTCGATATCGAAAAGAGCGGTTCGACAAGAAGTCCCGTATGATGAGCACGAGACTGTCCGGCACGCCCATGTTGAATAGTTTGAAAATCAAACCATTGTGCCAGACTTTGTCGAACGCTTTTGCGACGTCGAAGAAGAGAGCTCCCGTGTATAACGGTTTTGGTCGATTAAGCCCCACAAGAATGTGCTCCGTGAGGCGGTGCACCTGTTGAACGCATGAGTGATTTGTACGGAATCCGAATTGTTCATCGATAAGAATGCCCTTGGATGAGACGAAGTCTCTGAGGCGTTTGTAGAGCAGACGCTCATACAGTTTGCCTAGAGACATGAGGAGGCTAATCGGGCGGTAGCTCGTCGGATCATTTTTTGGTTTACCGGGTTTATGTATGCCGATAACGTCCGCTTCTTTCCACACCGCGGGAAAGATACAGTTCGCCATAGCGGCATTGAAAATAGATGCCAACATCACGATGAGTTGGACGGGTAGAAGTTTAATAACGCGGTTGGATATACCGTCGGAACCGGGAGCCTTGCGAGGACGTAGGTCTTTGATCAAGTCTTTAACTTCCATCGGGGTGACGGGTGGTAACGCATCAGAGGGTGGCAAGGAGGCTCTGCGTTCTACCTCACTGTCTACTAATTCTACATGAACAGGGTCCACGGATTGAGTGCTGGGCGTGCACTGGGTTTGCAATGTATCGGCCAGCAGCTCTGCTTTTTCGTCATCATCGAACGCCGCGAGTCGGCCTGAGGGGCCTACGAGGGGGGGCATAGTTACTACCGTATCCGATTTGAGAGTACGAGCTAAGCGGTAGTAAGACCTTTGGGAGGGCGCGAGTCCTTCTAAGAAATCAGACCATCTGGCATCTCGGACTTCGGCGATGCGAGACTTTACGTCGCGTTGTAGGGCACGCATTCGAATACGATTTTCCGCGGTAGGATACCTGTCGTAGGCGCGTATCGAGGCGTTCTTAGCTCTAAGAAGTTCCCTAATATCGTCGGACAATTTGAAGCGGTGAAGGAAGTCCTCCGCTACAACTTGTTTCGATGACCTATCTAATGTCGAGGTGATGTGTGACGTTAAGATGTCTATGGCTTCAGCGGTATCCTGAGGAGACGGGATAGAGTCCGGGTTAAACGGGAGCGATGGTGGATCAGATTCAGCCAGGCTGATGCCCAGCGTGTGCCAATCCACCACAGTCCTCGTGACGGGAACAGAATCGGGAGCGCGACCGAGCTTCATAACGACGGGACGGTGGTCTGAATCTAACTCTGAAACTACTTCGATCGAGTGTAAGCGCAGAGTTACGTTTTTTAATAACGCTATGTCGAGTATATCCGGGCGATGCGCGATATTTAGCGGGTAGTGAGTCGGGGTTAGCGGAGCGACGATATCGAAGGCGAGATCATCGACTAACGCGTCAAGCCGCCTGCCATTCGGGGTTGTGGTGTGTGAGTTCCACCTGATGTGTTTACAATTTAGGTCGCCCGCCAGAATGACAGAGCTCCCCATACCGAGCAGCGCCTCGATATCACTGCTTAGAACGATCTTATCCGGTGGAAGATAAACGGACGCGATAACGATCGGCGCGTGTCCCGTCAGTGATATTCGGCACACTGATGCTTCGATATTAGCGAGCGCGGGAGGATCGAGCGGGACGCAATGCAGGGCTCTTCTATAGTAAATGACGGTACCACCACCACGGGCAGAGAGCCTGTCGTTCCTGACCATGTTATAGTTCGCGATTTTAGGGTCACGGCGCGCGGGCTTAAGTAGGGTCTCCTGCACTAAAAAGATATCAATTTGGTGGTCACGCAAAAAGTCAGAAACCTGATCACGTTGATTTGCGAGACCGTAAGCGTTAAAAAATCCTATCGTTACGGATAGGGGCTTTATTCTACTTATATACGCCATTGATTACCGGCGGAGTGAGGGGAGGACGTACGTATTTAATGACGCGTATACGTCGGCGTATTCCTGCACAACGGCGATAAAGTGTTGTGCAGTGGAGGCAGCGCGAATGGCGTCGCCCAAAGCGTTAACGCGCTCAAAGTTGATCGACTGAAAGAAGTCGATCGCTAAAGCGAGATTGTCGGACGCGGTCGGAGGGCAAGTCGCGGGAGAGGGACGAGTCGCGGGGGCGGGACGAATCGCGGAGGAGGGAGTTGTAGCCGTGTTCGTGTACGGCAGCGGTTTTGCCCAGGCCGAGACACTGGGCACCGCCGCCGGAACGAACGCTGGCTTAGCCTGCGACGCAGAGGGTGCCGAGGCTTTGATGTCTGGGCCGGAAGCTCGGAGGCGGTTTTGGCGGGCGACGCGGCGATTTATTTTAGGGGCTCGGGGGCAACCACGGTAATTCGCGGGGTGACCCTGTGTTCGACACAGGACGCAGCTAGGCGGTTCCGTCGCGGTTTTTTGGTCGCGAGCGCAGAGGGCCGTGGCGTGATCGCCCAAACACTTAACACATCGGGGGCGCGCGTGACAGTTACGGGAAGAGTGCCCGTACAATTGACAGTTATGGCACTGGCTAGGAGTGCCTTTTTTATGGGGGGCTTCGACAGCGATACCAGAGAGCCTACAGACGGTCTGTGTGTTAAAGATTTTCTTACCCTCGGGGGTAGGCTGGAGAGCGACTAGAACCATATTATATGGCTCCCTACCGCGACCGGTGTGCATACGGTGCACAGAATTCACTGGTAGGCCTTGTTCTAACAGGTCGGCTTTTACGAGCTCTACATCTAACTCTTTAGGGATTCCGCGTATTACAACGCGGAGTTCGCGCTCCTCCTGGAGCGTATACGTATGGAAACTTATACGCTCCTTACGGAGGTAAGAAGAGAGGGCCCTATGGTCGTCGGGTGTTTGAACCTTAATTTGAATGCCGTTCGCGAGGTTACGGGCATTCGTGAAATTTATATTTTTGGCCTTAAGGGCCAGGCAAACTCGATCCCAAGCTGCCTTCTCCTGAAGGATAACCGGGGGAGGGGTCTGGGTTTTATTTTGTGCCACCGGACGCGGCGACGGAGTGGCACGGGCTGGGGGCGCAACGGGAGTCTGAGGGCGGGGGCGCGACGCGTTCACGGCTTTGCTAATTTTAGCGGCCGCGGGAGCTCGAGACTCCGCGGCACGCTTCTTACCCTTCTGTACCAGGGTGGCAATTTATTCTTTATTTTAGGGAAAGTATAGAAATCATTAGAGCTTAGGTCGGGGCTGTACGGCGGATGGTCTGATAATTCTATGTTTTCTTGCTCTAAAAACTCTTTTGTTCTGTGCGCGGTGTGAGAACTCGCATTGTCGTGATGGAGGATGATGCGGCGGTTGCAGGTCTCTTTACGGAGTTCAGAAACGACCTGTGGCAAACAAATGCTAGCATACCATTCTGCATTAACCGTTCTTTGTCCCTCAAGAGGAATAGTCGTAACATGGCCGGTTTTGGAGACAAACGTAGCCACCATTTTTTTTGCAACACTCCGTGAACGAACAATTTTTGTTGGCTTTAACTCATTTTCGAACACCCAAACTCGTGACTGGTTTTTTGTTTCGGGTTCGTACGCGTATATCCAGGATTCGTCACCTGATACAATGTTGTATACAGCATTTGAGGATCCTGCGTGGAATCTTTCGAGAGTTCTGACGCACCAAGTAACGCGAGCCGCTTTTTGCTCTTCACAGAGCGAATGCGGTATCCATCGGGAAAACAACTTTTTTACACCTAAAGATTTCAAGATAAAGATAAAGATTCATGCAAGATTATTTGTATTTGACTCATGCCAATGTCTAAAGTTGCCTGAATTTCGCGGTATGTCACATGTCGATCTTCCTCAATCAGCTTACGCACAGCATCAACGTTTTCTTGGGTGACTGCAGTTTTTGGACGACCTTGACGGGGATCATCACTGAGCTTGATACGTCCACGTTGAAACTCAGCAAACCAGCGATAAATTGTGGTTTTGGATGGGGCTTCATCACCAAATGCAGAAATCATCCGGTCAACACACTGTTTTTGTGTTAAACCACTTCGAAAGTCATAATAAAGCATCCCTCTTGAATTTTCTCGAGTCAATTCCATTTTCTCAACGACTAAACAAGTTTGACAAAACCTCGTGACAAGACCGAGAATCTTTTTTTAAATAAATAAATGGTATTCGATTTTTAAAACCAAGGAGTTTTCAATTAAAAAGATTTTAATATGACAGGAACAGTGGAAATATTCCATTCCCGATACTTTTAGTGCAGCAAGGGGCATGGGGTCAATAGTTTTGTGACGTCACATGTCAAAATTTAAAATATTAAACCGACTTAACCTAATAGGTGTATGGGCTCTAATAAAGAAAAAAAACGCGAAGTTTAGATGTGAATAAAAAACAAAAAATCTACGAACTTGAACTATAGTTATTAATAATGTAGCATTCTCGCAATGAGATTATCTCTCATGCAACGTCATTTAGCTTATATTTTTACTTACAAGCATAAATTGAAAAAATATGTGACGTCACATCAGGGGGGGGGGTTATAAAAATGTGACAACCTGTGACAAGGACGGGGGGAGGGGTTCAAAAGTCCTAAAATTCGTGTGACGTAATTTATGGATGGCCCCTTATAAGAGAACTGGTCAAATAATAGTATCATCTGTGTTCAGGATATAAACTAACACAACAAACATTTTATATAAATAGAACATTTTTTTCCGTGTTTGAGGAACATTATTTTCACTACCTATTCGTTGGAAGCCTGCCCTACCCTTCAAACCGAAACGCATTATTGCTTCACGGCAGAAACAGGCAGGGCGATGGTACCTGCCCGCGCGGACTCACAAGACGTCCTACCACCAGTAAGCCAAGCAGGAAGAGCCAATATCAATCCAACACACCCGGAAGCCAATAGCGTACCAAATCAAAACTTAATTATAGTGGAGCTTACTACTTAATTAATTAAAACGATAACTTGAACGAACCGTTTTTGTTTAACGATCAAGACATAATTAAAACTAATTTTACGATTTAATCATTCGTGTATTATTTCCGATATTGATTTTACGGTTTCTGTCGTAACGGACGATGGAAATACAAAATGAAAATCGTAAAATAAATTTTACGTCTATGACCAGCGAAGTCTGGCGTTTAGCGAAGATTGAAGAATGATTACTAAAAAAAACAATTACGATTTTAAGCATGTTCTATTATTTACTGGTGGTAGGACGTCTCGTGAGTCCGCACGGGTAGATACCACCACCCTGCCTATTTCTGCCGTGAAGCAGTAATGCGTTTCGGTTTGAACGGTGGGGCAGCCGTTGTAACTATACTTGAGACCTTAGAACTTATATCTCAAGGTGGGCGGCGCATCTACGTTGTAAGTGTCCATGGGCTCCAGTAACCACTTAATACCAGGTGGGCTGTGAGCTCGTCCATCCATCAACGCAGTAAAAAAAATAAAAAATAAAAATAAAATAAAGTTTGCTTGTTTTGGATTTAAGTTACTCATCAGCCCACTGAATTTCTCGCTGGATTTTCTCAGTGGGTCGCGATTCCGATCCGGTGGTAGATTCTGTGAAGCACTTCCCTTGCCAGGGCGAGTGGTAGCGAATTCTGTCAGGTTGAGCCCGTGAGCTCACCTACCCGTCCGGGTGTAGCTGGAATAGCCTCTTAGGCTACCAGCAAATAGGCAGGAAAAAAAACTCAGACCACCGCTTCGGCCTTCCTGCGCGTTATATGTATATGTATATATATATTTATTTATTACTTCGATGGGTGGACGAGCTCACAGCCCACCCGGTGTTAAGTGGTTAGGTTACAACGTAAATGCGCCACCCATCTTAAGATATGAGTTCTAAGGTCACTCTGTCCCACCCTTCAAACCGAATCGCATTACTGCTTCACGGTAGAAATAGGCGGAGTGGTGGTACCTACCGGTGCGGACTCACCAGAGGTCCTACCACCAGTTATATGACTTAACTATGCTTAAATTAGGCTTGAGGCGAGTCTAGTTTCAGAATGGTGGCACGAGAATAGTTCCTTCAGTCATGCAAAGTTAGATCTCGATGTGATGATAAATAAGTCATAAAATCATCGGGTTTTGAAGGGTTCCGCGGCCATAATTTAGGGTATAAGGAAGTCGGTAAGGTCTAATAAATACGTTTTGTGTGTAGCGCACATGGTAAGTAGGTTTTGGCGGGCGTATTTCGCTCGAGGCTTAGCCGTGAACGTGATAAATTAATTTGTTTATTAAACGTTTTATTAATGTATTTATCTGTGTAAATCATTTTTTTTTTTTGGTCATACGACTACACGAGACCCTTTCAATATCCTGGTCTTATAAAGTTTCTAAATATGGAGGCGATTTTTTTTTTGTTTTCTTGCGTAGATCAAAAGACGAGTGAGTTGAAATATCTTTCAAAGAAAGAAATAAATTTATTTACTTTTCATGTTCACGAACAACTTCCAGGATGAAGGAATGATAATGTGTAATGGAAGAGGAGCAAATAAAAAAAAGCATAGTTATCGGGCGTTTTGTGAAATCGCAGTTGAAGGTGCAACCGTCTTCTCTATTTTTGCCACAAAGTAGTCACGGGTTTTTGTTTGAGGGCTGGGATGATCGATATAAGATATGATCGGGACTTAGACCTCATGTGTCAAGGTGGATGAGGAGATCCACGTTCTGGTATCTTCAGGCTCCGATGGTCACTGAAGAACATAGAAATGGCTAATTAACACTAAGTCGACCGTTTCTATCGTTCATACATGCAATAAATAAACGTGAAGTAAATGAAAATGATGTTTTACGAAATCGGTAAACTCTTTCGCTTCGAAGATCGGTTTGTTGTTGCCTCAACGCATCCCGACGCGTGCCTCAAGGTGAATGAATTATTGACTACTAGCGAACCGCCCTCGCTTCGCTTCGGAAACTGTAATCTATTATTGATTTCTCCACTATTGAATGGATGTTATTATGCATATAAACCTTCCTCTTCAATCACTCTATCTATTAAATATATATGTGGTGTCGTGGGACACCAGGTAGGAACGAAGTTCCTTCGGCTAATGTAGAATCGACACAAATTGCAAAAAAAATCGTGCTCAATTTTATGTAGGTTTTCTTGATTTTTCTCTTAAATTTTGCTGATTAGTTTTTATTTAAGTACAAGAAAGTATTTAGGAAATTCAGTATTTTAGGAAATAATAAATTACTTAAAATAAAAAAAACATCGTAATTCAAATTATCAACTAAAATAACAAAATATGTCTCTTTATTTTTGTTTGACAACATAAAATTACATAGAAATAGAAAAATAGAAATAATAATAGAAAGAGAATGGATGAGAGAACGAAAAGAAAGAGGGAGAAAGAGAAAGGTATTATACACTACTCGCTTGTGTATGCGACTGTCGCGCCTGCGCACGTCTCATTTAACGGTTTTATTCCACGCACTTTTTTCCACGGATTTTTTCTTACGGTTTTACTATCACATTTTTTTCAGTTCGGTCGCGCAGCAAAATCCCTATCCCCTCCAATCCTGCCGTAAGGAACTTCGTTCCAAAAAACCGCATCAATATCCGTTGCGTAGTTTTAAAGATTTAAGCATACATAGGGACAGACAGATATAGGGACAGAGAAAGCGACTTTGTTTTATACTATGTAGTTATTGTTATATACAAGCGTATTGCTGTAAAAGACCGCGTAAGTCAATCTAATCTAGGCGTTAACATAACACAATAGAATTTCAAGCGTTTATCTCGCTGACAGGATAACAATTACAGAAATCTATTGACTGCTAATATGGCTTCCCGTATGTCATCCTCGTAATGACATTGATAAGGTTTTCCTTTCGCAAACATGTATTTTCTGCAGGAAATAACCTCGAAGCTCTGAATACATTTCCTAAATAGATACAAGGAGAAGTGTTATTGTAGTTATGTTTGTTTGGATCTCGCTCTGCGCATTAAGAGTACTTAAACGATATCAACAGCGGCATTGACAGTGACTAGTGATAAGGCAGCGAATAGAGAACGTTAGTAAAAACATTTAATATGTCGCACAGACGTGACAATAAAGTCACATAAGCAATTTTTGTTAAAACTGAACTGAGTATGAGAAAATACATTTTTATCAGTGAGATGCTTAGTTTTACTGATGGAATTTAAAGTTTTAGTTTAAATAGGTATTATCGTTTTTATTTCTTTAGTCTAGCAGAACTATATATAATTTATATATATTTTTTATTTAATTTTTATAAACTCATTGTTTAATATATTATTGTTAATCTCACAATTAATCCTTATTACTTAATTATTAATTACTAGAGGTCCCGCAGTAGTCGAAATTCGACTATAATTAATTGGAATTGTAAGTTTGTACACTATTATGATTGTATTTTATACTTCTATAATCACAAATTTCGCCAAGACTACACTATAAAAATATTAACAAAGACAAAAAATATTTAATCTATTCTCAAATTGACCACAAACGTCAGGAACAAAAGCTTGACAATAAATATTATGCATGCGTGTGTGCGTCAAAACGTATGTAGTGTGTGTAATGTTTTTTTTATTGATTTCATGTATCTTTTATGCATTATTTAAAAAAAGTATGAGCATTGTGCACTTCTTCTCTATATTCTCTATAAGTGTGAAAAATTTCATACTCTTCCGTCCGCGCAATTTTCGTAAAAAGGGATACAAAGTTTTTGCTTCACGTATTAATATATAGATTAATCCTAATTAATCCTTCGTCTGACACATACGTAGTCCCAAACTAGATTACCCTGTATTATACAAACCATAGACTGATATACTTACTTATCTATATAATATTAATACGTGAAGCAAAAACCATATGCGTATAATAAGATGTTGAATTTTCCAAAGTTTCTCCTGAAAAATTACATAATTTGCATAAGTGACGTTATCGCATCGTATGTGCGATGTGTTCTCATGATGAAAACAATAATATGAGTCGTCTGTTATCAAAGGTGGCAATCTGTGCATTTGGACAAAAAAATGTTATTGATATGTCAATACAGATTGATTTGAATATAATCGTCTCCTTCAAAGAATACGGTTCAAAACCTGCATTAAATAAAGTATTAACTTAACCTGCTATTTATCTAAGATGTCGTTCAGAAGAAATTTTGTGACTGCCAATGGAATACAAAGTCAATAATTCGTTTTTTCTGATTTACCAATAATTATCCAAAAGTCACATTGCCGGCTTTGATAATAGTCGACTCAATATTTTGATTGTTGTATAACTGGTATAAACTGTTTCAAACAGCTACCGGAATATACGGGCATAAATGATGTCCTTGACATATTATTAATTACCTAACAAATATTTATGTTTTCACACCGCCATGACGGGTAATTCGTAAAGAATATACACACACACACACACACACATACACAGACACATACGGTTAAAAACAATTTTCCTTTTGCAAACACGTTTTGCAGGAAATAACCTTGGTAAGTACATAACTTCCTAATGCGTCGGAAGGAGTACCTTTGTAGCATAGTTAAATTAATTCAACTAATTTACCAGCGAACCTTTTTTACAATTAGCAAAGGTGTTATAAAAAGCAATTTAAATTTACGCCCCAATCATTACAATATATCATCTCACAATCTTGAAATGTATTTATTTAAAAGTGAAATTTATTTAAGAGCTTAACAAAAAAACTAGTTAAACTTACCTAAATAAAGTTACAATTTTGTTATACTAGACACATTATTAAATCATTGTCTATGGCTTTATTAGAGTGGAATATCTTTATATACTATCTCTCTTGGCACTCCAATATGGCGTCTGTTCGTATCGCGGTGAAGGCAGATAAAATTAAATACAAATATTATATTTAGTGATATTATAATATTTAAAAATATATATTAATAGTATAAATACTATATTTATAAGTATACAAATACAATTGTTTATTGTAAGACCCTGTTATTTATTGGACGTTATCTATATTATGCATCTGTGTAACGGACCAAGTTCAAGGCGTCTAAATATCTAGAAAATTTGCACGCGTTTCGATTACGTTTGATAGTACGATATTGATACTTTAGCCTTTAATCTTGACGGCGATCATGACGATGAGGTTATTTTTTTATGTTTGTGAGATTACTGTTGGCCCGGAGGCCTTTCCAGATTTACTAGGGCAGGTGGGCGAGCAAGGGCTCATCCAGGAGTGGTGGGATTTGCTAACAGCTGCCCGAGCGCCTCGCCGAGCCGAGCGCCGAGCGCCAAAGGAGACCTAACAATTCAAGAGCAGCTGCTCCGCCTATGAATCTACTACCGGATCGGAATCGCAACCCGCTGACAAGATCCGGCGAGAAACTCTGCGGGCTAAATTTATTTCTAGTTCTGCTTCATATTAACCATTTGACTGGTATGTGGGTCAAAGGTGCCCTACGTAAAGCACTGAGCGCGTTTCACACTGGTGGTAGGACCTCTTGTGAGTCCCCGCGGGTAGGTACCACCACCCCGCCTATTTCTGCCGTGAAGTAGTAATGTATTTCGGCTTGAAGGGTGGGGCAGCCGTTGTATACTGAGACCTTAGAACTTGTGTCTCAAGGTGGGTGGCGCATTTACGTTGTAGATGTCTATGGGCTCCTGTAACCACATTAACATCAGGTGAGCTGTGAGCTCGTCCACCCATCAAAGTAATAAAAAAAAAACTGAAGTACTTGTGTCGATTTCTGTTATTAATCGCCCGGATTCGCTAACTTCGCCTTCTTTTGTTTTTAATGTATGTTAGGTATGTTATTCGTCTTTTAGGTCTCTTACCAATAGAATCATTCTCAATTTGGGGAGTCTTAACGACGAAAGGAAAGATCTTCCACCGAGCGGGTGATATTTGCTCGGTAGACCGACGGTCCGAATGTTGTTGTTCGGAACTTGTATATATGCGCTTTATCTTGAAAATGTCGTAAGCGAGATTCAGGCATCTGTCAATTATCTTGCGTCGTATGATGGCTACCCGCCACATCACTCCCCTCCGAGACTGAAGGTCGTGTCATTTTTTTTTTTTTTTTTTTTTTTTTTTTTTTTTTTTTTTTTTTTTTTTTTTTTTTTTTTTTTTTTTTTTTAATTAGCGTTGTCCGTGCTGAGATTAGCTTGCAAGGGCCAGTGCTGCTCGAAGCCTGCGGTGAGTCGAGGCTGAGCTTGAATGCTGCGTGCGTGTAGTCCATGTGTGCAGAGCTGCCACGCCGGAGATGTGTGACCCCAAGCGTTGATGATCCGGTCGTGGGCTGCGATGAACTGTTGCGGCGTGATGAGGCAGTGAAGTTGCGTGCCGTAGGACCAGGAAGCGCGGTGAGTCGGCTGCGATGGTCCTGTTGAGGCTGCGATGCTGGCTTGCTGTGGGACGACTGTCAATGACGTGCTTTTATCTGCGAGAATGCGGGGATTGTGGTAGCCGGAGTTCTTGATGCGCTGAAGATGAATCAGATGGTTGCGTGTTCACATCACGTCGCAGGTCACCAGTTTATGGAGATATACGACAAAGGGAAGATCTTCCACCGAGCGGGTGATATTGCTCGGTAGACCGACGGTCCAAATGTTGTTGTTCGGAACTTGTATATATGCGCTTTATCTTGAAAATGTCGTAAGCGAGATTCAGGCATCTGTCAATTATCTTGCGTCGTATGATGGCTACCCGCCACACTCAATATCTACGGATTCGTCTTTCCCAGACTCTACTTGATATTCCGTAACAGAGCATACCCGATCCTGTAGACCGAATGGTAAACAGTCGACGTCGCCCTAAGCAGTCATTACAGATCCTCTCGATCCATTAGCGGTGCTTTTAGGTACCACAAGCACCGGTCACCGTCCTCGTAGAATCCGTCGCTTGCGACGAAGGGCTCGACGAGTGAATTAACCCATAGACACAGCCCACTGAGTTTCTCGCTGGATCTTCTTAGTGGGTCGCGTTTCCGATCCGGTAGTAGATTCTGAGAAGCGCTGCTCTTGCGGGAAGCTGAAATATCTAGGCTATCAGCATAGGTTGGAAAACAAGGAACAGAAATCGTTATAGGGTGATCTACATGGCAGTCAAAGGTTTAATGAGTGTTGTTTATAGTTTTTAAACTATATTTCAGAGGATTGTTTTATTTTATCAATATATTGATACGTGAAGCAAAAACTTTGTACTCCTTTTTACGAAAATTGTGCGGACGAAGGAGTATGAAATGTCCCACACTTGAGAATATAGAGAAGGAGTGCAGAATGCTAATTTTTTTTTTTATTATGCGTAAAAAAATACATTAAACCTTTCCAATTTCTAAGCTTGTTAGTTTACCGCGTAGCCAAATTCAAACACGAAGAGTGCTCGCGTTTAAGGCTCTTCCAGTAGATTATTAAGGCAAGGTCACTAAGTTATTATGTGGTTGGCACGGCTATAAAATAAATAGATGTGTCATACAATTACGTGGACCGTTCCTTATTGCTTTAACATGATTGATTGTGTTTATCTAGTCTTTTTTTTTAAGCTGTATCTTGTATTTTTGTTAATCACCTAAACATTAACGTATTTTGTTTGCGATTAAAGGTGGTAAGGCCAAGAATAAGCGCAGTAGATCGTTAAAATCAATATATAAATCTACAGTTGTTTTTACGGATGTTCCGTTATAACTACTGAACAATGCATCCGATTGACTTGAAACTTGGTATCCATGTAGAAAATACATGTACTTAATGGATAGGCTAATATTTATATGAGCGTTGGACTCCCTACACCAGTTGCGGGGGCGTTAACGAAGAGAATGTTTGTGGGGGTGAGAAATAATAATGTTAATTTTTAATGCCCAGCGAAGTGGACGGGTAGAGCTAGTATTATTATAATTTCGAGAGACGTACCGGTAGACGTAGCGTGGGTAGGCCTCCCACAAGATGGACTGATGGCCTATTGAGGTTCCCGGGGATCCGCTGGATGCAAGCAGCGCAGGACTGATCTTTATGGCGAGGCTTGGGGAGGCCTATGTCCATCAGTGGCCGTCTGTGGGCTGATAAGAAGAAGAAGAGATCTTTCAGATATTAAGCTGGAAAGAAGGATGCTTAGTAGGTAACTGCGCTTTGATTTTAGCGAAAAGTACGAGAAGCGACAATATCGAATACACGTCCATTATTGAGCTAGGTTCGGGTAATAAGGCCAACGTTCCAGGTTCAAGGTTCAAGGCCAAAGTTCAACGTCACCAAAGAAATGTAGCTAATAAGGCAGTAATTACATTTTTTGAGGATTTAATAATCGATTAAATCGTTTTTTATTTATTTATTTTTAATTTTTTATTGCTTTGGTGGACGAGCTCACGGCCCACCTAGAGTTAAGCGGTTACCGGAGCCCATAGACATCTACAACGTAAATGCCGCCACCAATCTTGAGATATAAGTTCTAAGGTCTCAGTATAGTTACAACGGCTGCCCCGCCCTTCAAACCGAAACGCATTACTGCTTCAAGGCAAAAATAGGCGGGGTGGTGGTACCTACCCCTGCGGACTCATAAGAGGTCCTACCACCAGTATCCACCACGATCGTTGGGTGAATTGAAAGTTTTCTGGCGGGAGAAAGAGGAAGGCTTTATACAATACCTATGAGACTTAGACGATCTCAAGGTGGGTCATATTTGACTTCTACGGCTTTTGGCAATCAGTTAACGCCAATGAGTCCTGTGATGGTTTGACAGAGTAACAGTAAAATAAGATTAGTTATAGATACATTTGTCTGATATAATATATTGATTTCAGTAAATTAATAATGTCATTACGTAGTAAGATTCAGAAATATGTTAAGATCCCAAAAAAATTATAATGAAATTTCTGATGCTACCGAAATAATATAACGACAGCAAAAACGCGAGATTAAGCCGTAAAAATAGTTTTAATAATGTCTAGAACTCGCGAAATCCAAAGAAATTCAATAAAATTAAATTCAATTGTTTTAATAAATTACAAGTGTGAGCGAATGAGTAATGTAATGTCGATCCGGCTTTTACAGCGTTACATAAGTTTTTAGTTCTTACATCTACAGAACGGTTTTATTTTTATTTGGTGAACTCAATTACTTTCACTCAGCTTACACCATGACTTAATGCGTGTGGTCGAAACGGGTTGAGAATGTCAGTACAGCACTACACTTAATATACAAGAAATGTCCTTAGGTATCTCAGTTGTCAAAGGGTCATATCCAATAGAGTAGAAAGTCGCAAAGACTTGTCGTTACTATTTTTTTAAATTGTTAACGATTAATTAGCAAACCAATTTTTAACAAATTTTAATTTAGTGACATCTAGTGAAGAGTAGTTGTACTACATCAACATAGGAGCATTAAAAAAAATGTTGCTCGGTTATTTTGTTTCCATGCTTAAAGACTGATTCAAGTGGTAAAGGACGGCAGGTCCATTCACACTATTTTAAAATGAAAATGTTTTATTTATAATTATTATTTTCAAGAAAAACAAAAATAGTTAAGCCTTTTAACAAAACAGACAAGACGTTCAGTGACATCTAGCGTGCAGTAGTAAAGTCATTGTTGAATGAAATGTTAAGAAATTAGGTGGCTTATGGACTACCGTGTATTTACAAATGTATTAATACAAGATTTTTTTACATAACTTTGTTAAAGTAGTAATAAAACAGTTCATGTTAAAAAACTATGAATAGAGTCATTTTTTGTACCATCCATAAACATTCTGTAGAATTTTGCTATGTTCAATTGACTTTTAGTCTTTAGTCTATGGGTACCGAACGCTTATGACAGATCTCAAGTGAAAAATTAGGGAAATATGAAGTAAAATATTTTCATTAATTTTGTGTTTTAAATGACCGCAGGAAAAGAAACAATGGGGTGAGTTAATTTTTATGCTTTAAGTTATAAATGTCGAAGGTTTTTTGGAAATCCAAAAGAGATTTCACTTCAAAATTCATTCCTGTTAACACATTACTGGGTATAGGGTGGGGATGCATTTACCACTTCGAAGGGATATTTTTGGACAAAAAATAAATGCCTTTAATTATTAACTTAAAATAAGTGTATACTAAAAGGAATGAAGAAATAAAATATTTAAAAATAAAAACAAAAAAATTACAGTATTATTTTGCGTTTTAAAGCGCCGTTAAGTATTTCCGCTTAAATGATTATTTGCACATCGATTGAATGATTTTGCCCGACCGCAGTCGTTGGCCCTTTGGCCTTCTATTTATAAAGCCTGCGTTTTCTAGTTCATTAAATTGTATCAATTCATGTGCGCCTGGTATCCTGTTTAGAATACCGAGAGGAATAACATAAATATATGAGGTTTTCCTCATTAATAATAAACATTTAAGAAAAACTATAAAAAAAAATAAGAATAATATTTATTAAAAAAATATATTTTCTTCAAAATTAAATATTCACTGTCATGAAAGACAAATTCAATTATTAATGAACAAGGAGCTAAAACTATACCAAAGTTATTGTGGGAACATAACGTGAAGTCTTAAAAATCAATATATCATTTCAACTCTATCATTCAATACTCATCATGGAAATGTATACACAACATATTGTAGGTTTTTTAAATCCAGATTGAAAACTTTTATAATATAACATTATTGACGTAGTAGTGACCTTGTCAATAGTGATAAAGGATCCAAGTTCAATTCCAGCTAGTCAGTATCTTTAAGATACTGTGCATGCATATTCAAAACCTAAATGAGTGTTTCTGGTACCTATAAAATAGGAAATCGACTCTTAAGGTTGTTGAATATAGTGCTTACTTTTGACTGAGTGTTTCTCTAAATTAATTCAAAAAATACGAGTTTAATTTTAATTTATTTATATTTTACATTTCGATCGTAGCAGGTGTATTGGTTGAGGCATGAAAGGAAATATTTATTTATACAATAAATACAAGTATTAATGATAAATACAACATAAATGATAAAAAAAATCAAAATAATAAATACAATTATGTACTGAATTACTACAATTATACTTTACTTTATTTACTACTAATTCCATTTCTAAATTAAATATCAGCTTAGATTTCTGCTGGTCTATGATTGAATATGATAAGTTGTAGTTGTATTGCTTAGGTTCTTTGCTAGACAAAAATAGATGAAGTATGTTGATCACAATGTCAGTGATCTTTCATGTGAATAATGTAGTAACAAATTTGTTTTGACAAAACATTGAAGTCAATTTTAATTCCGAATTACATTCAATACAAGCTGTACAATAATGAGAACAGCTCACACAACAATATGTTACAAAGTAATGAACATACCACAAAACATTGTAAGGATTGATAATATTTATGTATGTAGATAGACACGCTTCCTATAATTATTTCACAGGTTTTCATGGCACCAGCAATGCATCATATTTTTATATTCCTAGAACAAAGTCTGATCTGTCTTCATAAATAATCTATTTTTGTTGATCATTCCTGTGTAGTTCTTTTTGTGTGGTCTAATGTCTATTACATTTTGTTAGTTAAAATGATTTTGGTCTAAAATGTCTACTTAGACATTTTAGACCAAAATCTGTACATAAATAAATACTATTTAAAATGTTATCTTTGATAAGTTTTAACAGTGTATGTCTGGATTTATGTTTCTAATCATTAGAAATGGGTTTCTCAATTATGAACAATAGGGCTTTTATTTTATGGTTCGTTTTTTATTGTTGTGTGCAGGCAGACGAGAGGCTGCATATGCACTGTGATAACTATAGGCTGTAGAGCAAAAAATAAAAATAAATTGCAACATAAATGCTATTTCTATCTTGAGACACTTGAGATTGTAGTTAGATATGCATTATACTTTATCTCAATTCAAATGCTTTAGTATATATGTATGCCTGTTTGTATTTTAATAACCGAAATCGGTACATATTAGCACAATAAATCTAATAAGGCTTGTAAGAAACACATAAGCAGAAGTATCTTTAAACAGAAATACGATTAGTAAACTAGTAATAGTCCAAATGTATACAATAATATGCATGTAATGTATGTATATACATGTAATGTATATATATATAACATGTACATACTAGCTGTACCCACTCACTTCGCTAGGCATTTAAAATTAACATTATTATTTCTCACCCGCACAAAGATTCTCATCATTAACGCCCTCGCAACTTGTGTAGGGAGTCATACACTCATATAAATATTACCCTGTCCATTAAGTACATGTATTTTCTACATGGATACTAAGTTTCAAGTCGATCGGATGCATGGTTCAGTAGTTATAATGGAACACCCGTAAAAACCACTGTAGAGTTATATATTGGTATAGATGTATGTAATAATCTTCAAAAATATTACTGTATCCACTATGTTGTTGACTTGCTGACTATTTTAACCCAAAATGATATCTGAATGTTTGTTTGCATTACTTTAGAATTGAGTGGGTAGGTCATGTTTTTGTACTTTTATTATTGTTTTTAAAACAATCATGGTCCTGATGTATGTTAAAATTGCCCTTGTCAAACTATGTGAGGTCGCGCAATATGTCCTCTTTTCCGCTTGGGGTCATCATACGCCATCTCTCCACTGACACCTAGTCTCCATCCACACAAAATCCATCCATCCAAGTCTCTTTAGGACTGTTCGTAATGAAAGAAACGAAAAATCTTATTGTAAATCGGTTTATGCAATTTACAATAGTTAGAGTTTCAATGCTGCATCCGAATTACTTCTGATAGTTTAACATAAAATTTTATTATCGAAATCTTTCAAGTGGCCGCTCGTCGGATTGCAAAAAGATATCGTGTCGTCACACAATATCATTGCGTATTCCATATATTCCATCGGTCGCTTTGTTATCATTCGTCAGATATAGCCAAATATTGTTTTGCTAGTTCAAATAGAAAAGCGAAGATATGCAGTGATGATTTTTTTTTTTTTTATTGCCTTTGTAGGCAGACGGGCATACGGCCCACCTGATGGTGAGTGGTTACCGTCGCCCATGGACTTCAGCAATGCCAGGGGCAGAGCCAAGCCGCTGCCTACCGCTTAATACTCTCCACAAGCCTCGTTTGAAGAAGGACATGTCATAGCGCTCGGGAAACACCGTGGAGGGGAGCTCATTCCATAGCCGGATGGTACGTGGCAAAAAAGATCTCTGGAAACGCACTGTGGATGACCGCAGTGGCTCCAGGTAGTATGAATGAACTTGATGATGATGCTAGTTTATTAAAAACTTTGAACACCATCGCACTCTATGTAGACGGAATCATCCTTTTTGGGGTGCCTGAGAGAAAGTGAGGGTCAGAAACCCAACCATGGTTTCTCCGCAACCTTATCTGGCGCAGATTACCTTTGTTGGTTTTAGTTTTTTCTACCCATTCTAGTAACTTCGAGGGGTTATTCTAGATTCGCCGAATTAGTAGGTGAGCTCACGGGGCTCAAACCTGATGACGCTTAACTCAAACTAGCAAGAGCCGTGCTTCGCAGAATGTACCACCGGATCGGAAACGCGTCCCGCTGAGAGGATCCGGCGAGAAACTCAGTAGGCTATCTTTGTTAAGGATACTTGGCACCTACAGTTTTATGTAGTTTATCATATCGCTCTTATGTGCTGCATTCTTAATAGCTTCGTTCATAGCTTCATTAAAGTTTAATGTTTCTGGCGTTTTGATAAAGAGCTTTCTGTTGTTGTTCTTGCATTTTTTATACTAATTAATCTGGGTCTAAAGAACATGAATCGTATAGGCTGCTATGATGAGCCTGTGTTAAATTTATTTTAAATTTAAATTTATTTTAAAATTGGGTTAAAGTACTATTGCTATACTTTTTTTGCCTACCTATTTTTAGTAACCTCGTGGGGTTATGTTAGCTTCCCCAAACGTGTAGGTGTCTTAGCAAGAGCAGTGCTTCATTACTACCACCGCTTCTACCACCGAATCGGAATGACGACCCACTGAGTAGATCCGGTGAGACGGAATCGACGAGAACAGCGACCGGTGCTTAGAATTCCTGAAGGCATCGATACGGTATCGGGAACATCCGACGTGTTTAGTGAGAAGACGACTGTTTACCGTTTGACCATTTTGTTATGGTAATACTATGGGTCTATTAGAATATTGGATATTGGTACTCTGACTTTGGACTATTCTATGCGTTTTGTGTGAGAAGTAATAGATTTCTAATGAAATACGTACTCAACAGATGTTCACGATTGACTTCCACGGTGAAGGAATAACATCGTGTAATAAAAATCAAAACATGCAAAATTATAATTTGCGTAATTACTGTTGGCAGGACCTCTTGTGAGTCCGCGCGGGTAAATACCACCACCCTGCCTATTTCCGGTGGGCTGTAAGCTCGTCCACCCAGCTAAGCAATAAAGAAAAAAAAAACGTGTGGCACTCGGGAACTGCCGCGGTAAAGCTATTGCATAGCATTTTTTATAAACTTATGCAATTATAATTAGACAATGATAATTTAATATTAAAACAATAATAAAACAAGACTACGCTATATTAAACATTAATAAAAGCAAAACATTAATTGTCCCCTTCACACTCATAAGCTAGACCGCGCGAGAGAGAGAGATGGGCAGACTTTTCATGATGCGCATGCAGTGTGACGTCACGCCACGCGCTTATTCACAAACACTACACAAGCGCAACGTGTGAATGCGTTGAACGCGAGCTACATAGTAGGCGTAGTGGGGTTGTCAGGTTATTTTCGTTACAGAATTTCTTGATTCAGTCGCGCTCAAAGCCCGCGATAAAATCTATGCAATAGCTTAAAATTTATTCTGGACAAGGCGGCTCAAAAATTTTTTATTCGTGTCTAACGTAAAATATGTTCAGGAACGCTCCTGTTTGGCGATGTCCTCTCAGTGATGTTGACATTGTTAATGGAACACGCGTAGGCTGTGTGTAATCGCACGCTTGTCCGTCAACGTAAATAATAAGAACAAATATAACAAGTTGTATCGGAACCCGTCGGGTGTGTTTGTTCACTCTACACCTGTCCGTACTCCGTACACGCAGAGCGCTAAATTTAGTTTTGTTTAACCACAACTGGCTGTCTGTCGATATAATAATAAATGTAGTTTGCCACGTTTCGCCGTGCTATTTATTGAGATTAGAGTTCAATAACTTCGGGCCTTTTGCGAGACGAGAATTATATTTTTTAGATTTAACTACTTTACTGGCGGTAGGACGTCTTGTGAGTCCGCACGAGTGGGTAACACCACCCTGCCTATTTTGGCCGTGAAACAGTAATGCGTTTCGGATTGAAGGATGGGGCAGCCGTTGTAACTATACTGAGACCTTAGAACTTATATCTCAAGGTGGGTGGCGGCATTTACGTTGTAGATGTCTATGGGCTCCGGTAACCGTTTAATACCAAGTGGGCCGTGAGTTGAAATTTGTGGATACTTTTTTTCATATACACAGTCCACTGAGTTTCTCGCCGGATCTTCTCAGTGGGTCGCGTTTCCGATCCGGTGGTAGATTCTGCCAAGCACTGCTCTTGCCAGGGCCAGTATTAGCAACATTTCCGGTTTGAGCCCCGAGAGCTCACCTACACGCTAGGGTAACGCTGATATAGCCTCTCAATGCTATCGGCATAGGTAGGAAGCAAAAAGAAAGTTATGAGACAGATTCTCATTTATATATACTATAGATAATTATACGTATGTTAGGAATTAGACATGCACACAACCACAAAGTATATCACGGAATAAATAAAAAGGTCACTAATGTATCAAAGAGGGTGGCTTACCATATGTCTAATTAACTAACACTTATTACTACAACTTCCAATTGATAAGAAGCGAGAGTTTACTTGTAGACCTTATACTTACGAAATATATCAGCTGCGGAAATTGAATCGGCGACAAATACGTTGCTAAAACAGATTCTCCGGTGACCGGGAGCTAGGGGGTTTCCGGCGACCTTCAGCGGGCTACTGATAAACATCGTGGGAGTCATACCCACGCGGTCTCTTCCCTTCGTGGTCTAGATTTAGCCAATTATAATACACTAGCGACCCGCCCTCGCTTCGCTTCGGATACATTAAAACACACATGAAACAAAAAAAAAAAAAAAGTAGCCTATGTTCATCAGGGACAATATCGGCTTCTAATGGAAAAAGAATTTTTCAAATCGGTCCAGTAGTTTCGGAGCCTATTCGAAACAAACAAACAAACAAATCTTTCCTCTTTATAATATTAGTATAGAAGTATAGACAACAATACAAAGTGAAATTCAAAGTTATTTTGTCGAATATCCGCTTATTTATCTATATATCGACTTAACCTCAAATTTCAACAATGTCACTATCATTAATTGTCACAAATTTATAGAAAATCCAACTAAAAAAACCCCACGCCTTTTTACAATAAAATCATTTTTTCTTACACTATTTTTAATTCAAATTCATTAAAATTTATTTTCTATTTTTTAGTTGGATTTTCCATAAATTTGTTAGTTTTTTTAAACTGTTATTTTAAATTTATTTATTGCTTTACGAAAATGTAAAAAAATTTAAATATATGCTTCACGTACTCATTGATTGTAAATAAGCGAATCATGACGGCCCCGCGGCGTCCAGATTTTAAGCTGTCGATACGGTGCCGGCGTTTTTTTTTATATTTATTGCTTAGATGGATGGACGAGCTCACAGCCCACCTGTTGTTAAGTGGTTACTGGAGCCCATAGACATCTACAACGTAAATGCGCCACCCACCTCGAGATATAAGTTCTAAGGTCTCAGTATAGTTACAACGGCTACCCCACCCTTCGAAACGAAACGCATTACTGCTTCACGGCGGAAATAGGCGGGGTGGTGGTACGTACCTACCCGTGCGGACTCACAAGAGGTCCTACCACCAGTGAGTACGCAAATTATAATTTTGCGGGTTTGGTTTTTATTACACGATGTTATTCCTTCACCGTGGAAATCCATCGTGAACAATTGTTAAGTACGTATTTCATTAGAAAAATTGGAACCCGCCTGCGGGATTCGAACACCGGTGCATCGCTACATACGAATGCACCGGACGTCTTATCCTTTTAGGCCACGATGACTAAAACTTTAGTATGTAAATGTCTCAGGTGCCAAATGTTATCCGTTTTTGGGTGCAACTGGAGATCAGTAAATGGAAGTAAAGGCAACAGCTTATGTCTTGTTTCAGTGAGCAGCCGATATTCACTTGCAAAGCCCACGTGTTCCACATAGATCCCAAGACGAAACGGTCATGGATGTCGGCCAGTTCTGCAGCGGTTTCCGTTTCGTTCTTCTATGATTCGTCAAGGAACCTCTACCGCATCATCAGCGTTGAAGGAACCAAGGTATTTATTTATTTGGGAAACAAACAGTACAATACAAACATATAATATTTAAAAAAATAGCTAAAACAATAACCAAATATGTTTCCACAATTAAAATCACATATAGGTAGAAAGTGAACAGAGAAGAGGAATTTAGAAATTTAAGTTACAAAAAAAACAAAAGCAGCACAATACGCACATATTATTTTGTACATCAACTTACACTATAAAACTATAATACTCATCGGACTAAATCACCTTATAAATATTTTAAAATAGCTTTTCTATGTTTTATTACTGACATAGGAGGGGGAGTTTCGTGATTGTTATAGTGGTGGCGTTTGCTAAATACACCCGGAAATACCGCCCTTGTATCGAGCACAACCAGCCCCTCTGCTGAAGATTTTTCTTTTCCTCCCTTGTAGCATATGGGGCTATTCTAGCTACACCCAGATGGGTAGGTGAGCTAACGGGCTCAACCTGAGAGAATTTGCTAACACTAGCCCTAGCAAGAGCAGTTTCAATATACCCGAGTGACTTCCACGGTGAAGGACTAGCATCGTGTAATAGAAATCAAACCCGCAAAAATTATAATTTGCGTAATTACTTGTGTTAGGACCTCTTGTGAGTCCGCACGGGTAGGTACCAACGCCCTGCCTATTTCTGCCGTGAAGCAGTAATGCGTTTCGGTTTGAAGGGCGGGGCAGCCGTTGTAACTATACTGAGGCCTTAGAACTTTTATCTCAAGGTGGGTGGAGCATTTACGTTATAGATGTCTATGGGCTCCAGTAACCAGTTAACATCAGGTGGCCTCTGAGCTCGTCCACCCATCTAAGCAATAAATAAAAAAAACCTAAGTCCACAGTCGGTGGTGATAGGTCTTTATTGCCCGACAGGCGGTGATCAACAGCACGATAACGGCCAACATGACCTTTACGAAGACATCCCAGAAGTTCGGGCAGTGGAGTGACGTCAGAGCGAACACTGTCTACGGTCTCGGCTTCGCTTCCGAAGCCGAACTCGGAAAGGTGAGAAGGAACTGTGATATCTATTTTCAGAGGACCTCCTCCAGGTGTAATTGATGCTATCAGATCGGTTATAGGCTTACGACTTGTCTCTGCCCCTGACATTGCTTATATCCATGGGCGGCGGTGACCACTCACCATCAGGTGGGCCGTACGCTCGTTTGACTACCAGAGCAATAAAAATAAAGATTTCACGAAAAAAACCCAATAGAAAAATCCATAGACGCAATTGTTAGAATTCCGTAATCCACCTAGTGATATAATAAAGTAATAGTCTCAAGGTGGGTGGCGCATTTACGTTGTAGATGTCTATGGGTATGGGCTCCGGTAACCACTTAACACCAGGTGGGCTGTGAGCTCGTCCACCCATATATGCAATAAAAAAAAAGTATTGATTAATATCTTATCTGAAACGGATATTTGGTTGGATTAGGGTGATGGCATTGAGATGTGTTCTAAACTGTGTCAAATGATAGTATAGTCGTTTATGGGGGAGTGAGTCATGGGCAGAGCCAAGTCGTTGCCCATCGAAAAGGACTAATAAGTTAATCCTCCTTCGAAGAAGGCATGTGATTTCTTTAATGATTTAATTAGCGTTAGAAATGATGTTCAGCTTGGTTGCTCATCGGGGAATCTTGATGACCATCCATAACTAAGCAGCATTAATTAAACAGCAGTTTCATTGTTCTTTGATATAGTTCACGGCAGGTATTTTAGGCTGGTATGGTACCAGTATTTTATAAATAGCTATCTCGAAGCGTTCGTCCTATCCCAAGTGGTCCCTGTCTAGTATAGAAAATATTGTAATTCCAGTTTATCGAGAAGTTTCAAGAGGTGAAGGAAGCTATTCAGGCCCAGCAGTGCGGCGTCGCGGGTAAAGGCGTGAACGGCAACAGCGGGGCCGCCACGCCCGTCGCCAGCGCCACCGCCAGCCCGCTGCTCGCCGCCCGCCCCGCGCCCGACGACCAGCCCCCGGCCGTGGTAAGTCCGCGCGCCGCCCCCTGCGTGGGGGACCGGCTGTGATGAGTCCCTGCACAGGGGGACCGGCAGTGGTGAGTCCCTGCAAGGGGGACCGGCCGCACCGCATGTTACAAGGTGAACGGGAGCATACACGTTGATGTCACTTAAGACCAGTGTCTTTACTTTCTCGATACCGTAAAAGCTAACTCTTATTTGTATGCAGTGGGAACAGCGCCCCTAGCGGCAAACACTATACAAATTTGAGTTAACTTGGCACACAGGTAAGCCATGAGCTCGCTCACTGTTCTAAGCAATAAACGAACGAATCTAATAGTAAATGACCTACACTAATACTTAAAATATGTCCCACGGGTTGGGTTGAGGATACATTTTTTTTTATTGCTTAGATGGTTGGACGAGCTCACAGCCCACCTGGTGTTAAGTGGTTACTGGAGCCCATAGACATTTACAACGTAAATGCGCCATCCACCTTGAGATATAAGTTCTAAGATCTCAGTATAGTTACAACGGCTGCCCTACCCTTTAAACCGAAACGCATTACTGCTTCACGGCAGAAATAGGTAGGGCGGTGGTACCTACCCGTGCGGACTCACAAGAGGTCCTACCACCAATACATCACAATTACATCACCAGTGCATTTGTACATCACAAGAACCTATCATTTCAGTCAATCGAATTGGGCTTTAATTGTTTATGGCTTTGGTCGTGAATTGAGTGAAGCCGTTGCAGTATTTCATTCCCGATCCTGCGGACAGAATGGAAAGCAATCGACGTCGCCCAAAACACGTCATTTCGGATCCTCCCGATCCACCAACGGTGCTTTTAGGTACTTCAAGCACCGGTCACCGTTCTCGTCGAACCCGTCGCTTGCAACGAAGGGCTCGACGAGTAAATTAACCCTCAGACACAGCCCACTGAGGTTCTCGCCGAATCTTCTCAGTGGGTCGCGTTTTCGATCCGGTGGTAGATTCTGCGAAGCACGGCCCTTGCTAGGGTTCGTGTTAGCAACGTCGTCAGGTTTGAGCCCCGTGAGCTCACCTACTAGTTAAGGCTACGCTGATATAGCCTCTCAAGGTTCTCAGCTTAGGTAGGACAAAAAAAAAGGGTTATTGTATTGGTATGAGCAGGCCACCTCGCTTTGACAGTGGCAAGTCAAAGACCATACACTGTCTGAGTCTGTCGACCAGTACTGCTCACAGTTGATCAGAGACCACAAAAAGACTCGGTTATAAGAGAAGGGAAATATTTTTTTATTAATTGTAGTATAATTTGTTGCAGCCCAACAAACCGGAGACTGATGAAATGGTCGTTCACCAGAGAGCTCACTCTGTGTCTTCTACCATACAGGTAAGCGAAGGGTGTTTATTGAGCTTCTCATCTTCTATCTTATTGTTATTTAAATCAATCAAGTTACTGGTGGTAGGACCTCTTGTGAGTCCGCACGTACCACCCTGCCTATTTCTGACGTGAAGCAGTCATGCCTTTTGTATTGAAGGGCGGGGCAGCCGTTGTAACTATACTCGAGAGCTTAGAACTTGTATCTCAAGGTGGGTGGCGCATTTACGTTGTAGATGCTTATGGGCTCCGGTTAATCACTTAACACCAGATGGGCTGTGCTCGTCTACCCATCTAAGCAATTAAAAAAAATATGGTCGTAATTTTAAATGTAAAACAGCAATCTACAGCAAAGTTGGATAAACCCCGAGCAGGAGGAGGTCGTGAAGGCGGGCATTCCGATTGCATTACATTGCGTGTTCTGTTTAAAATATTAGTTACAAAAAAAAAGATCTCATATCGTCTTTTTGCATTAAAAGTGTACAATTTCCAAAAATATTCGAATTTGAGTTAATATGTGCTGTGAATGTACCACCTATAATATGCGGAATCATTTGGTATCACCAGTATTTTACTCATAAATATTGTCGAAAGAGCGTAGTTTAGTTTTAGTTTTTTTTTTTTAGTTTACCTATATTTTGACTACTATTAACAAAATTAATACATAATTTTATCTTACTTTAAAAGACAGATAATGTAACTGGTAAAAAACAAAATAAAAATGTTGCAAAGATGTTTAATATTACAAATATCACATGTTTTAAACCTTTAAAACACTCTCCTGTAAAATTGCTAAGTTTTTTTTTTTTCTATTTTATTTTTCTTAGTTGGGTCGACGAGCTCACAGCCCACCTGGTGTTAAGTGGTTACTGGAGCCCATAGATATCTACAATGTAAATGCGCCACCCACCTTGAGATATAAGTTGTAAGGTCTCAGTATAGTTACAACGGCTGCCCCACCCTTCAAGCCGAAACGCGTTACTGCTTCACGGCAGAAATAGGCGGGGTGGTGGTACCACCAGTAATTGTACAGTTTTAATGCGAGAAGACCATAATAATATGTAAACCTTTTCGTTTTTAAATAGACGACTGCGGTATTCTCTCATCACGCAGTTAGTTGAATGATAACGATTTCGTAAACGTATGTGTCGGTATTTGCTTTTCTCAGGGCGGCTACGCGACGGTGGGTCGCGCGCCCCGCGGCCCCCTGCCCCCCGCCGCGCCCCCCGCGCCCGAGCCCCCCGCGCCCGAGACCGCGGAGCAGCAGCTGCGCTACGAGAACGACCGACTCAAGCTCGCGCTGGCGCAGAGGTAACCCTTTACCAGTCACCTCGAGGGGTCGCTCGAGACGAAGGGCTCGACGGGTAAATGTAACCCACAGACACAGCCCACTGAGCTTCTCGCCGGATCTTCTCAGCGGGTCGCGTGTCCGATCCGGTGGTAGATTCTGCGAAGCACGGCTCTTGCTAGGGGCAGTGTTAGTAACTAGCACCTACTCGCGTAGTGACGCTGATATGGTCTCTCTAGACCAGGGGTGGGCAAATATTTTGATAGTTGGGCCACATAGCAGATGAAAATTTGACCTCGGGCCAAACAGTTTTTTTTCTAATTTTATATTGTGCATACATACTGTAATTGTTCAATTATCATAATTATATTTTCGAATAGGAGGCGCTGAAAAGAGCGGTTGTCCGGGAGAAAATTTTGGCTCCCACCGGCCCTGATAATGTGTATCAGTATTGCTTAATATTTTATCTAAATAATTTTATGCACCAATTTATGTTAGACAAAAACGAATATTTGTGTTTTTAATAATAATGTATACAATGCTTCACGGGCCTAGACAATCAGATTAGGTAGGAAAAAAAAGGGGTCCTTTACCGAACTACCGAACGAGTTGGTGACGACGTTGCTAACACTGGCCCTAGCAAGAGCAGTGCTTCGCAGAATCTACCACCGGGTCGGAAACGCGCGTGTCCGCATAAAGGAAACAAATTAAGATGGCGTCATAGTAGCTAGCTAATGGAAAGATATAAAAAACAACGCCATAAACTATCACAGTTCACTTCAAGTCATCACACTTCATTCTGTTTAAAACTGCTATATACTATATAAGAAGTCGTCGTGGCCTAACGGATAAGACGTCCGGTGCATTCGTGTTGAAGCGATGCACCGGTGTTCAAATCAGCTCACAGTCTACCTGGTGTTAAGTGGTTACCGGAGCCCATAGACATCTATGACATAAATGCCGCCACCCCCTTGAGATATGAGTTCTAAGGTCTCAGTATAGTTACAAAGGTTGCCCTACCCTTCAATCCGAAACGCATAACTGCTTCACGGCAGAAATAGGTGAGTTGGTGGTACCTACCCGCGCGGACGGGTCCTACCAGCAGCAAACCTTACTCGGGCAGATTTAATGCTACACGCGAACTTGGAGCTGGTATCTTTTAATGACTGAAGTCATCGTGGCCTAAATGATAAAACGTCCGGTGTACTCGCGTTGAACGATGCGGCTGTGCCGGTATTCAAATCTCACAGACAAGCTAATTTGTCCAGACGACAAAGGCATAAGATCTTTATGCATAAAAAAATTGTGTCAAGTTGTTTGTCCGCGATGAACTTTTGAACTAATAAACAGAATTTACTGCAACTTCGCATTCTATGTGTTTTTTGGTATAGCTTGAGATATAGTATAGTTTTTATCTACATTTATAATCATATTATTTTTGTATGGCAGTTATTTAAAGGAAAGAATTTTGCGGTAATTGTTTTACTTTCTTAATCAGTGTTTCTTCAGTAATAACGATGGTTTGTTAATTGCTTAGGATCTGTGAAAGTGCACAAATGTGCGATAGTGAAACAAAGTCGCTGGAAGTAGCTTCTCGGCTTCATCAAAAAAGTCCACTGAAAAGTCTCAGTTAGTAACGAATATTTTACTGAGACTAAACTTCTTTCCATCTCATCTCGATTCATTTGATGTCATTCCAATTGATAAAATTCTCAAATTAATTAACTTTATATCATTTTTCATATCAAAACGGAATTTAAGAAGAAAATTTAAGTTTTGGCTTAAAGGTCTCGTTACCAAGCCATAAAATTTTAAAGAAATTAGTTTTATAGATGTCAGTGTTGCTAATTTAAAGAATTAATGCTCTTGTATTCGGCTTCGGTCAGTATTTAACAGATGGCGCAAAATTCGAAGTCTAAATTTTTTTTAAAATTATCTGTATATACTCGAATAGTGATCGATTTTTATCTCCTGTGCGATCCTGAGCCACGGATCCGATTGTGATACAACACGGTGCAATTGTAGTAGGAGGGGCTTTAGGCTTTTGCCGTAGTACTACCCATGTACAATAGATGGCGCTTTAATAATGTCAACAAATCGATCTTTTTCTTACAACCAGCCATTGTCTTACGGAATCGACACCGGATTCTCTAATTGCGCTATGAAAATCAATTCTAATTATACGTCTTGTGACGGTGGACGCCGGTGGACGGTAGGCAGTGGCTTGGCTCTGCCCCTGGCATTGCTGAAGTCCATGGGCGACAGTAACCACCACCATTAGGTGGGCCGTACGCTCGTCTGCCTATTAGGACAATAAAAGTAAAAAATAATAAATAATAGCTTAAAAAAACTAAAAAACACGCTTTATATAAAATTATTATTTCAATAATATCTTAAAAAGCACCCCACGCTTTTTTACAATAAAATATATATTTTTTTACACTATTTTCAATTTAAATTTATTAAAATTTATTTTAGATTTTTTAGTTGAATTTTATATAAAGCGTGTTTTTTAGTTTTATTAAACTATTATTTATTTTTCATTTTTTAGTTGTATTTCAATTTTTTCAATATATTTTTCATTATTTTTTTTAAATATTGAATTGTCATCGGTCCTCATCCTCAATAAATCTACAAAGTTTGAATGAAATCTGGCCGTTTAAAGTGGGTCAAAATCACGTCTAAAGGAGTCGGTTACAAACATACAAACATACATACAATGCCAGGACTAAAGGCTTCGTCAACAGAACGCGTACTTAGCGCCGCGTACTTAACGTCGCGCTCTTTACATGTCACACAAATTGACTAGATGAGTCCAACGCTCCTTGACGCAACGCATATTAAGAAATCGAGTGATTCATATGTGGCATTGTATAAGTATGGATATTTTCTAACTATTTATATCATTTTGCGGGCGTTATCTAGTATTTTAATACACATTCACTCGGACGCTAAAATAAAATTTGTAAAAAATTACAACGCCTGACGTCAAAGCGTCCTAACGCCGCGACACAGCGCTGCGTACTTATAGCGCTGGCGTTCTGTTTGACGGTATGTTACCATAGTAGTACAACACATCTCTGCGTCATAGCGCGCCGTCAGTTTAGCGCTCTGACGCGCGCTAATTACGCGTTCTGTTTGACGAAAGCTTTACCATAGTAGTACAACACATCTCGGCGTCATAGCGCGGCGTCAGTTTAGCGCTCTGACGTGCGCTAATTACGCGTTCTGTTTGACGAAGGTTTTACTTTGTATTAACTTAGAGCGCTAAATCCAAGAACATTCCTAAAAAAAATTCGAGACCGTGAGTGAAACGAGCAGGAAACACTGGTGAACGGTCGAATGACTACTTGAACGGTCGAAAATCGCTTGAACATCTTATATAAGAACGGTCAATTATTAGGTATTCGTTCTTTTTCGTCTTTTTGTATGTCTGTCTTTTCAGAAGTCAAAAAGTGTACTGAGTCGCTGCTGGTCACGCCCTCGTTCCATTTATTTTCGAATTATTTTCAAATATCTGTCTTAGTTTGTCTATGTCTAGTCATTATAGGTTTTATGTCCTGTCAAAGAGGTTGCACGCCACGACAACTGGCGAATTCTAAATCTAAATAAAACCATAAAATTCATAACGATTCTTTAATTTTAATTTCAAAGCATTTGTTTTCTTTGTACAGAACTTAAAAGTAACAACAAATAAATGTAACTACGCAGTCTCATAGTCTTATCAACATTAAGACTTCAGAAATACACACAATAACATTGCCTATATCAGTACTTAGTGGACTTGTAGTCTGGCAATAACTTATGGTCTTGTTCACAACGGAAGACTTATCGAAGCCTATAGAACGTTTATAATGGGCTTATATTAACTATACTACAGCGTTTTAGCTTTTTCGAATGATTACGAATAACATTTCGAGACGGTCTTCTTGGAACAGCCTTATAAGCCTCTGTTAACTCATCATGAATAAGACCATTAGTGCACAGTTATAACAATTTAGTGGGAACTTGTAATTTTAGATTTTATTCATTCATTATATATTGTCTGTTGTATGTGCCAAATATAAGTTCAAGTCATCTAAAAACCATTCAATTATATGAAGCATTATTTTAAATTTGGGCCTCTCAAAGTACTATTATTAGCGAATTATGCTTACATTGTATACATTTAAAATATACGGATAGGAGTGATCAAAAAAATAATTTGTTGTACATTACATTAGCGAAATCATCGCAAGGACATTCAAGAATAAATAGGAAAACGTAAAAACAAACTTAACTAAATAACAATTATAATACCAATCGTATTTTCTTATAACACTATATTAACATCTAGACTTTGTCAGGGAGCAGCTATCTTTGTTACATCGACGATTTGACTGTCGGTTGTGTTTATAATTTGGAATGTTAATCTTCAATACCTTTGTGCCAGTAATTGAGTGTTATCCGGTCACCGTCCTCGTCGAACCCGTCGCTTACGACGAAGGGCTCGACGAGCGAACTAACCCATAGACACAGCCTACTGAGTTTCTCGCCGGATCTTCTCAGTGGGTCGCGTTTCCGATCCGGTGGTAGATTCTGCGAAGCACTGCTCTTGGTAGGGTCAGTGTTAGCATCACTACGGTTTGAGCCCCGTGAGCTCACCTACTAGTTAAGGTTACGCTGAAATAGCCTCTCAAGGCTATGAGCTTAGGTAGGAGATGAGTGTTATTTAATCTTGCCGAAAAGGAAACCAAAGTTAGCAACAGCCGATTGGCCCTTTAAAGGGTTTAGGTACCGACCACTCAAAACCTGGGCGCCGAAAAGATTCTCTTGTTTACTATCAATGAGAACGCGCAGAAAATATTTATTTTTTTGGAAAAAATAATAATAATGATAATCTGCGTAATCACTCACGGCAACAGAAGGCAAATTTCCATGAAAAATAATCCCGTATAAAGCTGCTTTCAGACTATGCACATAGTACATAGCTCATAGCACAATAATATCGCGCACCATACATTGCTATGGACACGTTCACACTGTACTGTACTATATATTATTGGCTAAGTATACGCTGCTATACTATACGGTATGATAGTATAGCGTAGTCTGAAAGCAGCTTTATCGCAGCGCTGGCGTACAATGCGTTAAAATGCTCTATGCCCTAAACGCCTTAAAATTCTTCAACTACCCACATAATTTAAAATAGATATCTGAATACCTTAAAGAAAGCTTTTAGATGCATTAAAAAAGCATTTCTCTGCAACTGAAAGGTATTTTAAATTCCGATATTGGATCTAACGAATTCATAACATTTCAATATTGAAATAATTATTACGTTATAATATACATCTTGTAAAAAGGAATATTTAAAAAAACCTAACATTTTTTTTTATCTATGTTTAAAAAAAAAAACATGCTCGCTGAGTTTCTTGCCAGTTCTTCTCAGTACGGAGGCTAGTTTTTGTGAATTGGCGGTAGTTCTTTTTGACGTTTTGAGAGAAAAAAAATGATTTGATTTGATAACCGATTTTTGTGTTAATCATGATAACCGACAGTAAAATCAGTCGACGTTGTACCTACCTATTGCCTTAGTGTTCGAAACTGGCCGATATCGGAGCGTAACCCTCGTCGAAATGTCCGTAGTCGTGCTGGTATTGGACCGGCTCGTGGGCTGGCTTGGCGTGGTACTCCTCGTGCTTAGGCGTGCCTATCTTGTGCACGACGGCATTGAAGCCGTTCTTATCGTCGGCTTCATATTCGACAACGCGTTTTGTGCCATCTGTCTCGACCAGGGTGTAGGTTCCTGAGAGATTTGAAAACGTCACGTTTTTTAATTGCTTAGATGGGTGGACGAGCTCACAGCCCACCTGGTGTTAATTGGTTACTGGAGCCCATAGACATCTACCACGTAAATGCGCCACCAATTTTGAGATATAAGTTGTAAAGTCTCAGTATAGTTACAACGGCTGCCCCGCCCTTCAAACCGAAACGCATTTGTGCTTCACGGCAGAAATAGGGAGGGTGGTGGTACCTACCGGCGCGGACTCACAAGAGGTCCTGCCACCAGTAAAACCGTAACCGATAGATCATCTGCGATTTGAATTCGGTTATTCAAGTTCAAAATGGGAATACAGTGAAAGATCCTTCATTCGCGTTTTTACTATTTGCGGATTATAAAAAAAAAAAAAGCCGAATTCCTATCTATCTTCATGGCTAAAGATTTATTTATCCGCGGATCTAATTGGTATATACACATTGATAAAAAGGATTCCAATATGTCGGTATCCAACCGAATATCCTTTATAGAAGCGTCGTCAAAAGGACTAATAAAAAAAGCTAAAACGGTCTTATACAGTGTGTCCCAAAAAATAGTGTCAATCCGAAGTCCAGAAGTAAAGCATCACTAGGATTATCCGAATCACTGTTATGTGTGTTCCGCTATTTTTTATAGTTTTCGAAATATGATTTTATTACCTTTTTTTTTCTCTGTGATATGGCACTTTTTTGGTCACTGTGGCGCGAATAGTTAAGGTACATGCTTGATTTTTTTTCATTGTTAGATAAACGCTAAGCCTAGCTAATTCAGAACTATTTACATTCCATAACACTAATGTAACCCAATTTTTTTTATTGAAACTAAAAAAGTCATAAATCTCCCTTTCTTTTTTGTAAACTTTGAAGCCCATGTTTTTATTTTGTCATTCTAAGAACGTATCCCCTATAATCCCATATATGTCAATTACCATTCCATATTCACAGTTTCTGTATTTGCAGCATATTTATGGACCATGTGCCCCACGAATAAAGAGATTTTACTGTACGCAAATATAAAATTGATGCAACTACATAATGTCTTTTGTTTATTAAGAAAGAGATGCTTTACCTTTAACCTTGTCACCGTCTCTAGTCTCCCAGTGCTCTTTCTCGTCGCCAGTGTGAGGATCTTTTACGGAATAATCGAAAGAATATTTCGGATGTGCCTAGAACATATATAGTACATATGTGTTAATTACTAAGATTATCGATGATTATTTTTGACTGGTAGTTGAGCGTTTTGTGGCCCGCACGGGTAGGTACCACCACCCTGTCGATTTCCACCACGAAGCAGCGAGCCAGCCAGTAAAAACTGATAGTTATAACTCATGTTTGAAGGTGAGTGGCTGCATTTATGTTGTTAATGACTGTGGACTTTGGTGACTGCTTGACACCAGCATGGCCATGAGCTCGCCCACTCATAAAAATAAATAAATAAATGACTATAGATATGAAATTCTGAAAAAAATCCGCATATTTTCCTTCAATGCCTATAGTGGAATCGTTCTCTTAATTAAATTTTGTTTGTAGGGTAGGTAGGCTTTTTTGCGTATGTGTGAAACGATTCATGACCCTCGTGTAATGTGGTTGTGAAAGAAATAGATATCACGATTTGATTATCGAGACCTGCCTTCGAATGTTTTATTTTATTTTATTGCTTAGATGGGTGGACGAGCTCACAGCCCACCTGGTGTTAAGTGGTTACTGGAGCCCATAGACATCCACAACGTAAATGCGCCACCCACCTTGAGATAGAAGTTCTAAGGTCTCAAGTATAGTTACAACGGCTGCCCCACCCTTCAAACCGAAACGCATTGCTGCTTCACGGCAGAAATAGGCAGGGTGGTGGTACCCACCCGCGCGGACTCACAAGACGTCCTACCACCAATAAAAATAAATAAATGAAGTCTAAAGAATGTCGGTCGAAGTCTTTATTGTATTGTTTAACGAACATATCTTAAACAGGACTGTCGTACCCATGACGGGTTCCTAATATACTTCATAAACACCAATATCAAAACTGTCGATCGATTCCTTTTATGAATATTAAAGGAATTGCAATTGTAGTCTGATTTTATTATCGTTTTTGTACGGCACGCAATGAACGTAACAGATGCGTAAGGTCATCGACCCCTGTAATGTGTTTTTTCTGTGACCACTGCTTCTTTCTTGAAATTGTAACTTCAATAACAAATTCGCAAAAATTCAAGTTTATGTTTAGAAAATGAGTAACGCTTACTCGTTATGCTTAATATATTATGATTTGGGCTTGTTTCTACGGGACAATGAAAAAATTTAATTGAAAAAAAAAATACCCTTCAAAGTGCTGGTAATACTAACATGGTAATCCAGTTCATATTCTTGGCCGTGGTGTTCATCGGATGCTTGGTGCTGTTGATGAGAAATAGGCTTGTGATGGTAGCCTTCGAAGCCTCCGAAGTCTTCGTATTGGGCCAAGGCCGATCCCACTACCAGCAATAGAGCGAAGGTTTTCTGAAATCCAAAAAAATGTATGATAAATATTTCTCAAATAGTCCCGTTTGTTTTGAGGTAGATTCAGAACTATGGCTTAGGATAAAGCGACGTTCGAGCCGAAACTATGTATGTATGTATCATAATTCATTCATTAGTGCGACGGGCCTAATACGCAATGGACATCAAAATCTGAGATGTTTAAAGACTCTTATCTCTAACACTGTTAAGAAGGGAATGCTAGTTGTGGACGAAGAGTAGTGGATAGGGAAATGAAAGAAGATTGTCAAGCGTCAAAGTGTTGGGTAAAAAGCCGTGAAAGTTATACGTGAAGATACTTAATATAGGTATAGAAGATAAATGAGGTCTTAGTTTTGAGATTGTATAGAAAGTTTTATAGTTTCTAAATACAGCCATAGTTTGTCTTTGTTAAAAAATGTTGTACACTGATAGGTCCTAATATGTATCGAAATATTATTTTAATATTTATCTTTATTAGAATTTTTTATTAGAAAAAAACAAAAAAAAAGCCCGCTGAGTTTGTTTCGCCGGTTCTTCTCAGGACTGTGGCTTTTTTTGGAACCGGTGGTAGAGTTAACATGGTTATTTATATTTTGACATTCAACAAGTGTGTCATACTGACATCTAAGTTGAAATAAATGATTTTGAATTCAATATCTCTTAATTCATTTATCGATCGTCCGAAAAAGTTCACTAAACGATAGTATTTCTAATGTCAAATTTGTTAGCTAATAAAACTATTTCCGTTGCATCTCATACAATTTTTATCGAAATACTCACGCTCCATGAAATTGACAATTATCTCAGCGCAAACACAGAACGATTTAGGGAGGAATCGTAACAAAAGTTACTTGTTTCCACCCTTTGTTTCTATTAAACATAGCCCCCATGCTCTGAAACCCGTTGCGAACTCAAATACCGCGACCGCTTAGAAACTCTCTGTCTATTTAATTACTTGATTTTGCTCGCGAGAGCGTAATCTCATATATCGATTTCTGTGGGTCCACTCTGAGAATTACATCTATTCGATTCGTTCTTCTTACGCAGTGAAGATATTCATTTGTTAAATAAATAACAGTTTATTGGATGTATTTGCGTTATAATTAAAACTTTATATATTTATTTATTTAACGGCCGTCTGGTGTAGTGGTTAGTGACATGGTCACTACATAAGGGGGTCGCGGGTTCGAATCCCGCCAAGGGAAGATATTTGTATGATAAATATAAATGTCTTTTCCAGGGTTATGGATGTATATTAAATATATGTATGTGTATAATAAAAATCTTATATTTATTTCCGTTATCTGGTACCTGTAACACAAGTTCTTTACGAACTTATCACGGGACCAGTTAACGTGGCGTGGTTGTCAGTAAATATTTATATATTTATTTATATATTTAAATATTTATATATTTATAAATATTTATATATTTATTATATATTATTTATTATTGCTTCGATGGGTGGACTAGCTCACATCCCACCTGGTGTTAAGTGGTTACTGGAGCCTATAGACATCTACGACGTAAATGCGCCACCCATCTTGAGATATAAGTTCTGAGGTCTCAAGTATAGTTAAAACGGCTGCCCCGCCCTTCAAACCGAAACGCATTACTGCTTCACGGCAGAAATAGACAAGGCGGTGGTACCTACCCGCGCGGACTTACAAGAGGTCCTACCACCGGTAAAAATGTTAAATGAAATAATTATTAAGGCTCTTGTCTGTTCACAAAATCTTACATACAAATAATAGCTGATATATACTCCCGGACAGATCTATCGGCCCACCTGACATTTATTTTTAGCTAGGGACCGTCAAAACTTAAAACACTAGGTGGGCCGATAGATGTGTCCGGGAGTGTACAATGTTCCTAGATGGTTCAAATTCGATACCGCTTTTGATTAGCAACGAGCTTGCGGTCCATCGGATGTTTAGTCGTGGCCGGAGCTCACAGATATTACGTGAATGCCACCACACACATTGTGCGATGTGGTGAAAGTATTTATTGTATTCGTAAAACGAATGTTACGCCTTTTAAAAAGATAAAAAAATAATAATCTTACCGTTAATTCAATTGAACAAGTAACGGTGATATATGGCATCTTTATAATTAAAGGGGCTTAACTAAAAAAAATTTAGTAAATGAATTTTATACTTTGTTTTATAGTATTTTTTTTTATTGCCCTTGTAGGCAGACGAGCATACGGCCCACTTGATGGCGAGTGGTTACTGTCGCCCATGGACTTCATTAATGCCAGAGGCAGAGCCAAGCCGCTGCCTACCAGAGGTATATAAGAGGAAGTGTGAAAGTAGCCCCGCTAAGCAACAAATAAAAGAGCGGACGGTTAGCGTGGTATGGACATGTGATGCGTAGAGAGAAGATGCATGTGACTAGGAGATGTATGGAAATGGTAGTGCATGGTAGAGGGGGAAGAGGTCGACCGAAGGAGACATGGATGGAGTGTGTGAATGACGATATGAGAGAGAGAGGAGTGAGTGTTGAGATGACGGCTGATAGAAGAGAATGGAAGAGAAAAAATAGCTGTGCCGACCCCCACCTAGTGGGATAAGGTGGAGAAAAAGAAAGAAGAACGACCTAGGAACATGTTTTCTATCAGTTTTAAAAAATTAAACAGCATCTTTTAGTCTAGAAAAGGATAAACGTACTCTTTCCGTCTCTTTGAAATCTAGCGCTTACCTTAAAGTATTATAATTGAAAAACAAAAAAATTAAATTTTTTTTTTGGGTTTTACTAAAAAATAAGGATATTGGATTAAACCACTTCAGGTCCAAAAGTGCGATCTCTCAAGCAGAATGTTTGAATACGAATAACGATCGTTATATTAATGAGGAAGCGCATAAAACGATAATCGGATCCTAAAGAAGACCGTAATCTCCGTTAAAGCGAACTTCGTTTCAACGTATTAAATGAAATCGAATAAAAGATTGGGAGGAGGGTTTACGATGTGATTTGCTATCGCGAAAGCGTTTCCGAGAGATTTGTGCGTCGTCCCGACGAAGGCCTGAGAGAAATCGTCTTGTGTTATACAAAACTTAATATTAGATAGTTCGATATTTTGTGTTGTATTGTGGGTATTGTTTGGTAGACGTGAACGAGGTCACGGTTCTAAGTGGTTACTGGAGCCCATAGACATCTACAACGTAAATGCGCCACCCACCTCGAGATATAAGTTCTAAGGTCTCAGTATAGTTACAACGGCTGCCCCACTGCTTCACGGCAGAAATACGCGGGGTGGACTCATAAGAGGTCCTACCACCAATGAACTTCGAGTGGCAACCGTTTGGCAGGAGAAAACCTGATCGCCCTGTACATGCTTGGCGACGCGTTGTCGAGAGCAAGATGAGGACTACCGGCAGGCCTGGAGTGATGTTAAGGACCAAGCGGGTCAAGCGTCAAGTGGAGACAACATGTGAATGAAGGCCCTATGTACCAGCGGGGTACCCTAGGATTACAACAACTTAGATATTATACCGACGTAATTACTGCCACGTACCTCAAGACAGCTTCTAAGTTTTAGATAAGTAGTACAACAGCTACCCCTACCTTTTTTTCCATACCTAAGCTGATAACCTTGAGAGGCTATGTCAGCGTAACGTGTAGGTGAGCTCTCGGTGCTCAAACTGGGAGGCGTTGCTAACACTGGTCCTGGAAAGAGCAGTGCTTCGCAGAACCACCACCGGATCGGAAACGCGACCTACTGAGAATATCCCGCGAGAAACTCAGTGGGCTGTGTGTATGAGTTAGTTTACTCGCCGAACCCTTCGTCGCAAGCGACAGTTTCGACGAGGACGGTGACCGGTGCTTGAGGTACCTAAAAGCACCTTTAGATCCGGAGGAGCCGAAATGACGTGCTTAGGGCGATGTCGACAGTTTACCAGATACGACAGTAATTTGCTGGTTCGCGCTTTTTACGTTTCCAACTGTTCTACTAACGGACTTGTAGTTTATAGACAGCAGAGTGACGAGTAACTCTTTATCGCGGGAAAAAACTGTTCCTTTAACGCAGCCAAAACCGCGGGGCTCGTCTAGTGATTTATGAGGTAGACCGCATGTGAAGCTGTCTTCTGTCTTATCTATAAATCTATAAATAACAATTAATGACGTAATGTCTTTCGAAATTCGATCGATATAAAAAAATTTTATGTAACAAGCTCACAAAAAAAAAACGTGTTATAAATATGACGTAAAAATTTATGATATCCAAAAGCATTTTCTCTAAACGACAATTTTACGATGCAATAAGTTTCGTTGTTGTTAGCTCGCGGATTATTGTTTTGTGGCTGTGGTTTTTTTGTTTATAGCTGTAAATGGTCAGATAGTTTATCGGTCCACCCGGTGTTAAGTGGGCTATCGGCGCCCGTTACAAAGTTATAGGGCGCACTTTAATTCGGTCCCAAAAAAGACAAGATGCCACTTAATGTTACTACGATACTATAAAAGTTTTTTCCCCCTACCTAATCGTTGACAGCCTAAGGGGCTATTCCAACTTCGCGCGGACCGGTAGGTGAGCTCACGGGCTCAACCTGAGAGAATTGCTAAACACTAGCCCTAGCAAGAGCAGTGATTCGAGGAATCTACTACCCGAGCGAAACCGCGACCCACTGAGAAGATACGGCGAGAAACTTTTATAAAGTTTGTAAAAATGGGCTCAACCTGAAAAAGTTTGCTAACACTGGCCCTAGCAAGAGCAGTGCTTCGGTATTACCACTGCTTCTACCACCGGATTGGAATCGCGACCCACTGAGAAGATTCGGCGAGAAACTCAGTGGGTACCTATATAAAAGTTTGTAAAAATGGGCTCAACCTGAAAACCTTTGCTAACACTGGCCCTAGCAAGAGCAGTGCTTCGCTGAATCTACCACCGCATCGGAATCGCGACCCAATGAGAAGATACGGCGAGAAACTCAGTGGGCCATTTTCGGGAGTGCTCCACGTAACAAAACAATCGACATATTACTTAACCGTTATCAAAAATGTCAAAGAAAGTTATATGATCAATGTTACACCTAAAAAGCTGCGAGCGGTGACTTGCTTAAAGCGCTCGAAAGTTGACACCTCCGCGTGATGTAACCAAGCCACTTGACATTTGTGTCAGACAATCCGCTATTTATGTATACTATGTTCAGTTGTGATGAGCATCATTTTTATATTTAATTTTAACATATTTTTTGTGTGTTTGCCAATGTAACGATGTTATTTCGTACAGAGATGGATAAATTTAATCCATAAATAAAATAGATTAATGTACCCAAAGTTTTTAATTGCTGTTCGTTAGTCTCGCTAAAACTCGAAAACGGCTGGACCGGTTTGGCTAATTTTGGTCTTGAATTATTTGTGGAAGTCCAGAAAAGGTTTAAAAGGTAGATAAATATGAAAATGCTCGGAATTAAATAAAAATAACAATTTTGTTTTCCCTTTAATTACCGGACGGATTTCTTTAATTTGTTTTAAGTTTATTTTATACAAAAGTTTAGCTCTTTTATATAACGATTGAGGCATTACGAAGTCTGCCGGGTCAGCTAGTCGTTAATATAGTGCGATATAAATACTTTTATGTTTCTCTTATGCGATAAATTAGTAATTGTGTGGTATCCTCGAGAGGGGAAAATATTAAAAGGACGACCGTTGTAAAGGTGGGTAGATGACATAAAGACCGTTGCAGGCTCAACGTGGAAGAGGAATTGCCACGACCGGGACTTAGGCAGTATTTGGGGGAGGCCTATGCGAAAGCAAAACAATCTTTGCCGATGTCAAATGCTTAGAAAAATTAGATTAATAGTATGTACCTAAATATGAGTTAAGGCTGTTAATAAAGACTTCTTTATCTTTTATTATATAGTGCTAGATTCATAACGCCTATCCAATTCCATTATCACATCTTTTATTGTATTGTATATAAGTATTGATTGTTACGACATAGTTAAATTTGTTTTGGTGTTCTTTACAAACGTGCCTAAATTGCGGATTAATTTTATGTTAATTTGTGGTTATACCCCTCAGCAGGTATCACGATGGTAGGGTAGTTAATTTAAAAAAAAGGGTAGTTAATTTCTTAGTTAAGTACCATGTGGGAACAATTATATTTGGATCCGCACTTTGTGTTTCTGCTCAGGTCGCGGACAATTCTCCCTCAGACACAGCCCACTGAGTTTCTCGCCGGATCTTCTCAGTGAGTCGCGTTTCCGATCCGGTAGTAGATTCTGTGAAGCACTGTCCTTGCTAGGGTTCGCGTTAGCAACGTCGTCAGGTTTGAGCCCCGTGAGGTCACCTGCTGAAATAGCCTCCCAAGGCTCTCAGCTTAGGTAGGAAAAAAAGGACAATCCTGCGTCTACAAAGAGCGTCTGTTTATCAACCTCTTGAAGTTTATGATAAAGCTCTTCAAAATTTAAGTTCATTCGTTTCTACACATTATTAATCACAAAAGTTCCGCGTCGAGCAAATTTTTTTTTCTTTTTCCTTTTCTATCGCTTAGATGGTTGGACGAGCTCACAGCCCACCTTGTATTAAGTGGAAGCCCATAGACATCTAAAACGTAAATGCGCCACCCACCTTGAGATATAAGTTCTAAGTTCTCAGTATAGTTACAACGGCTACCCCGCCCTTCGAACCGAAACGCATTACTGCTTCACGGTAGAAATAGGCGGGGTTGTGGTACCTACCCGTTCGGACTCACAGAGGTCCTACCACCAGTAAAACCACCAGTACTACGACACATTATTAATCATAAAAGTTCCGCCTCGAGCCATTTTGATTTGTTTCTTTTACAAGAACTTCCCCGTACCACAGTATGTATAATAAGTAAGACATTTATTACTTCCCGCCGTAGCTAGCGTGTGTCAAACGGACACGCGACGCGGTTTTCGCTTTCTTCTATCAGTTTCAATTCAGTTCCAGCACGTAAGGGTAATTGTTTGTTCAGTTTTCACTCCCTGTATAGTTTGAGAATTGGCGGACTTTGCATTAACAGGAAAAGCGTGTCACAAATTTGATGAATGCGTTGTTTAACATACAGTCGCTTCTATAGTTAATGAATTGGATGAGGTTTTTTAGAGGTACACTAATTACACGTCATAATGTTCTAATTGTAAACTTATACATAGTTCCTTTAATATTTCTATTGGGCAAATTAACACAGAACTTTTACTTTTTTTTAAAATAAATTTACCTTTAATGAGCAGTAATCTTTATGCCGTTCAATGTGAAACAGACATGAATACCGAGTCAAAATAAATGGAGTTTTGGTCCTGATGGAACTGGAGTGATTAGGTCAAAAGATTACGCCGAAATTCGTCAACAAGTTATTACTTAAAAGGACATGTGACTGGTCTTGTAGACGCGAGTATCTCCTTGAGTATCCCATCTCCATGTTAATTTTTAACATTTTAACTGTGTTAGGTCGACTTGTCATCCCATGGAGCTCAGACTTTAGACACGTTACGTTTCTTTTTATCGGGATTGAAAGCCCGAACGTGTGAGTGCCGAACCTACTGTATACTTCTGTGTCCTTAGTGCGAGTTTTTTAACTTCTCGATGGTATAAAAGTTTACTTAAATTTGAATGGAATTGGAACAAGTGCACTACGTTTGCCGCTAGAGGCGCTGTTCCGACTCCATACAAATCTGAGCCTGACGCCTTCAGCTCTAACACTAGGAGCAGGCTTAGGGACCTGGTAACCGTACTCGTCGAACTCGACAAAGAGGTGGACGTGCAACCTAACCCATGCATCAGCCCGCCGAGTTCGCCGGATCTTCTCAGCGGGTCGCGATTTCGATCCGGTAGTAGATTCATTCGCGAAGCAATTGCTCTTGAGTTGTTAGGTCTCTTTCGGAGGCGCTCGGGCAGTTATTAGCAAATCCAACCCCTCCTGGCTGAGCCTTTGCTCGCCCACCTGTCCTGGTGAAACTGGAAAGGCCTTCGGGCAACTAGTAATCTTTCAATAATAAAAAAAAAATCTTAGTTAACTTTTACGCGATCGAAAAGTTAAAAAAACTCGCACTAAGCTCACTGATGTTAGTTAATTGAAAGTCGAGAGATGGATAGCGGAAATCACGTTGTCATGTCTCCAGCTACCTAATGTAAGGCCGTACGACTATCTGGATCCAAGTCTGTGGCTTAATCGGAAGCCAAAAAAAACTAGAAGATAGTTTTGTTCGCTGACCAAAACCAATAATGTTTAAATTGCGATATTTTTCTTGATTGTTTGCTTCAACCAATCAGGTTGTCGACGGAGATTCGATATCTTAAGCCCATATATTAAAAAAAAATATAATAAAGTAAATCAAACTCACGCTTGTCAATTCCATATTAGTGACGCACACTGTGCACTTTATGATAAAATGTTATGCTTTTGTGTGTACACCGGTGTACGTTCACGAAATGTATAATTGTATGTTGGATATGTGTTCGAACTTATACCCGAGAAGTGGTTAATTCTTCTGCACTCCCCCCCCCCGCGCGCCCCCCGCGTGGTGGTGGTGACTTATGGCGGCGTCGGAAGGGGCCGTTTGAGTGCGGGCTATAGTTCTTTAGCGAAAATATAGCGAGCAATGTCCGAACAGTGTCTTCACGTGCGATAGTGTTTTTTATTTATTGCTTAGGTGGGTGGACGAGCTCACAGCCCACCTGGTGTTAAGTGGTTACTAGAGCCCGTAGACATCTACAACGTAAATGCGCCAATGGGCTATAGAATGAGCTCTCCTCCACGGTATGACATGTTCTTCTTTAAAGGAGGCTTGTGGAGATTATTAAGTCGTCGGCAGCGGCTTGGCTCAGCGGCAGCGGATGGCCTCACCATCAGGTGGGTATGCTCGTCTGCCTACGAGGGCAATAAAAAAAATCCATCTGGAGATGTAAGTTCTAAACTAAACTAAACGTTTGGAACCTCTGGGTCTGCGAAGG